>NC_044322.1:295125768-295750768 GCF_007399415.2 Gopherus evgoodei | reverse complement strand
CCAAGGGAAACAAAGGCACAGATCACAGTAGCATGATCCGCATCTGAAAGACAGTCACAACTCCTTGACTTGGCTGAAAAAAGAAAAAGAAAAAGCTGTTTGGCCACTACTCCTGTGTGATCATCTCCCTTCTGGGGCATGTTAGTCATTCCATCATAAAACACTTGCTCTGAGATATAGGTGGGGTAGTGGGTTAGTGCCTCTCATTTACAGCTTGTCTTCTCTGCTGAAAGAGCTGCATTTTGACCTTGGGGTAACTAACACACATAAGATGTCCTGAGGTAAATCCGAAGTGAACACCAGGCACTTCAGTTTTGCTGTAAGATAAACTCACCAAAGTCAAGCCTATACCCCCTCCACCCACCGGACTGAGGGTATGGCTACACTTACATTTGTGCAGCGCTGGGAGTTACAGCTGTGTTCGTACAGCTGTGTAGGGCCAGGCCTGCAGCGTGGCCACACTGACAGCTACCAGCGCTGCAGTGTGGCCACATTTGCAGCATTTACAGCGGTGTTGGGAGTGGTGCATTGTGGGCAGCTATCCCACAGAGCACCTCGTCCCATTTTGGCGCTGTGGGTTGTGGGAAGGGGACGGAAGGGTGCCAATCTTTCTGCTTCCTGTTCCAATGCCCTGTGGTGCTTTGCTACACATTCCAAGCAGTTTGGCGCCATTGTAAGTCTGCAGCACGATTTCTGTTACAAATGGAGCCCAAGTTGCTGAGGACCTTGCTGATGAATGTTGCCAGCACATCACGCATGGCAGTGGAGCTATTCCTTCAGCTGCAAAGTGACAGTGAGGAGTCAGACGATGAAATTGATTCGCCTGACGCGCAAGACTCTAAATTGCTTGTTGCAGTAACGGATGTGCTGAGCACCGTGGAACGGCGCCTTTGGGCTCGGGAAACGAGCACTGAGCGGTGGGATCACATCGTCCTGCAAGCCTGGGATGACGAGAAAAGCCCTTTCATGGGACTTGTGTGCTGAGCTCGCCCCTACCCGGCGGCGGAGGGACATGAGATTGAGAGCTGCCCTGCCAGTGGAGAAGCGGGTGGCTATTGCAATCTGGAAGCTGGCAACTCCAGACAGCTGCCGATCGGTGGCGAACCAGTTTGGAGTGGGAAAGTCGACCGTTGGAATAGTGTTGATACAAGTTTGCACGGCCATTAATCGCATCCTGCTAAGAAGAACCGTGACTCTGGGGAATGTGCAGGACATTGTGGATGGCTTTGCACAAACGGGTTTCCCTAACTGTGGAGGGGCAATAGTTGGGACGCATATTCCTATTCTGGCACCACCCCACCTGGCATCCGAGTACATTAATCACAAGGGGTATTTCTCTGTGGTTCTCCAAGCTCTTGTGGATCACCGTGGGCGTTTCACTGACATTTACTCAGGATGGCCTGGAAAGGTGCATGATGCACACATCTTTCGGAACAGTGCCCTGTTCAGGAAGCTGCAGGCCGGGACTTTTTTCCCAGACCGCAAGATCACAGTAGGGGATGTCGAAATGCCCATTGTGATCCTTGGAGACCCCACTTACCCCTTAATGCCTTGGCTCATGAAACCGTATACAGGGAAGCTTGACAGGAGCAAGGACCAGTTCAACTACAGGCTGAGCCGGTGCAGAATGACTGTGGAGTGTGCTTTTGACCGTTTAAAAGTGCGCTGGAGGTGTCTCTACGGGAAGCTAGATTTGGGGGAAAGCAGCATCTCCGCTGTTATATCCGTGTGCTGTACCCTCCATAATATTTGTGAAAGGAAGGGTGAAAGATTCAGTGAGGAATGGACCTCCGAGGTTCAACGCCTAGAGGCTGAATTTGCACAGCCAGAGAGCAGGGCTAGTAGAGAGGCCCAGCAAAGGGCTTCAAGGATTAGGGATGCCTTAAGGGAGCAATTTGAGGCTGAAAGCCAACAGTAATGTTTGGTGTCTTTGCTGTGCCCGTTTTTCCCTTGGGGTACAGTATTTCTCACTTTCTGCAATAATAAAAAATGTTTTAAAAGCCAAGAAATCAGTTATTCAAAATACAGTACATAAAAGGGCAGGGGGGTAGGGTGGTGGACTGTCCATTCAGAGGTTTGAATATGTTCTGCTTGGATTGCTGTTCAATGCCTGCTGCACTTCAGGATTCATATGGTGATGGGGGATGAGTGCATAGGGTAAGGGTTGTAGTTCTCAGGGCTGGTAGGTGAACGTACAGGTGTTGGGGGCAGCTGGTGGTGGTAAGAACCAGGCTGCTGGAGAAAGGTGTTTTGTGCAAACACTGGGGAATAAGGGAGACAGCTTTGGGAGAGGTGGGGGTTACCACGGTACTGATCTGCCTGCATGGCTACGAGAGACTGCATACAGTCCGTTTGGCGAGCCAGGAGGCTTATCAGCGGCTTTGTGTTTTTCTTGGTAGCCAATTCCTTTCTCCTGCTTTGTGTTTGTCTCCACTCATGCATTTTCTCTCTCCAGTCCTGCAGCCTCTTACTGTCTCTGGCGTACTGATTCATAACTGCTTTGATCAAATCTTCTTTTGATTTTCTAGGATTTTTCCTCAAGTTCTGTAGTCTTCGCACAGGCGGTGATAGGGCTGGAGTATTCAAGGACACTTAAAATAACAGAAATAGAAACATTTAATACAGAGGCTACATTGTTTACTATCACAGTGAAGGAGTTTGTAGACTTTTTCTAGCATCATTTCCACATACCAAACATAGCACAGAGAGGTCACAGCAGTGAAGGCATGGCGAGCAATGGGGTGAGTGTTTCTGCTGCGACTTCACCTGGGAAGGGGAACTGCCAGAGGGCTGGGGTTTCTGTGCATTGGGGAAAGCAGAGAGCAGGCACTTGGGGACCTGCACTGGGGAAAGCAGAGGGCAGCTACTTGGGGACCTGCACTGGGGAAAGCAGAGAGCAGATACTTGGGGACCTGCACTGAACACTCATCACTACATTTTCAACAGGATTTTCTACTGCCAGATATATCACTGCTGCGTGTTACCTGGGAAGAGAGGGAGGGTCTTCTACAGCAATGTGGATTCCACCCTGGTCCCTATGCAGCTTGCGTGTGTGCAGCAATGGTCCCCCCACCCCTCGCGGCACAGTGGCGTGGATGAGTTAGCCTGACCGGGACAAGGACCACGGTGGCTCTCCTATAAACTTGCGCAAGCACATTGCCCACGCTCTGGCTGCAACTTTTGAAGAGATTACCGAGGCCGATTACAGAGACGTGATAGACCAAATCAATGGGCTATTCCACATCTAGGCATGCATGAAGGCAGCCATAACCCCCAACCTCTTCTCACAAAACATTTCCATCCTAAAAATAAAATCTGCTTACTGGGAACACACTCCTCTGCTTCCTCTTCACCAACAAGTTCCAGCTGCTGCGACTGGCTAGCCTCCTCCTGGCTTGAGAAGAGCTCCTGGCTGCATGCCTCCTGGGACTCCGGGGTGTCTCCCTCCACCCCAGTAGCCTCACTCTCGGCTTCCTCTACACCCTCCCCCACTTCTTCCTGCTCTGAACTCTCTATTGTGCTCCTTGGATTGGCAGTGGGGTCACACCCAAGTACGGCCTCCAGCTCCTTGTAAAAATGGCAGGTCGTGGGGGCAGCTCCTGAGCGGCGGTTTCCCTCACGGGCTTTGCAACAGGCACTCCGCAGCTCCTTTACTTTTACCCTGCACTGCAACGCGTCCCATTCATAGCCCCTTAGCAGCAAGGATTTTGATATCTGCCCATAGGTATCATAATTTCTACGGCTGGAGCGCAGCTGTGACTGCACAGCTTCCTCACCCCAAACACTGATGAGGTCCTGCAGCTCGCAAGTGTTCCATGCTGGGGCTCTTTTGGGGTGTGGAGGCATGGTCAGTGATTGATCGATTGATTGATTGCACTCCACACCTGGCTGTGCAAACAGGAAGGGGATTTTTAAAATTCCCGGGGCATTTAAAGGGCGGGTCACCTGAGCCCAGGGGAGTGGAGTGCGAAACGATGAGCAGAGTGGCTGAAAAGGTATGCTGGGATACCTCCTAATACCCTGGAGGCCAATAAAAGCGCTTTTGGTGGCCACACTTGATGACCAGCGCTGCATCACCAGCGCTGGAATCGCTACACCCCAAGCAGACCAGGTGTACAGCCAGAGCTGCAGCCAGGGAGTTGCAGCGCTGGCTGTGCTTTGCAAGTGTGGACACAGAGTGAGTTGCAGCTCTGTAACCCCATCACCAGCGCTGCAACTCTCCAGTGTAGCCATGGCCTGAAATTGACCTTAGCCATATTAATCAGAGTGGTAGCCGTGTTAATCTGTACCAGCAAAAACAACGAGGAGTCCTTGTGGCACCTTAGAGACTAACACATTTATTTGGGCATAAGCTTTCATGGGCTAGAACCCACTTCATCAGATGCATGAAATGAAAAATACAGGAGCAGGTATAAATACATGAAAGGATGGGGGTTGCTTTACCAAGTGTGAGGTCAGTCTAATGAGATAACCCAATTAACCACTCTCTTACCACTTCAAAAGTTATTTTTCCTCCCTTGGTATCCTGCTGTTAATTGAGTTCTCTCTTTAGACTGACCTCACACTTGGTAAAGCAACCCCCATCCTTTCATGTATTTATATCTGCTCCTGTACTTTTCACTTTATGCATCTGATGAAGTGGGTTCTAGCCCAAGAAAGCTTATGCCCAAATAAATGTGTTAGTCTCTAAGGTGCCACAAGGACTCCTCATTGTTTTTCTGTTTTACTCAGGCAACCTTAATTCTGCCATTTTCTAACTTTTGAGTGCTTGACATTGCAACCTTAACAGATTCTTTTAAAGAAGCATTCAGTGTGTAATTTCCTAGGTTTTTCAACTGGAAAAAAGTGGAAGAAAAATTAGAAATTCCATGATGTGGCATCACATTGACCCATATGGGTCATCAGACACTTCTACCCATTCCCCAACCTTGACTCCATCTGACCCATTGCCTCCAATTTGTCCCTATCCCTGCCAAGGTCTTTCCTACACTTGGTTCCACATCCCAGTCCCATTGTCTCCTTGCTCAGACAGTTCTATTTCCCCTCTCTGGACTCATCCTACTCTGCTTGCCCCCGTGCCCCCCACCCAACACACACAGCACTGTTCTCAGTCCCATTTCCTTCTTCCTGGCTCTTTGTCTGATCTCTCTTTCTCTGCCACATGCTGCGTGGCCCCTGCACTCCATCCCAATCCCCCATTCATGCTTTTCATCCCCACTGGTTCTCAGTCCCAGTTTCCCTCCCTAATCTTGTTGTTCTCCTTCCCTCTCACAGCTTCTTTATCTTTTTGTCCAGCCAGTTCGAGTTCTCCACGCACATCCTGACATCCATGTCAGATCTGTCTTCACCACCACACAGACACCTGCTTCACCCTTCCCTACTGCTTCCTCATCTCCTTGCCCAACCATTCCCAGTCTCCTCTGCCCACCGATTCCCAGTCCCAATCCCCTCTCCACCCCATACTCATTGTTAAGAACATAGGAATGGTCATACTGGGTCAGACCAAAGGTCCATCTAGCCCAGTATCCTGTCTTCCAACAGTGGCCAATGCCAGGTGGTAGAGAGGGAATGAACAGAACAGGAAATGATCAACTGATCCATCCCCTGTCACCCATTCCCAGCCTCTGGCAAACAGAGGCTGGGGACACTTCAGAGCATGGCTATGCTTCCCTGCCCATCCTGGCTAATAGCCATTGTTCCAATCAATTTTCTCTGCTCAGGTCTGGCTCCCCTTACCTCTGTATTTGAAACAGCCAATTTCTTCCTCTATACTTTCTGGGCCCAACTGGAAGGCATTGAAAGCACAGGGGAGACAGGCTCCTAGCTCTCAAGCATCCCATGTCCAGCCCCAGCTCAGCATACAGCCGCCCAGATGTACAACTGCAAGCATAGTCCTGTTCAGCCCCCTACAACCTGAGGCTGGAACATACCCCACACAGGTGGAATCTTCAGGGAATTCATCTGTGAAGCTCTAGCAAGTCTCTATTGAGCATGTGAGAACTGGCATTTTTCAAAAGCCTTATAGTCTGGCCACATTTGGGCACATTTGGGCACTGACTTCTTCATCCTACAGAAATACTAGAACAATAGCTTTGACAGGCATGAACTGCTTCATGCATCTTAATGGAGGTTAGCTCCGAAACCTCATGAAGACAATACAATGCAAAAATGAGTCACTGGGAAGTTGTTAAGAGATAATACAAACATGCTGGTGATATGCTCATTGATTGTGCCTGGAATCATTTGAAAGGAATTACAGCAGAAGCCTGGTTGCAAATTTAACATGTAAATCAGTGGCAGCCCATAGGTGTTAGTCACTGCTTTATGTAGATTCGAGTGCATCCTTTCGCCCGTGACCCAGGTGGGGGCAGTGCAGAACCATACTACGACAGGGGTAATTTGGGAAAAGATTGTGCCTCATCAATTCTGCTTCTCAGGAATGTAGGGAATGTCACCTGCCTTAGTTTGTGGCAGCACAGTTACCCCTGCACAGCTGACCAGCTTTGGTGGCTAGCACAGAGAAGCCAGGCCATAGTCTGCCTTCTCCAAGCAATTTCTAGAGTAATTTGTACTCATGGGATGCTACGAAAGAGCAACTGCTGCACTTGGGAAATAACTTCAGGCAAGAATGGCCCTGGTACAGGAGGAGGTTCCTTCTATCTGCCCCCTCACACACACCTCTGCAGAGGCACCAGTCTCAGTCTGAACCTGTGTGTTTTTATACACAGTAATACCACATCACAAGTTGACAGGAACAGTGTGTGCAGCTGACATGCCACCAGTGGGTACCTCACGTTCTCTACTACTCCAGTCGGTTTTGAACATGTCTGTACAGTAAAGCTGCACTATCCTAATTGTTTTTGTCTTTAGTGCTTTCTTCTTTCCCCTCTGGTCATTTCAAGTCAACTCCAGCCTGTCTCAGCTTGGTTCTCTCGAGTCTAACTGCTTAGTTCTAGGAATTGTTTTCTAAGTAACTCTGGCCCTTTTTGCTGCAGGAATCAAATTTCCATATGGAAATTTCCAATTCTCCTCCCTTCTGTCCCAATCACCTCTTTTATTTAATTATCCTATCTGCATGGGCACATATATACAGATGTGCATAGAGCTGTACCGTACAGACAAAACAGAGGTGCTGGAACTAGGGGTGCTGGAGGTGTAGCAACGCCCCCTGACTTCAAGTGGTTTCCATTATATGCAGGGTTTACAGTTTGGCTCAGTGGCTCTCAGAAACACTCCCTCCCCCACATACAAATTGTTTCAGCACCCCGAGACTAAACGATCTTATAAAGGAAGTATTTGACTGTGTGTGTGTCTATCTGCAGTGCTTGCTGGTCAATATTATAACTGTATCTAAACATAGGAAGGGAGTTGAATGAATCCTATAGCTTTTAAAAAAAATACTGAAGTTGTAGGTTTCATTAACACACTCTGAGCATCTGGGAAACTAACCCAATGGCTCATTTGAATGCATGCATTAAAGCCATACACACTGGTTTAAATATTCATACCAACGACATTTGTTCTTTCCCCAAGACAATGTTATATGCTTTTGTAATGTTTCCAAAAGCATATGTTTGCCTTTAAAGTTTTGAAGCTGTCGTAGGGACAGCTGATCATGTCAGCTCCAACGGAAGCAGATGGTGGCCTGTGCTGCAAGACACTACTTTCATCTACACTGACACCACAATTGCTATGCAGGGCAGGATTCAGCTTTTACATAGAAGAAAAGCATTCACACATCCTATCAGAATTCAGCCTATATTCACAGCTTTTCACTTATATTCAGAAAAAATCCATTTCTGTCTGTTTTCATTAGACTGCACTTCAGACTGACTCCGCGATGGCTTTTACAAAAATGGTAATTAACTCAGTGTCAGCACACAAATTACATGAATAATTCAGTGTGCGACAATTTGTTTGATTTTCTGCACCACCGACTAACTGCTTATATTAACCATCTAGTGTAGGTGTCAGATCCATTTGCAACTGATATCTAAATAAGTAACATGTAACATAAAATATTATGAGGCACGTAAGTGGCTTCATAAACCAAGTCAATTGGGCCATTTCCCAGTTAGCGTAAATCAGGGTAGCATCAATAGATCAACTGAACTATAGAGATTTAGGCTAGCTGAGGATCAGGCCCAGTAACTAGCACTTAACCTTTAACATACAACAAATGGAGATTGCTAGAAGATCCAGCCGTAATGCAGTTTATTCAAAAATCACTTCATAGGAAAAATAATTATTTTATTGTGTTTATTTATTTAGAGGAAAGGGGGAGGGTACATGGAGCTAGTTTTGCTACTACACAGAAGAAATACGTTTATTCAGTCAAAACCCTAAACAATATAGAACCAAATCCTGAGCCATGCTTCTCCTTTTGAAGTCAATGGGAATTTGAAATACTCAGCATCTCATAGGATTTGACCCATAGATTTTAAATGTATCTGGATTATATTTTCCCCAAGGAGATTAAATAAAGAATATGACTATATAAATCAATAAGTATCCTTCAGACAATTAACTGTATGTAAATTGCAGGTGGTATTGGCTTCATTTGATTGCTGTCACTGTTTTCTGTCACCAAGGCAGCTGTATGCACACTTAGCACATTCCCCTTTGAATAAAAACGACATTCACGTTTGATTTGTGCACCTGGTTTCAGTTTCAGCTTTGGGTTTGATTCAGGTGTAAATTTGCTTCAGAGGAGTAATGCCTACTTACTTCAGGGCAGTGTTTGGCATTTTATCTTCAAAGAGGTGAAGATTTTTATATATATTCAGAGTACAGGAAAAAAACAGGATATGTCCTGAGGTGGGATGAAGAATTCAACTGACTATTCACTATTAATGGGGGAAATTTCATTTTACCTGTTTGTACATGTTTGCTTTTTGTAATTAAAGAGATAATGTTTTTAAATAGATTATGGCCAGCTTATCTCAACCCCACCCCCTCTTGAATGGAAATGATATGATCCATGAGGAGATTGGGGGCGTGCGGGTGGGGGAGAAAAGAAGAAGTGTGTAGCTATCACCGTCATCTCCATTTTCTTTTTAAATAATTAACACTTTCTGAGATTCACTGGGAGGCTGGGCCTCACTTTTAGCTACTTTAAAATAATAAAAAATAATAATCAAGCTTCTTTATGAAATATTAATGTAGCTGTGCAGCACATTAGAGGCAGGTGTTATCCCCATCTGTGAAATGGGGATAAACTCAGAGATTATGGGCCCAGTCCAGAACATGATGATGTCAATTGAAAGACCCACTGGGTCAAATCCTGGTACTATTGATGTCCAACATTCCCACTGACTTCAGTGGCCTTCGATAAGGCTTTTAGTTACATATACAAAGTTAACCAGTGAGTCTGTGATAGTCAGAAATGACAGACAATGGCATGCTACCAACACTGGATTGTGTGACAAAACCTGCTTTTCTCTTGCATTTTTTCCTCACCTCCTCGATCAGTGTGACAGAATAGTAATGAAGAAAAGGAAAGATATCAGGGTAATTTAAGAACTAGTACAAGTCACTTCTCTATGAGCAGTGAGGTTTACCTTAACAATACACTGATTGGGTAGCCGGCTAACCTCTCACTTACGCTGCTGTCACTGAAATTGATGAAGGGAGTGCTCTAAAGCCTGTGCACAAACAGATTTAAGCCCATATGACAGTGCCTCAGGCACAAAATCCTGGTCCCAGGAAAGTCAAGGGTAAAACTCCTATTTACATCAGTGGGGTCAGGATTTCACCCTGAGTGTTAACTTTCTGACTGAAGATGCCTAATGCATTCATCTGACTTACAAAGTGGAAAGTCCACAGAAACCTAAGAGTTAATGAGCCTAGGAAACAGAATATTAAGACAATTCATAACTGGAGCACAGTTTCAGGGTTTAGATTAAATTATTTAAACTGGACTGAGAACATAGTCATAAAGGGTGTTAGTGATCTCTCACAGGAATAGATTACGTCAGATAAACCATGTAGCTCAGACAACATTTTCCTGCGTAAGTGAACACACTTGTGGTTACAATTCCAAACACTCAGCAGAGAAGACAATGAATGAGTGGGCAATGAAATTAAATATCCTTCCCTTCAGGAGAGGTCACATCCAGGTCATGATTGAGGTACCCTGCTACTGATAGCGCTGTACCTGATCTTTAAAACAGAACAGATTACAAAAACAGCAAAGAATCCTGTGGCACCTTATAGACCAACAGACGTTTTGGAGCATGAGCTTTCGTGGGTGAATACCCACTACGTCGGATGCATGTAGTGGAAATTTCCAAGGGCAGGTAAATATATGCAAGCAAAAAACAAGCTAGAGATAACGAGGTTAGTTCAATCAGGGAGGATGAGGCCCTGTTCTAGCAGTTGAGGTGTGAAAACCAAGGGAGGAGAAACTGCAGCCATTCACAGTCTTTGTTTAAAACAACTGCAAAACCAGTTTCTCCTCCCTTGGTTTTCACACCTCAACTGCTAAAACAGGGCCTCATCCTCCCTGATTGAACTAACCTCGTTATCTCTAGCTTGCTTTTTGCTTGCACATATATACCTGCCCCCGGAAATTTCCACTACATGTATCTGACATAGTGGGTATTTACCCACGAAAGCTCATGCTCCAAAATGTCTGTTAGTCTATAAGGTGCCACAGGATTCTTTGCTGCTTTTACAGATCCAAACTAACACGGCTACCCCTCTGATAGATTACAAAAAGTAATTACTGTTGTAATGATGCTTCATATGGGTCACTGTCCAAGGAGACTAAATCTAGGATTGCTGGACCTAAAAACAGGAGCTTCCACTACCCAAGCTAAAGGCCCAGGCCCAGTAACTGGCCCTTAACCAGGAGTGTGTGATCTAGCCACTAGAGGGGGACAAAGCCACACTGCATTCGAGTCATACTGTCGCCTCAAATTAATTTTTAGGTCCATATCTTGTAATTGATTTTTTCCCTCCAGAAATGACAAAAGAATATGAAGAAATGTGGTTGTCAGGCAGGAGACTCAGAACTTATATAAATAGCAGCAGCAAAACGCTGCTGCTATTCATATATTTACAAACATACATAACTAACTCTGGAGA
Organism: Gopherus evgoodei; assembly: GCF_007399415.2. Classification (NCBI taxonomy): domain Eukaryota; kingdom Metazoa; phylum Chordata; order Testudines; family Testudinidae; genus Gopherus; species Gopherus evgoodei. The sequence goes on along the minus strand of NC_044322.1, from coordinate 295,739,680 downwards.
ACTAGTGGAAGAAGAGTTATTAACTACCGTTGTAGGGTGTTTCACAACTAGTATAGAGTATTCAGACTTTTTCCAATACATGTGAACACTTCTGATCTCTTAAGATGTAACCAATAAACATTGGGAGTGGGCAGGCCCACAGTAGTTGTCTTGGTGGTTCAGATTTTGCAGTTGATCTCTTTCTTCTCCATGCACTCCAAGCAGTAAACCCAGATCATAAGACTCTTCTGAATTAGTCATGGAGAAGTGGCTAGCCCTCTCCCACACTTGGCACGAGATGGTGAAGTAACATCGAGATGCAAGCATCCAGAAGCAGCTAATTCTCAAGACTTGGCTACAGCTTTGGCAAATGTAAATGCAGCTGGTTTGCATTCCCCCCACCCGACCCCCGCAAAAAAAAGCACCAGTCATTACAAAGGAAAGTCTGTCATCTAGAAGTTGTTAGACAAAAGGGGGTTAGAGTTAGTATTTCTATGCTGTTCCTATTTTCACCATTCATTGTGTTACTTTGGTCAAGTCTGTGACCTCTGTTTCTTACTTTATATGTCTCTAAAACAGGCTGTTGTGCAAGGCTTAATTATCAAATCCCAGTTGTTATTTCATAGTTCAGAGGCAGCCACATTTCTATTATAACCTTCATTTTCCTTACATTAGCCTGGTTCACTTTAAAAATAAGCTAGATTGCTAGACTGACCTTGTAATCTTTCCTCAGGTTAATGCAAATTACCCTCCTGTACGTTCCAACATTTCATCATTGTCAGCGTTAAGGAAAAAGATGACAGCTTCATTTAAATAAATGAAGGTAATCAAATAGGTGTCTGAACAGAAGATGAAGGAAGCATGTCATGAAAGGAAGCTGTGTGGTCTAATGGTTATTGCAGACGATTGGCATCCAAGAGTCAAGTTCTGCTCCCAGATCTTCCGCTGACTCATTGTGTGATTTTTGGTCCAGTGACAGCATTTGTTCCTCAGTTTATCCAATTCTAAAGTGGTAAAAACAACACTTGCCTTATATGAGCATTGTGAAGCGCAATTAGCATTTATAAAGTGCTTTGTGATCTTCAGATGAAAGTTACTACAGATATACCAGACAAAGGAAGAGATGAAGGAGTGGTTATTAGTATATCTATTGATAACATAAGCATAAATCGATCTGATGTCACTTCCAAGAGTTACTGCCTGGAAAAGAATAAATTTATATCCTTCATTTTACATATTCAGCACAGTACTCCCTTCTGTGGCAATGGTGCCAGACATACATACAAGTACTTCTGCATGAGTCTTGCAATACCAGCTCTATTCCTAGTTTGCTTGGCACCCCTTGATTTGGCAACAGGTTATACTAAATGGGAGGATCTATGATTAGGGTGACAAGATGTCCCAATTTTATAGGGACAGTCTCGATATTTGGGCCTTTTTCTTATATAGATGCCTAGTACCGCCTACCCTGTCCTTATTTTTCACACTTGCTATCTGGTCACCCTATCCATGATTGCCATTCTAAGATGTCGGTGTTTTATCCATCAGATCCTGTTGCTAATAGCAATTGACCTCCAGGATATAAGAATGTACTCATTCCAACAAAACATTTACACTAGTTATATCACTGCCAAGTTTTTATTTCTTGCTTTTCTTTTTGGTGAATTTAATAAATATTTACACATCTATGTTCCTATAATAAATAGACCATTGAATGGCATGCCACTTGGTTCAAAATGACTGCTGAAATAAATAATATGGTTGTTATGACTGAGTGGCTCCAATTCCTCCTTAATACTAATTAAAACTCTTGTCCTTAACCTGCGTGAAAACATCAGCCAAAACCAAGAACTGTTTACTGCACTATTTAGTTGCACAGTTTAATGTCAGAGTCCTGGTATCTGGAGTTCCTACAGCATGGACACAGGAATTAAATGTAAGAGTTTAAAAATATAACCAGTAACAACAGAATGATTGAAAGCCCCTGAGCAGTGCTAGATATTAATCATAAGAAAGATGTAGAAAGATTGTGAGCTCGACCCAGATCTTGCCTTTAGCACACAATCCAAGTAGCCAGGCTGTGTACTGTGAATCATTCCTCCCAGACCATAGATCTGTAGTGAAACTGTTCTATCGAATTTACTACCAACTCAGGGATCACCAAACATCCAGTCTGCCTGCAATTAGGTTCGGATGATGAAAAGGCCAGTGGTGCCACAAGTTCCACCTGCCCTGTCAGTCCCCAGGGCTGCCAACAAACTGCTACTGCATGGTGGTGTACAAATTGCCCCTGTTGAGCACAGCCTGGCACACACCCCACAAATCCTGTTCTTCCCCCACCCAGCCTAAAATAAAATTAAAAATAATAATATTAAAGTTACGCGACTTCCACCATTGATAGGATTTACCAGTACAAGAAATTTATATTAGATGAGTGTCGGTAAATAGCAAAAGCCATTAGCCAGAAAGGCATATTACTCAAAAATAGAACAAACAATGGAAATGAATATAAGAAAGTCCAAGTATGAGGCCCAGTCCTGCAACCATTACTCCAGAAAACCACCTTGTTCAGACTACATTTCAAAGGGAATGCAGATTAAAATGCCAGCCCTGGGCCCAAATACTGAACACGAGCCAGAGAATCAGAACTGTGGCGCTCTCTTAAGAAAATAAAATGTACACTCTGGTGATAACTTGAGGGGCTTTCCTGTTTATGAGGTAGTCATCACGTCTAAGATTAAATAAACCCCCTTTCCTTGAGTCTTAGAGCTTACGGCCATGACACAGTTATTACCATATTGACAGCGAGCAACCTTGGGTTGTGATACAAAACTGTATTCTCCATTCCTTTACTCTTGCCTTTTTCTTGGTTAATAATGCCACTGCTGCCATTCACTATTGCCCTCAAACTTTCCCATCTAAATAGCCACTAAAAGCATGACTACTGACTGCATTGTTACATTCAGAGCCTGCTCAAGGCAATCCTCTGCCCTAGGCACTGCTTCAGGCCCTCCTGGTGCCACTGAAATTTAGCCCAGATGCCCACACCACCCCATCATGATGGGGTGCAGCCAGGCCAAATCTAAGTGATTAGCATTACAACCTGGCACACAGGGTTGCATTACCACTCACGTTTGGTCGAACCACCTTTCCATCATGACAGAGGAGAAGCCAGACCACATCTGTTGCTCTAGGCAGCTGCCCAGAAATCGGCCACCCTAGGGATCTGCCTAGCTTGCCCATAGCTAGATTAGCCTCTAGTTACACTAGATATCTTCCCAGAAACAAATACTATTGTGTAATTATCGATAGGAACTTAGAGTTATCTTCTTTTAGGGAATGCTTGATGAGAGAGCACAGTAGATTTGGAGAAAGGGATGCAGCCTGAATGTAACAGTGTCTTGGCTTGCTCCTGTGTATGCCTGAGCACAGCTCACTCATCTTCTAGCTCCCTTTTAATGTCACCATCAAACCCTATCTTCTCACTAGACCATCCAGGATCACTCACTTTTTGCAACTTCTTGACCCAGGCAGAAGAACCATCACTCCTGCTTTATTACAATCGTTACTTAAAATCTGGAGTTAGATGGAACAACAGAGGAGGGATGACACATTGACGCAGCCATATTTATTGTTGAGATATTGCTGGGCAGTAGCCAGTCAGAACACAGGGATGTTCAATACCCAATTGGAACAGTACAATTTGCACTTAAGGTTATTGTAAAATAACCACACAAACCAATGCCTTATTAGCTGTTTCTCATACAGATTGCAGCAATTTGCACACTGTCTGCTTGAGAAACAACTGCAATTATAACCCATCGGCCAATCAGAATACAGGGAATGGCATAACTTAGAAATTAAAGTTATCATATAAAGAGGAACCATTGGGAGCAAGTTCCCTTTTATAACAGCAGCTGGGCCAGGCTGCCTCCCAAATCGTGCATGTTATTACTTCTAGCCACCACACCAAGCTTGTTCTTTAAGGGAATGTAATGTACTTTTCATAAAATGTGTTAGAGGGCAAAACTCTCATAAGAGAGACATTCCTTATGATGAAAGACTCGGAAGCAATGTTATTGCTTATTCTGATAAGGATACAAAGTGAGGAATTAGGAACTCATCTTAAAGTATGTTAAGGGCCTCCTTCACCTGCCACCAGATTCACCCAAAGCAGGACAAACTGGTAATTTCAAATAGACTCAAAGTGTAGCAGGTACAGTGCTTCCATGTTAGAGAGCAACAGACTCTTTCCTAAAAGCTCATAGCATCACATCTTCTAGATTTTGTTTTAGGAAATGAGAAGTCACTCACCACCACCATCACAGCTTTTGGAAGGGACTTATGGGAGATCCATGGCATTGATGCCTTTGGAGAACATAACAGAGATGGAATCAAGGGTTTTCAGCCAATCATTGTAACCTCAATTATGCTGAATATCACAGGCTAGGCTCTTTCTCCCTGATGGGGCAATTACTCCACTCCCAAAAGAGAAACAAAGGCTCTAGCTTATCCCCTTTTTCAGATAAATAAAAAGCCTCCCCTTTCTGGGACATAAGGATGGTCCAACAGAAGCCAGCCTCATTGCTTTGAAATCCAAGCAAAACTCCCTAAATTAAGTCCAGCCTCTCCCCTACTGGGTAATGCCTCTCCTTTTCCACCTCTGATGTAAAAGCTAGAGCTTCTAGGTCAACAAGTCTCAGCTGCACTTGCACTTAATCCCCTGCCTGGCTGGTTCCAAATCCAGCAGTCCTCCTGACAAGAAAGATGGTTTGGAGAGGGAGGCTTTGGCTCTATCTGGACAGCCACAGTCACCTACCCACATGGGTCACATACCCTCTCATACAGCAGTTACATAGCTTAAAATTTAGGCTGGAAAGAGAAATTACTGATCTTTGCTAAGGGCCCAATTCTGTGATGTACCTAGTGTCTTGAACTCCCATTGACTTCAGTGGGAATTGAGGGTGCTCAGCACCTCACAGGATCAGATCCTCATCCAACACAATCCACAAATATCTTGAAGTCCAACAATATATTCTACTGTCTGGCATATATATCATCAGCATAAAATAAACCTTGTCATTAAAGTTCTTTAGGTCAGAGTGTGTGCCTGGGTCTCCTGGTTCATCTCTGGAAGCTGTGTTGAGCAGCTGTATTTCTCTAGCCCTGCAATGTCTATTTTTAATCAACTTTATGTCCCAAAATGTCAGCTGTTTATTTTCCCTCCTTGGGAGCTTAACTGTAGAGCTGAAAATATGAATATCCCAAGACTGCGTTGTTTTCCCAAGTGCTGCCTCCCAAGGAAACTGGAAACATGCAGGAAACAGAAATAATAAGAATAAACTATGCTTGCTTCTGTTTATTCTTGTGTACCTTAGCATTTGAAACTGACACACCTAGGGAGACTATAATGATGGAACTAGAACCTGCTAAGCAAATTAGACCAGTAAGACTTTTTACTGAACATTTGAAACTCAGTTGGTTCAGGTTTAGATCTAATAAAAAAGCAGAGATTAAAGCTGGCAAAGCTCTACTTTCTCCAGGCATGCCTCATTCCTTTCCGACTTGATGGTCAATAAAAACACCTCTGTACGGCAGCTGCTCAGCCAAGAAGCTGTTCCTTTCTACAGTGAAATATTCTACCACAGAACAAGGTCAAAGACTCTTCCCAGCCCATATTTGCAATATCAGTCGACTAGTCTCCACTTCCCCTTTGGTTTCTTTTAATTCAGTGAATTAAACAAAACAAAACATTTTTTTCCCTGGGAGAATAATGCTTTTCTTAAGAAGCAGGAGTCACTGCAGTCTGCCTATTTTCATGTACCCATTTGGGTTATGTGTTTTGCTCATGCAATTTATTTTAAGTATTCACGTAGTACCTACAATGTGTCGAGACACAGGGTGTAAAATCATTCTGTCACATTGTTAATTTACCATTCAGCTGTGATCTCTGTAGGACAGGCTATATGAATGACCTAGTTAGGAGGACTCTGAGTAGATGACAGTGGATGAACCATAATTAAGATTACACAACAGAGTTACCTTTTAACGAGAGCTTCTGCTGATGCTTGGAGCCAAAATATCCAAGGCCAGTCCCACATGTGATTATTAAGCTCATGGCTAAAGCCATGCCTCTTTGGCAATGTAATGTCTCCACCACTCCTACTAGTCAGGGTGTTTTGCTCATGCAACACTATTGTTCATTATCACCACCCAGCTAAAGTTCTCTAGCAAATCTACACTCAGTGGGGAGGGAAGAAAGGAGGGACCAAGCCAAAACTTGAAAAAAGAAAGATTTAAAAGAAAGAAAGAAAAATCTTCACCACAAAATATCTCTTGGCTTTCGTATTAAACCTCACAACAACTGAACTAATAGCTAAACTTCTTCATGCCTCAGACTTCTACATGCCAGTCTCAAACAAGCAGAACAATGGAGCAGGTAAAACTTGCATTTTATCTGAGACAATAAATCCCTGTGTTCTGGAGTGTCCAAGCACTCAGTTCTTCTGGCTCAGGCAGAGAGCAACTCGCTGTCTTTTCTCCTGGTGACTCATTTAGCACTGCTCAGGGAAGAACTGACGCTATTGGAATATCAAAAGCAGATTCTATTCATTCCTGTGGTCAATATGTGAAGGGGAATTCGCAGGGGGAGTGGTGTGAATGATCCAGTTACAAGTGGACATAGTACCAGTGGCTATAGTAGGAGTTCTGGACAGCACAGCTCCACATTCTCTGCTCAGTGTAGAAGGGCTTGCGGGAGTGCTGCTCTCCATTCTTACCTGGTGATGTTACATTCACCATGAAAAGGAATCTTCAGTGGAAGCAGCAGGTCCTGAGTTAGACCAGTGAATGGTGCAGGAGCAGCACCTCATGGGAGGTGTCCCAGTCTAGAGTCCCCTATTCACAACCTGTCCTCTGCAGAAACATCTGTCCCTCACTGTTCTGACGTGGTGGTATTTTACACCCATTTGCCCTCATCGCACAGGAGTAAACAACTACACAAGGCACAAGACTGTGGAGAATCAGGTCCCATTCACCATCAAGCAGAGATGGGAAAAAATCAACAATAAAGCATTTTTTAAAGTAACAGCCCCTTAATTGAAGGAGATATTTATCAATCATTTTAACATGAAACATGGATCAGTGAACCTGAGGTATGTCCCACTAGAAGAGTAATGAAAACTACTTCTCTGTCAGACCCACCATTCATTCCCTCTTCTTGTAGTCAGATCATGTGGAATGAGCCCCACTGATGCCTGCATGTCTTTGCATTAGTGGAAGCAGCCATCCACATGGATCTGATTGCAGAATCGGGGCCTTCAATTGTGAGCTATTGTTTATAGAATTTTTAAAAACAACCTATAAGTAGAGTGGCTTTAGGAATGCTTCTGCTTCAGTTTATCAACAGACGACTGCTGGGACTTGAGAAATCTTTTGGGTTTTCATTTTGGTTTTATTTCTTTAAAAAGTGCATTTTTGTTTAAGATGCACATTTACCCTAACTGTGATTTCGAAACCATTTTCTGATCTTTCAGAATTGCAACATACCGCATTAGGTAGTCTCCTCTCATGACAGTGTGGAGAGGGTGGGTGGAGGGACGCTGAGCAAGACATCCCTAACTATGACATTCTGTTGCTGTCAGTAAGGTCTGACTGACTGCCTGGGAAATAAAGGACACCAAAATATGCATGCGTGGGAAGGATTTCCAAGAAGAATTTGTCTAAACCGTTTCTGGAAAGAGATGATAACATTATGTAGTCAAATACAGGAAGCTAAAGATTGTAATGAATGACGAAAGGCAAGCACTAATTACATGTGGTGGGGGAAATGGCTTAAATATGTTTTTCCCCTTAACTTTTTAACACTGATTATTCATTTGGGTGCTTTATGAGTGATATCACTGTGGGTGCATCTGTTTCTCATTCCTGCTCACAAACACTCTGAACTGACACTGTTTCGAGTCCAATGCCTCAGACTCTTTCCAAAGCTGCATACAGAGTCCTGTAAAGAAAAGTGCAGCTATTGGTTCCTTACCAGAACTCAAACACTGCCATGTTGAAGCCTGCTTGGCATTTCATTAGTTAATATAGTGCCATCGGGAAATCAGATAGCAACAAAAGAGTATTTTATACAGAGAAAGGCTCAAAAACTTTAGGGCCTGCTTCAAAGTATATTTAATGTATTTATTTATTCATTCTTTCTGTTTATATAAACTACAAATACCTCTGGACTGAACTTCGTGAGCCTGTATTCAAACCCAGAATCCAGCTGTTTGAAATCCCAATGAGTGCATATTCCCACCATCAGGGTAAACTGAAAATAAGAATGCATAGCCAGCTGAAGGGAGGGGAACTACCTCTCTGAACCTGCAGCGTTCCTCTTTTTCAAGCGATTTCTGACAGCTTTATTGCAAAGAGGCATTTTTGGAGTCTGTAATGAAGTGGCGCTTCTGTCTGCTTCTGGTGGAATCAACTTACAGCCATTTTCTGTGACAAGGTTTATCAAATGAAAGAAGCATAGGTGTGCAGTGATGTTTTTAAATTGAGCATATGCATATGAAAGGGGCCTTCTTGACCATCCTGGAGATTGACATCTCGTATTTATCAGTAGAACAAATACGTCCTGAGAGAGACAAGGTTGGTGAGGTAATATCTTTTATTGAACCAACTTCTGACTTAAAGAAGACCTCTGTGGAGCTCAGAAGCATGTCTTTCTCAACAATAGATGTTGGTCCAATAAAAGATATTACCTCACCCACCTTGTCTCTAATATCCACGGACTAACATGGCTTCAACAACACTGCAATTGAAAATACATCCTGGGCAGTGGCAGTATAAACTTCCCCACAGGACCCAACCAATGTGGTTCAACAGTGAGATGTTCCTGATTGTCATTCACCACTGGCTGAACCTCCCTAGGACTAACTCTGATCTCCTAACGCATGTGTGCCTTTATTCAGAATATGATCATTTACATAGCCAGTGTACTTAGGGCCTGATTCGACTCCCACTGACTTCAGCGGAAGTTAAATCACACCCATACAGAAATCTAGAGGGTGTTTAATAAGAAAACATAAGAACGGCCATACTGGGTCAGACAAAAGGTCCATCTAGCCCAGTATCCTGTCTGCCAACAGTGGCCAATGCCAGGTGCCCTAGAGGGAATGAACAGAACAGGTAATCATCAAGTGATCCATCCCGTCACCCATTCCCAGCTTCTGGCAAACAGAATCCCCAGTGCTAATATATAAGAAAATCAGAGTCTAAAGTGAGCCCTATAAACCCCCTTTTAAGCATGTAAATAAGTGATTTGATTTTCAAAAGTGCTGAGCACTCAACGGCTTCCACTAAGGTCAATGATAGCTACTGGGTTGCTCACTTTTGGAAAATTGGGCCACTTATTTTAGAATCTAAATATGGATTTAGGGATCTAAGTTTAGGATTATAATTTAAAAATCTTTGTGCTCCTTTTCCCCCTCGAACAAAAATACAACATAGTGGCATATTCCTAACCCTAAATCCTCGTATGACTCCCTGCAGTGAGTGTGGGTGCATGGTTTTACCAGGTTATTCTTACACATAAGTCTGGACCATTTACAGACAAGTTTCTCCACACTCAAAAGACTGATTTTTAAAAGAACCAGGTTGGCAGAAGGGAGCAGAGAGGGGGTGAAACTGGCAGTACAAAGAATAATGACTCAAATAAAAAGATCACTCTTGAGGCAAATCAGACTCAAGGTGTACACAAGTTGGAAGTGGCCCTGTGAGAGCAGGAAACGGAACAGCCATAAATAGAAAGCTCTCTAGTCTGAGATATCACAAGTGAGAGGTGATCTGAGGCTGTGTGATAACATGTCACTTTAAAACAATGGTATATAAACAAGAGACGGGCCAAATCAGTTCAATGAACTTTGAGTAACTCCGAACCAGGGGGGCATTCTGTGGTCTGTTGGTACCTAAGCTATTTTCCCCACCGATTTGCCTCGGTGTTAGAGCTGTGACCACAACAGGCCTCTAAAGCTAAACAGGACTAGCCTAGGCCAGTACTTAGATCAGCAGTGGTGGATTATGTGCACCAGGAGCCAGTTCTGCCACTACAAGCAACTTCCTTAAATACCCCTGCTGCCCACTATAATCAACTCTATAGCACAATGATGTCGCCAGCTTAATGCTAGCTCCTCCTTTCTTTGTCTTCCACTCAATGACTAAGAGGGGAAGAAAGTCCCTCCCACCCCTGCTGCCTCAGGTGTGTGATTACACAGCAAAGAGAACCCCATGGCTGGCCTGTGCCAGCCAACTCGGGGTCGCGGAGCTGTTTCATTGCTGTGTAGACTTCTAGGCTCAGGTTGGAGACTGAGCTCTGGGACCCTCCCACCTCACAGGGTCGTAGTGCCTGGGCTCCAGCCTGAGCCTGGAAGTTTACATTGCAATAAACAGCCCTGAAGTCTGAGCCCTGCGAGCCCAAGTTGGCTTCTGTGAGTGTGTGTAGACTAGGGTAACCAGATGTCCTGATTTTATAGAGACAGTCCCGATTTGGGGGTCTTTTTTTATATAGCCTCCTATTACCCCCCACCCGCTGTCCTGATTTTTCACAATTGCTGTCCGGTCACCCAAGCGTAGACATAGCCACAAAGGCTCCCGACTGGCTCATTGTCCTTGTAGCATTTAGTATTGCCCCTGCTAGTCCCCAGACTTCCCTTCCCAGCCTAGTGGGTGCTTGTTATTGGGCATAGCGCCCTCAGGCTAGTAACAGGTGGCTGCGCTTGTGATGGAGCTGAACTCACTGGTGGATGCAGGGAGGCAGAGCAGAGCACATGACAGGGCTTGCAAAGACATTGCTAAAACCTGAAAGCCCTAATGAGGGAGGGGAACTGCAAGAGGTGGGAAACCAAGAGAGGAGGGAAAACTATGGAGTATTGAGTGGGGGAGAGGGGAAAGGGCAGTTGTTTTGTTTCATCCTAGAGGGGGTTGCATTTCAATGCTAAGGGATGTGCTTATATTAAAAATACATGTGTTGTAGTGCTATCCAGGTGTTAAATTGCAGAGCCCACTGGTGAACTATAGGAGCTTAACAAAACTTGCCTTGGAGCTCCCCTAAGAAGACTGAACTTTAATTTTTTACTAGCCCTTTTTCCTATTATAAAGTATTTTCAAAACTCTTTCCTGGGAAATCCCTCTATGATACCTGGCACTGCTGGGCATCTTATAATTACTGAATTGCCATTTTTAATTTCTGAAAGAATAAGTCTGAATGGGATAGGTGGGAAAGACCTGAAATCAAAATGATCACCCATTCCATTTAAGCATTGGAACAAATTGCCTAGGGAGGTTGTGGAATCTCTGTCACTGGAGGTTTTTAAGACTAGGTTAGAAAAACACCTCTCAGGGATGGTCTTGATAATACTTAGTCCTGTCTCAATTCAGGGGACTGAACTAGATGACCTCTTCAGATCCCTTCCAATCCTATATTTCTATGATTCTGTTGCAGATCGTTTTAAACAAAACTAAGTCCAAAATGTTGAAAAGAAAAATTCATGTCAATACAACAGCCACTATTCTTGCAACTATATAAAATTACTTTCCCTTTAACTACATGACAGTGGAGTTATCCAAAACAGCATTAGAGGGGATGATATTAGATAGGGAATATGGCATTAATTATATGGTTTGAAAAGGAAAGTGTGATTTCTTTTATATCCTTTATGACTGTGGCTGGTAATTGCTTCCTGTCTCACACCTACACAAAACCCAGAGAGCTTGTCCCTGATGTTTGGCAGGAATGTAATTACAGCATTGCAATGCAGAGTTCAGTCAAAGGAGTGTGTGTGTTCGTGTATAAATCAAAAATCCCATCTTTTTCTAGCTCTATTTGCTGGAAATATTAACAGTTCTTTTAATAAAAGTAATAGTTATTTAAGAAAGATCCATCAGCTTGTCCTGACAAAGCATAGCATCAAAAACATATGTGCATAAAATAGCATGTTGAGCTTTGATCATACGGAAGATGTTCCAGAGATCCCCAGGGACCAACTGTCTCACCTTTCCCACAGCATCTTCATAAACCATGCAGCTTTCAGATCTTAAATTCATTGGATCCTTTAATTTCATGACAATAGTTTCCTTGTATACACTAAAGCAGGGGTAGGCAACCTATGGCATGTGTGCCAAAGGCAGCACGCAAGCTGATTTTCAGTGGCACTCACACTGCCTGAGTCCTGGCCACCAGTCCGGGGGGGGGCTCCGCATTTTAATTTAAATTTTAAATGAAGCTTCTTAAACATTTTAAAAACCTTTACTTTACATACAACAGTAGTCTAGTTATATATTATAGACTTATAGAAAGAGACCTTCTAAAAAGGTTAAACTGTATTACCAGCACACAAAACCTTAAATTAGAGTGAATAAATGAAGACTCGGCACACCACTTCCGAAAGGTTGCCGACCCCTGCACTAAAGTAATGTATCTGGTACAGCAGAACCTTGCTACTTCACCTTGCTGACTGGGAGATCCATGGTGAACTACTAAGTGTTGTGATGTAACCAATAAGTAAAGGAATATGATAAAAACATTAAAAGGTATTTTCCTCTTTGTTTGAAATTGATGCACTTTGTTCATCTGGGAACATACCCAGTCCCCAGATCTCAGCTGAGGAGGTTCCCAGGGCTTTCTGATGTGAAAGAGCAAAAGCAGGGCTGAATTTGGGGTGGCCATATCATAGAAGTCTCATCTGAATCCAACTGAAATCAATCAAAAAGCTCCTATCGAGTTCATTGGGGTTTGGATCTGGTCCTATAATCACATCCTGTGCTTGACGTGACACTTGGGGCACCCTGTGCAACAGTGAAGAGATGGTGGTCCAGGGAAAAGTGAAGTCATTGCCATAGCAGGTTAGCCTTTCATGAGGCTAGCGTTCTTAGTCTTCCACAGCTTGGATAGCTTGGAATGACACAGGGCTTGTCTACATAGATAGTTAGAGCATGGTAAAGTGTGAAAAGTGCAGCACGCTAGCCTTCCATGTGCTAAATGGCCACATGGACCCTTCTCCTACTCTTTCAAAGTTCTGTAGTGCGCTTTGACATACTCCTGAAACTGAGCACACTGAAGCAAGTCTGATTTGAACTGATGTTCTAACACATTTTTGTTGTTTCATTCAGCAGCCTGCAAATTACGAGTACTAAATACAGCAGACCTGCAAAATTTCAGGGATTGTCTCCCCAGAAGAGTTGAACCACTTTACCTCTACTGGTATAGATAAAGCAGTATGGACACACTTATACCAGTGTAAAAGTGCTTACACCAGTGTAACTTATTCCTGTAAGGGAAGGAGAGTAAGGAAACTGGCATGAGGTACCTTTATGTCACTCAAACTGCATCTACATTATGGACTGGTATAACTATTTCTGGAAAAAAAAATCCCTACCCCTAACCAATATAGCTATCCCAGTACAAAATCTGCATGTAGACCCCTGACTTAGACTGAACTAAACAACCACCACTGAGTATTCACTTGACATAACATTGACTGGTTTGGGAACATTTACAGCCCCACGACTTTGCCTGAAGCTCCTAACTATTAAAGCTTATCTTCATCAGCTAAGAGGGAATAATTCAGAAGTTATTATTCCATTAAATGTCAATTGTCACACTGCAGGTTTTGCTGTCTAATGAGTTCCTTTAATAATTAATATTATACATGCTTTTGCAAAGCCCTATCAGATGTTGTAATTAATGCATGCTAACAGCCTCCTAACCAGGCTATGCTGCAGAAGGATTAGAAGTTGAATCAGTTCTGGCATGTCATCATTCTTGAACAATAGCCTGGTGACTGTTCAGAAATAAATGCAATGGCACATGTGAGATCATTCTGCATATCATGTGACAACAACAAGCTGTGCTGGGCCTGGTTGACTAGGATATGTGTATGGGTCTCTCTATTAAAAACATAGTTATAAATATGGCTAATTAATAAAATTAGTTTATATCCAATTGTTCTTTTATTTGAGTAATTGCTTCCCCATCCAATCTTTAAGGAGTAGGCCAATTAAGCGGGAAAAGCTATTGCAATAAAATACATGGAGAGAGTTGAGGAAAAAACATAATAAACAAACGTGTATTTTTGTAAAAGAAAAGATTGTAATTTAGGTGAACCGAAACAAGAAAGACTATGTAAATACCTTCAATATGCAAGTAATAAGGAAGGGAAGCCTTGGCCTGAGATTACTATAAGTGGTCACATAATGGCTATTATTTATACTTTGTTGGACAACATGATATCAGGATACATAAGGAGAGGAACAGGATCAAAGGCCATAATCCTGTGAAAGCTTATGCACATAAGTAGTCCCCATTGAGCTCAAAGAGACTACACATGTGTGTAAAGTTGTTTTGTGCTTACGGTTTAGATCTGCACAGTTATTTAGGAACTTAAAGGTGCAGCTAAGCAACTAGATGGATTTTTCAAAAGCACCTGAGCAGATTCATTGCTGAAGTCCTATTGAAACCAATAGGAGTTAGGCACCTAAATTGTTATAGGTGCTTTTGAAATTCCCACTAGACATCCATCTGCATCATTAGGTGCCTAAAAATTTGGCCCTCAGGGCAGGTCTACACTTAAAACCCCGCAGGGGAGCAGGTCATCAGTGTAGCTGCACCACTGTAGCTCTTCAGTGAAGACACTACTATGCCAGCAGGGAGCTTCTCCCATTGGCGTAGTTCATCCACCTCCATAAGAGGTAGTAGCTATGCCAACAGGAGAAGTGCTCCCATTGACATAGCTCTGTCTACGTCAGAGGTTAGGTCAGTATAACTGTATGGCTCAGGGAGGCGGATTTTTAATACCCCTGAGCCACATAGTTATACTGATGTAAATGTATCGTGTAGACCTGGCCTAAATGTGCGCAGGATTAGGGCCTAAATTACAAGATGGGGTGATGTTTTCTGTAAAAAGTATTAGTCAGTCCACATTTGCTAGTGAATATAATTCTAGCCATCTTCTCATAGGAAAGATTAGAGCTCGTACAATATCTAAACAAAAATGCTCATGATTATTCACTCAAGCAAGAAGATTAATTCATTTTTGCAGTGTTCACGCCCCTTTTGCAGTGGTCACCAACAAGTGCAAAAGATTTCCAAGTCGACTGCTACCTCTGGTGGTGCCGCTATAGCAGACTCCATGCCTATCCCGGCCACACACCACTTCCAGAAGCAGTCAGTGCAGCCCCCGGCCCCGGGAGCAGGGGTCTGCCTCCGCACGCTGCTCCTGTCTGCAAGCTCCACCCCTGCAGCTCCCATTGGCCGAGAGAGCTGCTGGGGCAGTGCTGGCAGAGAGGGGCAGCAGGCAAAGCCACATGCCCCCTGGTTCCCCTCCCAGGAGCTGCAGGGGCACATTGGCCCCTACCAGGAGCAATGTGGGGCTGGGGCTGGCAGGGAGCCTGCTTTAGCCTCACTGTGCCCGCCATCGACCGGGAGCTGCCAGAGGTAAGTGATGCCCAGCAGGAAGCCACACCCCAATCCCCAGCCTGAGCCCCATCCTGGAGCCAGCACACCATAACCCCTCCTGCACCCTGAACTCCCTCCTGCACCCCAACACCCAGCCATGAGCCCCCTCCCAGAGCCTATCCCCCTTCTTCACCCTTAACCCCTTCCTGCACCCCAAGCCCCAGCCCTCCCAGAGCCAGCACCCTGTACCCCCTCCTGCAACCCAACATTCTGCCCTAGCCCAGAGCCGCCTCATGCACCCAAACTCTCTCCCAGATCTCACATCCTGCACCCCCTCCCATACCCCAATCCCCTGTACCAGCCCGCAGCCTCCTCCTGCGCCCAAGCTCCCTCCTAGAGCTTGCACCCCTCACCCCCTCCTGCACCCCAACCCCTGCCCCAGGCTCAACCCAGAGCCCCCTCCCATACTGTGAACCCCTCAGCCCCAGCTCAGAGCCCACACCCACTCCCTAACCCCCTACCATAACCGGGTGAAAATGAGTGAGGGTCAGGGAGAGTGACGGGGGGGGGTGGAGTGAGCAGGGAGGGGTTTGGGGGAAGTGGCAGGCAGATCCTGGGTTGCCCTTAGATTCAAAAAGTGATCATGGACATAAAAAAGGTTGGAGACCACTGCCTTTTAGTGTTTGCTTCCTTTGATCATTCTGTGAATTAGTTTACTGATGGGAATTTGAAGTATGTAACTGCAAATATTTCCATCAGATGGCTGAGGGGTTATACCTATCCAGTCAGAACAGAGAAACATGTCAAGTGACCTATTTATCCAAAAAGGGAGTCCAGGGATGGCCATAATTGAGTCAAATTGATTTAACCATTCATATATTTGAGGAAATGTTCTTTGTAGAATTACTCAACTTTGCCCTTAACACTGTTTAATACACAGTTATATTCTCCTAAAGCTTTGGGCAAAGTATATAGTCATTAACATCCATTAAAAATCATGTCATTTGAACCTTGTTAACTGAACAGCAAATATCTAGGGCCAAATCCTGAAGCAATTATTCTGGTTTTACTTTGTCCCTATTCCAGGGGTGACCAAGCCATGGCTCATGAGATATGTGTGGCTCTTTTACAGTTAAAGTGCAGCTCACAGAGCCCTCCCCGTTCTCCACCTACCAGACTTGGGGGTGGGGTGAAAGCCCTCTGCCTTGCAGCAGAGTGGTGGGGTAGGGGCTTCTGCCTGGGGGGAGCTTGGGGCTTCAGCCCTGCGGGTGCACCTGCTGGGGTCAGGGGTTCAGCAGGAGTGGGGTTGAAGCCCTAAGTCCCAGCAAGTGCCTCCCATGGGGAGAAGCCCTGAGCCCTGACGGTACGTCCTAGCTCTTGAACTTCTGAGGATTGTCTTATGTGGTTTGGAGGGTCAGTAAGTTTGGCCACCCCTACTCTATTCAACCAAAGGATCCATTTACATGAATTAGAGTTTATTCTGGTAATGAATGAGTAAATCTGAGAAGGAACTTTAAGGATTTAGCCTCTGGACCTGGTTAGTAATGCTCACTTTGTAATTAATTTGGATTCTAATAGTTAGCGGTTAGGCATCTGTCCCAGCATGCCCAGAGATAAACCTATTGCTTTTAAAGGTTTTTTGCTCTGGCAATAGGAATCTAATATGAGGCACTAAAATACAGCCAGTTCTTTCAGGGAAAAGATTTGTGTCTGCACCTTCCTTTTGAAAACCTTTTGCCCTGGAGGACAGTTAAAGTATTTTTGTTCCATAGTGAAGGAATTCTGTGACAATAGTTGAGGATGGCTGAAATCTGATATGGCATTAATTTTCTAAATATTGCACAATAAAAAGGTTAAATAATACCATTAGAATTTAACTTTCATTTAAACTATCAGAAACAAGAAAAGTGTTTCTTTGTCACAAGACTTTACATGGTTTCCATATGGACTAATTAGTGAGAGTAATGTGCACAACTACTGTGTCTTCACAATCAAAACACCTACCAATGTACTAAGAATATTTAATGAGTCATGAGAACATCAGAGTCATTGAGACAAATTAGATGCTAAATATTATGGCAAAGTTTTTTTTAAATAGGAGCCTACAGTTAGGCTCCCTAGTCAACACTTAGGCATCAGTCTAATTATCAAATGCTGCCACCCAACAGCTCCTGTTGAAATTAATGGGAGTTGTTGGGTGCTCAGCACTTTTGAAAATCAAGCAACAGTCTTAGGGTAGACTAGGGAACCTAACTACAGGCTCCTATTTTTAAAATCTTGGCCTACAGCTCTTGGCTTCTGAGGTGCAAATGTGGTCTAGTGGTTAAACCCAGGACTAGTACATCTGGACATCTGGAATCTACTCCCACCCTTACCACAGATTTTCTGCGTGATCTGGGGCAAGTCATTCCACCTCTCTGTGCCTCGATTTTTCTATCCTCAAATGAAGATACCAATACTTACCTACCTCACAAGGCCATTATGGGGTCTTATGACTTAGGGTCTTGTCCTTCTCTATTGACCTCAATGGGAAAATTCCAAGTGAGGGTTGGATTATGCCCTTTATTCAAACATTTATAAAACACTTTGATAGCCTTGGATGGAAGACACTATAAAAGTCTAAAATATTATCTCAAGGCACAAGGCTAGCTTTAGGAATTTGAGAGAAGCCAGCAAGGTTATTCATGGGGAACAATATCGCCTCACTCTCTTTATACATGATCTGAATTTGTATACCTCGCTCACCACCATGGTAATCTGGATCCTATTTAAGTAAGGAGAACGGAGACATCCATCTGCCATCCAGACCGGGAAACTCGAGAAGTGCACTGCTTACCTAGAGCTAAAATTCAGGATGTGATGGAGCTTCTGCCGAGACTGCTCAAGCCCTCGGACTACTACCCCTTCCTACTTCTACACGTGGGCACTAATGATACTGCCAAGAATGACCTGGAGTGGGTCACTGCAGACTACGTGGCTCTGGGAAGAATGATAAAGGAGTTTGAGGTGCAAGTCAGGTTCTCATCCATCCTCGCTGTTGAAAGAAAAGGCCCAGGTAGGGATCATCAAATTGTAGAGGTAAATGCGTGGTTACACAGGTGGTGTCAGAGAGAGGCTTTGGATTCTTCAACCATGGGATGTTGTTCCAGGAAGAAGAATTGTTAAGAACAGATGGGAGCCACCTAACGAAAAGAGGGTAGAGCATCTTCACAAGCAGGCTTGCTAACCTAGAGAGGAGGGCTTTAAACTATGTTCACTGGGGGAAGGTGACCTAAGCCCTGAGGTAAGTGGGGAAATGGTATATTGGGAGGAAACACAAGTAGGAGGGTGCAACCTCCTGATTCATTCTGAGAAAGTAGGGCAATCAGCTAGTTATCTGAGGTAACTGTACACAACTGCAAGAAGCCTCGGAAACAAACAGGAAGACTTGGAACTCCTGGCACACTCAAGGAACTATGATGTGATTGGAATAACAGAGAGTTGGTGGGGTAAGTCACGACTGGAGCACTGTCATGGATGGGTATAAACTGTTCAGGAAGGACAGATGGGGGAGAAAAGGTGGAGAAGTTACACTGTATGTAAGAGAGCAGTATGATTGCTCAGAGCTCCGGTATGAAACTGGAGAAAAGCCTGTTGAGAGTCTTTGGGTTAAGTTTAGAGGTGAGAGCAACAAGGGTGATATTGTGATAGGTGTCTGCTATATATCACCAGACCAGGAGGATGAGGTAGATGAGGCTTTCTTCAGACAACTAACAGAAGTTTCCAGATCACAGGCCCTGAGTCTCATGGGGGACTTCAATCACCCTGACATCTGTTGGGAAAGCAATGCAGCAGTTCACAGAAAATCCAGGAAGTTTTTGGAGAGTGTTGGAAACAACTTCCTAGTGCAAGTGCTGGAGAAACAAAATACAGGCCCTGCTTCTCTTGACCTGCTGCTCAGAAACAGGGAAGAATTTATAGGGAAAGTAGAAGTGGGTGGCAACCTGGGCAGCAGTAACCATAAGATGGTTGAGTTCAGAGTCCTGACTAAAGGAAGAAAGGATAGCAGCAGAATATGGATCCTGGACTTCAGAAAAGCAGACTTTGACTCCCTCAGGGAACTGATAGGCAGGATGCCCTGGGAGGCTAATATGAGGGGGAAAGGAGTCCAGGAGCGTGCACTGTATTTTAAAGAAGCCTTATTGAGGTTGCAGGAACAAACCTGATGTGCAGAA
This sequence comes from Gopherus evgoodei, assembly GCF_007399415.2. NCBI lineage: Eukaryota > Metazoa > Chordata > Testudines > Testudinidae > Gopherus > Gopherus evgoodei. The sequence goes on along the minus strand of NC_044322.1, from coordinate 295,720,048 downwards.
AAAATAGCAAATATGGCAGGCAACCAGCTTGGCTTAACAGAGAAACCTTTGGTGAGTTTAAACACAAAAAGGAAGCTTACAGGAAGTGGAAACTTGGACAGATGACTAGAGAGGAATATCAAAATATTGCTTGAGCATGCAGGAGTGAAATCAGGAAGGCCAAGGCACAACTGGAATTGCAGATAGCAGGGGATGTGAAGGGTAACAAGAAGGATTTCTACAGGTATGTTAGGAGCAAGAACAAGATCAGGGAAAGTGTGGGACCCTTACTGAACAGGGGAAGCAACCTAGTGACAGATGATGTGGAAAAAGCTGAAGTACTCATTGGTTTTTTTTCCTTGGTCTTCACAAACAAGATCAGCTCACAGACTGCTGAACTAGGCACCATAGTATTGGGAGAAGGCGAGCAGCCCTCAGTGGTGAAAGAACAGGTTAAGAACTATTTAGAAAAGCATGCACAACTCCATGGGGTGGGATACAATGCATCCGAGGGTTCTGAGGGAGTTGGCTGATGTGATTGCAGAACCATTGGCTATTATCTTTGAAAACTCATGATAATTGGGGGAGGTCCTGTGTGATTGGAAAAAGATAAATATTGTGCCCATCTTCATAGGTTCCAACTCCGTGGGTGCTCCGGGGCTGGAATCCATTTTGAAGCACTTGGAGGAGAGGAAGGTGATCAGGAGGAGTCATGCCTGACCAACCCGATTGCTTTCTATGATGAGATAGAATCAGAGAAGATTAGGTTTGGAAGAGATCTCAAGAGGTCATCTAGTCCAACCCCCTGCTTAAAGCAGGACCAACCCCAACTAAATCATCCCAGCCAGGGCTTTGACAAGCCAGGCCTTAAAAATCTCTAAGGATGGAGATTCCGCCACCACCCTAGATAACCCATTCCAGTGCTTCGTCACCCTCCTAGTGAAATAGCTTTTCCTAATATCCAACCTAAACCTCCCCCACTGCAACTTGAGACCATTGCTCCTTGTTCTATCTGCCACCACTGAGAACAGCCTAGCTCCATCCTCTTTGGTACCTCCCTTCAGATAGTTGAAGGCTGCTATCAAATCCCCCCTTGCTCTTCTCTTCTGCAGACAAAATAAGCCCAGTTCTCTCAGCCTCTCCTCATAAGTCATATGCTCTATCCCCCTAATCATTTTCGTTGCTCTCCATTGGACTCTCTCCAATTTGTCCACATCCTTTCTGCAAAATCGGATGCAATACTCCGGATGTGGCCTCACCAGTGCTGAATATATGGGAACTGATAACCGGCTCTGTGGATATGGGGAAAGCGGTGGATGTGATATATCTTCACTTTAGCAAAGCTTTTGATATGGTATCCCACAGTACTCTTGCCAGCAAGTTAAAAAAGTATGGATTGGATGAATGGAATATAAGATAGATAGAAAGCTGGCTAGATCGTTGGGCTCAACGTGTAGTGATCAATGGCTCGACGTCTAGTTGGAAGCCAGCGTTAAGCGGAGTGTCCCACGAGTCTGTCCTGGGGCCGATTTTGTTCAACATCTTCATTAATGATCTGGATAATGGGATGAATTGCACCCTCAGCAAGTTCACAAATGACACTTAGCTGCAGGGAGAGATAGATATGCTGGAGGATAGGGATAGGGTCCAGAGTGACCTAGACAAATTGGAGGATTGGGCCAAAAGAAATCTGATCAGGTTCAACAGGGACAAGTGCAGAGTCCTGCACTTAGGATGGAAGAATCCCATGCACTGCTACAGGTTGGGGACCGACTGGCTAAGTGGCAGTTCTGCGGAAAAGGACCTGGGGATTGCAGTGGACGAGAAGCTGGCTATGTGTCAACAGTGTGCCCCTGTTGCCAAAAGTCTAAACACTATATTGGGTTACATTAGTAGGACCATTGCAAGCAAATGGAGGGAAGTGATTATTCCCCTCTATTCGGCATTAGTGAGGCCTCTCCTTGAGTATTGTGTCCAGTTTGGGGGCCCCCACTACAGAAAGGATGTGGATAAATTGGAGAGAGCCCTGTGGAGGGCAACTAAAATGATTAGGGGGCTGGGGCACATGACTTACGAGGAGAGGCTGAGGGAATTGGTGTTATTTAGTCTGCAGAAGAGAAGAGTGAGGTGGGATTTGATAGCAGCCTTCAACTACCTGAAGAGGAGTTCCAAAGAGGATGGAACTCGGCTGTTCTCAGTGGTGGTAGATGACCAAATAAGGAGCAATGGTGTCAAGTTGCAGTCGGGGAGGTTTAGGTTGGACATTAGGGAAACTATTTCACTAGAAGAGTTGTGACACACTGGAATGCTTTACCAAGGGAGGTGGTGGAATCTCCATCCTTAGAAGTTTTTAACACCCGGCTTGTCAAAGCCCTGGCTGGGATGATTTAGTTGTGGCTGGTTCTGCTTTGAGCCGGGGATTGAATTAGATGACCTCCTGAGGTCTCTTCCAACCCTCATCTTCTATGATTCTAAGGTACCACTAGCAAAGCACTGATCAGTATACTCATGAAGAAGACAGCCCCACCCTTTCCAGTCCCACATGGAACCTGGGACTGTTGCACAGATTTGTGGCTTGGGGGAGGTCTAAAAATCAGCTCTGTCAAGGCATCTGGAAGGTTAATATTACTGATGCAAATTATTATAGACAAATAAGCAGCATGGGAGAAGGAAGAGAGAAAATCATAAAGCTCCTTGGCAATGAAACAGGAGAAGTAGAAGTGCAAAGAGAATGCAATATAATAAAAAGTAGGGAATATGGTGAAAAAGCACTAATGTGTTTCAGAAATGGTTTTCATGTCATTTGACATCCAGAAGACAACAAGCTGCATTTAGGTTCTTATATTTAAATGCTGTCATTATTAAGACTGTTTAATTGCCCCGAGACAACAAACTATGTCTGTTGCATGTTGCCTAAAGACAGCCAACTCTAGTTTCCTTGTAGCAACAATCTGCTATCAAGGCAAAGAAAAATAAATAAAACAAACCTTATAATTAAGCAGATAACAGCTCCTCATCTTTTGTTCAAGGGAGAAAACTAGATAAGAGAGACATCAGATAATGCAGTGAGATGCTCCAAGCTAAACTGCATTTGCTTTTTCATACCGTGGTGTATAGCATATGACCATGCACCAGTGTCTACCACAGGAAAAGGGCATATCCTGGCCTCCTGACCCATGAGTGTGTGCCTCTAGGGCAGTCAGGTTTCAGCATTCAGACATGTGATGAGAAACAAAGAAGCCTTTTATCAAGCAGTAATTGCAACATTGGATTTCAGTTTTAGTCCCAAATATGAACTGAAAGCAGCCAGAAGCAGGCTTTTTAATCCACCCTAGCAAAGATGAAAGCTAGAGAGAGAGAAAGGCAGTGACTGTGGAAGGCTCATTTACATTAAATAATTATCCTTAAGGAGAGAAACAGCAAGGGAGTAATTTTTTAATTATAAAGAAATAATTGCAGCCTGGAGAAATATACAGAATTCCATCTTAATTTTCAAATCTTCAAGTTGCTTTTTTATAATAAAACTCAAACTAACCAGTTTGGAAGGCAAAAAGTACCTGTTCACTATCATTGGTCAGAGCAGAATTTACTGTGCTGGTTGTGCTCTAGAATGGACTGATGTGAATATACGTTTGTTCTCCCAGCAGGTTACTGCATCTAAAAGGTATCCTCTGCTCATCAATGCAGAGACATAAATATCGCAGATATGAATGCTAAAAATATAACAGCTGACAGGCATTCAGAACTTTGTATCCTGAAAGATCCCAAGGCATTTTGCAAACTTTCCTATGAAGATATAGTTAAAAAACATTACATATAAAGATATTCTAAGCACACTGTGTGTGTTTGTGCACATACATGCAAATGATAGCACACATATACACACACACAATTGGTATATGCATCCTCTGCCTTGAGGTCACATATCTTTAAAAAAGTGGCCAAAGAGATTTTTACTCAAACGTTCCAAAAAATTCACCTTTGGGCTGAGAGAAAGCATAGCAGTATAAGCCCCAAAGGTGACAGTTTTCAGAAAGTTCCAAGCATCTCAAAGCAGAAATTAATAATAGAAATTGTAACCTTAGCCATAGCTTTGGAGATACACAGAAAGATAAGATCCAAAGAATTCCCCCATCAGATTTAACTCCTGAGCTTTCAGATACCAATCTGGGCGGTTAACTTTCAAAATATGAGTAGTCCCATGTAACCCCTATCTGCTGCTGTCGGTGGGACTGCTCACTTTTGTAAAGTTACAGATATGCATTTGTGTTTCAAGATTGGGGGCAAGACTTTGCACATGCTTAACTTTAAGCCCTTGAGGAGTTCCACTGAATGAAATGAGGCTACTCATGTGCTTAAGGTTCAAATGTATCATTTACATTGACAGCGCCAAGTCAAACACATCGGAAAAGCTATCACAGGGATCAGCCTCCTTTCAGAAGTAGTGTGCTGAGTCTTCATTTATTCACTCTAATTTAAGGTTTTGTGTGCCAGTAATACATTTTAATGTTTTTAGAAGGTCTCTTTCTATAAATCTATAATATATAACTCAACTATTGTTGTATGTAAAGTAAATAAGGTTTTTAAAATGTTTAAGAAGCTTCATTTAAAATTAAATTAAAATGCAATGCCCCCCCAGACTGGTGGCCAGTGTGAGTGCTACTGAAAATCAGCTTGCGTGCCACCTTTGGCACATACACATGCCACAGGTTGCCTACCCCTGAGCTATCAGCACCCTTTGTGGTACAAACAGGACTGGATTTCCAATTAGGAACAGTAGGCATGTGCCTAGGGCATCGGTGTTCTTGGGGTGCCTAAAGGTTAAAAGTTAGTTAAAAGTTTCTTTTTTACAGAAAACACAAAGGTCAGCTGTAGGCAGTGGGGGCGCTGAAGATGCTGTGCCTAGGGGCAGGTAAGGTGTAAATCCAGCCCTGAGTATACAGATGAAGATGCACATAAGGGTCCAGATCTGGAGTTCTTACTTACATGAGTTATCCCTCTGAAGCCTTTGGACAACACATATGAGTATGGGCTACAAGATTGGACCCTTTACATTAGTGCATTTTGCCAATATGTGGGATGAAGTTCAGCACTGAGAGTCGTTTCTATATTTCATTCAACAGCAGGCCAATTATTGCATAAAAATAATTGTGACAACTTTTCAAAATATTCACTTTAAGACAAATTTCATAGATACATAGGTTCTAAGGCCAGGATGGACCATTGTGATCATCTTAGTCTGACCTGCTGTATATAATAGGCCATAGAACTTCACCCAATAATTTCTGCATTAAGCCCAAAACATCTGTTTGCATGTAGCTTATCACTGAGAAAGAAATTCAGTCTTGATTTAAACACTGCTAGTAACGCATGGGCAGAGGGTGAACTGTGGGCTCAGGGAGCCTAGCCCCTGGCCCAGCCCCCTCTGCTTGAGGCCCTGCCTCTTCCTCTGTAGCCCAGAGTCTCCCTCCCCCGCCCTCCCCTTCTCCACCCTGCCACCTCAGCCCTAGGCTGCCTGAGCACCTCCAGCCCCGGAGCTCTGGATGGGCAGGCAGCACAAGCACTGGCTCCAGCCACCCAGAGTCCCTGGCCACAGGCCAGCCCCTACTAGCTCTGGCCAAGGGGGAAGAGCCGCAGATGGGAGGCAGGAGGGGACTTGAGAGCAGAGCATGGGTGGGACAACACCGGGCTGTTTGGGGAGGCTCAGCCTCCCTTGGCCTTTGATACCCACCACCCATGAAGTGAAGTGATGGAAAATCCACATCCCACAGTAAAGTTGATCCAATGGTTATTTATCCTCACTGTTAAAAATGTGTTCCTTGTTCCCAGTCTGAATTTGGATCTCATTATGCCTTTTTCTGATAGATTAAACAGCTGTTTGCTAATTATAGCCATCTGCACTGTCACTTTGTCACTTTAGAAAAATTCCATTTCTCTCTCAAGAGGGAGATGAGAGGTAAGGCAAGAAAAGCCAGAAGCCCTGAGAGGCTGGGTGGAGGAGGAAATGAAGCAGCACTGGTAGCACGGAGAAAATTGAAGAGAGTTCCAAGATCTGAGTCAACGCAACATATAAAACAAATTGCTAATTTTAGAACGGAGGGGCTATAATTTCACCAGTTGGTTCTGGTCGCTACTTAACCACTAGGCTAGATTGTTGCACCTATCCTTTATGATGTCACCAAAACACCTTAATGAAATTATTTACAGCCCTGTAATTCACAGCTGACTGTCTTAAATTCTGTATGGACACACTGAAATACCATAATAAATGATTGTTTCTCCCTTTAAACTAAAGCAGTGCCATGAGTTCTAACAACTATATTAGGCATGATTATTACCTACATATGATAATCAAGAATAATTACTGTAAAATTCACAGACCATATAATTACTATGTAATTATAGTATTTCCCATGTACTGGCTCAGAACTATATGGCTACACTTCTACAGAATTTTTTGTGCCCTGCAAAATATAATGTGCCAAATGGTCCATCGATACAATGCTGTTTTTAACTGCCAGTAGAATTTGTAGTTAAGCTACGTACATTGTACAGTACAGCCCTTTGCTTCCAGATAGCTGGACAAAGAGTTTCCCTTTCTTTACTTCTGACATCTAATGAACTAGTTTTAAGCAAAATCAGTACCTTAGTAAGATATAAAATCCTTTGTTATGCCTAAAATCTTTGGAAACATATTTTTTAAAGTTGGTGAAATTTCATAAACATGTCTACTGTTATGGAGATCACACGCAGTAAATTAGAGTTCCCTTTTTCTAAAAGCAATGAACATTGTTATGAACACACTAAACCTCTATGACTAATTAATTTAAAATAATGTCTGTTTCAGTGAGTTAAATATGTAGTAATCTGAAATGAGTACATTTGAGTATATTTAAAATATAAAATCAGCTTAGAAATACTGATTAAGAAAATGTAAAACAGAGAAGAGCTGCATCATGTGTTCCATAATATTTAATGTTGTATTTAGGAAGACAGCTGACTCACCCTTACTACAAAGTTTTTTCAAATAAATGTCTTACAAACCTCAAGGCATATCAAAAAACCTGTGACTGACATTTTTTATTCCCAAGTTAAGTGCTTTTAATTAGGTACCTTCTGCATGTCCATCCTGCATGAGGGAAAGGGTACAGGGGTCTCTATGGGGAACTGTGACTCTCCGCCTCCATGAGGCGGGCCGGGTGTCTTGTTATGCTTTCTGCCTTGTCCCTTCTGCCCCCGCCAGGCTGCAAGCTCAGGCTGCCGTCGGGCATAGGGGCACCAGTTTAATAATACTGCGTAGGGCCTCATAAATCCTAAGGACGGCCCTGGGGGCGTCAAAAAGTGGTGCCCTGGCTTGGCAGAAAGGAGCCGCCTTCCAGAGGCATCAGAGAGCCAGAGTGTCCTGCTTGCAGCAGCAGCAAGCCCCAGCCATGGAGGAGCCAGTGCGGCGCAGCGGGGCAAGAGCCCTGCAAAAGCAGCAGCGGCGCTAGCAAGGAGCAGCCATGCCCCCTGCCCCTCCTGCCGAGGCTGTGGCCTGCCACCCCCCCCCGGGGGGCTCCTGCAGGCTGCAGCAGATGCATGCAGGCAGAGACCCCCATATGCCCCCCAGTTCCCCCCTTGCCATGCTCAGGTTCTGCAGCTCCTGGGCATCTGAGCCACTGCCAGGGCATGGGGCCCTGATCCTGCTCCAGGAGGGGCGGCGGCGGCAGCTCAGACTCCCAGGAGCCGCAGAGCCTGAGCGTGGCAGGGGGAGTGCTGGGGGGGCACATGGGGGCCTCTGCCCGCATGCATCTGCTGCAGGAGCTCTCAGGAGCCCCCAGAAGGCAGCTCCTCCCTGCTGAACTGCTGCAGTAGCCCAAGTCCAGCAAAGCCAGTGAGTGGACCCGAGGCGGGGGCCACTGGGGTGCGGTGGGGAGAGCTTGGGGGGGCTGTGCACCCTCCAGGGCAGGAAGGGGGGCAGGAAGGGGGAACCTGGTCTGGGGAGCAGCCCTTGGGCATGGCTGGCCCGTGGGCAGGCTGACCCCTGGAGTCTATAAAGGCTCTTTGGAATTTGCCCCTCAATGAACCAATGTTACAGTGGGGGAGGGGGACAAGGTGGAAGTTTCACCTAGGGCGCAAAATATCCTTGTGCCGGTCCTGAATGATGGGCAACCTGCGGCCTGTCAGGGTAATCTGCAGCACGGCCGCCCGGAGCTCCCAGTGGCCTGGTTCACCGTTCCCAGCCAACGAGAGCTGTGGGAAGCATCCCTGAAGCCCACGCTGCTTCCTGCAGCTCCCATTGGCTGGGAACAGCAAACCATGGCCACTGGGAGCTGCAGACAGTCAATGTCAACAAACTGTCTCCTGGCCCGCCAGTGGATTACCCTAATGGGCCGCAGGTTGCTCACTACTGCTTTAAAGGGAAGCAGTGGCCTCAGTGGGTGCACCAGGGAACCTGGTGGAGACAGAAAATCTTGAAGGAGAGAGATGATCTAAGTGAAAATAGGGAATGATCAAGAAAGGGGTATGCTAATAGGACTGCTGGGAATCAGGTGAGCACCATGGCATACCCTAGGGGAAGTAATGGCCTAGAGGAAGGAAGGAGGGTGCCCGTAAGGGGCTCCAAAGGGAGGGAGCATACTGGGAGTTTGAAGGAGTGGGGTTCTCCATCGTAAGTACAACGGGAGCATCACTTCTCAGTGGAAGATTATTTTTATTTTATCTCCTAACTGGGGTTTCCTGACTATAGAATTATCATCGTTATGAATTCAGGTATGTGCCCAATTGTAGGCCAAGTGCTGTTTTATGTATTATTAGTCAGTTTATGGCCACTCCTTCCCCAGGCTCTATATGGATGAAAAACTGCAAACACTCTGAACAACAAAAATAATCTGTTCCATTACATGTCATCTTCAGTGCTTTATTGACTGAGACATTCCAGGGACATTTCCAAATTGCTTAAGCATTTTTCAGCAACTACACTGGTGTTCTTGCAACATATTCTCTCCGTGGCTGTAGTTTGGGGCTGGGTTCCATTGTTTATTGCCTTTGCTGATCTCTTCCGCCGCTAAAGGAGGTTTCTGACTTATCCCTGTTGCTAGCATAGGCGTGCGCAGCACATTTCATTAGGGTGTGCACCCAGGGAATTTTATTTATTTATTTTTTTAAAGGTGAATGTCATAAAGGTTGGGGTGTGGGAGGGAGTGCGGGGTGTGGGAGGAGGTGTGGTGTGCAGGAAGGGGCTCAGGGCAAGGGATTGGGAGAGGCATGGAGTGTATGAGGGGGCTCAGGGCAGGGGGTTGGGGTGCAGGAGGGATGCGGAGTGCAGGAGGGGGCTCAGGGCAGGGGGCTGGGGTGCAAGCAGGGGGCTTAGGGCAGGGGGTTGGGGTGAAGGAGGGGTGCAAGGTGTGATGGGGGCTCGGCAGGGAGTTGGGGTGCAGGAGGGGTGCAGCAGAGGGCTCAGGACAGGGAGTTGCAGGAGGGGTGCAGCAGAGGGCTTAGGGCAGGGAATTGGGGTGCAGGAGGGGTACAGGGTGTAGGCAGGGGGTTGAGGTGCAGGAGGGGTGCGAGGTGCAGGCAGGGGGCTCAGGTCAGGGAGTTGGGGGGCAGGATGCAAGAGGGGTTCGGGCTCCGGCCCGACGCCGCTTACCTGCAGCGGCACACTCCCTGCCTGCCCTGGCCCAACCACTCACCACATCTGTGTGTGGCCCCAGGCGGGTGGGGGTCCACAGGGCTCTGTGCACTGCCCTTGCCATACCTTCAGGTACCTGCCCTGAAGCTCCCATTGGCTGCAGTTTCCTGTTCCCAGCCAATGGGAGCTGTGGGGGCCAGTGCCAGGAGCAACATATGGAGCCTTCTGCCCCGTTCCCCGGGGACGTGGTGCTGTGTCAGACGCTTCCGAGAGCCCTGCGGCACCACAGGGGGCAAATCCCACAGGCTGGATCCAAAGCCCTTAGGGGCTGGATCATGCCCACAAGCATTAGTGTGTGCCTTGGCACACCCAGCACACCCCATGCACACTCCTTTGGTTGCTAGATTTCTCACAAATATTTTGTGAGCCCTATAGATACAGTACCTTCCTAAGCCCCTTGTCATAGGGCACCTCCTTCACTACCCAGTGAACCTCACTGCCAAGCCAGTTCAGTTAGTTCTGCAGTCACAGTCACCAGGCTATTTATTTTTCACCAAGGTGTGCATTTATTTCCCTCTCACATAACAATACCATGCAACACAGGCTTATCGCAAGGACAGGCTTCCTTACAGCCATCACACTCCAGCCAAGGTTCACCTTCTGAGCTTCTCTTGAGTTGCCCTTGCTGCCTGTTTCTTCCCCTTATATTGTCCCCCAATTACCTTGCTAATCCAGTGATTGTCTCCCCGGTGCTCTCAACCCCCCAGCAGGAAGTGTGTAATTGCCCTCAGCTGGGCCTGCAGCCTTCTCCAGGCTGCAGCACTGTCAGTGATCAGAGTGCTGCTGATAGCACCCTGCCACACCCCTGTTCAAGTAAACACATAAGCATGTGCTTACGTTTATTCCCATTCAGGACTGCCCTTAAGCACATGCTTAAGTTTAAGCATGATTAGGTCCCAATAACTTAACTCTAGCCCTCATTTTAGGGGTAAATGATCAGGACAGGAAGGTGCATTAAAATATTCAGAGTACTAGAATTTTCTTCTCATTTAAAGATGTTAACTCATTATGGCCCTGTCATAAACAGATAGCTAAGGGTTAATGTCTCTTTCACCTGAAGCACCTGACCAGAGGACCAATCAGAAAACCGGATTTTTTTCAACTCTGGGTGGAGGGAATTTTGTGTCTGAGTTTTTGTTTTCTGGCTGCCTGCTTTCTCTGAGCTTTGGAGAAGTAGTTTCTGTTTTCTAATCTTCTGTTTCTAAGTGTATGGACAAAGAGATCAGATAGTAAGTTATATGGTTTCTTTTCTTTGGTATTTGCATGAATATAAGTGCTGGAGTGCTTTGATTTGTATTCTTTTGAATAAGGCTGTTTATTCAATATTTCTTCTAAGCAACTGACCCTGTATTTTGTCACCTTAATACAGAGAGACCATTTGTATGTATTTTTCCCTTCTTTTTATATAAAGCTTTCTTTTAAGACCTGTTGGAGTTTTCTTTTCTGGGAAATTTCAGGGAAATTTAGTCTGTACTCACCAGGGAATTGGTGGGAGGAAGAAATCGGGGGAGATCTGTGTGTGTTAAATTTGCTAGCCTGATTTTGCATTTCCTCTGGGTGAAGAGGAAAGTGCTTTTTGTTTCCAGGACTGGGAACGGAGAGGGGGAGTCACTCTGTTTGGATTCACAGAGCTTGTGTCTGTGTATCTCTCCAGGAGCACCTGGAGGGGGGGAAGGGAAAAAGGATTATTTCCCTTTGTTGTGAGACTCAAGGGATTTGGGTCTTGGGGTCCCCAGGGAAGGTTTTTCAGGGGGACCAGAGTGCCCCAAAACACTCTAATTTTTTGGGTGGTGGCAGCAAGTACCAGGTCCAAGCTGGTAACTAAGCTTGGAGGTTTTCAGGCTAACCCCCATATTTTGGACGCTAAGGTCCAAATCTGGGACTAAGGTTATGACAGGCCCAGATTCTGTCACTCTCATTCATGCTGAAAAATACCTGACTCCATAAGTCCCACTGAAATCCACAAGACTACTCAATGGTGAGGTGAGTAGGACTACTCAAGAAGTGAGGTACTATTCACTGCACATAAGGATGGTGCTAAATAACAGATTATTATGTTTTTCATTGTTTGGCTCTCTGAAAATTTAAATTCTTGTTTTCAAAAACATTCAAACCAAACTCTCTTCTTGGATTTTCTAAAGTGTGCCCTGTTCCCTTCCCTTATTCTCCCCATTCTAAAATTCCCAACGTTAAGCTCTGTAGTACCAGGTTTTTTTAAATCTATATATCAGAGCTCAAGTAAAGTATTTATTCATATGACTGGGGATAGTGATTAACTTAACTCTTTGGGGCAGGAGCCATCTTTTTGTTTTGTATTCATACAGTGCCTACTGCAATGGGATCTCTGTCTAGGACTGGGGCTTCTAGGTGCAACATTAATATAAATAAATAAATAATATATAAAATATTAATAATGATACATGCTGTGGGTTGTTGGGGTCTGAGGAAAGATTAGCTGTAGCTAGTTAAATCATCCTCAGGGAAAAAATCATAAATGAGAGGTTAGAATTTCTGCCCAAACTACTGTCACTTCAGTTATTTGTGAAACTGAAAGAAGGGCAACATGGACTGTGGTCACTGCATCATTGTAACTAGCTGCAGAGCTGGGTAGTCATACCAAATAGCTCTACAGAAAAACACTTGCTATCTCATGGCCTAGTAAGATGCATATACTATATATGGGCGTGTTTTCCATAAGTAAAGAATGATCAGATGAAGATAAATATTGGTAAAGCTTCCTTAGAAATAAATCATGTGCTGTTTTAATAGATTATTGTTGAGACTAATGTCTGATGTACTAGGAAGTGAGTGTGAGATACTGGTTTCAAAATAGCCCATGACATTGCACTCAGAATCCCGTGTATGCCTATGAGTAATGTCCATCCTTATCAGCTCATTATGTGATTCATGCCCAGTAATGACTGTACCAGTAACTGCCAAAATGCTGAAAAACATCAGTGACAACTCCATTATGAGGGAACAGGGAGAAGACAGCTCAGGTGGCTGCTGTTGTCAGGAGAAAATCTAACCTTGAACATTCATGGAGAGCCGCCGTTACATTGGGTTTGTATATTTCTCAGTGAATGCTGCATTCTGAGTTTAGTGGTGGAAGCATCTGACCTTGGATACCTTTGGTTTCTGGGAGGCCAAGTTCACCCTACTGGGTGTGTTGCTGCAGCCCTTCATGGATCTGAAATAGATACAATGAGCGCTGTGTGCAGATGAAACCCTAAAACCTGATCTGATTCCAGGTGTACTTTACAGAACCAATGGCACCTCTGTTAAGAGGAAGGGTTTGCACGAGTCTCCCTAGTAAGATTTCCTTCCTCCCTCTGCTCCCCAGCATTGTACTGTGTGTGGAGTATTTATATTCCAACACCTCTCGCAGTCTACTAAGACAAATATGCCTCCTCAATTATCATGATTTAGTTCAGAACAAATTCTTTGGGACAGGAGCCAGCTTTTTGTACAGCCCCTAGCACAATGGAGTTCTGGTCCAGGACCAGGGCTCCTAGGTACAACAGTAATACAAATAATAATAATGAAGACAGAGAAGAAGAAGAAGAAGAAAGTAAATGAACCACCATAAAGTTAGCACTGTGGGAGGGTCCCCACTTGATTCTGAGGTTCAGCCTCCAGATAACTCTTAGCTGCAGCTGTTTTGACCTGACATGGCTTCTTGATCCCTGCTGTACAGGATATTCCAGACTTCAACTGTGCGGTGACTATCTTACAGCTCCATACAACCCAATATACAGTCAGTGAAGAGATTTTGGAAGAAAGGAGCTATATGAAGGCAAAATATGTCCCTGTACATGGCTTCATAATCAGAGGCTAATTGTTTTTTATTTTAAAGCCACAATGAGGTTGCACAGAAGAACAGCGCAATGAGAAAATCAAATATGTCCACAAGTGAAAAAGCCCTCTGTGACGGTTCTTGGTGTACCCAAGAATGTGACTCACCTTACTGCCCTCTGCCTCTAGTGAGAGGGAAGCTTGCCTAGGCTAGCTGGGTGTTATCTCCCTAACACTACCAGCCTATTAGCCACTCAAACACTCTCCTCTGGGTTATGCCAGCCCAATCTTTGCCTTGCAGATTAACAGTAGGTGCCCGCCAATTCCCCAGCCACTTTGAAGCATCCCCTTGTGATATCAAGTCCGTCACTGGCTACTCACAGAAATCCCAGATCCTCTGGCATCAGAGCAGCAGTGTACCCCAGTTTACCTTTTCACCTTAAACCACCTGTCCTGTGAACCACACAGTACTTGTGAGCACGTATAATAAAATAAAAGCAGGATTATTTAAGAAAGAATAGAAATTCAACTGGAAACTAAAGAGAGTGATGAAAACAAAGGGTTGCAATACAAAACAAAATCATAAAAGATGATCAAGGGCCTACACTTATTAAAATAGTTACCTTTCCTAGTGAATAAAGTAGGTTTCCCCCAGAATTCAGTCTGTTGCAGAGCTGGCTGGCTTCACAGGAACCAGGATCCAAACTTTCATGAAGAACACTCCTGCTCTACAATACAGCTCCTCAGTGAATGGATACAGAGTTCCTCTCCTCACTCTGTGTTATCCTAAAACAATCTTTTGTCTTTATTCATAGGCAGGCAATTCCCTGTCTGTTATAATGTTGCTGTGACCTCCATGTGGTTTTGATGGTTTGCAGGTATCTTTGAGGGTTTTCCATCGACTGTTCTGTGATAGGGTAATGGTAGACAATTGAGCCTTGCATTACATCACAGGCTAACCAGTGATGGGTGGCAACTACCATCGGCATGAATAGGCTGTCATCAAGTAATATTCTTCCCCCATGATTTCTTTTAACATTAAATCCATAAGGGCATAAATTTCAATATAATGACATTATTCCTTAATTATTAGCCATATATACTGTGATAGACCCAGCCCAGTTGGGTACAGCAGAATAGCAGAAGGTAGATATACTGGCCACTGGATTAACAGCTTTCTGTTCCCTGACTGACCAGAGCAGGGGCTGCTCCAGGCTAATGAGAACACCTGACTCTAATTAACCGGCAAAGAGTCAGGTGAGGCCATTAAGCTAATGTGACCACCTGACTCTAATTAAGGCCCCACTGATACTATAAAAAGGGCTCACTCCAGTCAGGCAGGGGAGAGCTAGAGGAGAGGAAGTGTGGCTGAAGGGCTGGTTAATGAAGATACCCTCAAACCATTGGTAAAGGAGCCCTAAGGTAAGGGTAAAGAAGGGAGAAGCAGGAGAGCTATGGGGAAGTGGCCTAGGGAAATGTAGCAACTCTGGCAGTTTAAGGATGGTTGCCAACAGCTGCTACCATTAGGGTCCCTGGGCTGGAACTGGGAGTAGAGAGTGGGCCTGGGTTCCCCCCCCCAACCTGCCACTACAGAAACACCTCCTGGGAAGGGAAAACAGGCCCCTGTCAGGATGAGGGTAAACTGTTCTGAAATAAGCCCCCAGGGACAACAGAGACTGTGGGAGTTCTCTCACCAACCTCCTTGCTGGCCTATGATGAAAAGGGCTCAGTAGACTGTAACCCTGGCCCTAGAAAGAGAAGGGCTATGTGGAGGGTCACAGTGAACCACTGAGGCTAGCATAAACTGCCTAGAAGTGCAGGACCCATGGGGGCAAAGTCAGAGCTCTGCCACAACACATTATATCATGACTATGAACCTCAATAAGTTGCAAGCTTTCAATAGAGACCTTACATGTTACCCTTTATGGATAAATACATTGTAAGCAATATATTTGATGTAGTGAGTTTGTCAGGTCAGGGACAACAGTTATTTGCAAAGAACAGGAGATTCTTTGCCAAGGGGCATTTGTGTCACACTCCCTCAAGAGTTTTACCCTCTTGATAATCATGGCTCAGGTAAAGCAATACTGCAGATACCCTTGTGGTTTATCCCACTACTGCCTCTCCTGCTGCAAGAATGTATCCCCATAGAAAAGCAATACTGTACAGTACAGCACTCCTTTGCTGTGTTAAACATTCCACTGTCCTGGATGAGTGTCAGGTCTTCCATTTGCCCACAATAATCAAATGAATGGTGTAAACTATGACAGGGAGCTCTGCCATTAGTGTGGAAAAGGGCCAGGGGAATAGCAGGGAGGGCAACGGGCTCAACCAAAACTGTTTCACTGCCCTGCACACCCAGCAAAGCTGAATACATAGTCTGACAAACTACCCAGCAGGCTGAGCGAAGGACAGCTGTGAAAAGCAGAAAGTGAAAAACTGCATATTCTTAGTAATCCAAATGCCACTTCATGTACAGACAAAGGAAATTGAAGCTGATTATAATTCATGGTATCAGTGTACCAGTATCATGTGACCTTACAACCAATATTTAGAACAGCAATAGAAATGACCTTGCCAGCCCTAAAAATATAGCATATTATATCAAAAGGGGGGTACTTGTTTAATAATTGGTTACTCTAGACAGATAGGAAAAGCAGCAATATTTTGAATTTTAATCAGAAGAGGCTTCTATTTCCTCTGTGCAAACAAACCTGTTCTTTGCAAAGAAAAAACAAACATACTCCTCTCATCTCAAACCTGACAAACTCACAGCATCATATACATTACTTATAGGGTTCCACCTCCCACTCTGTTCCAAAGAAATTAAAAGGTACAAACTAAAAAAAACTAGATTATATGAAAGTGGATTAAAGCAGGAAGATTGGGTGTACCTAAAACCCAAACGCAAACATATAGAAAGCTCTTAGTGGCTCTCCCAGAACACAACTAGAATTATTAGTAGGGAAAACCAGCTTCCAGGTTGTGTGTATTGCATTATTCACAAGTAGAAAATTATTTTCTCTTGCAGGAAGGAATTTATTAGGTAAACGGAAGTTTGCCATATCCGGACAGTCCTTCAAATCTAGATAATCTCCCAAATGAATCACTTCCTTGTTAAATTAAAGGAGATTGGAAGTATACAAGCATATTGTTATACACACACATAAAAGGTACAAAAGGCCTTTTCTTTTTATTTTAATAGCAGGAGAATGAATCTTTTTCAACAGAATAGTTTCCTAGTTCTGCCCACATACTGTATTTGTTGAACTGACTTTGGTATTAGTGAAGGAGAAGAGCAAAAGGAAAGGATGAGAGGAATAAATGTATTTTAATATTTGGGCTCTCTTTATGGAGCCCACTGTCTGACTATATTTTGGTCAAATAGATCTAAGCAATTACACAAACAATGGAAAAATTTAGGAAAAGTTCACATAATTCTGCTGTAAATCTTAATATCACTCATACATCACCTTCCCCTTAGTGATCATGAAAATCCATATTCTCATTTGAATTTACTTCTAAGGCTAATCCCTTGGGGCCCAATTTTGTGTTTGTACAGAGGCAAAACTCCCACTGCATAAAAGTAAAGAATCGGGCCCAAAGAGGTAGCTCTACTAAAAGAGGTGCATGTCTAGCAGTGGCATGTGGGAACTTGGTTCTTGGACAACATGAGAAGCTGATAAATGTCCTCTAAGGAACTAAAATCCCTGGATGAAATTCTAGCCCTATTGAAGACAGCGGCAAAACACCCACTGACTTCAATGAGGCCAGAATTTCATCCCACATTTTCAAAGGGCCTCAATTTGCTCTCTAAAATTTTAGGAGCAATTTCTCACATCCAACTTTTTGCCTGTACACTTTAGCTACATAATTTTTGCAAGTACACTTTGTGAGAACAAATCTGATTTTTTTTGAGGGCACAATCACTTGTGTGAGAAATTGTACCTGCAGTTTTAACTGTTAGAAAATGCATTCAAAAGTATATTTGAAAAACAAAGGTGAAAAGATCCTATGTGCTGCAATTATTTAGTTCAGTGCTGTCAACTTTCCAAATCTTTATTCAGAGCATCAAAATCCATGGATCACATAATGTCTCCTACTCTGTATCCCAGGTATTTGCAAGAAAACTTTTGGAGCTTTCTCAAAACTCCAGCCCCACACTCCAGAATTCAAATAAGGATAGTAGAATACATTACTTACAGAGCACTTCCTACAGTCAACCCTGATTAAATGACATAATGACCAAGGTCTCTTCAGATTCCTACCAGATGTAAAAAGAACAGGGGTATTTGTGGCACCTTAGAGACTAACAAATTTATTTCAGCATGAGCTTTAGTGAGCTACAGCTCACTCCTTTGGATGCATAGAATGGAACACACAGACAGGAGATACTTATACATACAGGGAACATGAAAAGGTGGAAGTACGCATACCAACAAGAAGAGTCTAATCAATTGAGATAAGCTATCATCAGCAGGAGAAAAAAACTTTTGAAGTGATAATTAAGATGTAGTGATAATACCAGATGTAGTTAGACATGGAGCTCAATAAATTCTAGAGCCTACCTGCTATTCTTTTCCCCCTGGGGAATACTTTTTATTTTGATGAGGATCAACAACTTTATAAAAGAATTTACATAAATGAATAACTCTAAAGGAAAGCTTTAAAAATATTTCCAGACAAAACCTGCATGAAGTTGAACTAAGGTTGAGAGTACATATCAGTCATTGGAGGGTAAAAAAATTACAATAAAGTTGCAATCATCAGAAAACCAAGCATCACAAACCTAGGACATTCAGAGTTAAGGTTAAACTTAAAGGAAAACCAAGTATGTAAAGGTATGGAAATACAGAGTTAAGGCATCCAATCTTAACTCTGACCTGTGGTGATACCATGCAATAACCATATGGTCATTTTAGTATTTGTAGTCCCAGATTAGATTTAAATGTTTTCAAAAGATGCATCCATTTTTCATATTTCTAGCCCTCAGGACACTGTTGTTCAGTGTAATAAAATAGTGCTTGATGATTCTTTTAGTATGCTGACCAGAGTACAGGGTAGTGCATAATCCCGACCAAGATTCCCTGACACATGCTAAAGTAGGCTGAAACAGCAGGGGGAGCTCTCACAGCACCAGCCAAGTAGAAGGTAGAGCTGTGGGTGTAGGTGTGTTGCTCCTGAAGCCAGGGAGAGGAGGAGGAAGCTCTTCCAGTTCTTTTCTTAGCAGTGATCCTCTTTGCTCCCCACTTATTGCTGCTCCCTGATTGTGCTGGGAGGGATGGAGGAGAGGGGGAAGGATTTGCAACACCTTTTTGTGGAAAGCAGCATACTCTCCTTCTGCTTGACTAGTCAGCTACAGTCAGAGGTGAAAGTAAGCCAGTAGCGTCCAGTAGAGTGTACCAGTAAGAAACTGCTGACTGTACTAGCTGGGCCTCTGATGGGGGAGCCCAGGCCGGGGCTCCAGTGACAATTTAAAGGGCCCGGGGCTCCTGGCCACTGCTGCCTACCACGTCAGCTGCTGGAGGCACGGACCGGGCAGCACTGAAAGGCTGGCTGGGGGATTTTGGCCTGAGGCCCCGCCACTTCTGCCCAAGACCCTGCCCCTTCCAGGGGCCCAGAGCCACCCAAGCACACACCTTGACCAGGACCCTAGCTGCCCTGGTTGGCACCTGGAGGAATGGGGCCATGACTCCACCTTCTCCCCTGCCCAATTGCTCCCAAGGGAAAACATTTGGTTTGCCACCCCTTTGCTCTCCCAAATCACCACAGTGGTGATTCAAGATGCGCAAAGGACCCTGCTATGGGCCTGCATTAGCCAAGGGCACATAGATGTTGTTACTATGATCCCCTCTGTGGGTCAGAATCCACTATCCTTACCACTCACACTGAGTAGAAGGTCCCTCTGCAAGTAATACTAGTGACGTCAATGGGACTACCTGTGGAGTGAAGTCTTACTTGTAGAGTAAGGGTGGCAGGATCTGTCACCATGCCTACGTCCACACTACAGCTTTAAATCGATATTAGTAAAATTGATTTTATAAAACAGGTTTTATAAAATCGATTTTACGCGTCCACACTAGGGCACATTACTTCGGTGGTGTGCGTCCATGGTCCCAGGGTATCATCGATTTCCAGAGCGGTGCACTCTGGGTAGCTCAGTAAAAGAATAGGACCAATAACTTTGATATCCGTCCACACTAACCCTAAATCGATTTAGTAATATCGATTTTAGGGTTACTCCTTTCGTTTAGCTGGAGTACAGAAAACGATTTTAAGACCCCTTAAAATCGATTTTAAGTGCCTTGTAGTGTGGACGGTTACAGCGTTAAATCGATTTAACGCTGTTTAAATCGATTTAACGCTGTAGTGTGGACCTGGCCTAAGTTCTTACATTGATACCAGGCATTAACATTAAGAACAGGGCTATGTGGAATTAAAATCGGGAAATATCGCCATGAATTTTGAACAAAATCCTTGAAGATTTTTGCAAATCGGGCCAGATCCTACTTGCCTCACTCATTCAAGTGATCTCGTTGAAACCAATGGGACTGAGGCACTTGTATAGCAGGCATTGTCTCTATAAAGGGAAATCCCCCCACATGTTCTGCCAAAATTCCTCAGCGATTTCTCTATCCCAGCCTGTTAAATACTCTCCGGTTGTAACACGATTGATAGGTTAATTTGTGTGTCCAATTTTGAGCAGACCAGCTGTCCATGTTCAGAAACGTGAAATCCTTTTGAGAATGCCTATAAGAAAACATACTCTGTCTTCTAGGAACAAAGCAGGCTTCTTTTAATAAGATAAAGTGCAACTCATTTAGCTTATAAATCTTGACAACAGATTCCAATCACTGATGTAGTATTTTCATAGGGCTGAGCTTTTTTTTTTCTTCTTCCTCCTCTGATACCTTATACTTTCAGTTTAAATGTGAGGCACAGCTGTTTCTGCCAGCAGGGGTTCATATTATAAGCATCACAAAGATTTACACAACAGGTGTTCTACTAACCCACTGCATTACCATTTTCCTCAGTGCAAGGAAACAATGGACTGTGCAGTGACCCAGGAAAAAAAAAATTTGCTAGTGAGATGTAAGGCTTGACTGAGTTGCCACTTAAGGGAAGTGTCTCTCTTTAAATGGCTTCCTTACAAGTGGATGGGTGAAATTAGTCACTAACCATATGAAAAATATGCCTAATGTTAGTATGACTGTGTAAACATGGGCTAACTGGAGGGCATATTTTGCATGGAGAGATTTTTGCTATGGGAGACACATCTCCCATTTGTCCCGTTATTGCTTTGTTTTCTCCCCTGACAACAATGATAAATAAACAATTGGAGCAAGACTCTAGCCAAACTCTGTAGCAATGATGGACAAAAGCGATGCTGAAGAGACTTCCTCCTCTCCCTACTAGGCTGAAAATGGCTGCTAATATGCTTTACAAATACAACATGGAGACTGAACTTCTCTGTGAGGCAAAGCAACAAGCAAACACTCTTTGAGTGTCTTTATATATTGTGGTTAGGTATTGCTTGAAACTACATGTGCAATATATTCTTAAGACACACATTTGACACTTGGTATCAAAAGTCTCAACTTGATCAGATTAGGAGATGGGCTTACCAGTTTAAGAAATACTTCAACACTTATCAGCATGCTTGTTTCTGACAATGTGTTTCAAGGCTGAAAGTGGGGACAGCGACCAAAACAGTAATTTCATGGGGAAACGCACTGAACTCTATAGGAAGTGATGTATGAATTTTGAGCCAAGGATCCAGCTCTCCAAGCTTCTACCACATGTCTTCTGCCACTGAACTAAAATATTAACTACTGTTTCTCTCTCTCACACACAAACACATATGCATACACAGAGACGTGTACCTAATCCACAATTCTTCATACTCTTTCTAGCTATAGATAACGACCTGTCCAGAGGTGATGTGGGAGAGCATGCGGTATCATGTGCCGCCCTCCCCCACCTCCGATTTGCTGCTTGGTTTGTACTGAGCATGCGCATGCAGACTGAGCATGTTCAGTAATACTGCTGAAGCCAGCTGCCCTCACTGCCCTCCTACTATCAGCAGGCCTGAGGCCCCTTTCTTTCTTTCCAGTGTATGTCTAACTATTTGACATCACTACGGCTTAATATTGCTAATCCTCATCTGCACCTAAAGCCCAAATGTTTACTCTTGTTTGTTTTTAAACAGCATTCATTTTAGTGTTTAATTTTAAGAATGTATTTTATAGCCCCTCCCACTGGAGACAGAAGCCATCAAAGCCGCTCCCACCATCCCTACCTTCATACAAGAAGTGAATGTAAGAGCTGTGAAATTCAGTATGCAAGTCAGTTTGTCTTACCCAATGCTCATGTGGGTAAAACAAGCATAAATTGGTCCAATTGTTGAAAGTAAATTTTAAAAAAATCTTGTGAATTTACCATAGGTAGGCATTAAACATTTTAAACATAAAAAAGGAGAAACCAAATAGTAGTTTGGGGATGATGGCCACCTTACATGTAATTAAGTAAAAGCAGCAAAGAGTCCTGTGGCACCTTATAGACTAACAGACATTTTGGAGCATGAGTTTTTGTGGATGCATCCAACGAAGTGGGTATTCACCCACGAAAGCTCATGCTCCAAAACGTCTGTTAGTCTATAAGGATTCTTTGCTGCTTTTACAGATCCAGACTAACACGGCTACGCCTCTGATACGTGTAATTATTGGCAATAGCATCACTAGCTTCATCTCTGAGTTCCATTGCCTTCAATATGCCACAAGACTCTTTGAAGTCCTGGACTAACCCTGGATTTCAGCTTTCTAAGCCAGAAGTAGAGCTGGTTGGAGAAATTTTGATGGAACTACATTCTGTTAGAATGTGTGATATCAAAATCAAAAGGCTTTGCAAAGTCTGGTCGATTCTACTGGAATTTCATTTCAGAAGATAATCAGGAGGAGAATGTCCTGACAATGTCAAAAGGCCTTTCTGTTTTGACATTCTGAAACCACATCTCCGGTTCTGCCTTCTGGAGGTACTCTGACCACTAGGCATGACTCTTGTTCTGGCTGCTAGGTTGCACCACCTACACCAACGTGTCTGACAGTAGTACAGCTGTAAAGGATCTAGTGATTATAGTGGATCACAAATTGAATATGAGTCAACAATGTGATGTATTAACAGGATTGTCATGTGTAAGACATGGGCGGTAATTGTCCCACTCTGCTGGCACTGGTGAGCCCTCAGCTGGAATACTGTGTCCAATTCTGGCACCAAACTTGAGGAAAGATTGAATAAATTGGAGAGAGTTCAAAGGAGAGTAACAAAAAAGATATAAAGTTTAAAAACCTGATATGAGGAAAGGGTCCAAAAAACAAGCATGTTTTAGGCTTGAGAAAAGAAGACTGAGGGAGGACCTGATAACAGTCCTTAACATATTTAAGACTGTTATGAAGAGGGCAGGGACTCAATTGATCTCCATGTCCACTGAAGATAGGACAAGAAGTAATAGGCTAAATCAGCAGCAAGGGAGATTTAGGTTAGATATTAGGAAAAGCTTTCCAACTATAAGCCTTGGAATAGGCTTCCAAGGGAGGTTGAAGAACCCACATCATTGCAGGTTTTTAAGAACAGGTTGGACAAACACCTGTCAGGGATGGTCTAGGTTTACTTTACAGTGCAGAGGGCTGGATTTATGAGCTCTTGAGGTCCCTTTCAGCCCTATATTTATGATTCCATATATATATAGTGACAATTACAGTTGTGATTTAGAGTTATTTCTTGTTCATCACAGTGAAGGTACCAGTATTAAAACCATTCCACGTGGGTCATTATTTCACTAATATAATCATTGTCTATCTATAGCAAGTGAAGTTGGCTATGGATTCTTTCAGAAGGTATGATCTGGCCTTCCAATCTGTGAAATACTGAGACTTCATGCTACTGTGTATTTTTAAGGAAGTGCCAGTCTCTAAAGAGGGCTGTGTTAAATTCCATTCTTTCATTGGAACCATTATTCGGTCACCCTCAGCTTGTACAGGAGATCACAGACATTGGTTTCATTTTATATTTTTCATTTTTAAATCAAAATCTTCTCTCTTTGCCATATTTAGGCTCCCCCTTGGCTTGTCTCTCCCCTTTCGTGGCTGTGGATCTCATGGGCATTTAAATCACTACTGGCTCTACGGGACAGCTGCCCACATCACTAAAATCACTATCCCTGTTGGTGTGCTAAATGTGTCCAAAGACTGGGCATAGATTGGGCTGAATTATCCTCTTGTTGCTAGAAGTCAGAGAAGAGGCACATTAGCCAGGAAGTGCAGCAAAGCTTGTGTTGTTATTGCCAGTACTGCACCTGATCTGCAAATAGATAAATTGCACCTTACATGAGCACAAAAATTCATTATAAATAAATACTTTCAAGCCTAGCTTTAACATTGGCTGAAGGTACAGTGTCAATGGAAATGTAGGAAAAGGAACTTCTCTATGTGCCTCAAAGCTTGCAGTGTGAAGGACTTTGCCTTTGCTTGCCTTTTGCACTTGGTGACAGTGAGCACATCATACAGGATTCCATTGTACCTCATCTCCCTTCTAATTAGATTTTCTGTCTTACATTTACAATTACTTCTGTAGGCCAGGGGCCTCATGGTGCTGGAGTGCAAGGTCAAGTGGAAAGCGGAGGGTGGCTTTGGAACAATGTTTTGATTGATGTCCTGTCAGGGAAACAGCTGGGAATATTATTTGGAAAAGACTCACCCATGGGATTACAGTGCTTTTAGTTAGTCAACATAATTCCCTTCTGCCTTTACCACACTGAACCTGTACCCTTCATTGCTGCAAATGTCAAGATCTATTGCAACACAGGAGTTTCTGTATGAAGGAATATGGGCTAGGAGTATTTTCACTGAAGAGTCCCTACAACAAGTTGGAAAATAGAATCTGAATCATATGACTCTGTTTGAGCCAGTCAGTGCTGCTCAGCTGAATTTTGCTGGATACTACAATACGTCTAAGAAGAAAATTTAGCTGTGCTCACTTGTCATCTTCACCACTTACTGTCATGCAGGTGTCAGGCGTAAGGCTAAGTCAAAAATCCTTCTACTGAATTAGTCACAATGAAGAATTACATTACAAATCACAGCCATCAACCGAACTGATGCAACAATAGAAAGCACGGGGAAAAGAAAGGGCCAGTAATAGCAAATAGTTCTTTGAAGCTTTATTGATTTTAGATTCTGCCGCTGACCAAATCTTCTGGAAAAAAAATCAAGGAATAAACCTTTTTACCCACCTTTCAATATCTGAACTAAAGCTACATCTTTGGGCTTATTCTAAGCATCTCTTTGATGGTAATTAACCAGTGTTATGGCAAATGAACAATAAAAAATGTAATAACATAAATTGTATGAGATATCCCTTTCCCCTAGCCTATGTCTGTCTTGTCTGCTTAGATTGTAAACTCTTTGGTGAAGGGATTGTCTTAATCTGTGCTTGTGCAGCACCTAGCACGAGGGAGCCCCGTTCTCGGTCGTCACTGGAGCACTATCATAACAACACAACAATGCTTTTTGCACTTATATAGTAGTTTCCTCCTGAAGACCCCCTAGCTAAGTCAGTGTTCACTGTAAACTAATATCAAGCCTGGAATGAACAGTAGGTTTAAGTGACATTGCTGAATAACCCACTTGTGACAGTGGAGATAACATACCATATGATAGACACTGACTGTAGCCATCTAAGCATGGTGCCAATCGCTATCCCCATCTCCTCAACTCTGTCCTTATTCATGCAGTTTTCACCTTCAGTAAGACAAGGGCACTATTTGATTCTAATAAGAAAAGAGGAAGAGTTTAAGATTCTCTTGGCTGCCTGCTACGGGCAATGCTGGGTTTAGTAGCCCACTCCCTCCTATCAGTGAACTCCAGGAATGTCTCCACAAGAAGCAGGTTTCTTTAATATACCTGTTATATCCTACAGTACTGAAAGGGTAAATAAAAGAAAGCTTTTGTGACCAGGAAGGTTAAATGATATCAAGACATTGGCCATGTTTTCTGAGGGTCAGAGATGGCCCCGGGGTCTCCACTTGAAGCATATCACTGCTCTGTGCTGCTTCTCGCTGACTCACTCTGCAAACCATGCTCATTGCGGCAAAGAGGAGGAAATGATTCATAATCCCTGACCTTTACCTCTGCCTGTCCCCCCCACAAAGTGAACCACACATATCAGCACTAACAGAAAACTGGAGCCATGGCAATCACGACTAGACAACCCAGAGGCTTACAATGACCCTTGGCTGCTAAAGACCCAATGGGAATTGTGGGCCTGATGTTTGCTGTAACATGGGGCACATTAGCAAAATTCACTAATTTAGGGGGATGCTGGTAAAAACAGACTCTTTAGCCTGGAAGGAGATGAGATTACAGAGATATTGGCAGGAACACAACTGCCCCCTGCTCAGTTGCCTAGCAACCCTGTGAGCCCAGCTGGGCCCAATAAACCCTCACTAAGTGACAGCACTCTCTGATAGGTCAGAAGAGGCAGCAGGTCACCATTTAAGCCCTGTTGCAACAGCAGCACTATGGCTGTCCAATGTGTTTCATACCCCTGAGCTGTGCCAGACCCACTTCCTGTCCAGCCCTTGCCTGCTTCTGAGCTCCTGCTACATAACTTATTGGCTTGTCTCTTGACCACAGCAGTGGCTCTGCCTTGAGATTCTATTCTGACTCTTGGCTCTGCCCTTTGGCTTGTCTCCAGACTATGCCTCCGATTCTGACCACTAGGCCAGACTCGTAGTCTGACCAGTAGGCTGCACAGTCTACACCTCAGCGTGTGATAGTCATGGTCCAAGGGCCGAAACGGAACCATCCTTTGGTTTAGTTCTTTTGCTTAATATCAAACATAACAAGGCTCTACATCTTCCCTGATGAAGTTAAAAGAAGTAAACATAGATCCAATCAATGAAAACCTCTTTATGTAAGGTACAGTCAACCTAGGGAACTCACTACCACAGGAGGCCATCCTTCACATCAATAACACTTCACATGTCCATTGACATTCATGGATGCAGAAGGATGAGGTGGACAGAGCCTAATGACATCATCATATCTCCTTCCATATTCTTCTTGCAAGGCTTCAGATGCAACAAAGCACCTATGCACGTGCTTAACTTTAAGCACATGCACTACTTACATACTTATAGATAAATACATGCTTAAGTTCTTTGCTGTATTGGGCCCTAAATCCTGAAACTCTTTCCCCTCTAGACAGGCTCTGTATTGACCTTCAGGATGAAGCAAGGGCAAGAAATCTCCTCTATGGCTAAACCAGCTAGAATTACTGATGTCTCCTCTTTTCTCCTTCTCCCACATTCTGAAATACACATGAGGTGTAACAAGCTGGCCAGTTCTGATCTTACAGTGTGATGTGTCTACACCACGAGCTATTATTCCTAATGAAATGTTACACAGTCAAAAATATGAAAACAGGTGAGCCAACTGAATCAGATTGGTTTGGTTGGTTTTTAAAACCACGCTTTCTAGTAAGGGTGGCTGGAGTTTGCACAAATGATAGTCAGATCAGCAATTTGTTGTCAGGATCCATAGGGCCATAGGAAATCTTTGCACAAAACTGAGGGTATGTCTACATCTACAATTTTGCAGCGCTGGTTGTTACAGCTGTATTAGTACAGCTGTATAGGGCCAGCGCTGCAGAGTGGCCACACTTACAGCAACCAGCGCTGCAAGTGGTGTTAGATGTGGCCACACTGCAGCGCTGTTGGGCGGCTTCAAGGGGGGTTCGGGGAACGCGAGAGCAAACCGGGGAAGGAGACCAGCTTTGCCGCAGTTTGCTCT
Organism: Gopherus evgoodei; assembly: GCF_007399415.2. Classification (NCBI taxonomy): domain Eukaryota; kingdom Metazoa; phylum Chordata; order Testudines; family Testudinidae; genus Gopherus; species Gopherus evgoodei. The sequence goes on along the minus strand of NC_044322.1, from coordinate 295,692,757 downwards.
CGTGTTCCCCGAACCCCCCCTGCAAACCGCAGAGAAGGAGACCTGCTTGCTCGGGGATTCGGGGAACGCGAGAGCAAACCGCAGGGAAGGAGACCTGCTTGCTCGGGGATTCGGGGAACGCGAGAGCAAACCGCAGGGAAGGAGACCTGCTTGCACGGGGGTTCGGGGAACGCGAGAGCAAACCGGGGAAGGAGACCAGCTTCGCCGCGGTTTGCTCTCGCGTTCCCCAAACCCCCCTGCAAACCGCAGGGAAGGAGACCTGCTTGCACGGGGGTTCGGGGAACGTGAGAGCAAACCGGGGAAGGAGACCAGCTTCGCCGCGGTTTGCTCTCGCGTTCCCCGAACTCCCCTGCAAACCGCAGGGAAGGAGACCTGCTTGCTCGGGGATTCGGGGAACGTGAGAGCAAACTGCAGGGAAGGAGACCTGCTTGCACGGGGATTCGGGGAACGCGAGAGCAAACCGGGGAAGGAGACCTGCTTGATTACCAGAGGCTTCCTCAGGTATGCTGGGATACCTGCTTATTCCACGGAGGTCAAGAAAAGCGCTGGTAAGTGTCTACGCTTGATTACCAGTGCTGGATCACCAGCGCTGGATCCTCTACACCCGAGACAAAACAGGAGTACGGCCAGCGCTGCAAACAGGGAGTTGCAGCGCTGGTGATGCCCTGCAGATGTGTACACCTCCTAAGTTGCAGCGCTGTAACCCCCTCACCAGCGCTGCAACTTTGTGATGTAGACAAGCCCTGAGTGACTTGCAGCTGCCCTGTCTTTAATACAAAGGAATAATACATTTTGCATTGTGTTTTTTCTACAAGCTACGTCCCAGAATGTTTTGCAGAGCTAATTCATTCAGACAGACAATTAAAGGAAGAGTAATAAAGTGAGAGAGAAACTAAAAGGAACCAAAAGAGATGGAAATAGGTTTTGAGCTGAGACTTGAGGAGCAGGAGACTCAATGAAGTGCAGAGGTAAAGGGAGCTCCAAGTGGCAACAGAGGCAGAGCAAGGCGCTTGCACCAAAAGTGGTGCTATTGGGCTGAGAGGCTCAGCGGAACTTTTCCTCTCAGATCAAAATGGATGTGGAATACCTGTATTAAAGATCAGGTCAACTGTGGGATAAGTAGGAGAACTGATTACACCATACTCCAAATTTGGACTACATTTTTGCCATCCATCATATTGATGCTTGATCCCCATTAGAAGGCTAGTCTCAGTCTATTATTTGTTGGTTGATGAAGCATCTTTTCCGACAGGATCTCTCATGAATGATTTACAGTTTAACATCCCAAGTATGTATCTGGATCTAAAAACACAGGCAATCAAAACACTAGAAGACCCCAGAGCAATAGCAACAGTAATCATATTTCTCTTTCTTCCCCATCTGATGCAGAATTTAATCACCACCACACAAGAGAAGAATTTCCAGGTATGCATAGCATGCCCAATAAAACCATAATCAGAAACATATCATTAAGCAGGCAGGAATGTCACAGAGATCTAGTGAGCAAGCGCTACTATTCAATTTTAAGTTCATATAATCTTCCTGTTACCTGCTGCTGCAGCGAATGATCGTAAAGACAAACCACTCTAACTCCCTTATTAAGGTTTGAAACTACTGACCAGTTAGACTGTCTGTCCAACTAGTTGTATATAGTTTTTTATAAGTAAAAGACAGTGTACACTCCACAATTGGTTAGAGTGGACCAAAAAGATTCACAAACTAAGTATATTTCATTCAATATCTTTTAAAGAAAAAATATAAAAGCTTTGACAGCCAGTCATATGCATTTACAGAGCTTGGGAGAGGTAGTCAATAGAATGGAAAAATTCATTGGGTAAATTTTTCAAAACCATTCAAAATATCCTAAACAGAACTAAAGATTAGCCCAAGCCCATAGATCTATACATGCATTTTAGATAACTCATTTTTCAGGAGTCTTTCTTTGTAACTGGGAATTTTGTTCAGCCCATTATAGGGGTAGGGCCTTGCTGTAAAATTTGGAGCTGGGTTCATTTTCTGAACCACTCATCCAAAACTCAGCACTGTTTAGGAGCGGAGCTTTGGTCTAAATCCATCTCTAAACAGAACTGAAACCTGCAAAGGTGTCTGAAACATCTAGCTTCAAAATTCTGAGCCAAATTCAGAGGTGGTGGGACAGGAGAATGTATGTGAAAGTCACAACCACCTACTGAACTCAGTTTTGCCTTCAGTTACACAGATGTAATTCCCATTGCAGCCAGTTGGGTCTTCCTAAGCCTGATAAAATCTTTGCAATGCAAACAATGAAGGGGGCTGGGAAAAAAGGTGTAATTTTCTTCACCACACTTCCCCCAGAGACATTTGTGAATTTGGCCTCATGACTCATGGCAGGGAGGATGCTCAATCTTCCCTCCTATCAGAAATCTGGACAGAAGGCTGTGGATGGGAGCAGCAGTGACGGAAGAAGTAGCACTTGACGGCATAGCTGAGGGCATTCACGGAACAGTCAAGTAGTGGTGCAGAAAAGGGCTGTAGCTGGCAAATGCTGTAGCATGGGTAAGGGATGCAGTCAGGTATCACAGGGAAGACACTAGAGAAGACAGATCAGCCTAGTGGAAGGGAAGAGGGGTTTTAAGTGAAAATCTAGATTTGAAGCTGAGTGTGAAGTTGTGAGGGAAGGAGAAAAGGCGGAGTGGAGTCTGCTAAAGAGTCCGGTTCTGCTCTCAGTCCACGAATGTGAAAGCAATGTAATGACTAACTTCAGTGTAGGTGTCATGTTGCCTTGGTGGTTCACAACTGTGAGAGCCAGCCTGAGGGCAGACTGTCAAAAACCAGGGCAGACACCCCAAACTGTCTGTCTGTTCTATAATTAGATTTCATCAACCCAGTAACCAATGTGAATTCCTGAAGCACTGTAACAGTCTGAGAGTCACAGACAGTCCCCTTAGACCAGTGTTTCTCAAACTGGGGTCCCACCGCTTGAGTAGAGAAAGCCCCTGGTGGGCCAGGCTGGTTTGTTTACCTGCCCGATCTGCAGATTCAGCCGATCATGGCTCCCAGTGGCAGCGGTTCGCTGCTCCAGGCCAATGGGAGCTGCTGGAAGCGACGCAGGTCGAGGGACATGCTGGCCGCCGCTTCCAGCAGCTCCCATCGGCCCAGAGCAGCGAACCGCGGCCAGTGGGAGCCGCGATCAGCCAGACCTGCGGATGAGGCAGGTAAACAAACTGGCCCAGCCCGCCAGGGGCTTTCCTTGCACAAGCGGCGACCTCCGTTTGAGAAACACTGCCTTAGACTCTCCAGTCTATCTTGCCACCCAGGCTCGCTGGACTTAGTAATAAATAGTCACTTACACCAAAGATCACAAAATATTCAGGTTGCTCCCAGGCCCAAGAGACCAGTCACTTACCCCAGGTCAACTTGTATCTCAGGTCTCATACTAATGACAATGCTTGTAGCCAGTCCTGTAATAAACTAACTAAAGGTTTATTAACTAGGAAAAAGAAATGAGAGTTATTTACAGGTTAAAGCAGGCAACATATAGTACAAATGACTTACAGTCTATGGTTCCAAAAGGTGAAAGAAATGTACTAATCTGTCAGCAATTAGTGTTTTAGGGCTAACCCAGGGGATCTCTCCTTTTGTTTCCTAGCTCCAGCCCTGCGAGAGAGTCCAAACAGCAAAGAGATGAGGAATTTTCATTTTCAGCAATCTTTGTTTCTTTCTTCCATAATTCAAGTTGATGGGATAAGCTTGCTTGCACATAGCACCTTTACTGCTGTGAGAGGGCCTAGCCCACTGTTTGTATCATGATGTTTCACAATGGCCCACTTAGTATTGATACTCCTTCTTGATGGGCTGGGTAAGCCACTCCTCCTGTCTGAATTCACAAGATCAGAGAAGGCATTTTTACAGTTAGAAAGCAAAACTTACATATTATCTTATAGCATGGGATACATCCATTACACATAAGATTAACACAGTGGTTCTCAAACTTTTGTACTGTTGACCCCTTTCACATAGCAAGCCTCTGAGTGTCCTTATAAATTAAAAACACTTTTTTATATATTTAACACCATTACAAGATGCTGGAGGCTGGCAGCTCGCGACCCCCCCCCCATGTAATAACCTCATGACCCTTGAGGGGCTGTGACCCCCAGTTTGAGAACCCCTGGATTAATGCATGCAGCAATTTACAAGCTTTTATGGAGTCTAAACACTAATCACATCCTTACAAGTCCTATCTTGAACAATACTAACCTACAGGTGAGCTGGTCTGGTTTCCAGCCATGAATTTATCTCTGCTCAGCTGATGTCTACAGCCTTAGCAAGAGCTGGTACCTGGTCCACCAGCATCACAGGGTACTTAAGATTTATACTGGTATAACGAGCCCAAAGAGAGGGTTTCGGCTGTGGAGGGAAAGAAAGCACAATTACTAATCTGCATGGAGAAAGAATTTGTTAGGAGCCTGTTGGCTGGTTTTATTCCTCTCTGGAGTTGGCAAGAGGAGCCAGGCATCTCATTTTAAGGATGGCTCCTGGAAAGCTAGCATGCTGGGCAAACTGCATGAGCAGGCTGGCTGGGAAATACTATCCAGTGGACTAAAGTTTTAGTAACATTTCTTCCCCTTTATTCAGTACAGCACCAGGTGACAGTGGCTCTGATGTCAGTACATTATATGTTCCCATGCCTCCACATGGTATTACAGAATTACATTCCCATGTACTGAGCCTGACCGTACACTTTGCCAGGGCAGAAAAGACGGTTACTCACCTTTGTAACTGTTGTTCTTCGAGATGTGTTGCTCATATCCATTCCAATTAGGTGTGCACGTGCCGCATGCACATTCGTCGGAGACTTTTTATCCTAGCAACACTCGGTGGGCCAGCAGGTCGCCTCCTGGAGTGGCGCCGGTATGGCGCCTGATATATACCCCTGCTGGCCCGCCCGCTCCTCAGTTCCTTCTTGCCCGGCTACTCCGACAGAGGGGAAGGAGGGCGGGTGTGGAATGGATATGAGCAACACATCTCGAAGAACAACAGTTACAAAGGTGAGTAACTGTCTTTTCTTCTTCGAGTGCTTGCTCATATCCATTCCAGTTAGGTGATTCCCAAGCCTTACCTAGGCGGTGGGGTCGGAGCAAGACGTTGCAGACTGTAAAGCCGCTGCGCCGAAAGCGGCATCGTCTCTAGCTTGCTGTACCAGTGCATAGTGTGATGCGAAGGTGTGCACAGAAGACCAGGTGGCCGCACGGCAGATTTCCTGTATGGGGACATGAGCCAAAAACGCGGCCGACGAAGCCTGAGCCCTGGTAGAATGGGCGGTAAGGGCCCCTGTTGGCACGCGGGCCAAGTCGTAACATGTCCTGATGCAGGACGAGACCCAGGATGCGATACGCTGGGAGGAGATTGCCATGCCTCTCATGCGTTCCGCTACTGCCACAAACAATTGGGGTGAGCGTCGGAAGGGTTTAGTTCTCTCAATATAGAACGCGAGAGCCCTTCGGACATCTAAGGAATGGAGCTGTTGCTCTCTTCGGGATGAATGCGGCTTTGGGTAAAAGACTGGCAGGAAGACATCTTGGTTAATATGGAAGGCGGAAACGACCTTAGGGAGGAACGCCGGGTGCGGTCGCAGCTGTACCGTGTCCTTATGGAACACCGTATACGGAGGGTCCACGGTTAGAGCCCGAAGCTCCGAGACTCGCCGAGCCGACGTGATAGCGACTAGGAAGGCCACTTTCCAGGACAGGTACAGCAGCGAGCATGTGGCTAAGGGTTCGAAGGGGGGCGCCATGAGCCTAGTCAAGACAAGGTTCAGGTCCCAAGTAGGGGTAGGCCGTTTGACCTGAGGGTATAGCCGCTCCAGGCCCTTGATGAATCTTGACACCATAGGGTGGGAAAACATGGACTTGCCAGCCTCGCCTGGATGGAAGGTGGATATAGCCGCAAGATGGACACGCAGAGAGGAGATCGCCAAGCCCTGCTGCTTGAGAGACCACACGTAGTCCAAAATGGTGGGGACTAGCACGAAGAGTGGGTCGTGGCTGTGCTGGTTGCACCAGCAGCAGAAGCATTTCCATTTCGCTAGGTAGGTTGAACGCGTGGAAGGCTTCCTGCTGCCTAACAACACTTGTTGTACTGCATCAGAACAGCGCAACTCAGACTGGCTTAACCAGCCAGAAGCCATGCAGACAGATGGAGGGACTGTAGATCCGGATGGTGCATCCTGCCGAAGTCCTGTGTGATCAGATCTGGCCAAAGAGGTAGGGCAATTGGATTCACCAGGGACAGATTGAGCAGCATGGTGTACCAAGGCTGCCGCGGCCAAGCCGGAGCGATCAGGATGAGGTGGGCCTTGTCTCTCCGGACCTTGATCAGGACTCGGTGGATGAGAGGGAAGAGTGGAAAGGCGTAGCAAAGACGTCCTGTCCACGGAATGAGGAACGCGTCCGACAGGGAGCCCGGGGAGCGACCCTGTAGAGAGCAAAACACCTGGCATTTCCTGTTCAATCTGGAGGCGAACAGATATATCTGGGGAAACCCCCACCTCCGGAAAACGACATAGAGGACGTCCAGACAGACAGACCATTCGTGGGACAGAAAGGATCTGCTCAGGTGATCCACAAGGGTGTTTTGCACTCCCGGGAGAAAGGAGGCCACTAGATGAGTAGAGTGGGCTATGCAAAAGTCCCACAGACGTATTGCTTCCTGATACAGCGGGGAGGACCGGGTCCCGCCCTGCTTGTTGATGTAATACATGGCTGTTGTGTTGTCCGTGAATACCGCGACACAATGGCCGTGCAAATGGCGTTGGAATGTCTGGCATACTAGGCGAACTGCCCGCAGCTCCCGCACATTGATGTGAAGAGTCAACTCTCTCTGTGACCATAGACCCTGTGTACGCAGGGTCCCCAGGTGTGCACCCCAGCCCAGCGATGACATGTCCGTCATCAAGGACACTGAGGGCTGAGGGGCGTGAAACGGTAGGCCCGCACACACTTGGGAGAGCGTTGTCCACCAGCCTAGGGAACCGAGAACATTCGGTGGAATCATTACAATTGTGTCTATGGCGTCCCTGCCCGGTCGATAGACCGATGCGAGGCAGGTCTGCAGCAGGCGCATGCGGAGTCTTGCATGCTTGGTGACAAAGGTGCATGCGGCCATGTGTCCCAGGAGAGCGAGGCACGTTCAAGCAGACGTGGTCGGGAAGGCCTGTAGGCTTGTGACCATGGACACTGTGGCTTGGAATCGGTGCCAGGGGAGGCTGGCCATCGTGAGGTTGGAGTCCAGCGCTGCCCCGATGAACTCTATGCTCTGCGTAGGCACCAGAGTGGACTTGTCCGGGTTGATGGTCAAGCCTAGACTCGCAAACAGCTCCATGATGATGGTGATGTGCCCGGTCACCTGCGCCTCCGACGTGCCTCGAATGAGCCAGTCGTTGAGGTAAGGGAAGACATGGATACGACGACGGCGCAGGGCAGCGGCGACGACCGCCATACACTTGGTGAACACCTGGGGGGCTGAGGAGAGCCCAAAGGGGAGGACCGTGAACTGGTAGTGGTCCTGATTTACCACAAAGCGAAGATACCGCCTGTGCGGGGGAAAGATCGCAATGTGGAAGTATGCGTCCTTCATGTCGAGAGCGGCGTACCAATCTCCGGGATCCAGGGAGGGAATGATGGTTCCTAAGGTTATCATGCGGAACTTGAACTTTTTGATGAATTTGTTCAGGCCTCGCAGGTCCAGGATGGGTCGAAGGCCCCCTTTTGACTTGGGGATTAAGAAGTACCGGGAATAAAACCCCTTGCCCCTTAGCTCCCTTGGCACCTCCTCTATAGCTCCAATGAGCAGGAGCTTGTGAACCTCCTGGACGATAAGCTGCTCGTGAGAGGGGTCCCTGAAGAGGGACGAGGAGGGAGGATGGGAGGAGGGGTGGAGAAATAAACTGAAGATGGTAACCAAACTGCACCGTGCGCAGGACCCAACGATCCGAGGTTAGCTGGGACCATGATGGCAGGAAGGGGCGGAGGCGGTTGAGGAAATGAAGTGGATCCAGGGAAGGGATTGGTAAGCTGCTCTCGGGCGCACCTTCAAAAGTTCGCCTTGGGTCCCTCCGGTGGCTTGTCGGACCCGGAAGTATTACCCCTTTGAGGACCTGGCTGACGTCTACGGTTCGGATGACCTCGCCTCCGGTTGAAATCTCAAGCGGCGACGCTGAGAGTGGTCCCTCGATCTGGAATGGGACCGATGCCCAGTAGTGCCCGGCGAATGCGACCGCACCATGGCTGGCTTGCCCATCGATTGGAGAACCCGCACCGGTGGTGCCGGGGGTTGGGGCAGCTCGGGCTCTGTCATGGCGATGAGGTCGCGTGCAACGGAGAAGGTCTCCGGCGTGGAGGGCACGACAAGCTCAACCGTTGTTCTCACTGGGGAGCTGAGATGCACCGGACTCAACGGTCCCTGAGGAGCCGGAGTCGACGGTGCAACGACGCTCAGTGCCGCGGCGGATGACGGTGCCGGACGGTCAGGTTTGGAGGCACGCTCAGACTGCGGTGCAGTTGTAGGCACCGCAGGAGCCCTGTGCTTCTTGCTCCTCGGGGAGAGGGAGCGGTGCCGGCTAGGGTGCCAGGTCGGTGCCGAGCGGGAAGTTGAAGCCTTTGCCGGCGCCTGGCGGTCTGGAGCGGAGGCGACACTTGGCTCCGGTGCCGGAGTCGGTGCCGATGGTGGGAGAGTCAGCGCTGCCTCCATGACGATCTGCTTCAGGTGACTGTCCTGCTCCTTCTTCGTTCGGGGCTTGAACGCCTTGCAGATCTGACACTTGTCCACAAGGTGGGACTCGCCTAGGCACCTCAGGCAGGAGTCGTGCGGATCTCCTGTGGGTATCGGCCGATGACAGGCCGCACAAGGCTTAAAGCCGGGTGAACCGGGCATGAGCACCGGCACCATGGGGAGGAAAAGGGGCGAACCCCCGATCCTCTGTATAACTATTTACAACTACACTTAATTAACTTTATAACTCCAACTATTACTATAATAACAGAACTATATACACTATACTGTAGAAGAGTGAAACGCTAGGGAGGTGGAGAACGGCTAGCCGTGCTCCACAGTTCCAACAACCGACACAGGCGGTAAGAAGGACCTGGGGAGCGGGCGGGCCAGCAGGGGTATATATCAGGCGCCATACCGGCGCCACTCCAGGGGGCGACCTGCTGGCCCACCGAATGTTGCTAGGGTAAAAAGTTTCCAACGAACGTGCACGCGGCGCGCGCACACCTAATTGGAATGGATATGAGCAAGCACTCGAAGAAGAACTCTCGCTTTCCTCTTAACTGCATTTGTTTCATGTGCACTGAGAAACGAGGTCAAAGGGGCATGTTCTGCTGGGCTGCAGAATCATTCCTTGCTACGTAGTGGACACTGAGGAATCCCACACATGGATCCAACCCCCATTGATAGGCCCATTTCTGGATAATATTCAGGAGACTAATAAAGGCTTTTTTAAAAAGCATGAGGAGCTGGGCATGCCTATGGTTTTCCTGAGCACAAGTCTTGCTCCACAGGTGTCTTTAATTTCTACAACATGAAAGCAAAGAATGCATCCATGACCTGGGACAAAGGTATGTAACAGACTGAGATGCATGGAGGTGCTGCCATTATTAAAAGTGCACGTTTAGCAGGGATTGGGGGGGGGGGTGATGGGGGGAATGGTGTATCAGGATTTGCATGGATTTAACTTTAATGGGAGAAATATGGCTCAGTCTTTGCATAGTGCACATTCCACCGCAAACGTTCCCCTTATGGTAAAACTTATCTGAAGCTGCTGCATGTTGTTACTGCTATTATTTGTCAGTGATGTGGCAGGAAACTCATATTAGCAGCAGGTTATGTTGCCTTTTCAAAGAGGATAAAGCCTGTTAGTATTGCAGGCCATGAATAATGGAAAAGCTGGCATGATTTAATAATTTATGAGCAATGTGCCTATTTCATTATCAGAAGTCAATTTTGAGTGTGTACAGAAGACTGGGGAAATGCAATTCAGTTGTGCGGGTGCTGTTTGAACAACAATGTAGGTCTAGATTTTCAAGTGCTCAGCACTCACAGTTGCAGACAGATTTTCAAATCAGTTCCCACTTTTAGGCACCAAAACAAGAGCCAGATTTTCAGAAGTGCTCAGCCTCAGGCAGCTTCCAGGGTGACATTTATGGCCAAATATTCCACAGAACTCATCATGTCGGAGGCTGAGCTTTTGAAAATCTGACCACTTATTTTGGAGCCTAGCTCTCCTGCGCATCTTGCTCACAGAATTTAGAAGTTCTAACAGGAGACCAAATAGACTTAAAAACCACTCCTTTCTATCAAGCAACTGGGGCTTGCTCTACAATTGACCAATGACTGTATGCGTGTTGGTTAGCTTTAAGTCTCTCACGTAATGAAAGCCAAAAAGAAAATGGCTTAATGAAATAAACTCTAATCAACTTTCAGATAAAAAGCTAAATCTACATAGCAATGTGCAGACTTTAAAAGACACTTTCCAGGGCACAAAGTGAAACGTACAGTTTTGATGGAGAAGATACAGCTCTCTGCATCTGTCTAGACATTTTTGTAACAAAATTAAATACTTTTTATCTGAACAGAAAAGGTTTCAGTTACACAGCACAGGAAAGTCCCCCATTACATTCTCTGTTTTTCTTCTGTTCCATGAAATTAGATTTAACAGTAGAAATCTGAAATAACAATGTATTCCTTATACAGGCTGAGAACATACCATATCACAAATTGCAAAATGAAATCAATACTTAGGTTGAAATCCTTGCCCCATTGAATTCAATGGAGTTTTGCCATTGACTTAACCTGTATTTTCCTGAATTCCTAATTAGTTTTCTTTGGCTGCCCCTTCTAAATATTTGGAAGAGTTTATTCATTTAATCTGGTTCTCTCCAAAGCAAAGGAAATATTCTATGATTAAAATATAGAAATGTTCAAATGTAAGGTCAGTACCAGAAAAATCTATGTATTAAATACTTTCAGGATTCTTTTAGAGTATGTCCAGACTACCTGTGCTTTCGGCCAGTAACGATCGATTTATCGGGGATTGATATATCGCGTCTCATCTAGATGCGATATATCGATCTCCAAACGCGATCCCTGTCGACTCTGGAACTCCACCAGAGTGTGCGGAGGTAGCAGAGTCAACAGGGGAGCCGCGGACGTCGATCTCGCGCCGTGAGGACGGGAGGTAAGTCGGAATAAGATACTTCGACAGTTGCGTATCTTACATCGATACCCCCCTAGTGTAGACCAGGCCTTAGATTTTGTTCTTCTGAGGTTATAAATCCCACAGTTGTGGGCTGGTTGCTATGAAATAGCTGATGGCATTCTGAAGTAAAAGCCCCCTCTATTTGCTCTGAGATGTTCTGTATAAAGAGCAAACCACCTTAATATAGATTGTAAATGACTGTCATTCTATATAGCGTCCCAGTGGTAATTAGAATGCCAGCAACTGTGGATTGGTTCAACTTTGAATACAATGGGCCCAACTGTCCTCTCACTTTACTGGTTTAAATCAGGAGAAACTCCACTGAAGTCAATGGAATTAAACCAATGAAAGCAGGACTGAGAGGCCAAGTAATTTCTATACACCTCTACCCCGATAAAACACGACCCGATATAACACAAATTCAGAGATAATGCAGTAAAGCAGTGCTCCAGGGAGGGGTGGTGCTGTGCACTCTGGTGGATCAAAGCAAGTTCGATACAATGCGGTTTCACCTATAACGCAGTAAGATTTTTTGGCTCCCGAGGACAGCGTTATATCGAGGTAGAGGTGTAGTTTGTTATGACATCTTTTAGGCAGGCTCCCTCTCACACTATCACCGGATCTAATTATAGTAATAGCAAGTGGGAGGGAGAGGACCAGGGCTCCTACAGTCTCAGAATGAATAGTCACACCATCTGGAGTCACGGCATTTCTTAAGCCATTTGACAAATGCACCACTCCCAGCACACAGAACTGAAACGCTCCATATGCTGCTGGACTATAATAAGGAAGACAAGTACAACAAAGGAAACATTTATGTTGTCCTGTTAACAGATAGAGTGTCCTTCCCACTTAGATAGCCTGCTGGAGTAGGAGATCAGATTAATAAGGATGCCACATGGTTATTCAGAGCAATGGGTGTCTTCAGCCTTCTACTCACAAGCACTAAATGGCTAAGAGGAAATCCCATACTCTTAAAACCTTTGTGTGAAACTGGGGGATGGAACAACTCAGTGAAAGAACACAGGAGAGTTTTTAATTCCTCCATCAGTGACAGTCTCTTTTCCGCTCTCTGTTCAGCTGCCCCAATGGGGCATCTGGAGTGGCCCTTCACCAGTGCTGTCTGGATTCATTTGCACCACGAGTCAACATAACTAAACTACCTGCATCTTTTGACAGAGAGAGATGAAGGCAATGTTTATCTGTAGCCATCTGTAACAACGAGGCATTCTACATTCCAGAAATAATTTAAACATTTGTCACCATATCTGAAAAATGTCACACAGAAAACAGCACACAGAGGCAATACCAAACATTTTTTCCTCAGAGAAATGAGCACAGGAAATAGGGTTGCCCTATGTAAACTAGTATGAATAGAAAAATCTTAGCTGCCAAATAGGGTGTGATTTCCATAAAATGTTAAAGGAACTAGTATTTGTGAACTTCTCACTGGCATTATCCTCTGCTTCTGGTTTACCTTTAAGATGGTTTACCTTTAAGACAGTACTTTTTAAACCACAGATGGATTTGCCAAGCACATTTTATATTGAGGAGACTTATGGGCCCCATTAAGTCATTTTCAGCAAAATCTTCAAAATAATTTAATCAATGGTTGCTTCTAGTGTGTGTGTGTGTGTGTGTGCGCATTCATATTTGCACATACATTGTATATATTTATATATTTGGCTTAAACCTCAGCACTAATCTAAAACTGCATTGATCCCCAATTCTTTATTATTTTCAAATTTGAACATGTTCAGATAAGAATCCCCCTTCTCTTTTATGTGAGCTGCAACAGACCCACCATGGCTAAAATCTCTCTTGGGGGCTGAATATCTCTGGCAGACTAATAGATTAGTTACTAGGAAGACTGTACAGGCTAAAATAAGCATCCAAAATCTTTGTCTGTCACTTATTATATATTACACAGCTTAATGTGACCTGTTAGATGCTGCAATATAGTTACAAAACAATTATACATCGGATTACTGTAAATTATGAGTGGCAGTGGGAAACCAGATGGCCCACACAGCACAAACTGCTCTTTCAGACAACCGTCTGAGTACAATTTATTGTAATACAAAGAGACAATAATATTTAGAAATGTATATATTAGACAGATCCCTTTGAGCATGTAATGAGGCGGCCTCTGGCAGGACACAACTGAGAGTATCAATCAAATTGCTTAGAGCAGGGCAGTCACAGCCCAAGGCTGGCTGTCCTTTATTACTAAGGCACACCAAACTGGCCAGACAGAGAGGACTTCGGTTTTACCCCACTGGCTAACCAGAAGTCATATAAGCAATTCCCTCAGATACTCCAGTTCCCTTGTATCACCACCAGCACCACTCCTTATGAGGATGAATGGTTATGAAAACCAATACCCCAGTAAAAGAAAAAAGGTTCTCCCAATTCCAAAAGACCAAGCCCCAGACCCAGGCAGGGCCGGCTCTAGGTTTTTTGCCGCCCCAAGCAAAAACATTTTTGGCTGCCCCCCTCCTCCTAGACATGAGCTCCCCCTCCTGCCCACCAGTGCCCCCCTACTCATACCCCGTGCTGCCCCGGCGCTGGGCTCCCCTCCAAACATGGGATCCACTCCAGCACACTGCAGCCGAGCCCTGGCCCAGCTGCAACTCTGTCCCCATGTGGGTGGAGCTGCTGGGCGGCGCGGAGTGGGAGTACTTCCAGGTGGCGGCGTAGCTGTGGGGCAGCGCAAAGAACACGGCCCCCTCCCTAGGCTTTGCGGCACTGCTGGTGACCAAGGTGGATCAGTTCATGCTCACTACCCTCACCCCCAACATGCTGGCGGCCGAGGACCTGGAGAGCCCCCCGGACCTACTGCTCTTCAGCCTCACGGTTCCCTGGCCCAGCACCAGCGGGAGGGAAGGCGAGGATCTCCGGCTGCAGGGCTACCTGCTCAGCACCGACGAGCCCAGCGGGCCGCTCACCTCCTCACACACTCCGGGATCCCCTCTCACTGCCACCGCAGCCTGGGCTTGGCTCCAGGAGACCCCGTTTCCCTCCCTCCCCGGCTCCTCACACACTCTGGGCAGGGCGCCCAGAGGATTCAGGAGGCCTGGGGCAAAGCAATTTCGAGGGCCCCTTCCATAAAAAAAAGTTGCAATACTATACTATAGTAACACATATTTGGAAATGTAAAAAATAACTAGTGAAATACATTCAAAAATTAATTTGTAATAATTTGAAAATACACCAAACACATGATTTAAAAACATTAAATGCTTTACTGGTATGTCTACATTTGCAATTACATAATGGGCTGTTGCTGGGTGACGGTTGGTGCCAATGGGCTGTTGCTGCCTGGGGGTGGTGCTGCTGTTGCCCAGGGCTGGGTGGGGAGCTAGGCTCGGAGTTGGGGGGTGCCTGGCTCACAGGGGCTGGGCTCAGGACTGTGGGGAAATAGGGTCAGGGGTTGTCCAGCTCAGAGGGGCTGGGCTCGGAGCTGGGGGTCAGGGCTGTGGGGGGTTCCCAGCTCAGAGGGGTTGGGCTCAGAGCTGGGGGTCAGGGTTGTGGGGGATGGGGTCAGGGGGTGTCCGGCTCAGAGGGGCTGGTCTCAGAGCTGGGGGTCAGGGCTGTGGGGGGTTCCCAGCTCAGAGGGGTTGGGCTCAGAGCTGGGGGTCAGGGTTGTGGGGGATGGGGTCAGGGGGTGTCCGGCTCAGAGGGGCTGGTCTCAGAGCTGGGGGTCAGGGCTGTGGGGGGTTCCCAGCTCAGAGGGGTTGGGCTCAGAGCTGGGGGTCAGGGTTGTGGGGGATGGGGTCAGGGGGTGTCCGGCTCAGAGGGGCTGGTCTCAGAGCTGGGGGTCAGGGCTGTGAGGGAGGTGGGGCCGGGGGGTGCCCAACTCAGAAGGGCTGGGCTTGGAGCTGGGGATCAGGGCTGGGTGGGGAGGATGAGTTTGGGGGAGTGCCCACCTCAGAGGGTCTGGGCTTGGATCTGGGGGGGAATGGAGTCAGGGGGGTTTCTGGCTCAGAGGGGATGGTCTCAGAGCTGGGGGTCAGGGCTGTGGGGGGGATGGGGCCGGGGTGGTGCCCAGCTCAGAGGGGCTGGGCTTGGAGCTGGGGGTCAGGGCTGGGTGGAGAGGATGGGTTTAGGGGGGTGCCCACCTCAGAGGGACTGGACTCAGAGCTGGGGGTCAGGGCTCAGGGGGATGGGTTCGAGGGGTGCCCAGCTCTGGCCCGGCCCCTTACCATGCCACTTACCCCCTATTCCCAACAGCACTGCAGTGGCGTGGTGTCTCCAGCAGGGCCTGAGTTCCCGCCGCTCGGCTGCAGCTCTCAGCCCCGCCCCCTTACCAGCTGAGACACCGGGGGATGGGGGAAGACGGAGGAGGGGAGAGCCTCCGACATACCCTGTGGGACCGGAGCCTGGGGAAAATTGCCACACTTGCCCCCCCCAGCCTGGGCAGCCCTGACTCTATGAGCCCCTCTCGCCGCCGCAGTCTGGGCTCGGCTGTGTGAGGAGCTCCAGAAGCGTGTGAGGAGCCCGGGAAGCAGGGGGAGCCAAGCCTGGGCTGCGGCGGCAGTGAGAGGTGCTCCCGGAATGTGTGAGGAGCTGGGGACGGAGGGAGGAGGGGTCCTGCTGCCGCTGCCACTCCCGGTGGTGCCGCATGTCCGAATGGGCTCTGCAGGGCTCCACCGGGCTGGGCAGTGAGCGCGGATCCGGCTCGGGCGAGTGGCTGTGCCAGGGCCGGCTCCCGGCAATGATGCCCCAAGCAAAAAAATAAAAAAGGGGGGGGCGGAGTGCCACCCCTTAGAAAGTGCCACCCCAAGCACATGCTTGGAGGGCTGGTACCTAGAGCCGGCCCTGGACCCAGGTCAACATACAAGTCAGATCTTACCCATAAATCATGCTGTTGCCAATCCTTTAGAATCTAAAATCTAAAGGTTTATTCATAAAAAAAAAAAAGAAATATAGATGAGCGCTAACATTTGTCAAAGTAATCAATTACATACAGCAATGGCAAAGTTCTTGGTTCAGGCTTGTAGCAGTGTTGGAATAAACTGCAGGTACAAATAAAATCTCTGGAGTACATCCTCAGCTTGGATGGGTCATTCAGTCCTTTGTTCAGAGCTTCAGTTTGTAGCAAAGTTCCTCCAGAGGTAAGAAACGGGATTGAAGACAAAATGGAGGGGTTTCCAGGGCCTTTTATATCCTCTGTCATGTGGAAAGAAACCCCATTGTTCTTACTGTGGAAAATCACAGCAGCAAGATGGAGTTTGGAGTCACATGGGCAAGTCACATGTCCATGCATGACTCAGTTCTTTACAGGTAGAGCAGCCACTGCTCACATGCTACCTTGAACGTTCCCAGGAAGGCTCCTCATACGTGGATTGAGTCTCCCAAGGTCCATAGTCAGTTAAGTGTTTCTTGATTGGGCATTTAATCTGAAGAATTCTTTCTCAAGATGCTGACTAAATGCTTCACTTATGCTACTTAGAATCAAACACATTGAAATACAAGTACATAGCCCATATTCATAACTTCAAATATGAAAATGATACACACCTACAGACAGCATAATCATAACCAGCAAATTACAACCTTTTCATAGACATCTAACCTGGCCTCCTTTGTACAAGATTTGGTGCCACTATAGGACCTTGGTTGCAACAATGATCTATATGGTCACAGTTTATGTCAATAACGTCACACATGGCTAAAATCTCTCTTGGGGGCTGAATATCTCTGGCAGACTAATAGATTAGTTACTAGGAAGACTGTACAGGCTAAAATAAGCATCCAAAATCTTTGTCTGTCACTTATATCTTACACAGCTTCATGTGACCTGTTAGATGCTGCAATATAGTTACAAAATAATTACACATCAGATTACTGTAAATTATGAGTGGCGGTGGGAAACCAGATGGCCCACACAGCACAAACTGTTCTTTCAGACAACCGCCTGAGTACAATTTATTGTAATACAAAGAGACAATAATATTTAGAAATGTATATATAAGACAGATCCCTTTGAGCAATACTTTATTTTGTTGTTTCCTACCAGCCCATTCACTGTTTATTTTAATTATTGCATATGTCTAATATACAGTGTGATAGTTTAGACTGAGAAGCAAGCAGAACAGCTGATTAAAATGTGGTGCAGCATAGTTATTACACCCCCACAAAAGTCAGAATGGCCTACGGCTAAATATTAGGTAAACTACTGTAAAACAACATCAATAAATTGCTGATGTGGCTTTTTGATGTTATGTGGCTAGGTCCTGTGTTCTGGAAGTAGCCTTTCTTCTTATGCCTCAACACATGTGAACTGTGTATAAATTCATAGAATATAAGTGTAGGAATGGACCTCAGGAGGTCATCTAGTCCAATCCCTGCTCAAAGCAGGACCAATCCCCAGACAGATTTTTCCCCCTGATCCCTAAATGACCCCTTCAAGGATTGAACTCACAACCCTAGGTTTAGGGGGGCCAATGCTCAAACTACTGAGCTATCCCTCCCTCTACATCTGACTCAACAGCCCTAATTCAGCATGATATATACCTATCATCCTACTGGCTTCAAAGGAAGTATTTGCACACTTAAAGTAAGGCATACATGTAAGTACCTTGATGAATCAGGGCCCTTATGCCTGTTGCACCCAATTGTCTATTTCTCCATACCTAAATATACTGCTGAATAGTATAGCTTATAACAGCATTTATTTTCCAAAATGTACCCCAAATCTTATGCAATGAGATCTTGACTCCCACTGACTTCAATGGGCTTTGGATCAGGCACCTTCTGAGCCTTGTGCTACTGCTGCATAAAACAAGAGGTTACAGAAAGGCAAGAATAGGACACAAGTATAGAGGAACTCTTGAAAGTGCCACATAACAGATAAACAGTGCTCTGAAAATCTTCCTTGCTTTCAGTTTCCCTTAGTTGACTGTTGCCCATGGCCATCACTGTTAAAATGAAGAATGAATATGACTGCTGTAAATGCAAAATGGATTACACCTTCATCAATAGCACCAAGGAAGCATTTGCAGCTGTGAGAAAGGAAGAGTGATCCAGTCTCTTTATATTTGTAAAAGTTTTTAAATAACTCTCGCATACAGATGTGGAAAATAGGCCACCCCTGAAGGACACAAGCACAAAATTGTCACCGTAGGATTTTTACCTCCACTAGAATCACTTGATGTGGGTTTTTTATTCTTCTTTCAAAAAACGGTGTAGTTATAAAGGCTCAGGAACCTCTTCCCTAAGAGGAGGAGATGCCAAAAGACTATTTGAAGCAGCGCTTAATTTGTAATGAAAGAGGTGCCAGGGCTCAAGCAATTTTTTTTACACTCATAACTGATGCTTCAAGCCCAGAGGTTCCGGGGCTCAGCCCTGGCCAGCTCTGGCACAAATTAAGCACTGATTAAGCCAACTTCAACCCCTCCCAACCATAAGCAAGGTGGCATTTCCACCCTCTACCCCAGCCGAAAACGTGGGAGGCTTGCGACAGCTGAATTAAGAGCAAGCCCCAGCTGTGCTGAAGTTTCATTTTTCAAGGGCAAACATAACACACGGCATACCTGAGGCCAATCGAAATGGACGATTTCTTTCTGAAAGACTCTAATCTCATCAGTGCAGCACACAAGAAGAGAGCTCGGGAACAGCAGTTAGCATTAAGTACTACAGACATCTCCCTGTACCTTGTGTGTTCAACTCAAAGGCCACGTCCAGACTAGGGTATTAAAATCGATTTTAGATACGCAACTTCAGCTACGTGAATAACGTAGCTGAAGTCAAATTTCTAAAATCGAGGTACTCACCCGTCCAGACGGCGTGGCATCGATGTCCGCGGCTCTCCATGTCGATTCCGGAACTCCGTTCGGGTTGATGGAGTTCCGGAATCGATGTAAGTGCGCTCGGCGATCGATACATCGCATCCAGACTAGACGCGATATATCGATCCCCGAGCAATCGATTTTAACCCGCCGATGCCGCGGGTTAGTCTGGACGTGGGCAAAGAGAGGAGGGACAGAGGAGGGAGGAAGAAAACAAGACACATCCAAATCTAGGGGGAGACTGAATTATTTACCCAATACAAATAATAATAAATAAAATAAAATAATAAGATAATAATAATAATAATTTTGCTAGATTTGAGGTTCCTAGTAATCTTAATGAGTACATATCGAATGTTGATGATTAAAAATCCTTACAATAATGGCATTTAGTTAGGAAAATTAACCATTAACCCCAGGCCATTCTGATTAAAAGCTAAAGGTAGAAGGCAATAAAACATTTGAAAATGTGTAAATATGGATTAAGGGCTAGATTCACAAAAGGACTCAGGAGCCTAACTGTCACATTAGACACCTGAATCCCAGATACAGGCCCCCGTGGGATGCACAAAGCCCCCACTCAGCTGCCACTGAACTGTGTGGGCAACTCAACTCGCTCGGCACATAAGTTTCCAGGTTAAAAGTTCCATAAGTGCCTATGGTTCAACCACTAGACACATGCATCACTGTCTCTTTCTAGGCATCTGAGTGCCTAAGCCCCAGTGTAATGCTTGAGTCATGGGATGATGGCATTCCTCCACGTAGGGTCCAACCCTGTAAGTGTGTTCAGAGCTCACCTACTGGATCAGGCCCCTATAGGTGAGTTTACACAGAATGACAGTGGGGAGTAGGACGCCCTTGCTCATAATTTTCAGTCCAGTGGTTGGGGTGCTCACCTGAGTTACAGGAGACCCCTGGTTCAGGTCTCCCCTATGCCAGAGGGGGAGAAGAGATTTGAACTGGGATCTACCAATGACGGCATCTTAATTCAAGTGCATACACTGTAAAATAAACTGAGCCCTTCCCCCCACCCCTCTTCTTACAAGTTATTACCCCTTCTCTGACTCATGAAAATAAAAGTATGTATTATTACACTGCCAACCATCAAATATCTCTATCTCATATTTACTAACTCTTCAGCTTGTGGTCCATGAATATGATCATCCACTTTTAGCTCTGCAGTGTCATTAATACATACTTCATGTTTATGATTCAATCTCCAACTTGGAAACTGATTAGCAGACCATCTCTCTGTATTTCCTTGTGCTCCCAATGGACAGTTTTCTTTAGAGAACCCCATACAAATAGCAGACTTTTCCCAGGCTCTCTCACTGCCCCGGTTAAGAATGCTGACAATCTGCTGTCAAAGACTGAGGCTGTCAGCATTACTTTCCTATTGCTGATCTTTCAGTCACCACTTATATAAAGGACAAGTACGCAACCCACTGCCTTGTGACAAGAGTGGTGACTTTGTTAAAAAGCCAAGCACTAGGAATGAATATCAGGGAAACATAACTTAGTGAAACAGGATATGTTAACAATCCATGATAAAATGAGACAACCGACTACTATGAGCATTTATGTTTCAAGACATCATTTCATGATTTGCTAACATTGATAAAATTCTGCTAAAAAGCAGAAAATAATTAACTTTTCCTTTAAGGTTTTCTCAGGAATAATTTTTCTTATGTTCATCTTATTTTATATGCCAAAAAGAAGAAGCAGCAGCTTCTAAGAAGGTCATCTGCACATTGCAGTGACTTCACAGGCACAGGAGAATGTCTGAAATATTTTTCAACTCTGCAAACAATTTAAGGGGCTGTTTGCAAAAGCGGACGAGCTAGCCTTGCAAAATTCCATTAATGTTCTGCAGTGGATTAAGATAAACCTGTTGTCTATGAGCTACCCTAATCTTATGTTTCCATCAACTGTTTCTGGGGGTTGAGGGAAGACTTGTAATGAATGTTTCCATCAAAATTAATTCAGCTCAATATTTTTAATTTATAGCTCAAAGCAAAGTGAACAAATTTTGTCTGGTGGGTGCTTAAACAAAACAAATATGGAAAATATTCTATTTTTATTATTTAACTATATTCTTTGTAGTTAGTTCAATCAGTTCTATCACTGGAAAAGCAAGGTGAGGATAGGATTCATATCTGAATAATCATTTTAAATGATTATGCTGCTCATAACTTCTACTTGTCTTTGGAATATGAAGTAAATGAAGGGACTTTAATCACTCAGGAAACTGGTAATCATCTACAGGCCCTTTCACCCCTAGCTCACTGGTTGGACAGTGGCTAGTGTTGGTAATATGCTGATGCTGATGCTGATTTCATAACCTAAAGCTCTCTGCTGCTTGTTCGGGGTCTCGTCTGCCTCCAGTTTCTAACAGACAAGTATCTGCATCACAAACGATTTCACATTTGGTACCTAAGTGGCAGAAAGTCACGTAAGTTGGGACCCAAACTAAAGACCTTTGATGTTAGTGGGAGTCTTTCAACTGACTTCAATATGGCCTAAGGACCAGTCCATTGACGGGTATAGAGAATGAACTACTCCATCACTGTGGATGGCAGCATACTCGCAAGGAAGCACACGTTGCTTCATGTGCTATGCCTGTTCTCTGGTTAAAGAGATGATTTTATTCACCAGGACTGGAGAGGAAGGATTATCTGATTTTAGAGGCTCAACACAGGCTATCCAGCAGATCTGGGATCTAATCCTTCCGCTGTGACATAAGGCGACTCCTGGGAAGCCTTGGGCAAGTGACTCAAACTCTCTGCATCCAAGCTTCCTCACCTGTAAAACGGTGATACTATAAATGCGTGGAACGAGAAGGCACTCCTGTAAGGATTATACACAGGGCTAAAGCCTGGTGAAGTAAATGGGAGTCTTTGCCTTAATCAGCTTCAGATCAGCCCTTTAATCTGTTTCTGGTCTTTGAGTCAAAGAATTCTAGAACCCTTCTTTTTATTAGACAATGCATTTTATCTTCATAAATTGCAATAGATGCTAATGGGGAAAAAACTTGGCTGTTCAGTTACATATGGCACAGAAAAAAAAATAACTATGATCAGTTTTACGATCCCATTTTACTCATAACCTGACCCAACATTTGACTATAATAAGTGATGATCAAAAACATATGACCAGTCATATATATCAGCAATATTTACAAAATAGTGCCAAGACTGTTATTACAAAAGTAGTGATTTCCTCATCTTGCTGTAAACTGGGAATGGACGATGCCAAAATGTGTTGTAATGTTGGTGCCTTTACATAGAAACCACAAAATACTGTATGTTTTATTATAGTGGTTAGTCATTCCATATATATTTACTAGGGTAATCAACAATACTAGATTAAATCAGCTATTGCAAGATAAAATTGCAAAGTAGGGTCAATAAGAATTGTTTCGTTTATGTAGAGATTCAGAGTTGTTAGGAGTACATTTTAAACAAAAGGTAAATCATCGAAGTAATATCCAAACAGACATATCGTGCCAACCTCTGGATAACGCTAGTAGATTATGTATCAGAATGGTATAATTGCTCTTTTTAAAGTGGCTGTGATTTGTCTATAGAGGAATAAATGATTCTGGTTGGGTTTGATTTTTTCTTTTTTAACTATATAGTGGAGTACCATCTTTCTTGGTTTTTATTAGCAAGTCTTCTAACAACAATTTAGAAGTGTGGCAATCAAGCTAGGGCATACATATGGTATAGGTACTTCAAGAGTGTTATATCTGGCAAAGTGATTTCCTTGCACTGGCGCTCGTTTATGAAATAATGCCACCCTGATACATCATTCAGGTATTTCCTTTGTAAATTCAGAATGAAAAATTAGGTCAAGATCCTGCAGGTTTCTGAGCACTCATGTGAGGTGCTGAGCACCTCGATCATCTTCAAAGTAAGTAGGTCTTGAGAGTACTCAGATCTTTGCAAGATCTAGTCCTTAGTCTTTAGTTCTCAGGTTTTCCACCCTCATAAGAAGAAAGCAGTACTGTGAGCATAGCAAACTTGGGAGTTGGCTGGTAACATGTTTCCAGTGTCTATATTTCACAATTCAAAATCTCTAAATGAAATCAATGGATAGAAACATATTAAAAAACAAAACCCCAGCGCCTTCCCCCAACATTTTTTGTAACTGTTAAATAAAATTGCTTAGAAGAACCCAAGTTGTCATTTCTTATTACTCTTGATGCTATTAAAAGAGCGTAGGTGAAAAGACTGTTTATGTTTTTAAAAGGTCATTTCCACTTAGGGCATGGCTACATTTGCAGATGTAGAGCGCTGTGAGTTAAACCCGCCTTTGGAGAGCGCAGTAGGGAAAGCACTGCAGTCTGTCCACATTGACAGCTGCTTGAGCACTGGCGTGGCCACATTTGTGGCACTTGCAGCAGCACTGAGAGCAGTGCATTATGGGCAGCTATCCCACACAGCACCTCTTCCCATTCTGGCGCTGTGGCTTGTGGGAAGGGGGCGGGGCTGTGGGGCATTCTAGGTCCTGTCCCAGTGCTCTGTGATGCATTACTTCACAGCCCAGCAGTCCCTGTGCTTCCATCCACATTTGGCACCATCTTTCAATGTTTTTTGTACTGCACACTCTATCTTCCCTTTCGGTCTGTGGGAATGGAGCCTGAATTGCTGAGGAGTATGCTGACGAGTCTCGCCAGCACGTCACATTTGGCAGTCAAGTTATTCTTTAGGATCCAAAGTGACAGTGAGGGCTCCAATGATATCGACTCGAGTAACGCATACGACACAAGTTTGCTTGGGGCATTCACATATATGCTCACCACAGTGGAACGCCACTTTTGGGCTCAGGAAACAAGGACTGAGTGGTGGGATCACATAGTCATGCAAGTCTGGGATGATGAGCAGTGGCTGCAGAACTTTCAGATGAGAAAAGCCACTTTCATGGGACTGAGTGATGAGCTCGCCCCCACCCTGCGGCGCAAGGACACAAGATTGAGAGCTTTCCTGATGGTGGAGAAGTGGGTGGCTATTGCAATCTGGAAGCTGGCAACTCCATACAGCTACCGATTGGTCGCTAACCAGTTTGGAGTGGGAAAGTTGACCATTGGAATCGTGTTGATGCAAGTTTGCAGGGCCATTAATTGCATCCTGCTCAGAAGAACCATGACTCTGGGTAACGTGCAGGACATTGTGGATGGCTTTGCACAAATGGGTTTCCCTAACTGCAGAGGGGCAATAGATAGGATGCATATTCCAATTCTGGCACCAGCCCATCTAGCTTCTGCATATGTTAATTGGAAGGGGTATTTCTCTATGGTTCTCCAAGCACTTGTGGATCACCATAGGAGTTTCATTGACATTAACACAGGCTGGCCCAGAAAGGTGCATGATGCACACATCTTTTGGAACACTGGCCTCTTCAGGAAGCTGCAAGCTGGGATCATTTTCCCAGACCAGAAGATCACCGTAGGGGAAGTCAAAATGCGGGATGCAGCAAACATTATTCCACTCGCTGAGGTGGAGTACCAGCAGAGCTCTAGCCGCAGAGTCCAGGTGCTCTACATGCCTTGCCAGTGTGGACGGGGGGAGTGAGCTAGTGTGCAGGGGGCTCCTTTATTGCGCTGTAACTCGCAAGTGTAGCCAAACCCTTAGAAAACAACATGAATCATTTCACGTTCCAATTATCTTTGTCCAAGTTTTACTGTAGAAATTGAAAGCAAAAACCCAGAATACTTATTCTCATCACAGCATCTAATTGCAAACAAGTAAATCATGGGGAAAGTGTCATGTTTTAAAAAAGGGAAGCCGCCATTTTCACAACGATGGCAAAGTGATAGTGAAAGCATTTAGGAATCGAAGTGTCACTGTTCTAAATTCAGTCATTTAGAAAATGACTGAATTTAAGAGCTGGTTTAATAATTTAAGTTCACACAAAAGAACTAAACAAACCAAAAGAAAAAACACACAAATAAAAATAATTAAATGCATATATGCACAACACCAAAAATCTGCTTATGGGTCTTTAGCCAAAGTCTATTTTAATCAATGGAAAGATTCCTATTGAGTTCAGTGGGTTTCAGATCAGGCCAATAAATCCTACCTTTACATCTTGCAATGATTCCTAATGTTTTTATATAGTGTTCTTTCCATCTTACTTTACATCAAAGTAAACTCTTTCTGGAAGGCTTTATTAAAATGATTGCCCCTGTGGAGGAAGACAACAGCCCAGTTCACGTAGGATGAACTTCACTTCTGTGCACAACGGCCACACAAGGCCTATCTGAAGTCTAACTGAAGGCAGCACAATAAGACTTATATAGGACTCAAATGGGCATAGATCTTGTGGGTGGTGCCCTACACACAGAGATTAATGTCATCTTTAGTGGAAACACTGAAAATGACAAATTATTCATAGATTTTAAGGCCAGAAGGAATTGCTGGGAATTCTGCATGACCCAGGCCATAGGACTTCCCCAAAATAATTTCTATTTGCACCAGAGCAGATCTTTTAGAAAAACAGCCAATCTTGCTTTAAAAATTGCTAGTGATGGAAAATCCACCATGAGCAACCCTTGGTAAGTTGTTTTAATGGTTAATAATCCTGACCGTTAATGAGTCTAACTTTGATTTCCAGCCATTGACTCTTGTTATACCTTTTGTCTGCTAGACTGAAGAGCCCAACTTCAAATATTTGTAGCCCAGGTAGATACTATGACAAGTCATCCCTTAACCTTCTCTTTGTCAAGCTAATAGATTGAGCTTCTTTTCAAAACTCTTCTTTTATTATGTATTCCTATTCCTTTTTGTTAAATATATTTTTACATGTTTTTCAAGCTACAATTACCAGGTAATAGCTGATACCACCCTTTAAAAGCTGCAAGCAACATTCTCAACCTTAGGAGCTTAGCATTTAAGCAACTAAATCTACAGACACCTAATTAAAAGTGGTCTGATTTTTAGAAGTAGCTGGGCACCAGTGGCTCAGAGGGAGAAGCGGGCACTTGGCACCTCTAAAAATAAAGTTGTTTATGAATCAAAGTGCTTACACTTTAGGCACCTATATTTGAAAATTTTGGCCTGAACATCTCTTGAAATATACATTAGAGCAGATATGTTTGGTGACTCACAAATAAAAGAGCCTGGCAAATGTGTGTTGTTATATATACTTACAAGAGAGCCAAAGAACGAATTGTGCGACTGAACTTAATACAATTGGTAGTGCTAAATATCAAATGTCATGGTAACACAGCTTAACTTCACTGAGGCAGCACGACACACCTGAAGACTTATCATTCCACAGAGACTCCAAAAGCAACAGTGGCAGTTGCACATTCTTCTTTTCACACATCATTCCTTGTCACATATAAGGAACCAGTGCTGTTGTAAGAGGATACTCTTAATGTTTGAAGTGTCCTTTCCGGGCTACTTAAAGCTTACTTGAAATTCCATCAGAGGCTTTTAGACAGGGGCGGCTCCAGGCCCCAGCACGCCAAGCGCGTGCTTGGGGTGGCATGCCGCGGGGGGCACTCTGTCGGTCGCCGGGAGGGTGGCAGGCGGCTCCAGTGGACCTCCGGCAGGAGTGCCTGCAGAGGGTCCGCTGGTCCCACGGCTCCGGTGGACTTCCCATGTAGGAGGTCCACCGGAGCCGTGGAACCAGTGGACCCTCCGCAGGCACTCCTGCCAGAGGTCCACCGGAGTCACCTGCCGCCCTCCCGGCGACCGGCAAAGCGCCCCCCGCGACACGCCGCCCTGCTTGGGGTGGCAAAATGTCTAGAGCCGCCCCTGCTTTTAGATGCTGATAGAAGAACAAGGCAAATCTCATGCTGCTCTTTAGACTCTTACCCAGCTTCTCTACCTCATACATAGAGATCACCATGCTCACTGATAACGATTACAGTCTGAGGAGGCCTCTGTCCTGCAACTTGTTGCATATTGGTGAACTCCTGTGCCAAGCAGAGCCCCACTGAAATCAAAGAGCAGTCCACCCATGCACAAGCTACAAAACCTAACACCTTACAACTGTGCTGTATGTAGAAAAGTTACTGGATGACACTGTTAATTCAATCAGCTGTTCTTTTAGGAAAGCTCTAGGTAAATAGTTGTTGTGAACTCATGTTGTCTTTCAAAAAAAGAACCCACAAGCCTCTTCTAGAGCATATTCAGGTCAATGAAAAGACTTTCATTAACTTTAGTGGGCTCTAGATCAGCCCCTTAAACATTTGTAAGCTAAGAAGCTATAGCCCCAAAGGATAGTTCCTTCAACATGGCACCAATTCATTTCAATAGATACCTCTTTATTTGAAATGGAATGCATTTTGAAAAATATGAAAAATAAGTCACATCTCTCAGAAATCATTTATGAGTCGTATTTACACACAAATTTGACAACACCAATATTTCAGCTAACGATGGGATATGCTAGAAAACATTTGGTACATCACTGCAGCTAATGGTCAGAAGCCAGCAGTTACAGATCATGAACTTTAAAGAAGAGGAGCTACTTCAGGATGGTATGGAGATCACATTTGGCTGAACTTCTTGCTTCTGAGTACAAAGTTATTACGCTACAGAATGGTCACCACAGCTTGAATTTCCTTGCCAAATCCTGCCCCTCCTTACATGCAGGCACATTCAGTTTGCACCAATGTCTTCTACTAAGACATAAAAGGTTGACCTCTTTATTAACCAGCTTTCCACACTGCTACTAGCTACACTGAGCACCTCTTTTTGTTTCACTGGCACTGTAGTTTGTTTTCTATTAAATTCGTTTGAGTCCTACACCCATTCTATCCTTCTTCCATTAAAGGGAGGGGCTATCATGCTTACTTCACTCGTAAACCTTGAGTTGGATTATGCATGTTGTTCTGCCATGAATGGTAGGACCCATTGGACCTATTTGAGTAGTTACCACTGACAAAGAACATGTAGGTGACAATCAATATCTAACCACGTAGAGTCAATGAAGACTGTTCAGTAGGAAAAGAACAAAACAAACATTTATCTTTACAAGTCCAGATGAATTTTTGGTCTATATTGCTACTTTCCTCAAGAAGAGCATAGTAAATTTAGTGCTTGAGAAAGCTGCCAGATTGAATGCCTCAGAGATTGAAGTCTTATTGACACTGGGATGGCATGAGCAGCAACATGTGCCAAGCTGCCTCACACCGCCTCAATCCTGAGCTGAGGGAAGTGAACCCCCTCATCCCAGCCAACCACTGGACCTTCTACTTATACCACAAGCACAGATGCCAACTCAGAAGTGGATTTTGTGATGTGCTCACCTGTCACAGCAGCACCTGAGCTGACGGCAACGTTTTAAACAACGTAAGGGGAAATAAGTAACACATTTGGCAGTATCAACAAGCAACAGTTTGTTCATGATAAAGATTATTACATTTAAGATAGATGTTCAAATAATACAGAAAGAGCCTGTCTCAACCCAATATAAACTAAGACATGCAACGTGAAAGAGGACACTTTGATTTCAACTTGGAGGGAAAATGTATCAAAGTGTGAGCTAATGATGCCATCAGACTTGATTTTGAAAGTCCTGCCTTTCATCAGTTTGAGACAGAACCTTAATGTTATTTAAACCTTTAAAAAATGCCCTTGTTTGTTTTTAAAAGCAGAAGCACTTTGAGGGAAAATGATAAAATTAAATGATTTAGGGCCTGATCCAAAGCCTGCCAAACTCAATGGAAGTCCTTGTAGCATCGGAAGGAGTCTTGACTTCAGTGGGCTTTGGATCAGGTTTCTGTAGGATAGGAATGACTCCATCTCCCAGGGAAATTACATATCTTGGATCACAGAGAGACATATTTTGAATAATTACATTTATTCTTTACCTGGTTAAATGCATGTTTTGATAGGTGAATTTCCAGTGCTATAGGTGTATATCTGAAAGAGTGGATTAGCTACCTGATAAACTGTAATTAATGGCTCTGAAAAAGAGGTCACGTTTTTCCACAAATCAATATTTAGGCACTTTTTAAAAGGCAGATGTTTTACACAGTCACGGGCAATGGTTTTCAAGGAGCCACTACAAATTACAGTCTATTTTGTAACTCTCCCTTCCAGCACAATCACCTAAGATTTGGCAGAATGAGAATGGCAAATGTATTGAGATGTGAAAACTAGCTGCTGTACTTGCAGGGTATCTTTTCATCTCCTTCCTTCCTGCGTCCTAGACTGAGGGGGTCCAGTCCTGCAACGTGCTGAACATTCTCAGTGTCAATTAGCCTCAAAGGAATGACTCTCTTAGGGCAATTGTAACCTGCCATTCCAATCCAGTCAATATAGATCCCCACAAAGGGCCTGAACTCCAATAGCCCCCCGGGGACTGGTCACATGAGGGTTTGCAGGTCTGGGCCTTAATTCTGTTAACACTTGCTTAACTTTATTCACATGTGTAGTCTCAGTGACATTAATGGGGCTACTTACATGTTTGCAGAACAGGGCTAAATAATGTTTCATCACCCTGGAAGGGGTTCAGTACCCTGAATACCCTGTAAGATAAAGGGGAGCAGAATGAATTCAGCAGCTTGCAGGACTGGACCTCAGTGTGAGACGGGGAGTAAATTAGGAGATAAACCAAGCATTGCATTTGAAGGGTAAGATCTCACTGTGTCACTTTCATGATTTCTTCTATCCAGTATTCTTTTTAAGGTAAAGCTACAAATCAAAAGTTCTAAACATATTACTTTTAGTCTCTGTTTACATTTGCATAGCTTATAAACGGGCATAGCAGAGCAATTTCCCTACTGAGCTGGTAAAAAGAAATAGTTCCATGGCTGAGGCTCTGTACCTTGACTTAGCAATAAAAGGCCAAATCGTACTATCAGATTTTTAAGGACAACTCCCTATTTATTTCAAAGCAAAGAGCTTTAACTACAGCAGTGCAAAATGATCCACCACATTAAGGGCCCAATCCAGTAAAGCACATGATCACGGGCATAACTTGTTTTTCTGGATCAGGGTCTAGTTACCTCATATGCTGAAATCAACAGCAAAACTCTCATTGATTTCAACAGGAGAAGGAAGACACATATGCCTAGTACTTTGTTTTCTAACTTCATGGGGTTCATTAACATAATGCAGACAAGATCCCAACACATCTCTCAACAGCTGGTAATATTACACACCAAAATAAGCTTGTTTATCTCAGCAATATAGCATTTTTCAGTTTAGGAAAATTATGACTGAAATGACTCATTTGAACACTTTAAGACATTTACAAGATGGGCTTTAGAATCTGTCAGAAAAAGGTCAGGGACATGGTCCTTTCATAAACCTTCTGCACCAAGAGAGCCCTGAACTCAAATGTACAGAAGTTTTAATAAATAGTTCTCAGCTCTTACAACCATTTTCATAACACAAAATAACCGAGCACATAAAATTGATATAATTTTAACATGACATTCTCATATCACAAATCAAATTGGTCAGAGTTCCCTCTTCAACTGCTGTATATGACAAATGAAACTAAGGTATTTTATCTAATAATAATGAATCAGATTATCAATTCTGTATAACTGAATTGTGTATAAAATGTAATACTCTTCCCCCATATTTATAGGTTAAAAAAGAATAATAACCTTGACATCAGGTTCCAACCCTTGGAGAGAAGCAATTTATTGTGCATTAAGATCTTTGTCCTAATTCTAAACCATGCATTATACTTTCCACATTAACACAACAACAGTTTCTAAAACAATATTTTGGGGAGAAATGAAAACTATTGCATTCCATGTGGAAAACCACCCAACATTCATGGTCATATAAATCATTCACTTCTTCCACAATCTCCCCCTCTCTCTCCAAAGGTTGCAATATATCTGGGAGCTAAGGTGTGCTTTGAATTTCTATTTGGAATTTGATTTCTGGATAATGGCCTACATTCAGAAAGGTCTTGCAAATAAGCCTTTTACAAAATCCCTAATAAATAACCATAAAATAAAACACTTTAAAATAAATTTACAGTACATCATGTGTCCTAGAAGCCCCATCATGCCAGATGATCCTTTCCAAGGTTCATAAATAGTACTCAGAGTCTATATGACTTGAAATGTTTTCCCCGCACCAAGGAAGGGATTGTGCAGAAAACTCGCTGGGTTTTCAGGCTGTTGACCTGACGCTCTCCAGTCTCCCTGATCCGCGGCTCTTCTCGGTTTGCCAAGTTTGTCGATCCACTGAAATATGCTCACAACAGAAATGTGCTGCTCATCAGTCTCACTTCCTGAAGTGCTGCTTGGATCAACCTGTGATACAACAATATAGAAGAAAGGGAATCGAAATGAGCTGACAAATGGTGTGTGCACAGATAGCCAACCTGCCTTTGCCTGGAACAAGTTTTCTGAATGACAAACGGTAGGTGCACCGTCCTGCAACAGTGAACCAGGCACAAAGGGATGGGCCGGAGATGGAAGATCATATGGGCTCCTGGCGGAGCGTATAAGGACAGGCCAGGGCTCAGAAACCATTCACCCGCGGCACAAAAGGCAGCGCTAAATCAGCCGCGCTCCCCGGCTGTCTCTGAAACTCCTCGAAGGTGCCAGGGGAGGAGGAAAGGGCTGAGAGCAGAGAAAACTCTTCCCGCTCCCCCAGGCAGACGGAGTCCCAGGCCGGTAAGTGGGCGATGGTTTGATTTGTAAAGGCTCCCAGTGCCTTGGGAGCCCACCTGCTTAGCCCTAGGGAGGGATCCGGGGATTCCCGGCTTGGCTCTGGCGCCCCGCAGCTCCCACGCTCCCCGGCGCCCTGGGGCTGGCAGGGTAGGGGGCAGGATTCCTTGGAGCCCGGGGAGGTACCTGGGCTGGGCCGCGGCCGGTCCCTCGGGCGCCCTACGCGGAATTGGAGGCGCTGCGGAGGCGGTGGCCCGGGTGCTGCTGGACCAGGTGCTGCTGCTTCTGGCGGGTGGACTTGACGGCCAGGATGGCCTGGCGATTCTTGTACTGCACCAGCTGCAGCGTGATCTCGGCATTCCAGCCCTGCTCCTGCGGGCCCCGAAAGTCGATCTCCTTCCCCTCGGCCATGACCACGGTGAAATACACGTACTTGCCCTTCCGCTCCACGCAGTCCACCGTCTTCATGTGGGAGAAGTGCAGCTCCTTGATCTTGGCGGCCGGCGGCTCGGCGGCCGGGGGCCCCGGCTGCGGCTGCTTGGGGGGCACGAGGAGCAGCCCTTCCTCGGTCAGGATGCAGCGCTTCTTCTTCCACAGCTGCAGCAGCCCGTCGCTCCGCTTCTCCAGCACGCCCTCCTTCAGCGCCTTGCAGCCGCTCTCCAGCATCCTCCTGGCACGGGGCGGCTTGCGCCTGCTGGCCGCGGAGCCTCCTCCCGGCAGGGCAGGCAGCAGCCGGGCCCTTTCCTCCCCGCGCCCGAAGCGGATGGCGGCGAGCGGCCAGGCTCCGGCAAAGCCGGGAAGATCGTGGGCAGCAAGCGGCCGTGCGCAGCCGGCGTCCGGCTCTGGGCGCTCAGGCTGGCGGCTCCGCCTCGCAGCGCGCTTCGCCTAGCCCGGAGTGACACCCGGCGAAGGGGAAGCCCAGCTCCGGCAAAGCCACGTTCCTTTCTCACGCCCCCGCTTCCCTGGGTTCCCTTCCAAATATGGGGCTGCCTCGCGGCGCGCTTCCTGGCAGGCGCCTCCCTTCGCTGTCACCCTGATGGGCTTGGCCCTTGTTCTGGCTAGGGTGGGAAATCGGCTGACACTTCGCCTTCATCCGCTCCCCGGCAGTCCGGGTGATGGTTAAATCCGACCACTGCTATTTTCTCTTCTGCTTACAGTCTGCTACTGACTAAACAGTTTCATTTATTGTTGCTGTAGCGTCATCAGAGCCCCTGGCCCGCTCCAGAAAAAAAGTGAGATCAAAGGCTGAAAAGCTTTCTATAAAAGCTAGGTGTCTTTAGTAATTATTTATTATTATTAAGAGGCAGCTCTCAGACTATTTACAGTCATAGTTGCTGGAAATGGGGGTGCGGTTTGAAGTGGTCTCCATCATACATAAGGTTTACAGTTTGGTTCAATGGCTCTCAGCCCCCACCACACACACACACACACACACACACACACACACAAATTGTCCAGCACCTACTCACTAATGCTAATGAACATCATTGAAGTATGTTCCAGATCACAAACCTTTTGTGTCTGTGTCTAATTCACCTTAGAAACCTTATAAGAAACAAACCTGAAATATGGCCAGCAGCATTTACAAGGGTGGTGATGAACATACACTACAACAAGACCAAAACCTCCAGTCTGGACCCAGCCTAAGTGGAAACAGGGAGAGAGCCAATTTTTTATCTAGTTTTTCCCTAGGGGCTGGTCTTAAAAATTAGATTGAGCAACCCAGCTAGGTCAGAGCTGTGAAAAATTTCATGCCCTGAGCACTGCGGTTAGGTCAACCAAATCCTGGGTGTAGATATACGTGTCTAGGTCAATGGAAGAATTCTTTGGTTGATCTAGCTACCACCTCTCAGACAGGTGGATTAACCAGGGCACCAGAAAACCCCCAACATATCAACAGGGGAAGCATCTACACCACAGTACCCTGGGAGCTGTGCTGCTGTAGCAGTTGTAGACAGCCACTGTAGGTTACTTGGACCTACAGTAAAATACCAAATTGTAAACAGCTGAAGATCCAAGTCTTTACTTTCAAAGTGGAACAATATGTATGGGCCTAGACTGATAGTGGAATTAGACTCTACTTTATGAAACACAACTCCTTTGCAGCTTTTTGAAATAATGTCTGAGAAGAACAAGAACAATATGGTGAACTAGACTGGATGCCTCAACAGTTTTGACCTATATACTGTCATTCCTGCATAAGTACCCACTCAAACTGCTGTAATTTGTGTGATGGTTCTCGGGGCACCCAGGACTGAGAGTTACCATATTACGCCTTGCCTCCAGCGTGAAGGAATCTGTCTTGCTTATCCCTGGCTCTGTGTCAGCTTCCTAACAAAACCAGCCTTTCAGACACTCAAGCACTCACCTTGCCAATTGCCAGCCCTAACCTCACCTTGCAGGTTAACAAGAGGTGCACACCAGTCCCCTTTGAATTGTATCCCTATGATCTCCAGCCCCTGATACTGGCTATTCACAGAAATTCCAGATCTTTCACACCCCAAGGTGCAGGGAACCCCAGTTTATAAGTTTTACCTTAATCTATCACTCTTGGAAACCACACAGCACTTCTGAGCCCTTATAATAAAACAAACATTGATTTAAGTGAGAATAAAAATTTAAACTAGAAAAAAGTGTTAAAAGTAAGGGGTTACAACACAAAAAACAAACTGCATACCTTGTAGACTTATCAATATATGAAGTAAGTTTTCCCTACAAATTTCAGTCTGTTGTAGAGCTGGCTGGTTTCACAAGACTGAGGATCCAAACATTCATGAAAGCCCCTCTGCCCCTCAGGGGACTTCCTCAGTGAATGGATCCAAAATGCTTCTCCACGTTGTGTGTTATACTGAAAACAGCCTTTTGTTTCTATTCAGACAGGGCAAACCTCTGTCTGTTGTAATGATCCTTTTCCACCTCAAAGTAGTTTCAGTTGTTTGTAGTTATCTCTGATGATTTCCCGTTGGTAGGCTTGGGAGGGAGCAAGGCCAAACAACTGAAGGCATCGCTACACTTGCATATGTAGAGTGCTTTGAGTTAAACCAGCCTTGTAGAGCAATATGGAAAGCATTGCAATTGGTGCACACCGACAGCTGCAAGCACAGTGGCGTGGCCACATTAGCAGCTCTTGCAATGGCCACAGAGAGCAGTGTATTGTGGTAGCTATCCCAGAATGCAAGTGGCTGCAACATGCTTTTCAAATGAGGGGGCTGGGGTGAAGTGTGACAGGGAGTGTGTTGTGTGTATGTGGGGAGAGAGAGAGTGTGGGGGGGGTGAGAGCATGTCAGCATGCTGTCTTGTAAGTTCAGACAGCAACAGCCCCCCCCCCGCCTCTCTCTCTCACACACAGCATTCTACAGTAATGGTTGCTTTGTCTCGGAGCAGATAAGCATGCCGGTTGTCAGAAACAGAGCTTTCAAAGGGCGTATTGGCATTCCTGCAACAATTCCAAAACAATGACAAGAGGGGCCACTTGACTTAAGAGGATTATGGGATGTTTATGGAGGCTGATCAAAGCGCAGTAATGCAACACCTTGTTCACACTGACACCTGGGTGTATCAGCCAACGTGCACCAAGTGTTAATCTTCTTGCCGAGGTGGAGTACCAGGAGCACTCTAGCCCTGGAGTCAGAGCGCTCTACATGCCTTGCCATTGTGGACAGGGAGTGAGCTAGGGTGCCCGGGGTTGCTTTAATGTGCTCTAACTCACAAGTGTAGCCAAGCCCTGAGCTTTGCATTACCTCCCCAGCTAAAACAAGGTGGGGTGACAACTCCCCCTGCATGAATGTGTCATCCCTGAGGGCTTGTCTACACTACCAAGTTTTGTAGACAAAACTTATGTGGACACCCAAAAGTCAACAAAACAAAAGTCTCCAAAGAGTGTTCACACCTGCTCCCTCTGTCAATAGGTTATGTCCACATGAGGGACACCATCATCAACAGGGTGAGCAATGCACCATGGGTATGTATCCCACACTGCAATGCTGTGGGAAGGAAGAGCTAATTGCTGCGCATTTTGGGATTCTCTGAGTTCTCCCACAGCCCCCTCAGCTGCTGAGAGCAGCATCTTGAGCAGCTCTGTTAGCTCTCCATGTTGAGGAATGGCAAAGCAACACAGCAGTCTGTCCCCCTCCTCCTGCAGCAGTGGGCTTCCTACTTCTGTGTTCCTAGTGCGAGGCAGAACAGGAGCATTCCAATGATTTGCTCTCTGTTTGTTCCCCAAATGGAGCAGCACACAGATACTTCCTGGAGATTTGAATGGGGAGGGGCGCAAGCCCACAGGGCAGCAGAGATCAAAACACTGAGCAGAGCAATCAGGGCAGGCATTGTGGGATACTGGCAGAAGCCAGTTTTATGGACAAAACAATCAGCAGTGTCTACGCTGGCTTTTTGTCAACAATAACGGGAGAAGAAAAGACAAAAGGGGTGGAAGGGTTTTGTCACCAAAACTGAGCATTTTTTGTGACAAAAGTCCCATCATAGTGTGTACAATGTTGCCAAAAGGCAGTTTTGGGGGACAAAATTTGACAGTGTAGACAAACCCTCAGAAACAGTACCCCTAGTAACTAATTTTTATTCCAGTCCATAAAGAAGGCTTTCAATAAATACATTATTCCTTAAATATTGCCCGTATATACACCTCACGATGCTTCCGAGTCTTGACAAGTTACAAGCTTTCTGTAGACAGAGGTTACTCTTTATAGACTAACATCCTGTAAGATGTGTTTGGTGTAGTACGTTTGTAGAGTCTAAAGTGAGTGCTGTTTCCAAGAAATAGGGGCCAAGGGGCCTCTGTCTCACAAAGGGATCCAAAGCTACTTGCTTTACTGTAGTTCTAATAAATTCTATGCAAGGTTTCTACACGCTCCTAGTTTGCTAAGCTCTTTGGATATACCTGATGTTCAGATGCCTCCTAGTGCCAAACTTTAATACTGCAAGATGGAAGGATTCTGAACCTGATCCTTGAAAATATAGATGATAGGTAGGTCCTCTCATTCTTCTGGTATTTTCCCCTATTGTTCTCTTGCCCCGAGAAGTTGCTGATAGAAGGGTGCAGTTGTACAGACATTGCACCTATGTACACAATATTATAAGGCTCCTAACTTTGAAAGCCGAAGACTGATGTGCCTGAAAACCCGTAGAACATATTTATTATGTGAGGCTTAAGGGAAATTTGGCAATGGTTTTGGGAACTACAGAGAATGGGCTCAAAAAGAGCACAGAGAAAGCAAAGGTACTATCTGCAATGTTTCCTGTTCCCCTACTGGTCTTGTATTTCCTCACAAGATTTGTTCTGATGAAGCGTGGTGCTCTTAACTACTTTCTTTGGTAGAAAGGGGACGGTGGTAGAATTTATTAATTGATAGCGAGTTTCATGATAGGCTCTTACTGGAAGGGCTTCTGTCATAAACAGTTAAGGGTTAATGTCTCTTTTACCTGTAAAGAGTTAAGAAGCTCAGTAAACCTGGCTGACACCTGACCAGAGGACCAATAGGGGGATAAGATACTTTCAAATCTTGGTGGAGGGAAGTCTTTTGTTTGTGCTCTTTGTGTTGCTGTTGTTCGCTCTTGGGACTAAGAGGGACCAGACGTCCATCCAGGCTCTACAAATCTTTCTGAATCAGTCTCTTATGTTTCAAACTTGTAAGTAATTGGCCAGGCAAGGCGTGTTAGTCTTATTTTTGTTTCCTCAACTTGAAAATGTTTCTTTTTGCTGGAAGGATTTTACCTCTGTCTGCTGTAACTTTGAGCATAAGGCTAGGGAGGCCCCCCTCTGGTCTATAGGAATCTGATTACCCTGTAAAGCATTTCCCATCCTGATTTTACAGAGATAATTTTCACCTTTTCTTTCTTTAATTAAAATTTTTCTTTTTAAGAACCTGATTGATTTCTCCTTGTTTTAAGATCCAAGGGGTTTGGATCTGTGTTCACCAGGGAATTGGTGAAGTCCCTCCAGGCAACCCAGGGAGGGGATGAAGTTTTAGGGGAACAGAGAGTGCCCCAGACACTGGAATTCTGGGTAATGGCAGTATACCAGAGCTAAGCTAGTAATTAGGCTTAGAAGTGTCCATGCAGGTCCCCCATCTATACCCTAAAGGTCAGAATGGGGAAAGAAACCTTGACAGCTTCATTTCTTCAAATGTTCATAAATATCTGTTTCGGGGTGTATCATAGATGTGGCTTGCATGACACCATCAGAATCTGCATAATCTGAGATTCCATAGAAGGAAAGAAAAAAAGTAAAGTTTCCAGCTCTTTTGGCTGCAGACATAACCCTCCAATTGTACAGTGAGTACAAACTGATGTCATGTTTGCCTGAATCTCCAGCCAGCCTAAAACACCAAGTCAGATGTGAGAACTCCCATGTCCGCCATAAACTGCATTGGGGTGTGAATCCATAAGTCAGCAATAACACTTTCAATATCAACATTAACTATTCCACTACTTATCAATTAAGCAGATGTAATGGAAAAAAGATTGAGAGTGAAGTCTGCAAGAGGTGGGCACAGGAAGTTGTTGGAGGGGGGCAAAAAGCAGAGGGAGAAACAGAAGAGGGAAAGAAACAGCCAAAGAAAGATGGTGAAGGAAGAGAAACAAAGAGCAGAAGTAGCAGTGGCATAACAGGGTGCAACTTTTCTCTCAGAGCATGACAATAAAGGTACTAAATAAATAAAAGTAGTTACTTCTTGAATTCTGGTCTCCTCTTGGTCTTTGTACAAACCTCTCATTGATATCAGTCAGGAATCTACTGTGGACTGAGGAGGAATAAGAATTACTGTATTTATAGCCCAGGCCACAAACCATAATCAAACCTGGTCCTTTCTTCTGATTGAGTTTGAACCTCCTGATCCATAAACATGCATCTCATAAAACAAAATACAATATAAAAGACAATCCATAGATTTCAACTATAGCCCTAACCACAGCCAACCCATGTGACAGTCCACATTGTCCCCAAAGGGGTTAAACTAGAAGCCCAGAGTGCCCATAACCTAGGTGAAGCTCTGGAGGAGAATGTGTAAGCAACTGAGGGGGCCTGGGAGCCCTGAGACACTGGTTTGGGGGTCTATAGAGGCTAGATGGCAGTGTCCAATGTCCCAAGGAAGGGCATCAAACAAGAGGCCTGAGCCTGAGAGTAGGCCTTCACTTCCAAGAGTTAGAACCAGCAACTAGACTCTGCCCAGACCCAGTTGGCTTGGAAGCAAGTGTGACCCAGAAATTAGGTTCACTCACAACAGACTGGTGAACATTGGGGTCCTGGGACAATTTGTAATAACCTCTTCCACAACAGCGTGATAAAAAGATTGGTGTGGGATGTATAGTATTCAGAAGGATAAATTGGCCAGGGCCAAAGTAGAGGACAGTAGGGAGGGGAGAAAAGAGTTCTAACATTGCAATCCCTTCACAAAGAATATCCTGCTGCCAGCACCCTCTTGTTTATATTCAGGGGGCTCCAGCTTAAGCACCTCTGGTGCTGATTTCAGCAGTGGCAGTATGGCACAAAGAAAGCGGAAGTCTCTCAGATAACAAGGTGCACAATCATTTGGGGTTTGTCCACAAAAGACATTTTTATCTCAATTTTACTTAGATCTTTCTAGATTAAATCCAACGCCTTGAATTCTACTTGAAAATTCACTGAAAGCCAGTGCATCTCCAGCTGAGTGAAATAGCTACTAGGAAACTGACAGGGGTCATACAGAGAAAACCATGACCTGGGGGATTAGATTCTTTCATATACCAAGCTTTGCTCAGCACAGGAGGTGGTGGGAATTTCTGGGAGTTGGTTTTGACTCCAGCTCGCTGACTTTTATTGCCTGCCCAGGCCCTGATGAAACATAAAGCTGCTACTAGGGTTGTAAATTCTACCACTGGCTTCAAGGCCTCAATGGACCCTTCCTTTTCAGAACTCTCACACTCTAAATCCTGGTCAATGTACAATTTAGGTCTGGTCTACTCTTAAAATTTAGATTGACATATTCACACCACAGAGCAACGTAGTTATGATGACCTAGTACTTGTATAGAGATGGATAGGTACAAGGAAGAATGTTTCCGTTGACATAGCTACTGATGTTCAGGGTGATGGATTACCTACATCAGTGTTTCCCAAACTTGTTTAGGGAAAGACCCTGGTGGGCCAGGCTGGTTTGTTTACCTGCCCCATTCACAGGTTCTGCCGATCGTGGCTCCCACTAGCTGTGGTTCACTGCTCCAGGCCAATGGGGGCTGCTGGAAGCAGCAACTCGGCCTGCACCACTTCCAGCAACTCCCATTGGCCTGGAGCAGTGAACCATGGCCAATGGGAGCTGCGATCGGTGGAACCTACGGACGGGGCAGGTAAACAAACCTGCCTGCCAAGGGCTTTCCCTACACAAGCGGCGTCCCAGCTTTGGGAAACACAGACCCACAGCAATGGAATAAACTCCTTCCATTGCCAAAGGAAGAGTCTACATTATAGCACTCCAGTAGCACAGCTACAGCACCGTTAGTGCGCATGGCCTAAAGCTCCGTAATGGGCCCTTAAGCCAGTGAAGAAATGCCACACCTTCCTCCCCACACCCAGGATTGGGGCAGAAGAGGCGGCTGTGGCACAGATGCACCTCTAAGGAGTTCTCTGACAGAGTAATTCTCTGCTGGGCATTTGCAGCTGGGTCTTTTTGCACTACCTGAGTGATACAAAGGGGTCATAACCCAGGTTGTGAATCTGGCCCAGGATTGTAAGTCTCAGGGCAAGTGAGAGAGAAAGCATCAGAAAGAATGTAAGGGTAGGTCTACAGAGAAGCAGGTTTAACTCATTGTAAATTATGCAGAAATTTTCACAAAATTCTAGAATGTTCAGCATAAAAGGCAATTCCTAGGTTAAAAAATAGGAGGTTACAATATCCATTACTTAGCTGGGAAAATACCTTGAGAACGTCATAGTTCTCAAAGACTCAAGTCAGCTATGTTTAAAGTCATGTAAAAGGAAGTACAGATACACAAAGTTTAGGTAACATAGGCAACTTTAACATTCCCTCCTCCATCTCCAATTATTCCAAAAAGCAAGAGAGAATCCCTTACCATACATACGTTTAGGCCAAGTATGCACTATAAACTTTGGTCGACACAAGTTACATTGGCATACAGCCACTGAAGTTGGTATATCACTTGTGCGTATGCATATGTGGTGGTTTGTGTCAGCGCCATGCGTACACAGCAGGAGAGCTTGTGTCAATGCAGAGTGGTGCATCACAGGTAGGTATCCCAGTGTGCCATACATTGCAGTCAGGTGCAATGCCATTCGGGAAATTGTGGCTGCAAAAAACCTTTTGTATGTGAAAGGCCACATTAGTAGATCGGTATGTTAAGCTTGCCCTAGCCCACCAGCGCAAGAACACCAGAATAAGAGCTGCACTGACAGCAGAGAAGCAAGTAGCACTCACACTCTGGAAGCTTGGAACATTGGACTGTCAATGGTAAGTGGGAAATCATTTCTGAGTTAGAAAATCTACAGTAGGGGGCAATGTCTGGGCCAATTCGGTACAATGGAATGATTATACTTTGTCATAACAAATCTTCCGCAGAAAGTGGGGTAGCAGTGGGATGGGAGGGAAGGCGTACTTCAAGTGGCCCATCCAGGACAACAGGAGGGCATCACCCTTGGAATCTTGATGTTGTGCTACTCTGGAACAATATATGTTGAACTTCTTGTTCATTTGAGAGGCAAACTGGTTGAGAGATAGTGCTCCCCGCTGAGTAAGAGGTTGTTCAGCACTGAATTATGTTGTTTCCACTCATGATTAGTGACAAAATGCCTAGCAAGGTTGTCTGCCAGTGTGTTCTGAGCCCCTGGAAGGAATACTGCAGAAATTGTGATGTGGTTCTGGATATACTAGTTCCATAATTTGACTGCCTCTATGCATAATGGGAGGGATTTTGCCCCTCTTTGTTTATATAGAAGATGGTCATCATGTTGTCTGGCATTATCCAGACATGTCAGGGTCATATGGGTTGGAAGAATACGTTGCAGGCATGTCGGACTGCTTTTAGTTACAAGAGAATGATATACATCCAGGCCTCCCGAAGCATCTGCGTACCTTGTGCTGTGTGACCACCTATGGGGGTTCCCCAACTATGAGGAATGTGTCCATGATTATTGTTACGTGATGTCAGATCTTGGAGGTAAGAAAAATACTCCACTACACGTTTTGGGTTTGTCCCCCAGATGAGTGATGCCCTGACATTGATGGC
Source organism: Gopherus evgoodei (assembly GCF_007399415.2). NCBI lineage: Eukaryota > Metazoa > Chordata > Testudines > Testudinidae > Gopherus > Gopherus evgoodei. The sequence continues at coordinate 295,650,898 of NC_044322.1, read as the reverse complement.
AATTGTCACTACACTGTTCATGCTGTGTCTGTCTGGCATATATAATCGACCATAGCCAGGCCTCCAGACAACAGTGATGGAGCCTAGTAGGCACATTACATAGGTACAGGAGGCAATGTGGCCTAGCAAAGAGACCTGGATTGTTGTTCAGGGTGTGAAAGTGACTTGGTTTATCAGACTGCTCGTAGCATGCAATCTGTCTGCAGGAAGGTAGGCTATTGCTGTGGTCAAGTCCAGGGTTGCCCCTAAAAAGTCAGAGCTGCATAGGAGTCAGAGTTGACTTTTTATGTTTATGCAGCTTCCCAAGGATACCATGAGGTACAGCAAAGACAAGGTTGACAACTGAGCTTCCAGATGGGATCTGCTTGTTAGAAGCCAGTTGTCCAAAGACAACGTAGCTGTTCATCTCATCTGTGCTACCACCACTGAAGATCTTTGTGAAGACCCGGGGAGATGTTGCCAGACTGAACAGGAATACCCTGAACTGGTTGTATTCCTGTCCTACCAGAAACTTGAGGAACCTCTTGTGGGACGTGTGAATGTCCACATGAAAGTAAGCATCTTTCATGTTGAGAGCTGTCTTTTTCCAAGGAGGGAATTATTGATGCCAACGTAACCACACAGGATTTTAATTTGCAGTTAAAAATATTTAGTTGGCATAGGTCGAGGACAGGATTCTGTCCTCCCCTTTTCTGGGAACTATAAACATTGGGAGTAGAACCCTTGCCCTTGCTCTATAGCTTCTCATTTGAGGAGAGACTCCAGCTCCTATCAGTGGATCTCATGAGAATGGTCCCTGAAGCAGAGCCAGAAAGGGCATTTTGGAGAAGAATAAAAACTCAGTGGTGTACCCAAAGTGGATATCTAGTACTCACTGACTTTGCCCACAACTTAAGGGCTATAACAAAGGACAAGTATACTAAGTCACCACCAAAGCAGACTTTGGAAACAGGTGGGAATGGCATAAGTGTTGGGTTTCAGCTCTTGAGTAACCTTTAGTTGGTGGATGAGATTGGGTTGATGTCATCCAGCTGGATAGGGTTACATACCTTGGCCTCTGCACCTGTTGACACTTTTGTGGCAGTTTATGTGGTCATTGGTGGCATAGGTGCTAACTTCTACTGGCACTGATGGTGCTGGACCCCCCTCTTCCCCTGGCCCCTTCCAACTCCACCCCTGCCCTGCCTCCTCCCACACGCATTCCAACCCCTTCCCCAAAGTCCCCACTCTGAGCGCGCCATGTTCCCACTCTTCCCCCCTCCCTCCTGGAGACTGCGACAGCTGTTTGGTGGTGGCAAGTGCTGGGAGGTAGGTGGAGGAGCAGGGATGCAGAGCACTTGGTGGAAGAGGTGGAGGAGGAAAGGCAGAGAGCTTGGCTGCCGGTGGGTGCAAAGCACCCACTAATTTTTCCCCATGGGTGCTCAAGCCTCAGAGCACTCATGGAGTTGGCACCTATGATTGGTGGTAGAAAGACTGTGGAAGAGGCTTTGCCTTTCATACCTGTTTATGATGCTTCCTCTTAGGGGAAAGGGTATAAATGCCCAAGGAGTGGAGGGTTGTCCTGGAGTCTTAACTAGTGCAAAGACTTCTGTTTCCTCAATGAAGAGATTAGTTTCATTGAAGCACAAGTCCTCAGTGGTGTTCTGAACCTCTGTGAGGAACCTTGAAGGCAGCTCTTGCTGTTTTACTATGGCAGTGGCTATAGATCATTATGCTGTATTGGCTGCATCCACTGCAACTTGAAATGAGGTTTTTAACCATGAGTTTACCTTCTGCAACAAGGGCATAGAACTGGGCCTTGTCCTTCTGGGACAGTTCATCTTTGAACACCAGGAACTTCGAGTAGTTCATAAAATCATAATTTTGATAACAGGGGCTGGTAGTTAAGAGATTCTGAACTGTAGGCTGGTGAATATAAATACCTTCCTCCCCAGAAGGTCCATATATTTAGCTCCCTTGTCCATAGGGTGGTTTTAGGGTGTTGCCACTCGGATCTCTCCATGGCTGCTCATGTTAAGGAGCTGGGAGCAGGTTAAGTGAACAAGAATTCTGCTCCTTTTGCAGGCATAAAGTAATGTTTCTCAACCCTTTTAGGTATGCCGTTCCACTCTAGCTGGTTTCATAATGGCCTAATTCACCAGGAGAACTACCCGACTGTGTCCAGCAGACTTCAGCATATCCAAGAGTTTGTGTTGTATATCTTGAACTTCTTCTAATGAAATCTGAAGTTCTGCCACTTCTGCAATAGTTCTTGACACTGCCTATGGTCATCAGGTGGCGATGGTGAAGATAGAACAATAGCCTCACTGGATGAGGAAGATGATATCCATGTCAGTACTGTCGGATCTAGTTAGCCATCTTCACCCTGTACATACTCTTGTAGAGTGGGTTGTCGTCGTCTAGGAGAAGGACATGACTTTCTGGAAAAGCACACTAATCTGGGGTGTCTTGCATAGGACCCCATGAATCCCAATAGGGCCACAGTATGAAGGATTGTAAGGTGGTCAGGGGAGCCCAAGGCATTGGGTACCAGCAGTCTCTTGGAGGGTAACTGTGCTTGAGCAGAGGATGGGTCCAAAAAACTCAAGGCCCTAGCTGGCCAAACCTCCCTGGGTTGGGGAGATGGTTTGTCCTGGACACAAGCTTCAGCTGACAAGGTGGCCAGATTTGGCTACATCAGCGGTACTGCTGGTGTCAGTGGGAGAACACTCCATCTCACAACAGACGAGGGGAGAAACTTCTTCTCTTCGAGGTGGCATCCTCATCTGGGATCAAAACATCCATCAAAACAATTGGGTCCAAAAGTAGAGGAGCTTGTTTGTCCAGTAGGGCGAAGATATCCTCTGGGATAGTATATGTCTCAGACCATTCCAATGTATAAGGGCTTTATTTATTTTTTGCTAGTTTCCCTGGATCCACTGCCACAACAGACTTAGTGATTGGCAGAGCCTTAGGGGACAGGGACAAGATGTATCTCCCATCTGGAGCTCTTGATTGGTACCAGCAAAGGTTGGTCCTTTGGCTTGCTAGGTCATGACAGCACTGATGTCTATACTGGAGATGGCATGGTTGTTGCTTTTTTCCTGAGTGCTCTCGCTTCATGGTCAGGCGGCTTGGGCAGACCTAAGTTCTTAGGACCTGCATGCAAAAACTCACCTGACTTGGAAGGGACCAATTCTCCTGGAACCAGACTTAGGCTACACTACAGAGCTTACAGTGGCACAGCTAGTGCAGGTGGCACACTAAGCCAATGGGTGAGAGCTCTCCCATAAACTTGAATTACTCCAGCCCCCATGAGCACAGTAACTATGTCAGCAGGAGAAGTTTTCCTGCCGACATAGCACTGTCCACACCGGCACTTAGGTCAGCAGAACTTACGTCACTCAGGGAGATGGCTTACTATTCACAACATTGAGCAACATAACTTGTACCATTTAAGCTGTAATGTGTGCAACGCCATGTCTGCGCTACACAGTTCTATCAATGAAAGGTAGCTTTTGTTGACAAAACAGTGAAGGTGTGCACACTGCAATACTCCTCTGGCCGATTTAACCGTCCTGCTATGCCAACATAATAAAACCACCTTGGCGAGAGCATAGAGCTTTTTGCGGCAAAGTTAGAGAGAGACAGCGTCAGCATACACTGTGCTTGCTTATGTTGCCTTAAGTGGCCTCAAGGAAGGGTCCCAGAATGCTCATGGTGACTGCTCTGTGACCAGTTTGAACTCCACTGCCCTGCAGCCAGGTACACAGGCATGCATCCCTTCCCCCTTTAAAGCCCTAGGAATTTTTATAATTCTTCTCTTTGCTTGAGATGGAGAGTTCACATAGCATCTTCCCAGCTGACAATGCCAGCTCCCCACAGCAAATGTGCTCCCATCTAGAGTACATCAGGGTTGTTGGATCTGCTGAGTCTGTAGGGAAAGGAGCCGTGCAATCATAGCTCAGCTTCAGCCATAAGAACTCTGATACCTATGTGGGTAGATTGCTCATGGCATGGAGGAGAAAGGGCACAAAAAGGACACACAGCAGTGTCATACTAAGATCAAGGAGCTGAATCAGGCCTACCAGAAAGCAAAGGAAGCCAACTGTCACTCTGGTGCATTGCTGAAGCCATGCCGCTCTTATGAAGAGCTGCATGCCATTCTCGGCAGCAACCTCACCTCCACCACCAAGAGCCCTGTGGATACTCTGGGGGGACAGGAGGAAGCAGCCAGAAGAGTGAACCCCGAGGATGAAGTGGTGAAGAAGGAAGTAGAGTTTGAGGAGAGTGGAACATGCAACAGGATCATGCAGTGATGTGGCAAGCCAGGACCTCTTTCTGACTCTGGAGGGGTCTAGCACTCCAGCTCTGGTATGCCTGATGCAGGACAAGGAAGCTCTGACAAGTACTCATTTTGCTTTGATACTGCAGTGACACGAGGTAGACCACTTTTTTAAAAAAAAGCCAGGATAGAAGAGGGATAAGGGATAGAAATTAACACTAGCAGAGTTTGGATTTGCTTTTCATTCCCCTCTTTAGCTACACAGCGGGAACCTTGGCAGAAAAGTTAATTAATGCACACCGGAGTGTCCTGATAATTTTCCTGGAGGTACTTCGCAATCCTCTGCTGAAGATCCCTTAGTAGAGCTGCCTTATTTTGCCCCCCTGCTGTATGAAACTTTGCTGCACCAATCTGCAATTACACCTGCAGGCACCAGAGCACACAGATGAGCAGCACACAGACCCAGTCTGAAGCTGCACACATGCAGACGCACTCTTGCCTCCTTGGTTACCCTCAGGAGTGAGATATCAGCTTTGATCATCCTTGCTTGTGGAAAACAGTGCCAGTATTCAGAATAGTGTCCCTAGGTACTTGTAGTTATTCCCTTCGGAAGCTACTGAATCTTTTGTTCTATCTTGCCCTTATCCTCTGGGCCAAACACACCATGCTTAGGGCTCTCGCTGTGCTGTGTGCTTGCCAATTAAGAAAGAGGCATATGTAACTTATGATTCATAGCTGTGAGTACACTCACAATACTACCTCTATTTATTGTTTCTTTAGCTTCTGCAGGTGTGCCCTTGAGGGTCACCTACACACCAGCAGAGCATCTGTCAGATAAGGAGACAAACCAGAAGGCATAAGGAGGAAACGTTTAGGGAAGTGCTGCAGTAACCCGATGCTGCTGCTAACAAGCAGAGAGAATGGACAGAGAACAAAAAACTCAGAATGGATAGCCAGGAGAGGAGACAAGAGTGGAAGCAGACAATACAGGGGCAGCAGCAGATGATAAAGCTGATGGAGGACCAGAGATGTTGAGGTCCCAGACTGCACTGCAGGTGGAACACATCCATGCTTACCTCCTCCTGCAGCCCACAACTGCCTTCCATGCCCTCCCCAAACTCCTCCCACTCATTCCTCACACATTCCTGGCCTGTCGCACTGATCCTTGCACTCCATCACTACGGGCATGTTGCATTACGACAGCAGGACATACACAGTTGTGAGAGCCAAACTGATTCGCAACTTACCGGTAACAGTCTGGAGCTGCCAGCTTCCACAGATTGCCGCTTACTTTTCCACTGTGAAGGCAGATCTCATTTTGGGGTCCTTGCGCTGCAGGGCAGGGGTGAGATCCCCACACAGTTCAGAAAGGTGGCTTTGCACATCCAAAAGTTCTATAGCCACTAGTCATCCCATACCTGCATCACTATGCAATCCCACCACTCAGTGCTTGTTTCCCATGCCCACTAATGACGGTCCATGTGCAGCTGAACTGTGAATGCCAACATCAATCTGAGTTTTCTTTCAATGGAACATAGCAGGGCAGACACCATCATCAGACTTAGAGCTCATGAAATACTACAGGATCAGGTGCACTGTGTTGATAACATCCATCTCAAGGCTGGGGAGCAGTGCAAGATTCATGGTTTCAGACAGATGCTGGGCACACTTTTTATGGGGGCTGTTGAAAAACAGCAGAAAATGTAATCGGAAGCCTATGGAATAATAGGAAAGAAGAGTGCATCATGGGACGCCAAGCCTGCACCCATGATACACTGAGATCCATTCCCAGAACTCCAAGTGGCAGGTGACAAATTGCACACTGGGGGAGCTATCCACAGAAATTACAGAGCACAAGGAGATCCAGGGCGCAGGCATGGACCAACAGATACTACTTGCAAGATGTTCTGGCCTAAGTGCATGCATACCCAAATGTGGAATACACATAGGGACCAGCCCTTGAAGAAAAATAATTATCTTCAATGACCCTAACTCCTTTTCAGAGGAATTAATTTCCAGGATACCACCCTATTCTTTAAGGGTAACATACTTTTTTTTGGTTGTAAATGTATGACATTACATTTGGCTATACTGAAATGCATGTTTGATTAGTTTCCAAATTAGGTCAAGACTGAGATGGTAAATGAGAACCAGTCCCTGATGCAGAATGAACTAGATATAATCAGCTACTTTTGTAAATTTTAAAATTACATCTCTATTTTGCATGCAAGGTACAATAGGTGAGTGGGACAGAAGATTAATAAAATACAACTGAGCGACGTTAGTTCTTCCTAACTCTCCCCACCTACACTGTTAAAGATATTAGTTCTGAAATTAATCACTGAGGGTACGTCCAGACTACCCACCTTATCGGCGGGTAGTGATTGATCGATGTATCGTGTCTCAATCACGGTAAGATTTTTTGGCTCCTGAGGACAGCATTATATCAAGGTAGAGGTGTATTAACTAATGACCTGGTAAAAGCGGAGGGAGAGTGGAACGAATGTCACAACTACTACAATCCACACCAAAGGTTTAGTGAACATAGTGCCTTCTACTATACAATGAAGTAATATTTGCATGCCTTGGCTGAATTCCAACTCAGATAATTCCTAAGTTTCAATGAGAATTGTCTTTATGGACTTAAGCCAGGGGTAGTCAACAGGCGGACTGCAGGCCAAATAATCACCCCACACCTTTGAATCTACTTCAAAACCTTATTTGCTTAGTTGTTTGGTTTTTTCCCTAAAAAGTCTGGACCTTGACTATACCTTGACTAAGGAATTTGGACTTTGAAAGAAAAAAAAAATTGACTGCCCCCGTCCTAGGTTTTTATAGAGCCTTACATGCTACAAGCCAGACTGATGCCCAGTCCCATAATCTGCTGTCTGTCAGGGGCAGGGTAGTGATACCTGTATCTTTACTCACAACAGAGGCAATATGAACTTAGTGTCAGTAAAGTACTTTGAGAGCCTCAGATGAAAGTGGCTATGTCATATTAGAAACGGTGTGGAAGGAAAACGTTTCAGAAAGCCACAACCAGCCTGGAGTTTGTAAAGATTGTAAAGAAAAGGTGATGGCTGTACAAACATTGAATTCCACTGACTTTTCAGTGTTACATTTTAGCAGCCCAGTTTTATGAATAAGTAGATTTAAAGCTTGTGTTCCATATTAAAAAAAATGTAGTTTCTAGAGCAGGAATGGTGCTAAAAGAAAAAGGAAACATTTACTTTTGAGTGGAAGAATACATAAAGACAAACAAGAACTAAAGTAAGCATAGATGACCAAAATTGATGCAATAAGGACTGCAAAATGGAACACCCAATTCCATTAAAAGGGATAGAGTCAAGGTAGAGCTCTTTGCATCCCAATCTCTTCCAGACTGAAAAGTCAACAAACAGGGTGGTTTACTGTGGGTGGGGTTGGGTGATGGTGAGATGGGGGGAAGAAGAGATAAAGAAGCAAAAATAGCTATTCAAGGAATTTGGATGCCTCCGCTCTCATCCTGAGGTCACTGCCTTTAAAAAGTATTCCTTCTACCACACAGGTCTTAAGCTGCTGCTGCATTTCCTGTTAGCAGTCTCCATATTTGTCAATGGTGAGTCTATTCCTCTTATACACAGATATTGTTCCCAAACTGAACTAGTAGTTTGCACTCAGAAGGCCTGAATCTCATCTTCCCAGATTCATAGTTTGAAGATAAACAATAGAGCTTTCCACTTTGGAGAACTGTCTATACTGACTCATTAAAAGGGTTACTATTTCCTCTAGCCAGGTGGTATTTAGGGAAATCTAGACATTTTTAGGTCTACACAGCAATTTAAAATATAAGCCAGAGTTCATTTGATCAAGTGGTGACCTCTGAAGTTCACTAAGGCATTATGAAAAGAGTTTTGTACATCTTTATTCCATGGTTCCAGATTTACCTATAAATACGAACTGCAGCAGAAACTGAATTTGTTTTCCCAAATGACATATGCTGACTGTAGTCAAAGAAATATGTAGCTCAAATTCACACGTGGCAACATTACCTTATTATCCCCATTATATTGACAATGAAAAGCCTAGATAAAACTGTCCAGGAAGGAGAACAGTGCAGTTGTGTTGATGTTTTACATTGCTGAGTGTTTAACGGTCTGCTTATAAAAAGGTTCTCAAAAATGACTGTCTAGTAAAAAAACCAGCTGCAGCATGTAAGATGTTAACAGTTTACACAGCATAATAAAAAGACTAACTTCTGAAAATACTAGGTTTTATTCACACCCCAGTGGTAAACAATAACCTTAATATGATTACTGGGTTTCCTTTGTAGATCACTGTCACATAAAATACAAAACCCATAGCATAAACAAGCAGACAGTTATGAACATTTAATGTGGTCTTGTTGGAAGTTAAATGAATTATACTAGTTGTCTGAAGTAGTCAAATCCAGAAATGCATCATCTCCTAGTTAGTACAAGTCACTGCCATTTCTCTAACAAGGTAATGAAGGCACAGCTAGTGCAAGCAGACAAACCCATTCAAACTACTGGGCTGAAAATACTTTGGTTGGTTTTTCAGGAGAGGATTTTCTCTAAACAAATATTGGTCTCAGTTAACAGTTCTGATAATCTTCACAGCTGCAGTCTAATAGCTACATGACGAAAGACTTCACAAGAACCAAACTATGTAGCGATGAATTAACATTCATGCTTTAGGGGATTTACTGCATTCTACATATTGGCAGAAAAGTATACTATTAAAATGCTAGGTAGAATGAACCTACATTTTAAACTGGTACTTGTGTGTTTTATTTCATTTTAACAAATTGTTTACTTAATTCTACCAAGAAGATACAAAACATAAGGCTGTAAGTAACTAACAGTTGTGTTTAGGCTATTACAGTGCAGGTAATCCTCAAGGCCACATACACACTGCTTCACTGCTGCTTGCATTCTGCTGGGTTTTGATCCTTCTGTTGAGGAATTAAAAAAAAAAGTCAGAGTACAGATGTCACATCAAGTTATTTTTCCAAGCCACTTATTAAAAGCTGTCAAGCAAGTGTTTTCTAGTCTAAGAATCTTGCATCTTCTCTCCCTTATCCACACTGTGGATAATACTATTCCACATTGTATTCAAATCTCTGTGCACTCAGCAAGTTAAGGATATCTTTGAATTGCCAAATTCAAGAGAATGCCTCAGTTTTGCCTTTGGGTGAGGGCTGCACTAGCCATTGGCAGCAACACAGCACTTCTAACTACAGTATGGTGGTCTATCTTGGAAAAAAAATGAGGGAAAAAGAATGGGAAAAAAACTGGCCTGGCACAGAAATGGAAGAGGTGCCCATATACTCCAGGAGTCTTAGCCAAGGACTTTCCTTGACCCCGTGAGCACAGGCAGCCCAAACATACAGGCTCACTGCACAGGTCATCAAGTATCTGTATAATGACATGAGAGGTAACCTGGTGAGGGTAACAAGTCCCCATCAAAGCTCCCAAGATATAAAGCCTACAGAAATAACATCTATTCCATGGTATTTATGGCTTCTATGGCCATATTTCCCAGCACCTGTCATGACAGATGTATGTGCAAACCAATTCCCATCTGCACTGTTCAACAGTAGAGCCATTACGTGTGTGTCATCTGGGCTAACAGGGAAGCTAAATCTTCCTGATAAAAGGACAAAAATTCACATTAATACCAGTAGTGGAGAGCTTACTTGCTCTAATGTCATCCCTCAGGAGACAAGTCACACTTTGAAAGCCTGGTTCCTGACCTGCATAATTAACAAAAGCACAAAATCCTGAAAATAGATGGTCACTGAGATGACATGCTGAATACCCTTTGCATGTAAGTGATTGAATGAGCCACCTCTGGGTTGACGGCACTAGACTGTGATGGCGTATCTGAATGAGCCAGCAGAACCTGGCCCCTAGACATCAAAAACAGGATGACTGCTAATTTGCTAGTGGGAAGTGAGAGATTACTAAAGAAAATTACAAACAATATGGTAGGATGTGTAGTAAGATGTATATTGGATTATATGGCACACTCAGATTCAGCCTACCTAACAGTGACAGTACTTTCATTATAGTAACCGTCTCAATCAAGGACCAGTCTCAGTCAATTGTGGTGATGGAAGAACTGGCAGAGGGTGGTTTCATACCCATTCCAGTAAATGTACATGGATATACTAAGCACAGTATCTAGGGTAGTGGTTTGCCATCTTGTTTCACTTGCGGTCCCCTTTGGAAATTCACCCTGTGGTCTGCAGACCCTGAAGTCTTAAACTGAAAACTGACTGAACAGAATTCAACTATAAATGCTGCACATCTTTGGCATGGCACTGGCCACAGCGTGAGAGAGAGCCCTAAACTGTGGACTTCTATGGTAATGACAACACTTCTAGGTTTTGACCTGTAGTAAGGTGGGGATATTCACATTGTTTTTCTGGTCAAAAGTATGCCTTTTCCAGCATCTGAAATTTTATTTTCGCAGTCCACAGACTGAAAGCCATTGAACTAGTGGAGAGATTGTAAATTGTCAAGTAGCTGGTAGGCCGACAATGGAGCAATGTTTGAGTTTCCAGCATCCGTTCTAATCATCTACTTAAACATAAACGGAAGTAAATGCTTAGAGCATCTTCTTGCAAGGTTATATTGGCCCCACACTGCTCAGACAGCCAAACATGAGTAAACAGATGATCTGTGAAACCATGACAGAAGCAAATCTGAGATAAAACACTTAACCCTCTACAGTCAGCCCAGTAATTGACTTTAATGACAACATTTAGTGTTACATCGACATGCAGAAGAGTTGGTGAATGAGAACATGCAGGATTGAGAGATTGCTCAGTGGGAAGTGGTAAAGCAGTCATAGTGACTGTTGTGCATTTTGGTGTGAAGCAGAAACAAAACACCCTTAGTGACACTCCAGGTGCATGGGAGGTGTACAAAGGTAAATAATTGTTCCCTGGCTTCTCGCTGTGTGCAGCTGAAGAATTCCCATAATGGTGCATATGGAAATAACCTGTAGGTGTGTTTTAACACGTACTTGCTCTTCATCTTATCAACTTGATTCCTTCTTCACTGCCAGGCCATGTACAACCTTCTGTTTTGCTTAGTACACATCTCGCTCCCTGCGCCCCATTTTTAAGGGCCTACTAGCTTCCCACTTTCTCCTCCCACACCTTTTTAAAAAGAATCTGGCTCTACAGCAGCTACTTCTGGGGAACACCAGTGCTCAGTCCTACATCCTAATAGTGTTACCACCTTGATGACATCTTTCTCCCCCATTTCCCTCCCCTGCCCCACCTCACACACATAGTGAGTCATCCCTATGATCTTAAATCATAAGCCCTGGCCCTTGCCCTGTTTCTGTTCTATTTCTTGACATTGCAGCAGTAGCAACTGCCATCTTGTCATGCTGAGTGGCATAGAGGGAAAAGATTCATTCAAGTGTGGTCTGCAGAAACGTGATAATAGATCACTTACATATACAGATAAGAATACTGAGACTGGACCTGCATAGGACTGTATGCAAGGGGCACTTCTGTATCCATTCGAACACTACTCCCTCCTCTGTGTCCCGTGCTAGGCTAAGCAACAAAACTGCTGCATCCCTCAGTTGCATCAAACAGAATTTGAAATCTTGCAACCTAGCAACAGGCAATATCTGACCAACATACAAGGCCAAAGAGTTGGCCAATTAGCACAACCCACAGCAGGTTCATGAGCCCTACTTGTCTCAGTTTGCAAATAATCAATTTGTTGATATTTCTGTCCAGGTAGATTAAAGCAGTTCAGCAGGAAGGGCATTGTGTGCATTACTTTCCTCTCCATAACTCATTTTTCCCCCCCCATGGGCAGCGAAGGATACAGTGGAATGCAGGTGGTTGGATGCAACATGGCAAATGCTAAACAGTTTTGTTTGGCCTTATTTGATATACCATTATTGGTTTGATCTAAGCCCTGCCAGCACTGTTGAGAATCAAGTTTGATGTATTCATATGGCCTGCTGATCTTTCAATGTGTTATGCAGAGCCATTCACCTATGCCCACTGAAGCTAGCACTCTCTTTAAATTCTTCTACAATGTGGCTGGCACTATCATTTAACAACTCAACTTGCAAAATTGGCTGATACTGTCTGCACATTGTTTAGAGATTTCTAGCAGACAGGGAGGGAAAAGTAGAGAATTATCTATAGGTTTCTGCTTCTGTGTATCTGCAATGAGAGCATCCCTAGTACCTGTCCATTTCACAGAGTATCCCATCCTCATCATTTAGCTTTTGCAGATCAGAGTAGATATTACCATATTGTGGGTGACTAATAGCACTGGTCCAAAAATGATAATGGATATTTCCCATTATAATCTTGCATTTTTATAACACATCATATGTTCTCCCCAAAATGATACAGTTGCCTTTGTCTGATACGTATTTTCTTTTTCTGCAATATTTCTTCTGCAACTAGCCTGAGCAGGCATCATGTAACGAATATAACCAGCTACCCACTGTCACCCGAGTAACAGTGGTGTTTCTAATGTCATGTATATTTGAGTTTGGTTCCCACTCAAAATTACTAATGACCTGGCTTGGCTTCTTGATCGCTGCTTATGGCCCTAAAAGTAGCTGGATAAATGCTACCTACTATGACAACTAGGGTTCAAAAATCCCAGTGGCTCATCTAGAATAAAGGAGCTAATGTAGAGCAAGAGGATGAGTTTTCCGATGTCCGGTATTTCCCAAACTAAGCTATGAGAATTCACATAAATTTGGGAGTATGCAAAACAGAGGATTAACAATCCCTGCTGCACATCCATATTGTCCTCTTGTCATCCTGAAGTCTCTGCTCTCTCAGGAGTAAACATTTGTATTGTTCCCCTTTTTTGGGTGAAGACATACAGGGGAAGACTGGAATGAGATGGGCTCTTAGCCAAGCAATATATTCCCTGCCAAAGGGAGTGTTTACATCCAACTGCATGTTAGCAGGAAAGCTACACCTAGTTTTCTTTAGAGCACTGTTGTAGGTTCTGCTCAGTACAGGAGGACAATCATCTCCAGGGAAGACAGCCCAAATCCTCTCCTTACTCTTAAGTCTTAAAATACAGCTTCAGCCCCACTCAAGAAATTTCACCCAAGTGAAAGGATATGTTCTCATTGATAGTGCAACCAAATGCAGGCTACACTTTAAGTCACAGAGAATAGCAAAAATAAATAAATATATAAGTGACAAACTCACCCAACTAAATCGAAGATTTTAACAGCCCTCATTTAAGATAAGTTGTATTTTCTTTAACTTATGAATAGGAAAGCTTTTAGTTGCCGAAAAAAAGGGTTGATTATGTATATTTTTAAACACTCATTTTGTAATAATACTTCTAACTTCTTTAAAAAAGATCCATGGCCACATTTTAAAAAAAAAGTGTTATTAAAACAAAAATTAGAGTGACAATGTTGCTCAGCAAATCTTAGAAGGTAAAAAGTGGAGTATTAAAACCATCTGAGAGAGCAGTTTAGTCAAAGCATGTTTGTTACAGGAATTATGAATTGCATATTGCAGATTAATTAAAGCAACAATTTAATTGTGTAATCTTAATTAAATACATTAATTGTTACTACTCACCTTCGGGTCATAATCTGGATCATTTTCTTCGTCTGCTTCTTCCTCCCCTTCCTGAAAGATAGAAAGTATCAATTAGAAATTGCTCTTGTTCAGATTAAACACATACAGTGCAGTAACAGGTTAAATGTTCTTCTGATGTTTATAAGTTTTTTTTATAATAAGTTTTCATAATGCAGAAATGAAAAGAACTTGAATGAGATATCTTAGTGTTTACCCATACTGAGCTTTTAGAGTAAATTTCTACACTGCATTTAGGATAAAGCTCTACTCTTAAATATACTTGTGCCACTAGTACAAATCTGAGGGCAGACTAATATCTGGCATATTTGCTTTTACTACCACCTGAGACTTACATTTATAAAACATCTGAATCAATAATGTTTTATATAGATTGGAGAAATACTGAAGCATTTTTGTCACTCACAATTAACTAAACAAGAAACATAAGTAACTTGCCAATTGCTCAGCTACCATTCCATTGCAAAATGAAGTATTCATGTGTCATTTTACTCACCTAACCCATTTTGTAACTCACCTCATCATCTGCCTCCTCACCTTCTTCATCATACTAAGAGAGAAAAAAAAATTCATTGTACAATGTTGTAAACACTATCATCCTAGATGTTAAGCAGTTATGTGGAAGCCAAAGAATTTCCATGGTAAAATTAAGTACATTGTTTTTCAAAGGGGGCATTTACGTTAGTTTAGCTTTGTCAAAAAACTTTTCTAGATCTGGGTTACAGTGATCAATATCATTAATACTGAAGCCATTTTTTTGAGCAGATAATTTAAAATAAGCTTTAACAAAGACAGCTGTCTCCTACTTTAAGGATAACACTTAACTATGAGTAAGTTTTAACATTCATTTTGCACGTATATGTATATATTTCATTAAAGGCAGAGTTGAAAGCCACACCTATTACAAATGTCTGACACCCCCTAACAAGACCACATTTTCAGTTGCTTATATACTGCAAAACTAATTGCCTGGGTTGAAATTTTCCAAGTTGAGTGTCAGCCTGAGGATAATTTTTTTAAAGAATGCAGCTAGATGGAGATACAGTTTTGTCCATGTTAATAAATTACAGTGATCTTTTCTTTGAATAGCTCTCAAAGTTCTGGAGCAGGGATTTGAAATTTGGCAGGGGTGTTCCAGGGATATGTCTTTTTGTGTCTCCATGACAAATATACCCAAATTTGACCAAATTATAAGTCTGTGAAAAACTGAAGCTTGCACACACTTAGTCGAGACTTGCTGGAGTTTAACAAATAGAATTTCCAAAGATTTTCTTCACTGAGTATGGCTCAAGCTTCACAGTTTCTAGTGCTGACCATACTGCACGTGCCATTCCACAGAGCAAGTTCCAGATCAGAGCTACAGGAGTGAGGCTGAACTTTCCCTGGAAGTGCTGCTCCAGACTCGAATTTGGCGGGGGGGAGGGGGGAGGGGGGAGGAGGGGAGAGAGAGAGAGAGAGAGAGAGAGAGAGAGAGAGAAAAAATCACTGGAACGAGGGCAGGAGGCCTCTTACCCATCCTCGCAGAGGTGCTTAGGAAATAGTCTACTTTGAATGCAGAGGGGAACAAAAGCTGGACTGAGGATCAGAGGAAGAGAGAAGTTTGAGACAGAGAGAAAAAGATAGAGAGAGACACAATCTCGTGATACAGGGGTTGCAAGCCAGGGGATGGGGAACACGGATTGGACAAGGGACTAGGGTTTGTGCAGGGAGAACTGGAACAGCAAGGAGGAAGGCAGGGATAGGGTGGGGGAAAAGGGAGAGTCAGCTTACAGGGTGGACAGGGTAAATAGATAGAAGAGTTTGTGCCTTGTAGAGTGCAATCCCCTTCTCGAATCAGGAAAGAAACCCAAGATTGAATGTCACCATTCTTCCAGTGTCACCAAATATCTATGAACCACCAATGGCAAAGTGATCTCATTCCTTATCTAAGTGATGAGCTATACACACGATGACAACCTACTGCTGCTGCTATCAGTTAACTTCCTTAGCACAAGTGGCAGTGGATCTAAAGGTTCCAACACTATTCATGATCCATGTCTCAGTATGATGGAATTTGTTTTTTCAGTTTGTTTTTTTCAAAAACTTAGGAAGCTCTGCACTAAAAAACTTGAGAACATTAAGATTGCAAAACCAAGAATTCAGGTTAGGAAATGACAGAACTAAGGTTCCTTGGGCAACCTTAATCTGACACCCTTGTATAGAACCATATACTATTTTTTAAATAGGACCTTTGCCCCATTCTGTGAATACAATGGATGATGCTCACTTAATGCGCAGCACTTCAAAATTTGGTTCTCTTCATTGTGGGCCCCTCATTTACACTATTCAAACCATGCTTTGAAGACAAAAAAATGAATAGTTTCCTCACAGGCTTTTCTACAGTGCTTATTATAGTATTCAAGTGCTTCACAAACATTAATTTGTTTTCATAATGCCTCTGATGCAGTATTATTTATCCCCTCATTTTGCAGATTGGAAGCAAGGCACAGAGAGATTAAGATTATAAATTCACACTAATTTTGGGTACCCAATGTGAGTAATCTAGGACCTGATTTTTCAGAGTACTTATAATTATACAGCTCTTTACATGTACAAAACAGCTCCTATTGCCTTCAGTTTAGCTGGAAGCGCTCAACTCTTCTTCAGATCAGACCCCACAATATCATGCTGGGCACCCGGAAAAGGAGGTACACACAATTAGTGACCATACATGAAGAGTTTGGTTTAAATAATTTGCTTAGCATCATATAGAGGCTCTGTTGCAGAGACAGAATCCAAAATATCCAGTTTAGTATTTAATTATCTTAACCGTGATACCATCCTCTCTTCCTGCCTCATTCACTACACTTACCTACCTTCCACAACAAACAAGCCAGGAGTCCTACAGATAAATTTACCCAAGCAACTTTAACTCTGGTATTCCCTAGGTTTTTAACCTCAATGGATGTTTAATTTTTATATCAATCTGTTAATCAGACAGATAGAGTACCCTCTCTCCATTCCACAGTGAGTTCTGTCTGCATTAGACTACATAAAAACAAAATGGGCCATCTTCCAGCACACCAGGCCATATGCTGTAGTTGGCCATTTTCTGACCCTACATCCAGCACAGGTGAGCTCACACCATTGTGTAAAGAGTCATGCCCTGATGGCATAGAGTCAATGTCATATTCCTCCATACCTTTAAGGCCTGGTCTACATCTAAAAAACTTAGCTACATCTTTCAGCAGTGTAAAAAAGTACACACACTATGTGAAACAGTTCAGTCAACTTTACCCCCCACAGTGTAGATGCAATTAGACTGACTGAAGAATTCTGTTAACCTAGCTACTATTTCCCAGAAAGATTTATTTACCACAGTAACCGAGAAACTCCTTCTGTTGCTGTAGCAAGTGTCTATACTACAAGTGCTACAGGAGAGCAAATACAGTTGTGCTGGTGTAGTACTTGTAGTGTAGACATATCGTAGAGTGGCCACTACTGCCCTCCGTGGCTTTTGTAACACAATGTAGGGGGGCCTCCCCTGAACAGAGCTGGAAGTACCTCGACAGTAGATTCATGCACAAAATCCCACAAACACTACTAAAGCTACAGAAATCTTATACATTAGGAGTCTTATATTAAGAGTATTGTTTGAGCATAATTTAGACAGTTTAAAAACATAACTTACATCATCATCATCATCTTCAATAGCTTCCCCTGTAAAGTACAATACTGATCGTGGGACTATACGCTCACGTAAAAAGTGGCCGATTTCAAAATCTGCAGCAAGGATTGCTTCAGCATCATCATCCTGCACATGACATTAAAAGAAACACAGTCAAGTGGTAAATTCATAACTCATTTGTTTTAGGAGTCTGAACACAAACTAATGTCAGACTGATGTGACCAGATATTCAAAAGAGTTCAGCTCAATGGGACTATGTTCAGGGATTCTGACATTTATTGGATCATAACTAAGGGACAACTTGCAAACTAGGGTAAACAATGTATGCGTTTGCACACATTAAAAAAAGCAACCTGTGAAAAGAGTCTCTGAAATTCTGTGCAAATTAACACAGAAACCTAAATACATTAAGTTCCTTCATTAAGTCAATTTTTTCACCCAGACTTGTATTAAAAAGAAAGTTTCCCCATTTCCCCAATGTTTAGCTTCTCCAGATCATGTTAGGGTTCTTCATAATCTTCCTAAAATTCTATTAAGCACTAAAAATCCCTTGAATATCTTACAAATACATTAATATCTGAATGCTTTAAAGACTCACAGCTTACTCCTAAGGTATGTCTCTGCCAATTAATTCAGCTACAGTGATAGTAATATTTCACCTATAATTCAGTTAATATGATATTTAAGTTACATTTACACTGATAACCCAATGAGATGGGTACAACACTTAAAGTTCACTCCTGTTAGCAGACTCGGGTAAATGGAACTCTACTGGTTTACATCTGAAAAACTATTTAAAAAAAAAGTGTTTAAAATGAAAAAAAAAAAAAAAGTGTGTAAGATGCCAAAACACCTATGGACTGAGTTTACTAGTTGTGGAGTTTCTGGCAGCATATTCAGAGTCTCCGGTGATAAAAGCAGATCCATTATATAAAAAGCACAATCTACACTCGTGCTTGTCTTGAAAACCTTTTCTCGTATTTTGTCATGTAGATGAGGCTTTTTCTGTAAAGCTTCCCACTACTGGTAGCCAAGTGAACAGTAGAGCTGAAAAAGCATTTGTGGACACCTGAGACTTCCCCAGTTTTAGCAGTGGTGGAAATGGTAAGTGGATAGAGTAGACACAGCACTTCTGGGGTAACTAGATAAGTAAGTTAATTAAATGTCTCCTTTGGAGATTGTAGTTCAAGTCAGTTTAACACTCATCTTAGGTTGGTATTCTTGGTTCCTCCTCACCTTCATGAGCCCCAAGTTTATTCAAATTTTAACATTTACAAGACAACTCCAGTTTATCTTTCACAAGTATGAACAAGCCCAAAATATACTAATTACAACTCTTAGTACTAAGAATGCTCTTATCCAACCTGAATATCTCTTCCCATAAAGTAAGCCAGAATATATGCTAAACAGTATTGACTAGAGAAGAGTGTTCCTTATTACATGCAGAAATAGGTAGAACAGTTTAATATCCTCCCAAATTATAGCTGAAGTAGCATACATTCTTTCCTAATTTGGTGTATTGAATTTCTTCTTCAACTTACCAGGTCTCCACTTTCAGGAACTGTAAGAAAGAGAGAAAATAAAATAAATACCAGTAATTTTGAAGATACTACATATAATTCATTGCAAATGAATCCAGACAATACTTACCTTCAGGAGGACTAAAGAAATTGAAGAAAGAATCATTGGAGACAGTTTTTGTCACTGTTCTAACTGTCCCACGTCCCTTGTGTTTCTGCTTCTTTTTGATTGTTTTCAAAGTAACATTTTTTCCTTTTTTCCAGTCTATTTGGCACCTGTAAGAAATAAGGAAAATAGCTATCAGATTGGGATATGCTTACAACTTCACATTGTTTTTACATACTAAAGTTACCACTAGTCTAAGGATATAGTTGTTAATTATTTAAGTACAGCCAACTGAATATTTTTAAAGTGATCTTGAAAATTATTATGTATTTAGAGAACACACTGAGCTAGTCATAACTCTCACGGGTAGTTCATTTTGAAGTATATCACTCATTCTACTTCCAAAATTCCTTCCAATCCAGAGATATCCGCCCCACACACTTTTCTTGTTGAAAATATTTCTATCAGAAATAAAGAAAATAAACTGAGCTTACAGAAAAGTATCCCATAGCATTTATTTCCTCCATGAATAATTTTTTGGGCCCCTCATATTATATTTCACTTTTAAGCCTTGGAAGGTGGAAGAATAAGAGCATAGCTCAATTTTACTTTAGAACAAGACTAGCAAGCACTATAATTTTGAACAACATTGAGCAAGACTATGAAAGAAATCCCTATCCCATGAACCTTGTCGACACTGACCAGGAGTCACTTTCCTTCCATGAATCATGGACATGTTGCATGGACAAAGTACATTTTCAGAAACAATTTGAATAGGGGGCAGTAATTTAATTGGCACCAGTGATGGTGTGAGGGCTTTTCAATCATAAAGGCTACAAAAAAGGTTGAAACATGAAAAACACAACCAAATATGTTAATGATACCAGGTTAGGGTGGAGGAGAAAACGGAGGAAAATGAGAAGAAGGAAATATAGCTGTGACAGAGGTATGCAGAGTCTGAGAAAGCTAAGAATTGTTACTTGCTAATGTAATGACTGCCTGCAAAGCAGCACACTTGCTTACAGGTGGGCTCATGGCACTTAGTAATCATTGGAACTATCTACAATGTATGCAACCTGCCAAGGACAGCAAGGGACAAACTCCACTCAAGTTCATTTACTTAGCTTCTTTCATTAAGACCCCAAAAAAGTTGGGAAGGAAGGCAGGGAGCTCAGGTAAAACAAATCAAGTCAGTAAGTATTCATTCTTGAAGCACTGATTGCATTGATCTCCATATCTGATGAACATTGCAGGTGATCCTAGACATAGAGTTAAGTTTGAGGAGTCTCAATTTGACAATTATTATAGGATTGTCCTCCTGAACTGTGTATTTGATCTAGAAAAATCAATTCAAGGAATGATGCTATATAAAATTTAGAAAGAATAATGGTTCAATCCATTAGAGAGAAGACATTCAGAGTGTCAACATATTAACTCTATTCATGGGTATAGGAGCCAGTTTTTTTGCTGTTTACACAACTGCAGAGGTGTTTTGAGGTTGTGGTTGTACTAAAGAGCTGCATGGAGCTTCACGTAACCTGCATTTATGCCCCTATTGTCCTTCCCCACAAAGTTAACAAGGTTCTGACCATAGTTGCCTAGTACATTGTCTGAAATTTTAGAGCTGATTGGATGCAGTGTTCAAAAGTTAGCCAATGTCATGCATAGCCAAACAAACACAGAAATCCCAGCAAGTTGAATCTAAGACCATTGTTTGAATGCAAGCATAATAAATACGTACCTGCCTTGAGTGCAGGGGACTGGATTAGATGATCTCTCGAGGTCCCTTCCAGTTCTATGACTGCAAGCTCAGCCAAATATTCAAGAAGAGCCATTAAAAGGTGGTTAACTACTTAAAAAATTCCATATGAACACTTACCCTGTACAACCCATAATTTCTGGTCCATCAAAGGAGAAGGGATCTGAATCATCTGGCTCTGATCTCATTCTGTATGATTTTGTCAACATTTCATTTGTGAAGAAGTCATTTGATTCAAAGTGAAATTCTAACGTGAAACTCTAAAAACAATTGCCGGAAGACAGTGGCATTAGCAACAGAGCAATATTTACCCATCTTTAAATTCCAAATCATGATTAACACCTAATAGCCAAGAATCAGATATCCTAAATCAACGTACACCTGTCTTCCAGTAATAAAGTGGTTTACTCAATGTCAATTCTGCCCAATATATGAGACTCAAAATTCTAACACAATTTCTATCTCCAAATTACAATAAATTTAAAAAAAGTTTTCTTAATTTAATACTGGCATCTAGGTTTATGATTTTCATCTTCTGCCTCATACATTTTGAAGTGAGATCACTCAATAAACAGTGATCTGCGTGCTATAATGTAATGCTAAGCCTCTGGACTACTAAAGAAATAATTAGCCATTTTAACTTCTTTGCAAACCACATAATTTCTTGCAAGCAACATAGGTAATCAGTTCAAGGACATAATTATCAGCAACTACATTTTTGAAATTGTGTCCAGATCTGAAAGTGAAACTCCTAGATGCAAATACTCACTAAAGCTAGGTTTTGTACCTAATTGATTAAACTATCATAATACAAGAGATATGTGGTCATTTTATATACAACTGTATTAGCAGTAGGCTAGTGCCATTTCTCACTATGAACAAACTAAAGATTCTTCAGAATCCAAAAGGCAACATCAAATATTTGGCAGGCAAAGACCACCACCATGTCCCCAGTGCCAAATGCAGAAATACACAGTTTGTCTAAGATGTTACGCTTACCATAGGCTGACCGGCTTCTGAGAACTTCACTTTAATATCTTTTAAATGTTTCAGGATAGGTTCATCATGTTCCTTTAAATAAAATGATTTTAAAATCAATGCATAGCTTTTTTCATACGAAAAGCATCTGAGTTAAGCTAGCTACAAAATAAAAAATGCATTGGGGTGCAAGGGGCACAAATATATTTAGTATTTGTTTCACAGTAGCAAAGAATCTGCAATGGGCATTTGAAACTATTTTACACAATTATTTGACCAGCAGAGGGCAACAGTAAAGTAATAAATAGGCACAGTAAATAATTTCAATTATATAAGCATCCTCAATCTTATTCAATCACGAAAGGCAATTTATCATAACTTGATATGCATTTCATCACTGAATATGAGAAGACCTGTGTAAGGAATGTAACTGGCAACTAAAGAATAAGATGTGTCAGGCTGAACAGGCGTGGGAGCACGGTACATCATTCCATTGACAAGGTACCAAAACAACCAAATCATATCACTATTTCCACAACTTCTAGGAGCACACCAGTACAAATTTTATAACTTATGATTATATTTAACTTTAGGTCACCACCTACCTGAACCATATCACTAAGCAAGTCAACATTCTTAAATACTGTCAGCCAAAACTCAGGAATTCCTTTAGGGTCTTCCTTTTCTTCATCTTTTTTCTCCTCTTCTAGCTTGGCCTTCTCTTTCATTTCCTCCTTGATAAAATAAAAATGTTAAACTTTCTAAAATTTAACAAGAGTTTTAGCAGGGGGCTGGACTAGACTCCCTGAGGTTCCTTCCAACCCTGATATTCTATGATTCTATCACAGGTACCAAATATTCAATTAAAGCACAGTGTGCCCATAACGAAAACTCAAGATTCACAGCTACTTTATAGGAGTTACAAAAAGCTATTATGAGAATTTCATTGCTGACATTTTAAATTTTGCTACAGTATTGGGTCTTGCATAGTGTGTTAAAGCTTGAAATATGCCATCAATTATTCTCTTCAGATACAGTGGAGATACTCACTGAAATTTCCTCTTCAGCATCTGCTTTCCATTCACATTCTTCCTCTGTAGGTTCATAAGTTGCATTGATGATTTCACTTCGCTGGAAAATAAAACCATGAAGTCTTTCAGGTTTACTGTTGTATGTTTTTGCAATTAGTAAAGTTACTGTAATCCAAGCTCTCCCTTTGGGGAATGCATTCCATTTGCTTCTTGACCTCATCTGCCACTCAACAGTAACATTACACTTTACTCCATGCCCCTCCAAAATAACCACCGAGGTCTTGAGACCCTTAATCACACTGGTTACTCTCATGGGTGGTCCTATTGGACTCAATTCACTCATGGGACTAAGGGGTTCACATCTGGCCCCACACAGGACTGTAACACCATATAGCTACAGATATGCACCACTGATGTTTATTCCCATTATAATCCTTTCTGTTGGGATTTTACTTAAGTAGATCTTAAAAATAAAAAGTCAAATTAGCACAGTTGTTACCTTATCAAACAAAGGTTGATAGAGAGCAGCATACTTTCTTTCCAGCTCATGAACTTCCTCGTAGAACTTTGCTTCTATCTGTGCACACTTAACTTGAAGGTTCTTGAGCGCATTCACCCGTCTCTTAACTACCTTAGGCAAGCTGAAAGTTTCAGTTATACAGTATTATGATTACTATTAACAGAAGTGTTCCATAAAACACACTGACCCCCTTCTCAATCACTCCCTGCCCATCCCATAGCCATCTTACATAGTAGATTGGTTTTGTGTTATGCTATATTACAATACTTTTCATACTTAAGCTTTTGACAGAAGAACAACTGAGAACATAACTCACTATTTCATGCTGATTCGGCATTAATGCAAATGCGTAAACTAATCTGAGGTTTCACTAAGGCTAGAGGCAAAGCATTCCAAAGAACCGAGACAAACGTTAAGTTCTATTACATAAGGTTTGCTTAAAGATCCTAAGCAATAATGTTAGGCTGCTCTCTAAATAGTAGAGTATTAACTGAATTTAAAGTAATTTAAAGTAAATGATTGTCAGGATAGTGTTTTTTAATCCCTGCAAAGATGGTCCAACACATCAAGGCGGCAAGCGACTTTTTTTCTATTTCATTAGAGAAAATCAAGTAACATCAGGATTTACATCTATATATTAGGTAGTTGAAAGCCAAGAGGCTGGTGCAACATTTCAGAACATATTATATAATATTCCCATTAATTAAAAAGATTTTTCCTAGACAGACCAATGTATTAAGTAAACATGTTGGAAAAAAGTGTTGAAGTGACACTGATAAGATACACTAAGTAGTTGCAACCCCTCGAGCTCTTCGCTTTTTGTGTAATCAACTGGGTGCTCTCCTTACATCTGGGCTCCAATGACGATATAACATTAAAACATTAAGGCCCGGCTATAGCTGAGGTGGATAAAGTCCAGCTTGTGGTGAGATGGGTTGCAAAGCTGGCCTCCAAGTTTCTCCCATCCTGGACTGGAGGTACACTGGCCCAGTCACCCAGCATTAGGCTACATCAAGCTCTCTAAATTACACCGGCTAGCCGCAGTTGGCTGCCCAGGGGGGCTGATCAGCAGAATGTATGGTAGTCCCAGCTTTGCCCTCTAAACTGACATAAGAATGCAGGGTATCAGAGCCTATATACCACAGGATCCTGTTATGCTGCAGTGATCTTCTTGGGGCCACTTACACTGGCTCCATGCCTATGTCCCAATGGCAGAGGAGCACAAAGTGGCCATGCCACAACTGAGGATCTGAACTCAAGTATTTTATGCAAACTTTATGAAAAAAAATGTACATTACTTGAATCGGAGAACGATGGGGTATATTCTCAAGGATGGTGCTCAATTTGTAAGAATTATACACAGTGATATTTATATGTTTAAGAGCACAAAATTAAATTTTGCCATTTACTCAGTGTATGGCTATCCAAACTGGGTAGCACCCTGAGCTACCCCCCTGCCTGCACACAGACCCTGATACTCCATCCCTGCACCCTGAGCAGTTTTCAAAAAAAAAAAAACAAAAACTTTTTGATCTGAGTTCCCCCTTTAAGTTATTTTTTTGCTTGCATCCCCCCACAGTCCAGAGAGGCTGGGTGGCCTCCCGAGTGAGTCAGGGGGTGAGCTCCGCACAGCGGGGTCCAGACTTGAGCCCTGCCAGCTCTTGTCCCTCCAAATAGAAGTAAAACTACACCTATGCCTAAGGACTTCCCTGGTCTGGAGCTTCCCCCTCCACACAACCCCTGCTGGGCCCTGGCATTTTATAGCATGTTGAGCGGGGCCTCAGCGAGAAAAAGGTTGAGAACCCCGGAGAAAGAGTATTATTTACTCAATACAGGACAAAGCGAAAAGTTAAAACCCTTCCATTGCCATCCTATCAGTGACAAAATAGTGATTTCATGATTGGATATTTTAAAATTTGGAAGACTGTCTACCCAAAAGGAGTGTGTAGGTAAAGTTATTTTAGGAACTAGAAAAGATTGAGTGCATTAGCATTTGCCTACTTTATTAAAGAAGTGGGCCATATTGATCAGAACAGACAATAACCAGAAAGCTTTTATTCTTCTTCTCACATTCAGCTTTAAGAAGGGAGAGACAACTGAAGGCACTGTTAAGCACTGGATGTGACTCAATTAAGTAGTTTGACAACTTAAGTATCTAGCACTGCTTTACTCATATTGTATTACTTACAGGTTCCGAGACTATTGCAACACTAGCTTAGTTTTAAAATGCAAAATTGCCACCCTTCCTCACCATCATTCTGAGGGTTGACAAGAATATACCACCCCGACTACTAAGATATCTATTAACAACATTGAACAAGTGAGTTTCCCATAGGTCACCAATAATTCGGCAGCAAGCTTTTGCTGAAGCAGAGGTCTGTAATATGCAATACCAAACAAACTTATTCATGAAGGTTCAGAAAAAAGTTTAGCCACTCTATGACATTTACATTCAGTTATATTCCTTTCATACGTTCTAAAAGAGATGTTCCAAAATTTAAGGTCAAATTTATCATTAATACTCAACTGCAATTTCAATTTGAAGGAATGGTACAGTGAAAAAAAAATCAAAAGGTTAGTTGTGTAAAGATGTTAATAGAAAAATGTTAGAAAGAATTCTTTTGAGACAGCATATGATAAGCACTCATTTGATGTCACTGACTAGAGTAACATTTTGCAAGAGTCTAAGGACACTGGACAGGTGCTAGGACCTGTCCATATAAGCATCAAGAAACAAATACATACATCTGTTTCTCTGCATCAGAGGCTGTCAGGCTAATATTGGACACCTAATGCAAATTCAAGCCAGAGTAATTTAATGCAGATTAACCCCTTTTACAGGAGCATCTGGGTTCCTTAGTATAAATCATATTGAATATAAAAGTAAAATGCAGAACTGCTAGTGCCAATTAATTTCAAACTTCAACTGAGATTTATATATACATTATCTTTACATGCCTTGTCCTTTCACACAGGAAGTGTCACCTATAAGCAGTTTTATAAAAGAATTATGCAATAGCTCCAAAGAGAGGCAACAAGTCCAAAAGAATCACAGCTGAAGGAACAAACAGATACAAGATGACACCCAGTTAGCACTTGGTCCTCTGAATGCAAGAGAATGTTATGAATGTATGGTCAAAGGAGAAGCAGGGCAAGTCTCCTCAGGTTTGTTTGACCTACAGAAAGACTTTAAAATCAGCTTGTTGAGCCAAGCTTCATTGGAATTAGTCTTAACATGGACAGAGGAGCAACTGACTGGTTGCAACAGAACTAGTAATACCTAGACTTGGTCAAATAGAATGCTTTTCCATCTGAAAATGCCAATTTGTCAAAACCTAAACATTCCACAGGAATGTATTGATTTCAACTGAATTTCAACAGAACTTGCAATGGAAGCTTGCTTGGTTTCCTGCCAGCTTGCTTGCCTGATCAGCTCCTCAGCAGCCTGGACTTCCAGATTGGGCATCTGGGAGCCCCAACTCTGAGGCAGCCTGAGCTGCCTATAGCCTCAAACATTCTGAAAAGGTTGAAACAATGTTCCCACTTTTTCCACAACAGAATTTTGAAATTCTTGTTCTTTGCAGAAAAAGTTTCAAAATTGTTTTTACCTGTTTTGAATAGAGGGGATTTTTGAAGTTCCCCATGGACAAGGTATTCCCATTTCTGGCAAGCTCTTAAACAAAAGGCTAATTTGTAGCCTGTTTACAAAAAATAATCATTTGGGGTGGTCCACAGTACGCATCAGCCCTTTGGAGGAAATCAAATTAAAACATTATTTGAAAAAGACTTTGCTTCTCCCATTAGGCTTGTTGCAAGCCTCACCTGCTTATTCTCATTCTTGATGGATTATAAGGAGCATACATGGACAGAGGAGTTAACAGGATTTTTAGCCTTAAGTTTCATACCAGCTGGACAGCACAAGGGGATAAACAGTAGTCCTTTAAACAAGACCCACCAACCAGTGGCAGCTTGTGTCTCACCTCAGGCAGACATCTGGAAAGGTTTGGGAGGCATACTGCTAATATCTGTCAGTCAGGGTTTGGGATGGGAAGGAGAGGGGGAGCTGGAGAATACAGACATACCAGTCTTCGCTCAACACTCCCGTCTACACAACAGACCTATATTAGCATAACTATGCCGCTCAGGGATGAGAAAAATTCAAGCCCCATAGCAACGTAATTATACCATCGAAAGCCCCTGCGTAGACAGCTCTACGTTATGGGAAGAACTTCTCCCACCGATAAAATCCACCTCCCCGAGAGGTGGTAGCTAACTACATAGACAGGAGAGCATGCACTCTCATCAGTTTATACTCCTGGGCAAATTCTACATCACACTGCATGTGCACAGAATTCGTGTCCCTCGCAGATTACTTCCCTGTCAGTCATTTTTCTGCAGGGAAGCAAACGGAAGCTGCAAAAGCAGTCATGCACCACTCCCTAATAGCGCAGGTACATCATTTCAGGCATCTAAAGCAGCCGCAGAGAGGTAAATCACCGCAGAGCTAGGGACATCCCAGCCAGTGGCTCCATCCCTGAGATAGGATCAGCTGTGAGTCCCATCAGGGCTGGAGGCAGGAGAGGACAGGATTTATTCTTCCCCTGCAAGGAGTGGCTAGGGCTATGACAGACCTCCCGTAGCTGCAGGAAACTCGGCATCCTCCCCTTCTTCCTACCCCCATCGGTCCTCAGCTGTAGGGGGAGGAGTCACTGTAGGGGGAGGAGTCACTGTATGGGGAGCTGCTCCCCCATCCACCCAACCTCTGTGTATCTAAACGTCCCATACCCAGACACCCCTGCCAAGCCTCAGGCGGCCCTCCATACCCAAACCCCACCCCACTGAACCTCAGCCCGTCTCTGGACCCCCACCCCTGCACTGAGCTCCCTTTATTCAAACCCCCATCTTAATGCTCCACCTGCACTGAGCCCTCACATCCAGACCCCTATACCAGTGACCCCCAACTAGCTGCATCCAGACCTTCCCCCACCACCCAGACACCCCTCCTGAGCCCCCCCCCTTCTGCTGAGTCCCAAACACTGTCACCTGGAAGCCCCTACAGAGTCCCATCGCCCCTGCACCTGGAACTCCAACACGCCTTTGTGTATCCAGATCCCCCCCACACCTAGACCCCCCACTGAGCTGCCTGCATCCAGACTGTCCCACACAGAATCCTCTCAGATCACACCTGGATTCCCTTCTCCCCCCCCCACCACACACAGCGTGCCTCCACACTTGGATCCTGCCTGCCCCACATCTGGTGCAGATGGGTAGGGTCCCAGGGTGTTTCTGAGGCAGGCCCAGACCTTGTGCTGTGTCAGGACCAGGTGCAGCCACACCATTGAATTAAATGTCCAAAGGGGTGGGAGGGCTGCAGGCAGGGCTGGCTCCAGGCCCCAGCGCACCAAGCGCGTGCTTGGGGCGGCATGCAGCGGGGGGTGCTCTGCCAGTTGCCGGGAGGGCAGCAGGCAGCTCCAGTGGACCTCCCGCAGGCATGCCTGCGGAGGGTCCACTGGTCCCATGGCACCAGTGGACCCTCCGCAGGGACACCTGTGGGAGGTCCACCGGAGCCGTGGAACCAGCGAGCAGCAGTGCGCCCCCCACGGCGTGGCCGTGCTTGGGTCAGCAAAATGGCTAGAGCCAGCCCTGGTTGCAGGGTGATCTCCCACCTTCATGCAGCCAGTGGCCTGTGCTCCCTACTGCTGTGCTGGAGCCACTGCATTTATTTATTGACAAATAAAACTTGCAGAATTTTAAAATAGTGTGCAGAAGTTAATTTTTTAGTACAGACTGCCCTCAGGAGTACTTGGAGCATCTTAATTAAAGCTACACCAACTGTATGCTGCTGCAGCATTATAATTGTAGACTTGCCCTACGTTACTGTAACAACCAAGTAATAAGACTGTCAAGATTTTGGGACAGACCATGGATGAGATTTCCCACACTGGCCCTGTTCACAACTACACATTGCAAACATTTCAATGCACTACTATTATCCCACAAGATATACTGAAGGGGGGAGGAACACTGAGCAAACCACATCACAACCATTTGGCCTAGTGAAAATACTGACTGGGACTACTTCTAGCTTTGTCACTGGCCTACTTGGTGACTGGGAGCAAGTCATTTCACCTCTGTGCCTCAGTTTCCTATCTGTAAAAATGGAGATACTGATGAAAAGCACTATATAAAGCTAGGCCTTTTGATTATTGCATACCTACAGTACCTTATCGGCTGCAAACTAGGTAAAACAACTGCCCCAAGGACCACTAACTCCTACCAACAAACATCTTTGTTTAAAAAAAAATTAAAAAATAAAAAATTGGATATTAAGTAGCAAAACCCCCATAATTAACCCAGAGTTCAGGTTGCCTGGTGGTAGCTCATGCCCTTCTAGAAGAAGTTCAGAGAAACTCTACTGAAAAACAAGAAACAGAGTGAAGGTAAACAACAATGCAACTTTAACTCTGCCCATATCAGAAACCACACTGGGTTGGGGGTAGGTTGGTGGGAGGGAAGGGAACACCTATGACATGACTGGAGCAGTGCCCCATAAAGCCCATAACACACATAGTGACAAGGCAGAGTGCAGGTAATGAATAGGTGCTACTTGCCCTTGCCCAACACTCAAACACAAACACAGACTACTACCCAGACAATGCCATGCTTTAACAACCACTTCATACCCTTCCACAACCCACTGACACTTGCATATACCACCCAAACCTGTACTTCCTCAGACTCATCATTATATCCACCAGCTGCGCTCATATCCCATCTCATGAGAGCACCCATGGCAAGAAGACTCTGGAGCCCTGCTACTCACACAACCTACCAAATTCTGTATAAAAGTGACGCAGAGTAGAACCTCAAGGTACATGTGTATCTTTCTTTTGACAACATATGTTGGGGGGAAGGGAAGGGGAGGAGAGGAGAAGGGACACAGACCCAGTTCTCCTCTTCTTATCACAACTACAGCTCTCCTAAGCTGCTCCAACTTATCCCTCCACCATTCAATACAGCTACGCTCAGTGAATGCAGCTGTAGTCCATGCAGATAATTCCCAGGGGCTACTGCCAGTTCCAGGTGACAAGAGTTAAGGATGTGCAAGCATTTATCTTAACTCCATTTTCTGGCTTTCTGACATTTGCAGAATGCAGAGTTCAGCAAAATTCAAGTGCATGAGCTATCAACTGGGCAATCTTAATGCTGCATTACTGAAGTTTTATGCTATTTAATCATTCTACAAGTTTTTCTGACCATACTGTAACAAGGATATCAAGATACAAATAACTCAGCACCCATATTACAGAAACAGATCCAAGCTTTTAAAAAAAATATTTATTACTGAAAGAATTGGAGCTATTATAAGACTATGAAAGCAACCTCAAACAGTTAAACTTCAACTTAAGTAAAACAAATGTAACTCTGCAAGTCACTTTAACATGTCAGCCCTATTTTAAGCTCTTTACCAAGCTCCCCACCTTCCCTTCCTCAAATTAAAAAAGAAGAGAACTCAGTTCCTGCTCTCTTGGAAAGGTTAGGTTCTCAGATATATTTGGTCCCAGCAGGTAGTTTAGGATGTATTAATACTATTTGTCTGAAAGCGAAGAGACTGAGTGGTGTGAACACTTCCACAGAGAACAAGATTATAAAAACAAATACTTAACTACTGAATGAGAACAAGCTGTACCTTTCTATATATCCTGTAGATGTTCCTACCAGACCATCAAGTCTTTCCTGAAGGGCTGCAAGAATCTGAGGATTTTGCATCATCTGCACAGTCAGCTGCCGAGCTAAGTAAAACCAAGAAGAGGAGAGGTTTTGCAAATGCATTATGCTAATCCTGTAGACAACCTGGAAATAAACTTATTTTAGTACTAGGGAAAGATGCCAGGTTGACAATCCTTGATATCTGAACCTTTTCAAAGGAAATGCAACACAAATAGGAGCATTTCACACTTCCGTTTTCCCACTGACATTGTGCCTTAAATATCCTATTAAAAATGTTAGTAAAGATCCATCTTATTCTGATCATTTTGAAAGACAGCTGAGTATTTGGAAAATCTAAAAGTTGGCCATTTTAAAAAGAGACAAAGCTCCGAGATTCTTATTTTATGAAAAGTTGACCCAGTCATTAGAAAAGAAAACACAAGTTTACAACAGGTCATCAAAAATGATGTCTTGAACAAAAGTGCTTTTTTTTTTTTTTTTTAAACATTTCAAATGAAATGATGCAAAGACAGGTAGGTATAACTCCATATTGATAGGTATATTTCCATATATTATTGAGGGAGGGATAGCTGAGTGGTGAGCATTGGCCTGCTAAACCCAGGGTTGTGAGTTCAATCCTAGAGGGGGCCACTAAGGGATCTGGGGCAAAATCAGTACTTGGTCCTGCTAGTGAAGGAGCTGGACTTGATGACCTTTCAGGGTCCCTTCCAGTTCTATGAGATAGGTATAAAGAAATGCAAGATACTGAGATTTGTACTTTTTGCTTTGGGCCCGGACAGGGACTGTGCAATAAGTCAATATTCTCACAAAGAAGAATTTCTGTACAACTGTCAAAACTCGAACTGGATTCAGTAACTACCCTACAAGTCTCTAATTTATACAAGATTTCACCAAAAAATACTAGTGAAATTAAGGCATAAGTGACTTATTAAGCAGAAATATTTAATGCGCAGGAACAAACTGCCATACCAGATCAGACCAGCAATCCCTCTAATCCCACATATTAATGTATAATCATCTATGACTGGTCAGTACCAGATTCTTCAGAGGTAGGTACAAGAAATCCCATCGTTTAAAAAAATTAAATAAAAGTAACTGCCAGTGGAGAAGCTGCTTCCTAACCTCCGGCATATCTTGAATCAGGGAAGCTTATATCCTATAAAATGTGTCTTCTCTAATGTAATTGTAACTGTTCTCATTATCCATATTAATATTCATCTTTTAACTTGTACCAAGCTCTTGGCCTCAATATCCTGTGGCAATGAATTCCACACCGTTTCTTATTCCAAAATGCATAAGAGTTTCCCTTTTATCAGCTTTTTAAAAAGTTATCTTTCACTGAACACCCTTGTTCCTGCATTTTCAGAGGTTAAGATGTGTGTGTATACATACACATACATCTAAACCCCTCCTATTTTTGTGTGCTAAATTAAACAAAGTCTCGATCTTTTTAATCTCTCCCAGAAGCAAACACTACTTCAGATGAGGTTGTACCATCTTTGCATAAAATTGCATATTATTTTCTGTCCAATACTTACATTCTAAAATTGTTCACTGTTTTGACTGCATTTACACATTGAACAGAGGTTTTCAGAGAGCTGTGCACAACAGCAGTCCAGTCTGAGTGATTGCAATTTAGATGCCAGTAACATGAAGTAGTTCAAGTTACTTCTCCAAAGGGGATTACCCTGCATTTATCAATGACAACTTGTTTGCCATTGAACTGTTCAGACAGCTTTCTTAGATCTTTCTAGTTCTTCCATCTTCTCTATACTTAAAACATATGAAACTGAAACATCTGCAATTTTATCAAATTAATATATTAAACACCAGTTCTAGTACAGCATTTTAGGGCACTCAAGTGTCAATCTTCTACCATGTCGAAAAAGTGACCATTTATTCCTACTCTTTAAAGTTTTTAATCCCTGAGAAAAAACTTCCAACTCTAATCCAAGACTACCAAGTTTCCTTAATAGTATTCAGTGAAGAACTTTCAAACAGGCTCTTGAAATTCCAAATAAATTATGTCAAAGGGGTCTTTTTTACACTCACTACTTTGTTTACATGCTAAAGGACAATAGGATTAGAAACGCATAATTTTATTCTTTTAAGTTCTGCTGGTCAGTCCCTATGATATGGGTATTTTAGAACTCTATTTTTATTTATTTCAGCCAAGTTTGCCTAGTACTGAACTTCCCTTAGTGCCTTTTTACAGGTAGGTAACACATGCTACCCCAGTCTTCAGCTATAAATGTGGATTTTAATTTAGTTTAATTGCTAACAAAAGCATACAACCATTTCACTCAAGTTCTTTGGGAACTCTTTAGGTGTTATACCATCGGATTATGGGAACTTGTTGCTATTTATCAACCAGTTACTTTAATCTGTTATCTTCAGCAAATCCAGCAATTCTACTGCAGGCTTCATACTGCTAATACACTAAAAGCATTTCTTCGCATTTGTTTACATTTTTACTTCTTTGCTCTTTTCAAATTCCATTTTCACCCTGCAAACCGAACTACATTACATGAGCAGGACCAACTTTTTCCACCTGGATTGTGTGTCATGCAAAATGTACTACTAACTAGATATAAATGGGTTTTTATTTTTTTTGGAACCAATTTTAGATATATGTGGATTTCTACTTGTCATAAACAGATAGCTATGGGTTAGTGTCTCTTACACCTGGAAAGAAGTAACCTGAAACACCTGACCAGAGGACCAATCAGGAAACAAGACTTTTTCAAATCTGGGTAGAGGGAAGTTTGTGTGCGAGTCCTTTGTTCTTGGTCTTCTGCCTGTCTCTCTCTCGGCTATGGGAGGATTTCTGTTTCCTGCTTTCTAATCTTCTGTTTCCAAGTTGTGAGTACAGAGATCATAAAACAATAGGGGTGGTTGTTCTTTTCTTTTGTATTTACATGGTATAGTTGGAGTGCTTTGAATTGTATTCTTTTTGAATAAGGCTGTTTATTCATATTTCTTTTAAGCAATTGACCCTGTATTTGTCACCTTAATACAGAGAAACCATTTTTATGTACTTCTTTTTATATAAAGCTCTCTCTCTTTAAGACCTGTTGGAGTTTTTCTTTAGTGGGGAACTCCAGGGAATTGAGTCTGTGCTCACCAGGGAATTGGTGGGAGGAAGAAGTCAGGGGGAAATCTGTGTGTGTTAGATTTACTAGCCTGACTTTGCATACCCTCTGGGTGAAGAGGGAAGTACTTTTGTTTCCAGGACTAGAAATAGAGAGGGTGGAATCCCTCTGTTTAGATTCACAGAGCTTGCTTCTGTGTATCTCTCCAGGAACCCAGGGAGGAAACACCTGGAGGGGGGAAGGGAAATGGTTTATTTCCCTTTGTTGAGAGACTCAAGGGATTTGGGTCTTGGGGTCCCCAGGGAAGGTTTTTTGGGGGACCAGAGTGCCCCAAAACACTAATTTTTTGGGTGGTGGCAGCTTTACCAGGTCCAAGCTGGTAACTAAGCTTGGAGGTTTTCATGCTAACCCCCATATTTTGGACGCTAAGGTCCAAATCTGGGAATAGGTTATGACACTACTAATCATGACTGAATCGTTTTGAAGTTGAATGTTTGACTGTGAAATTAAGACAAGCGAGCAGTAAAGTTCATTTGAGAGTACTGACAGAAAAACTGACTGGTCAATGACTCTGGTTCACATGGGTAATGTTTTGTGAACTGCTGCTGTTTGTGATTAAAAAAAAGAATGAGAGCAGACAAGCATGAAGTGAATGATCATTAAAAATCCCTTTGAGTAATACCTTTCTGGTTTCAGAATTTAAAAAAGCATTAAAAAAAATCATGTTTTATCATTTGCATTCAGTTTAAATTGAGGCAGGAAATCCCTTTAGAATTTCTTTTGATTTAAGTATGTTACAGTGTTACCTTTACTGTTGGCATCCTCGCCAGTTTCTTCTTCTTCCACTTCTTCAACATCTTCCATATCCTGTTGGTCAAGTTCAGCCTGTTCTTTGCTAGGAGAAACATTCAATTCAAGAGTTGAAGTTTGTTTTGTTTTTTCCTTTTAAACTAAAGGACTTGTTTACTAATACAACTTGTTCTGAAAAAGCTGAAGTTACAGATAGTGTATTAGTTCCCAGTGTAACAACTAAGCTGATGTAGTCTGTTTTGTGGTTGGGTATTTAAAAACAAAAAACAAAGAAACAAACAAACAAAAAAAAACCACACACCATTTACAACTTCTTTCCACCAGCAAATTTGACCAAAATAGTAAAATTCAAACTGGAAACTTTCCACACCAACAATTTCACTTTTACTATCCTAATGAGCAAATAATTTAGTGGTTTACGTACAAGACTAGGAACCGAGAATCAGAGTTCCAATCCTATCCTGGGGAGAAATGCCCTCTGCGAACTTTGTCAAATCATTTAAACCTCTACCTCTGCCCCAACATTTCTCCCTCTGTAAAACAAGACTAACTCTACAGCACTATTAAATCACAGAAACTGTTTTAAACACAAGACATAAGTTTCACCCGTATCCTGTTTAAAGTAAGATTCTGCAACACTTTAAAACTACAATATCACTTTTGAAGTATGTTTAGTAACTGACAATATGTTTGGAGGAAGCAGACTGACAAAGATCCCTACATTTTGGCTGAGCACTACTAATAAAAAGACAAGAGAAAGAAAAGTAATGTTTAACATAACAGTGGAACAGGCGATGCTGCTAGTTTTAGTAATTTAGTACATTAGTTGAATTATATTTTGTAGTTAACTAAAATATTTTCAGTTTACATTTTGCTTAATAGCTACTGCAGTTACAGTCCCAAATGAGCATGTAATAAAACAAAACATGAATCTATTTACATATTTGCTCATTTTACACCAACCTAATATATACACCTTAGAGAAAAAAAAAGTTAGCCAGAAAATCCCAGCAGTTTAAAATACAGGATTAATCAATTCACACACATTTTTAGTCAAAGTAAATGTCCAAAATTGTATACTTACTTGTCAATGTCCGCCATGTTCTCAGACCTCAGAAAGCCTCAGGGAAAAAAAAAAAAAAGTGTTAGATTTTATATACAGAAATTACGTACACCAAATATGTACATTACAAATAAAGTTTAAGAACTGCGTAAAACATACTATCAGTTTTCAGAGCTTATCAGTAGTTTACAAAATAGTTACTATGCTGAGGTCACAGAAGTACCCATTTGTTAGGAGTGCACACTGCACAGAATCACAGAAATATAGGGCTGGCAAGGACTTCAAGTTATCAACTCCAGCTCCCTGCGCTATTACAGGACCAACTAAGCCTAGATCACCCTTGACAGGTGTTTGTCCAACCTGTTAACTTCCAGTGATGGGGATTTCACTGCCTCCCTTGGAAGTCTATTTCAGTCTTTAATTACCTTTTTAGACAGTTTTTCCTAATATTAACCTAGATCTCCCTTGTTGCAGATTAAGCCCATCGCTTCTTGACATACTTTTAGTGTACACGGAAAATAACTGATCACCAACCTCTCTGTAACAACTCTACATATTTGAAGACTATGATCAGGTCTCCCTTCAGTCGTGTTTTCTCAAGACTAGCCACGTTTTTTTTTTTAAATAAAAAGCAGCCTCTCTTCCATGTGTCAGGTTGTCTAAACTTTTCATAATTTATGTTGCTCTCATCTGGACTCTCTCTCTAGTATGTCCATATCTTTCCTAAAATGTGGCACCCATAACTGGACACAGTACTCCGGTTAAGGTCTCACCAGTGCCGAGAACAGGACGGTTACCTCCCATGTCTTACATATGACACTCTTGTTAATACACCTTAAAATGAGAGTCTTTTTTGCAACTGTATCACATTGCTGACAAATTCAATTTGTGGTCCACTCTGACCCTCGGTCCTTTTCAGCTGTACTACCACCTAGTCAGTTATTCCGCATTTTAGAGTTGTGCATTTGATTTTTCATTTTCAAGCAAGTACTTAGCAAGATGAAATTCAGTAAAGACAAGTGCAAAATTCAGACAAATCCAGCAATTTGTCATGGTCATTTTGAATTCTAATCCTCTCCTCCAAAGTGCTTGCTTGCTGCAACCCTTCCCAGCTTGGTGTCATCTGCAAATTTTATATGCATAGTCTCCACTTCAAGTCATCAATATTTTTATTAAATTCCACCAGATCCTCCAGGACCCCTGCAGATACAACTTCCTAGTTCGACAGTAAACCATTACTAACTACTCTCAGAGCATGGTTTTTCAACCAGCTGTGCACCCACCTTACAGTAATTTCATCAAGACCACATTTCCCTAGCTTGCTTTTGAAAATGTGGGACCATCAAATGCCTTACTTTACCCCCCCCCAAAAAAAAAAACCCAAACAAAAAAAAAAAAAAAAAAAAAAACCAAACATGCTTTCTCTTTCTCCTAAAGTAAAGTAAAGAATCTCTTCTTATTGCCTTTTATGTCCCTTGGTAGGTGTAACCTACCTTGTGCCTTGGCCTTTCTAATTTTGTCCCTTCATACTTGTGTTATTCTTTTGTACACCTTGTAAGAATGTTTTTTATATGAAATAGAGATTATAAATTAATTGTCTTGTGCTTTAGAATGAGTTATACTGTATGCCTTCACATCTGGTTAAGGTATTTAACCATGTATTAGATATGGAGTCTAAAATTCAAAGAGCTGTGCCTGCCAAACAGCTCGACTATATTTGTTTAGCTTCTTTTTGAAGTTTGTGCGCCCTTTTGGAACTCTGGCGGGAAATGCAGCCAACTGTCAGCATAGAACTGATTGAAACAGGTTCAAGCAGGGGAGCTGCCAGTTTTACCTCAGAACTTTGCCGTGCTTGTGCCTATATAATCTCTGAGCACGCGCTGCCTAGTTGCTATCCATCCTGGAGGCAGCCACGGTACCACTGTATTTGCTACGTGGACCAGAAGACCAGCATTAAGAACTGTGAGTATGCTTACCCATCTCTGAACTCCACATCATTTTCAGAGAAAAGTACAGAGGTCCTGTTGATTGCTCACTCTCGAGTGATCGCAGAGCCAGGCCTCTCTTCTGCATCAGCAGAGCCTGTTGATCTCCTCCTAAGAAGCAGCTGAGACCCAGGGTCCCTCAGTCGCCTGTGACAGTGTCATACTATCTACTGCCTATTAACACGTAGAAATATCTGGGATATTTTTGTTTTAGGTTTATTGCCAAGGTGTCTGCCTGCTTGGGCCTGGATTTCAAATCCAAATAGTCAAACCACATCTCACTGTTTGTTTTAAATAAAAGCGGTCATCTGTTTACTTTATTCTTCTCTCTTCTTTATTCGTTTGCATCACCGGATAGAGAGGTACTTTATCTTTCCCTTCTAACCCCCGGATGATAGATACTGGATAAGGTCTAAGATCTGGCTAATTGGCTGCATGGTATAGCTGGCCTACACCATCCTCACCAACATAGTTAACGTAGCATTAGTGATTAGACCATGTTTTCACTCTTTATACGATTCCTATTTAATTTTCAGCAGGGTGGATAAAAATCAATGTTTTAAAAAAATAAGTCAGTTTTTCATTTAAATCAGATTTTTTGATAAAATGCTTTTTGAGGAAAAAAAATCTATCTAAAGATCATTTTAATTAAGATACATTATAGCTCAAAGATATCTCCAGGGCTTTGGAGCAGAGCCCAGAGCTGGAACACAGAGCAGCTCCAGAGCAGTGGAGCTGCAGGTTTTTGCCTGGAGCTGGAACACATCTCCTCATGGAACAGGGATTATAAATGCTATAGTATGAGACAATATATTCATGTAATGGTTAAGAAAAGATTCGTAAATGAGTTTAAATAGTTCATGGATTAGGGCCCCAATCTTACGGAGTTCCAGGGGCTTCTGTATAGATTTACGTTAATCTTTCTATCTATCCAATGGGATTCAGTGCTCAGTCTAGAAGGTACCATCAGAGATGCTTAGTTTTGCAGTTCTCAAACTGTAGATTTGGGTCTCCAGAGATAGCATGCGTGTTAACAGTAAAAATGTTTTTAAAATATATAAATATATAGAGGCGAGAAACAAACAGACCTCAACTCTATTGTCTCTCTGCAAATTTGTATACAGAGAGTCAATCCCTTACCTCTCTCTAAAAGTGCAAAGTTGCAAAAAGTTCAATGAAGATTGTTGGCGGCAGAATAGATCTGGACAAGGAGAAGAAGTCTGGAGATAAATGTGAGAAGGGAGGGACAGACAGTAGAAACAAAAGTAAAAATATGTTCGAGCAGCATATTCTAGAAATCTTACGGTCCTTCCGAGTGTAGCCTTCATTGATTTGAGATCTACCATACCATTCTCTCACTAGAAGGGAAAAAGCTATAATGGCAGCAGGCCATAAAAGAGACCCAGTTTGGGAATTTTAATGAAGTTCCTCTTTCTCTGGGTAAGACAGGCATGCGTGCAAAATGCAAACAATGCAACAAAGAAACACAAGGCCTGGTTGCTCAAATGAAACATCATGAGAAGTGTGCCTTCTCAGGAGGAAGCTCCGGTGAAGATGATTAAAGGAACATGTCTGAACATGCATGATCTTCGGGTTGGTAAACTTTTTTTTATTTCATACTTCTTTCGTAAGGACTGCCTGTCTTCTTTCTGACTGTTCTTGAATTCTCATGTTTGAGCAAAAAATATAGTTGTTACTCCATGGTACTACCACTTTAGATGCAGTTGTGATAAAAAATAGCTGAAATAGGCAGATCTTCCTTTTACAATTTCATCTTTAAAGTAGTACTGAGTGTCAGTAAATGCTATGAGTAATACTAAATGAGCAGTATGGTAATAATAATTAAATAACTGTATTGACTTATTTTGTTTAGGAAAATCCATCCTCAACATACAGGATTCTGAAAATCACCATCATTTTCTATAGTTTCAGAGTAATCTGCCAATGATAGTGTTTCAGTCACATCATGTATGTTACATAGCCACAGTACATCACCTGTAGCAAAAAGAAAAGAAAAAAATCTCCATAATCCAGAAACAAACAGATAAATTTGTGGTAAGAACCAGCAGATTACAAAAAAGTAATTGATGAAAAAATTGCCCAGTTTGTTTATGTAACAAACTCTCCTTTCCATATGATTGAGAACCCACACTTCATTAACGTGGTTCAGGCACTAAGACCAGGATATAGTCCACCTAACAGAGCAGATGTTGCAGGCAAATTGCTGGATAAAGTGTATGAAAGAAATTGAGCAGTGTGCAAAAGGTCTAGAGGGTAAAATTGTTAACCTGAGTCTTGATGGGTGGAGCAATGTCCACAATGATCCTGTTGTACGTGCTTGTGTGACAACAGAAGGGACTGTCTTCCTTACAGAAACAATTGATACATCAGGAAATGCACACACAGCAGAATACATACAAAAAGTAGCAGTAAAAGCTATGATAAACTGAAAAAAATTTCAAATGTCTAGTACACAGCTTGGTCACAGACAATGCTGCAAATGTATCCAAGATGAGAAGAAATTATTTAGAAGAGTCCCAAGCTAACAACATACAGTTGCAGTGCTCATTTGATGCACCACCTAGCCAAAGACTTCAGTGTTCCAGAAATAAAGGCTAATGTTGTTGAAATTGCAAAAATACTTCTGTAACAACTTTGCAGCAGCTGCTCTGAAAAAAGTGGGAGGAACCAAGCTAACTCTCCCATAAGACATGCAATGGAACTCAGTAGTGGACTGTTTTGAGCGCTATATCAAGAACTGTCCTAATCTGATGACAGTTTGTGAACAAAATCATAAAAAAAAAATAGATAGCACTGTCACAACCAAAGTTCTTAACATTGGGCTTAAGAGAAACATTGACCACATGCCGAGTACCCTGAAGCCTATTTCTGTAGCCCTGAACAAAATGCAGGGAAATAGCGGTTTTACTGCTGATGCTGTTGACATTTGGAAGGAACTGAGTGAGATCTTAAAGAGAGAAATATGCAATGACAGAATTACAAGCATTTAAAAAAAAAAATGAATGGGACAAGCATTATCTCTAACTCATTTTCTTGCCGATATTCTCAATACCCGGTACCAAAGTCAAACCTTAATGGCTGAAGAAGAGGAGCTGGCTATGACATGGACATCCAGCAATCATCCCTCCATAATGCCCACTATAATAAACTTCAGAGCTAAGTGTGAACCATTCAAGAAATATATGTTTGCTGATGATGTTTTAAAGAAAGTCACACAAGTGACCTGGTAGAAGTCACTTAAGCACATTGATTCAGAGACTGTTGAATCTCACTTTTAAAAGACAGTAGCTTCTTCTGTCGTTGTAAAAAGAATATTTTCTTCCTTTGGACTAATTCATACCAAACTGAGAAATCTTTTGGGACCTGAAAAAGCAGGAATGCTTGTTTTTCTTGTTTCCGGATTATGAACAAAACAGGAAAATGAAGGTGAAGACTGAGTTGCTGCAGAAGCCAATATTTTAAGTTTCTCATGTTGACCTGGCTGACAGTTGATTTAATTTGTTTTTAAATATTTTGTTTACCTAAAATAGTAAAATAATTTTAACAAAAACAAGCTTGATTTTAAAAAACGAATGTTTAAATTCAAAAATTCATATGCTTGTTTTGTTAAA
The DNA here is from genome assembly GCF_007399415.2 of Gopherus evgoodei. Taxonomy (NCBI): domain Eukaryota; kingdom Metazoa; phylum Chordata; order Testudines; family Testudinidae; genus Gopherus; species Gopherus evgoodei. Next base: position 295,609,118 of record NC_044322.1, on the reverse strand, counting down.
ATTTTACATGTTTGCTGTTGAAGAAAAAAGTCCAGAATAAATTAACAAAAACATTATGTAAGTGTCTATCTGGTGATGTTCTCCTCCTAAAACATGGCAAGAAAATCCTCCGAATATTAATAAATTAACCTGTTGAATTGGAGCTAGTTCACCGCCCAATGACTTCATAAATATCTGCTTCAATTACCTTTGGTGAATGAAATAACCAAACAATCATTCATTTTCTGATATAGCTGTAAAGCTAATCTGAAAAGTTTTCAAAACAAATCACTTAAAAAAATGTACATGTACCTTCTAAAAATGAAAACTACATCTCTGAGTTGTGAAAAATATGTATTAAGATTATAACAACCAACAAGAATCCACTTTTATGTAGAAAACCTTGATTAAAATCGAGTCTTCCTGACTAGCGATTTAAATCAAAAACTCACCCTGATTTTCAGGTATCAGAGGGTAGCCGTGTTAGTCTGGATCTGTAAAAGCAGCAAAGAATCCTGTGGCACCTTATAGACTAACAGATGTTTTGGAGCATGAGCTTTCGTGGGTGAATACCCACTTCCTCAGATGCATGTAATGGAAATATCCAGGGGCAGGTATATATATATGTGTGCTAGCAAGCAAGCTAGAGATAACGAGGTCAGTTCAATCAGGGAGGATGAGGCCCTGTTCTAGCAGTTGAGGTGTGAAAACCAAGAGAGGAGAAACTGGTTCTGTAATTGGCAAGCCATTCACAGTCTTTGTTCAATCCTGAGCTGATGGTGTCAAATTTGCAGATGAACTGAAGCTCAGCAGTTTCTCTTTGAAGTCTGGTCCTGAAGTTTTTTTGCTGCAGGATGGCCACCTTAAGGTCTGCTATAGTGTGGCCAGGGAGGTTGAAGTGCTCTCCTACAGGTTTTTGTATATTGCCATTCCTAATGTCTGATTTGTGTCCATTTATCCTTTTCCGTAGAGACTGTCCAGTTTGGTCAATGTACATAGCAGAGGGGCATTGCTGGCATATGATGGCGTATATTACATTGGTGGACGTGCAGGTGAATGAACCAGTGATGGTGTGGCTGATCTGGTTAGGTCCTGTGATGGTGTCGCTGGTGTAGATATGTGGGCAGAGTTGGCATCGAGGTTCCTGATGAAGGCCACTTACTATTCTCATCTCTCCTTTATATCTGGATAGTTTGCAGCTGTGCCTTTAGTACTGTCTCCTTGAGAAACTACTAGCTCTCGAACTTTTTTCCCTTAACTTTTTCTTTGCATGAGACATTAGCTACCAACTCTGAGTTTGTTAATGACTGCTTTTTTGAAGTCCTTATTGTCTTTATTCTGCTGCTCACTCTTTACTTTCCTTAAAATCATGAAATCTCTTAATTCATGATCACTTTCACCCAAATTGCTTTCCACCTTCAGATTCACTACCAATTCCCCATTAGAATCAAGTCTAAAATTGATGTCCGCCTGGTTACTTCCTCCACTTTCTGGAACAAATGTTGTCCTCAGCACATGCCAAGAACTTACAGGAAATTGTTTTGTCATATTACTTTTCCAACAGATGCCTGGGGAGTTAAAGTCCCTCCATCGCAACCAGGCCAAAACCTGGATATTTCTGGATCTCTCTGTTACTTGTTCTAGAAATACCTCATTCACTTACTCTTCCTGATTCGGTGGTCTATAATAGACCTCGACCAGGACATCGCCTCTATTTTCTAGGCTTTTATCTTTATACAGAGACTCAACTGTTCTGCCTCCCACCTCATTCTGAGCCTCAGAACAAATGTATATTGCAATACCGCCTCCCTTTTTATGCTGCCTGTCCTTCCTGAACAAGCTATACTCCTATCAATATTCCAGTACCCCTCCAAGTCTCTCTGATGCCAATTACATCATAAATTTAGCTTATGTACTAATATTTCCAGTTTTTTCTGTTTATTCCCCATACTCCTTGCATTTGTGTACAGATATCTAAGATGTTCATCATATTCCCCCACTGATTTCACTCTTGTTGCTCCTATGACCCTGCTGTAATTTTCCACGTCCCCCACAAACAGCAGTTCTGATATACATAGTTCTGGTATAAGGTTGACAATTGTTCTCATGCAGGTTGAAGTAAACCCATCATATATTGGTTTCCTGTGCTTTCCCAATGAAGTACTAATCATGTTTATACAATGCCAGAAGCTGCAGAAATATACAATATTTTGCAGACGCTTTCCAATATGAAGAATACAAACTAGATTACCAGCAGGTATGTTATATGACTAAACCAATGAGCCAACTGACTCAGCTGCAGCACAAAACTCAACAAAAAAAGACCCTTTTGTGACGGACTGTGCTTACTTATAGTAGCATAGCTAATCAGTGCATTTTTGGTAAATGGGTCTCTAGTTAAGGATGTCTTGAACAAGAAATTTCTTCAAATATTGGACACAGATTTTGCTTTTTCATGGGTTAAACTTCAATCTCATCCCTCATATTAGACCTCTGGGGGAATTGACAGAATATTTACAGTGCCAGTACATGTCCAATTTCAGATAAATTTGAAGAATTCATTGTTGCTGTTAGGTGCTCAGAATGTTTTGCTGCTAAGCTATTTAAGGCAATTAACTCCCATGTCTTCAAAAGGAAAGAATCTAATCACATTGGTGAAGGAGTTTTCAAAACACCTAAATACCATGGTGACAGGTGCATTCAAAATACTCAAGGTAAGCCTCAACTTTCAAAGCTATGCCTCATACACATCAGAATAAAATTTTTAATTATTGATTTATTAGGACCTGAAAACTGACAAAGCTCCCTCCATCAAGTCTGCATAACATAAGAACCCCCATACTCCTGGCGGAATTCTGGACCACTGCACAATGCAGAATTTTGCAGAAATTAAAGTTGTGCATGCAAAATTCTCCCCCACCCGCACCCCACAGAAATGGGCTGGAGAGATGTTGGCTGCCACTTGGGGCCGCTGGACCCATCACAGCCCAGCTTGCAAATAATAAGACAAGGCCAGGAGGAGGGGGAAGAAACTGGAGGGTTCCCAGCAGTTGCATTCCCAGCATTCCCTAAAGGAAGGAAGGTGGTGGCGTGCAGAAAACTGCAAGCCCAGGACCCAGCATCATGCTGTTTCTCCCTCCTAGGCTTTAGAAGGGTACGGTCTTGGAGTGTCTGGGCCTGCAGATGGTGTTGGGGAAGAGGGAGGCACTGTGAATGCCTGGGCTGAGGAGTGGCACATGGCTAGGTTCAGGGGAGGAGGGGAAGGGCAGAGAAGAACTAGATGTGCGGGGGGGATGTTCTTTAAAACTCTACTTCTGTTGGACTGTGTCTCCATATAGTTATGGACATTCTTGCTGACAAGTATTTTGAAATAAATCACCAAAATATTTGAAACTGGTGTGATTATATAGTGCTATTTTGACAAATAAAATTTGCAGAATTTTAAAATAGTGCGCAGAATTTAATTTTTTGGCACAGAACACCCCCAGGAGTAAACCCAGTATGGTTTTAGGGATTCTTGAAGAATGCAAGTATTAAGACATACACTGCATTTTCAAACAAATTGGTATGTAACAATGCTATATCTGCCAAAGTACAACACAGAATACTTGGTGGTAACATTTTAGGGTTAAAACGTCGTAACACAAAGTTACACCATTTAAATGTGTGCTATATCACTACTGCCAGCTTCTCACTCAATAGCAATACGTGTTTATTTCTTGGATTAGAGACCTTTTTTTAATACAGTAACTTGAGCCAAATACAAACCCACCTGAAGCCATGCCTCCACTGCTTCCACCCATGCTATTCCAGCTATACTACTAATCATGCTAGCTCGATTAGAGTTAACACAAGTATGCATAAGAGAACAGAAGAGTCACACCCCTAGCTCATGCTAGACAGTCTTAATCTTCTAAAAAAAAGCTATCGGGAAACAGTGAATAATTGTCATTAATTCACTAATTAGAAGACCAACTTTGATAGCGTGTACACTTTAACCTATTACTTCGAATATGCTGAACATTCTAATGGATTGTTTCTAATACTGAGCAAGTTCTATTCTGGAGGTGGCCAAAACTTGCTGACCTTCAAGTTATGAAAATTGTGAGCGATTCAGAAGAGCGGGGCATACCTGCCAGAGTTCTGGGCTTTAGCACTGCACAGCTGCCTTCTGGAGCTTGGGGCTGCCCCGTGGGGCTGGAGTCCATGGCTCTTCTCCCCCGCAAGTTTGGTAGACAGAGAATGAGGGGCATGGTAGGCTCTATGAGCTGCACTGTTAACTGTAAAATGAGCCACATGTGGCTTGCATTTTGCGGTTTGGCCACACCCATTCTATTCCCTACAGCAGGGATCAGCGACCTCTGGCACGTGGTTCACCAGGGTAAGCACCCTGGCAGGCTGAGCCAATTTGTTTACCTGCCGCATCCACAGGTTCGGCCGATCATGGCTCCCACTGGCTGCGGTTCGCCACTCCAGGCCAATGGGAGCTGCAGGAAGCAGTGCAGGCCGAGGGATGTGCTGGCTGTGACTTCCTGCCACCCCCAGTAGCCTGGAGCAGCAAACTGCGGCCAGTGGGATGCAGCAGGTTGGCCGAACCTGTGGATGCAGCAGGTAAACAAACTGGCCCGGGCCCACCAGCGTGCTTACCCTGGTAAGCCATGTGCCAGAGGCTGCCGACCCCTGCCCTACGGCAAGGTCTTAAATATTTTAGTTTAAAAACAAAACAAAAACTTTGTTCAGATGATGAAATGGGAAGCCATGACTGTTCCCGTAAGACAGGAACAATATGGTCACTTTTGGGACAGGCATAAGAATCCAGTCAACTTGAGTTTACACTAATTTAGCTAGCTACAAATACGAAAATTACTTGAACAAACTTTTGGCCAAGTCATTAAAACTCTAATATTAAAGCAGTCAGTAAAAAGGCAACACTTTGTCCAAATGGTAGAGTTGAGATTTATTAGAACTGCATATATTTCAACATCTGTCCCACGACTTCCCACTAACTTGCATCTAATGAATACGACCACTGAAATATGTTCATTTTGAAATTAAAGCCAATTTAGATATTAGAAATGTATATTGTGTAACAGTAATTCTATGTTAAAAAAACTAAGAACTAACTTTACTCTATGACTGACTAGGACCTCAGTTTCTCTTCAGCAATGAAAACTAACCAGCTGCAAGGCTACCTACGATCCACTCAAGTACCAACAATATCTATCAAAACATACATGCACACACTTCATTGTGTGTGGAAATGAAAAATGATATGCAAAAAAATGGTTTATATGGGTGGAAATAGAGGGGTACAAGTGCAAAGGGCCTGGAAAGACATTCTTCACAGGAGCAATTTACTTACGGGCAGCAGAAGTGTCATGGAGGAGAAGAAACAAGAACTGACAGATGAGGTAGAGGTAGGATAAATTACAGAACTGAATTAGAAAAGCCAACTCTGACATTGGGGTGTTGTTAATACTCAGAGGTTCATGAGGTATGCTGCTGCTTTGCTTTGGAGACAGGCAGTCACAGTTGCCCCATACCTGACTCCATGTGCAAGCAAGGTGGCTTAGTGGCCCCTTCCTCCACTTGCGCAACTGCTGTTAATCTGAAGCAACAGTTTTCCGCACTGAAGTGTATTTCGCCTGCAAACACATTTAATCCATAAATTCACAAGTCTGATTGGTTTTATTTTAAAGGAATCTAAAAATCAAGATGATGATTTTAGAAAGACTATACGATCTCAACACCAAATTTAATGAAACAATTGAGACAGTTTTCAAATTACACTTGAAACACTGCTACGTTTTGTTTTTGGTGCTTGAATAGTGGCCGAAAAACATTTTTGCACAAAAATGGTATTGAAGTCATTAACATATATTTGACTACATCATCAGGTTAAAATGTCCAAGTTCATGCTAAATTAGCACAATTCTAGAAATATGAAAGTCTTGCAAAGAAAATATGGTTACATAACCGAAGTATGGAAGCACCAATTGCAGTTCCATAGTTGAGGCTGAATTCTTTTTTGCACTGAAAGCATAGACTCACCTTGTGTTATAAAAACATAGGATTATCATCCAGAAATTTATAGCTCTAATGCTTTGAGTACAGAAGGATGTTAGTTCTCAGGAAATTCAATTAATTAGTTTGAGTAAAAAAACCAAACAAGTTGGGTCTCATTAAACAATACCTGCATCAGTCTTTTTCCTGAATCTTAAAAGGAGAACAGGCTTTATATTTTCCATATTGCATAAGATTTCACTGATTTTAACAGTCTACAAACATAGGTATAATCAAATTAATTTTTTGTATCTAATTGTTCCATTATATATACTTACAAGAAGAGTTAGATCAATATCACAGGTAATTAAAATAGGTCCACTGAGATCAGAGGAAAGAATCAAGCACCCTCCTCTACAGCTAATTTGCATGTAACAATTCTATTTGTTGTAATGAGTTAGCCCTTAGACTGGATATGTGTCAAGAGTTCTAAGGCAGATCAGAGAGCAGTGACCAGTTGAGCTCCTTAAAGTCCATGGCCATGTGCTAGCTTTGGACATCAGTGTCTTACCGATTCCACATGACCCTGCTGTCTCAGCTCCACTGTTCACCAAGGCAGCAATGGGAGCGAAACTGAGGCAGGAGCACAACACAAGTCCTTGAAGTGAAAAGATATTGAGATTTCAGGACTGGGCTCTCCACTCTCCTGTTTTCCTTTCTGCATAGTCCTCTTAAACACAGTCTCTTAAACCAACAAATCAATTGTAAATTTAAGAGCCAGATTCACATTATATTCCAGCTGTTTTCAACTGCTCTGGCGATGCACCTATAAACTCCCAATTTAAATAGTGCACTCTGGCATTAAGAGCCAAAATTAAAAAACCTATTTAAGGTTGATAACTACATATCTTCAAATCATAGAAACACAGCATGGCAGCATTCTGAGTCTCCTGTTGAGTGTTCATATTTGACATTAACAATTAAAAACAGATTCCAAGAAAAGTGTACATGAAGATGAAATTAAGGTTCAGAGTAGATATCAGTAACTTAAGGGTAAAATGTTACAGGGATGCTGTAATTAACCCAAAACCAAACATTACAAACCCAGGAAATTCAGAGCTAAGGTTACACTTAAACAAAACCCAAACATGTTAAGGTTATGGAAATATAATTGGGACTCTCAATCAAATTTCACTTTACCTTATAACACCATACAGTACCTGTACAATTACAAACAAGGTATATGTGTGTTGTGTTTTAGATCTCTTCTGCCTCCTCTCCCCCTTAGCCATGATGTTAAGGAGGGAAACAACAGCTAAGTCCTCTGCTCATTACAAGTTGGGAACTTAGGACACGTACATTCATTATAAGAGCTACTTAATTTGCAAGTGATCCTAGTATTCCTGGTTATCATCTTGCCAAAGAATTTCATTTGTGAAGCTGGCAGCATAAACGTCAATGAAAAAAATTAAAGAGGTTTCAAGCTTAGCAATAATTGTTTGAACAAGTTACTTGAAAATGCTATTTTGAATGGAAATCTACTGTAAAAAGTTCTGACATTCCAAGTAGCCCTCTTGTGGATTTCTGCACTGTGCTCCCCTCAATGGCTGGGCTGCTTTGATCAGTATAGTCTTCATATTGTTCACTCACTAAATATGATTGGTGAAACATCCAGTAAAGTTTAAACAGTGCACTTTACTTAGTACAGATTTGTGGCAGCTCAGTAGTGGTTCGAGCTATGAGGGATGTATATTAATGACCACTAAAACAATTATACTGACCTCTCCACAGCAATTAAGGGAACCCATGGCAATTGTTACTGGGTAGGATGAGTTTCCACTACACAGCAGCAGTGGGCAAAGTAGAAGACATAGTAGACTTGATTACCCTGAAACACAGGGGTATGTATGTAATCCAATTGTTTACTGGATAAAAAGGCCTACTCAGAAGATGGAAACACAAAGTGTTTCTTACCTTGAGGTGCTTGTGGTCATAGCCATGCAACACCCACCTACCACTAGCATGGGAAGTGGGTATCAAGAAAAGGGTTTGAAGCATTACCTTGCACATCCTCTTGTCACATGTTCTACAAATCTAGTTCAATAGCTCTCATTCATGAATGCCAACAGGCACTTAATATATCCTAAAATATACGTCATTGAAGAACAATTTCCATCTCCACTTATTCACAGATTCTAGGACTGGAAGGGACTTCGAGTGGTCATTGAGTCCAGTCCCCTGCCCTCGTGGCAGGACCATATTCTGTCCAGACCATCCCTGACCGACATTTATCTAACCTACTCTTAAATATCTCCAGAAATGGAGATTCCACAACCTCCCTAGGCAATTTATTCCAGCATTTAACCACCCTGACAGTTAGGAACTTTTTCCTAATGTCCAACCTAAACATCCCTTGCTGCAGTTTAAGACCGTTGCTTCTTGTTCTATCCTTAGAGGCTAAGGTGAACAAGTTTTCTCCCTCCTCCTTATAACACCCTTTTAGATACCTGAAAACTGCTATCATGTCCCCTCTCAGTCTTCTTTTTTCCCAAACTAGACAAACCCAATTCTTTCAGCCTTCCTTCATAGGTCATGTTCTCAAGACCTTTAATTCTTGTTGCTCTTCTCTGGACCCTCTCCAGTTTCTCCACATCTTTCTTGAAATGCGGTGCCCAGAACTGGACACAATACTCCAGTTGAGGCCTAACCAGAGCAGAGTAAAGCGGAAGAATGACTTCTCGTGTCTTGCTCACAACACACCCATTAATGCATCCCAGAATCACGTTTGCTTTCTTTGCAACAGCATCACACTGTTGACTCATGTTTAGCTTGTGGTCCACTATAACCCCTAGATCCCTTTCCGCCGTACTCCTTCCTAGATAGTCTCTTCCCATTTTGTATGTGTGAAATGGATTCTTCCTTCCTAAGTGGAGCACTCTCTGCATTTGTCTTTGTTAAACTTCATCCTGTTTACCTCAGACCATTTCTCCAATTTGTCCAGATCATTTTGAATTATGATCCTGTTCTCCAAAGCAGTTGCAATCCCTCCCAGTTTGGTATCATCTGCAGACTTAAAAAGTGTACTTTCTATTCCAATATCTAAGTTGTTGAAGATATTGAACAGAGCTGGTCCCAAAACAGATCCCTATGGAACTCCACTTGTTATACCTTTCCAGCAGGATTGGGAACCATTAATAACTACTCTGAGTACAGTTATCCAACCAGTTATGCATCCACCTTATACTAGCCCCATCTAAGTTGTATTTGCCTAGTTTATTGATAAGAATATCATGCAAGACCGTATCAAATGCCTTACTAAAGTCTAGGTATACCACATCCACCGTTTCTCCCTTATCCACAAGACTCGTTATCCTATCAAAGAAAGTTGTCAGATTCTTTACAAATCCATGCTGGTTATTCCCTATCACCTTACCACCTTCCAAGTGTTTGCAGATGATTTCCTTAATTACTTGCTCCATTATCTTCCCTGGCACAGAAGTTAAACTAACTGGTCTTTATTTCCCTTTTCATAGATAGGCACTATATTTGCCCTTTCCAGTCTTCTGGAATCTCTCCTGTCTCCCATGATTTTCCAAAGATAATAGCTAGAGGCTCAGATATCTCCACTTGTTCTACCTCCTCTCCCAAATATGTAACTGACCTTCAGAGTAGACAAGTGAATGTGACATTCAGCTAGTGGTTACATTTCCCATGAATTATATTGTTAACAAAGGCTACAGAAATTTTTGAAAAATTCCATTGATTCAGGCACATTAAGGTATAGAGACAGTGGCAGATAATGTTTAACTTGTAAGACAAATAAGGCTGACTGGAAGAGTTAGTTTAAATTTGCTACAGTCAAACCAAGAACAAAGGACTATAAAGAGAAATTTAAGGACAGGAAGTTTGGAATAGGTAGTTATACTTCACACAACATAAGGTTCACTTACAGCAGCACGTATAGCAGACACTATAGGCCCAGCTAGCATGGGTACAAACAGCAGTGTAGATAGTGAGTAGACTGCCTATGTCTGAACCCCCAGGGTATATACTCTCTACATGCCCAAACATTGGCTCCCAAATCTGCACTGCTGTTTTTAGCAGTGCAGGGTTCCACTGCTAATGTCTCTCCCTGCTGCAGTGAAAGGCTCCAGCAGTAGGAAGGCAGCAGAGTGAAAGGCTGCCAGAACTTTTCTCCACTGCATTCCCACTATTGGAGGTGCATACTGCAGCATGTAGCTATACACAGTGACAAACATGGATGCAGCTTGGGGCATGGGTCACTTGCTGGTGGCTTCTCTGCAGCTTGAGGTCTTCAAACCAAAATTTGAAGACTTCAATAACTCGGACATAGCTTAGGGGTTTGTTATAGAAGTGGATGGGTAGGGTTCTGTGGCCTGCTTTGTGCAGGAGGTCAGACTAGGGTCAGAAGGGACCAATATGATCATCTAAAGTCTATGAGCTTGCCTTCGCTGCAGCTATATGTATAACCCTCTACTCCACATCTTGCCATAGATGTAGAAATAGCCATATAGTCAAACCTGTGGAATCCACTTGCACATGAGATCACCAAGACACCACAGATTCTTGTAGTTACAAGACGGCATAAGTTTATGAAATATGCATCTAAACCTCATGACAGTGTGAATAATCTGATGATGATCAGGAAAAACCACCACATCCCGTATATAGCACTACTCAACTGGCAGCTGAATTATTGGGTAAAGTGCTGCATTCAGATGCAACAAGCACTTGCTAGTACTGGCATCAAGATATCAGAATATCAAAAAGAAAAAAAAATAAGTAGCTGTAGTCTGATAAGGTACATTAAAATAGTACTACTGAGGAACTGAAACTCAGACCTGTTTCCCCTTCATGTTGACATTTTCCTCCTAAATAATTAGCACAAGATAGTCAAAGGTGCTGGTGTACTCACAGTTTCCACTGAAATCCATGGGAGTTGCAGATGTTCATACCTCTGAAAATCAAACCATGTTTCCAACAAATCCAGTTAATGATTCAAGGCTGAAACCACCACAAGCATCTATTCCTCATTTTAACCTTTTCACTAGTGCCCGAAAGATTCTGCCCAGTACCAATGTTATGGGACTGGAGACTAAGGCCTTGCCTACACTGCCACTTTACAGCGCTACAACTTTCTCGCTCAGGGGTGTGAAAAAACACCCCCTGGAGTGCTGCAAGTTTCAGTGTTGTAAAGTGGCAGTGAAGACAGTGCACCAGTGCTGGGAGCCACAGTTCTGTAGCAAGTGGAGGACTTCATGGCTGAGGAATAAGATAATACAAGTAACTGACAGGTTTTGAGTTGGTCTAATGTTTTGTTGTACTGATTGTGTCTAAACTATAGAATTTTACCAAAAATACCCCCATAAAATTGGTGGAGGCCTTACTTTAGGCATGAAGGCTATTGTGACCTCTAGCATTTTTACCATCATATTTGCCACCACTGTCTTGCCCATACTCAGGGCTCCCAATAGTGGTACAAAGACAAACAGGAACGTTCTGTAAAACATTTAATTTTTTAGACAGGGCTGAGATAATGAAGTTTTCTAATGGTGTATTACCCACCTTTTGCATCTTCTCTGTGTGGTACAACTGAAGTGTTTCAAAGTCTTTTGTAAGTGGCTCCTATTCCAGTGAGACAAATGTTCAAGCTACTGTGATCTGCCATAATGTACTTGGAGATTCTCCTCCAGAAAACAAGCATCCTTCAGAAGTCTACTAGTATTTGTGATTATAAAATAGGTGTTATGAAAGAAAGCAACTGATTAAATGACAGTCGATGCTCTTGGTGTTAAGTTACATGTAGTAATGTTGCCTGTAGTTATGTTACATTTCCCACTATAGGATTCTGTTTTCAGTTGCTTATAACTTTGGCTCAAATTTTGTACGCTAAGTGTCTGCTTCAGGAAGAGTATCTTGAAAAGCGTGTTGAAATGGCTGAACCATTTCCCAAAGCAAAGTAGGGAAAAATACTGTTTTCTCATGTTAAAAAGATGAGCAGTTTTGTTCAGAAGCTGTTCACCTCCATACTTTGGAGCAGGGCGTGAAATTTCGCAAGAGGCTTGCTGTGGTAGGGGTATCCCTTTTTTTATTCCCATTGAAAAACCACCCAAATTTGGTCAAATGATAAGCCTCTGAAAAATCTCAGTTCATACATGCTCATTAGACTAGTTAAAGTTTGGTGGCTAAATTCTCTGAATAAGCACTGAACATGCTCTATCCTCTTGCATCTACATGCACAAGTGTCATCCACACAGAGTGATGCAGCATTCTTTAACCTGGATTGCAGAAGTTGAACACAAGTTCTCTGCAATTGCTCCTTCAAGTTTCCAGGAGCTGCAGGAACTGAGTAGTGACAGTCTCTTCCCCTCAATTGTCTCATTGCTGGCTCCCAGGCAATTTGGAAGACAAGGGAAGCTGCCTGACTTCAATGTAGGGAGGCGAGAACAAGGGGTGTGGGGGAGTAAGGGGAGGGGAAATCAGGGTAAAGGAAAGGACACATATGCTGGTGGTTGGGGATGAGAGCAGAACAGGCTGGGTAGATGGGCAGAAAGATCTAGCCATTAGATCATTCCACTACAGAACCTGGAAAGAACCAGTTACTCCAGAGTCTCAGGATTCCTTTGCTGTCCAGCAAATAGCTATGAAACACACAGGCAAAGCATCTCCATCCCTCTCTAGTGGCAAGTTCACAGAGAAGTTAACAGGCTTCTGTTGCGATCAGTTACTCCATTAGCTTAAGGGATAGAAGACTTTGCTGGGGATCTGTAGATGACAGCCCTGTGGATGACCCATGATGGGAGGTCAGTATGGTTCTGCATGATGACTTTTTAAACTTGTAAGCATTTAAAAATCTTAATATAGCAAACTACATTAAAGCACACAGGCTAGAAAATGTCAGAATTAATTACCTGTGACACTTTAATTTGGCCCCTTGTGTGTATGCAGTATCACAGTCTTAGTTACATCATGATTACACACACTTTTTTCCATGACACTCACTGCCTTCTGCATGCAGGCTGGACTATGTTCTTGGGCTGAATCAGGGTTGTATAGTGAATGAGGCTGTTGTCTGTAGGACCTGTACTTTAGGTGCTTCAGAAGTTGGAAAAAAGTGCATGACGAATGAGATGGCCAACTGTAAGAAGGGCAAACATGTTCACATGTACCCTCCCTCCCCTGAATACCCAGCTTGAGTCACTTGGGGGCTGATTTGCAGAAGTACTAAGAGCTGCAGCCAAAGGTCAGTGGGAGCTTTGCTCCAAATATATAGAGTGCTATACAGTTCTAGGTACTCTTAAAAAAAACAACACAACAGACCCTTGGCATCTCAAACTGAGCACCCCAAACTAGTTGTGATTTCTGACAGTCGTAGCTTTTATCTCTGTCAGTTCCCCACATGTGGAACTGGGATAACACCACTTCACATCCAGGGCTGCTGTGAAGATAAAAGCATTAATGTTTGTAAAGAACCAAGATACTAGGATGAGTACCATAAAGCCCATGAGCCGATTAATAATTTTTTATTTAATGCAAGATTTGAATGGTGTACAGTAACAGGATGGGGACACATTGAATGATGAGGGCAAAAACAAATATTAATGGGTAGCTGCCAATTCACTGAGCACTGTTCAGCATGTGCACTGAATGAGCTTTAAAAGTTCTACGGAAAAGCAATATGTGATTGTGCAGTTAAAGACTATCAAATAAACATGCCCAAGGGAGCTACATGGGCACCCCCAACTCTGGCATTTCCCTTACTTATGAGTGTTTGACTTTGCAACCTTAATATTGTCAATGTGCTTTTTTGGATGTAATATGATCTAACTAGCATTCTCAAATCAGGATATTTATGGAAAAGGGAGAAATAGTAATAAGCTTTGAAAACAAAAACCTCAAAACACTAGGCAGCGAATGGGTTTTAGCAACTATGGATTATGAATGAGGCTACAGATGATTCAAAATCCCATTATGGCTAGTTCCTCAGATATTTTTGCTCACATCCCCATGCACTAGTGCTTAAGGATTTAGTTTGTGAATTAGGGCTCTTTATTGCCATTTGTTAAATCAGTGAGCACTAAGTGTTATTTGGGGCATGAAAACTGAAGCTAATAGAGGCAACATAGGGTGGGAGAGGGAAAATCTGGAAAAGCATTGGAATCTTTCCCAAGTCTTCAATTATATTCCACACTTAGTTTGTTGTTATACTAGAACTGTTTTTCATAATGGAAGGATGTGTGCTATAATGACCTTAGAATCTCTTAAAACTTTAAGCAAATGAGCCATACTCTGTAAAAAAGCTGGAATGTGGCCATCATTAGTAGATTAGTGGTGTGCTTTTTACTCTACAGTAGGCCTCCTCACTTGACATTTACAATTAATATGTGCATGCTTTTGTTGTGGCTTATTGCTATAGTGGCTTTTCCAAGCCACAGTAACTGAAACTTACAACAGTTCAAGACTGCTGCTGGCTGCCCTCTCTGATTCTATAAACAGTGAATTGGTGGCTGAAAACAGGAGAGTTTTCTTTTTAAAATCAGATTTACAGTTTATTGTTGAAAGACTGGTTTCCATGGGAACAGGAATGAACTGCAGCCAGCAGTAGAAGAGTTAGCTACTAGGCTTCAGGCTTGGAGCTGCCGAGTTTTCTGCCTTGTTAGACATTAGGTTTCAAAAGACTTCTTCAAAGTACTTAATTTTGAAGCACTTTTCAACATTTTAAGAGACTTTTAAAAAGCTTTATTCAGGTACAGCTGTTAAAAATATACTTAATGTAAGCTAGTGGAAGAAAAGCCACCTTCATGTTGCACAATGCTCCAAAGCAGTGGTGGGCAACCTGCTACCTGTGGGCCGCATGCAGCCCATCAGGGTAATCCACTGGCAGGCCAAAAGACAGGTTGTTTACATCGAGCATCCACAGGCATGGCCCTCTGCAGCTCCCAGTGGCCGCAGTTTGCCATTCCCGGCTGAAGGGAGCTGCAGGAAACAGTGGCTGGCTCACATTGCTTTCCGCAGCTCCCATTAGCCGGGAACCACGGCCACACCTGCAGACAGTCAGTCAATGTACACAAATGGTCTCATGGCCTGCCAGCAGATTATCCTGGCCACAGGTTGCCCACCACTGCTCCAAAGGCTTGCAGATATCGGTGTAATTGTCAACCATGTCATGTCTGAGTGCAATTGATCTCAACAGCCAGCTGACATTATCCTTTCCTTTAGGTGATTTTGTAATGTGTACAAGTTGATCTTGTCAGATAAGATATTAAACTGACCCTTGCTGCCCTTAATTGTTTTGCCAAATTGCTACACTGCATGTATCCCTTTCTGGCATTTCTGCCAACTCCCGGATAACTCCTCTGCAGAATTGGGCATGGAGAATAAAAAATACATTGAAGTCTTTGGATGAATACTTCATAGGTTGTGGTTTTTTTCTTCATACATGATGCAACTAGCCCACACAACATCCTCTCACGATAGGCATTATTGCCTTTTTACTGATGGTGAAATGGAGAAACTGAGGCAGTCTGTTAAACATTAATTCCAGATTTAAGTCCCTGATTCTTCGTTCTAGTTTTAGAACACAAGATTGTACTTCTCTATCAACACAGAAGTAAAGCTTGTGCGGTATAGCAAGTATTAGTAGCGTGTGGCCTGTATTCTAGGTCCCTACATTCTAGTTACCCCACTTTTAAAACCAGTTCAGAGAGTCTGAATAACAGAATAAAAGGGTAGAATTAATTGACTGGTCATAGTTTTAAACTAGTTCTGTAGTACGTTTCCTTACTCACTTCACTAGAATCTGGGATCCTATTCTATGTTCCCAGCAAGAGTAACTTACAAGCACTCAGGGAAGGTCTACACTTAAAATGCTGCATCACCATAGATGCAGCGCTTAAGTGAAGACCTTCCTGTGCTGACAGAAGAGTTTCTACCATCGGCGTAGTTAATCCACCTCTGCAGTAGGTGGTAGCAGGTCGCCTGCCGACATAGCCCATGTAGACAACACTTGGTCGTTATAACATCGTTCAGCAGTGTAGATTTCTCACACCCCTGAGTGACGCAGTTACACTGATGTAAGTCTGTCAGGTAAACATCACAGTGCTACAAACTAGCAGAGGGGTTGCTGAGTGCTTGTTGACTAAATTGTTTACTATCCGATAGAAACATGCAAGAGAATCTTTATGTTGGGGGGGGGGGGAAGAGAAATCAAACCCTTTTGTTAGAACTAGCCCAGGATTTGCTCAGAAGGCTTTTGTACAAGCCCATGTAGATATTTGTCCTTTATTAATCTGAGCAGTTCTTGTTTATCCTTAATAGTAGGAGCTGAAATTGAGGCTCCATGAGTTCCTAAATGATAGTTTGCTTGTAGAGAATTTGAGAGCTGAAGTCTAAGGAAAGTTACTGCTGTCTTAGGCCACGTCCAGACTAGGGTATTAAAATCGATTTTAGATACGCAACTTCAGCTACGTGAATAACGTAGCTGAAGTCGAATTTCTAAAATCGAGGTACTCACCCGTCCAGACGGCATGGCATCGATGTCCGCGGCTCTCCATGTCGATTCCGGAACTCCGTTCGGGTTGATGGAGTTCCGGAATCGATGTAAGCGCGCTCAGGGATCGATACATCGCGCCCAGACTAGGCGCGATATATTGATCCCCGAGCAATCGATTTTAACCCGCCGATGCCGCGAGTTAGTCTGGACATGGGCTTAGGGTATATCTTCACTAGCAACGTTAAAGTGCTACCAGCCTGTGTAGTTGCGGCACCAGCAATGGAAGAGAGCTCCCAAGTTCCCACTTTTAATGTGATACTTGCTAGGTGAATGGGCAAAACAATGGCAGGTGAAACTCAATGCTTTGAACTGTTCACACACTTGAACAAACTGTAAATAGTGCTGGCCAGGAAAAAAAAAAAATCTTCAAAGAAAAATTCACATCTGAAAGTGGTTTTTTTTGGTTTTTTTTTTGGAGCGGGGGAGGAGGCTGAACTGGGACAAACCACCAAAAACATGAAAAAGTTAACAGGAAGGGTTTAAGAACAAAAATTCTGTTTTGGTTCTCTCAAGCCATATTTTTTTTGTTTCCTGGTGCCCCCCAAGGCAGCTTGGGTCAATTCTAACAAATGATGTTGCTGCAAAGTTTCTAGTATATCATAAAATTCAGAAATATTCCTGCAAATTTAAGGTCCAGCCTTGCTATAGAGTACATGAGGCCTGAGCTTTATCATTACATGCCCACTTTGCACTAATTTTATTGCATCTACAAAATCTGTTAAATGCATACAAGAAATCTTCAACAGGCTACCCACATTGTGTTTTTAAATCCAATTAAGTCAGTCAGTCAGAAGCTAAAATGTAGATGTCTACAAGCACTTTTTGTAAAACTTCTATACGTGTGTTGACTGGACTAAATATAAAGAACATTTGCATATAAAAGCTAGATGTGGTTTAGGTGGAATTATGCTTCTGCAGGCCAAGGTCAGTTAGTGGAATTAACAATTTATTTTTAATTAACCAACTTTAGTTATACACCACTTTTGAATGCAAAAAGTCCCAAAAGCAATTTACAAACAAATCTACAAAAAATGTACTATCAACCAACACTTTTGGAGTGAAACAGCTGTTGTAAGATCTGTAGATTTGCTCTGCAGTTTTAGGACAGATGGAAAGTAGTTACAAGGCATTTACCCAAACTAGAAAGTGACCAGACAACAAGTTCAGTAGCCTACTCTTGAAAGCCAAGGGCTCTAACCACAAGCAATTAGGAATCAGCTTTCACATTTCATCTGGTGGCATCTTAAAACCTAGTGACAGGCTGAACTTCTGGTTCAGTATTTAATTTAGAGGCGAGAATGCCACCCATTTTGTGGATTAAGTCAGATTTTGTACTTCCCACAGAATAATGAACATATTTAAAATATAACAAATGTCACCACTTTCTGCAGCATCCAGCTGTTCCTTAAGTTCTCCAAGTTCCCCATAAAAGTAATGGCCAGGCTTAGAACTGTTCTGTCTCAAATTAAACATGTGCACATCCCAAAGTCCTATGACCACAGACCACAAAATCAGTTGGTGCTCAAACATGGTACCAGCAAAGACAAACAGCTGAACATTTCTAAAACATCCACTGGGCCGTGGAGTGATTAACCGTAGATAGACGCTGTGTCTTGCATCCCTTAGGATAATGCAAACTAAACAGACACTCAACCACTCCAAAAGTTGTTTTTATTGCTTTGACAGCTACTTCGTTTGACACTTCTCTGATAATGAATAAGTTTATTTCATGTGGTTGCTTTGTATTTTGGAAGTTCAGAAATTGGACAACCTTCTACCAATGTCATTGACTTGCAGAAATTCAATTTAGTATAATATGGTGACATTCTCAGGAATGCGGTCTCTGCCTAGAATAACCAAGTCTCATAACAAGAAAAAAGTGCTGCGGGGAAGCTTTGCAACATACCTGCACAATGCCTAATTCTGCTTAATGTCATCAGTTCCCATAAGTGAACATCTTTACAAGTTTGTGTAAATGACAGATTAAAACAAGAATTTTCTAAATTTATGAGGGACTGAAAACAAATAAGTCTGTTATTTCAATTTAAGTTCACTAGAATTCTGGTAAGAGCTTGAAAAGTTTACCAGACACAAAATACACTCACAGGGCAAGGCCCTGGTAAGAAACCTAGCATCCCAACCTGCTAGGAGTGCTCCCATACACTTTCCAAAGCCTCTAAACTGCTCTCAAGGGAAGAGTCTTCACTTCTCTCTCTCCCTCCAGAGCCTTATGCCTGATGTGAGGAGGAGCAGAAGAATTCACTGGTACTCTTCTGGCACTACTCCAGTCTCCTGGTCTTTGGATTCCTCTTCCCCTGTGAGTATCTCAGAGTCTACCTCTGCTGTTGCTGGTCTTAACTTTTCCCAAGGAACTACAGCATGCTGTACACGAGTCTTCCACCAAGTTCCAAACAGCAGCAAGGAATCTAACAAATCTTATGAACTGCACTCTGCTACTGCTGTAGAGGCACTGAATGTCTGGCTACAAACTAAGTAAACATCAGCATATTGATTACCCTTTGTTCACTTTTGGAGAGTTATTTTACCAACCAAATAGAGACAGAATGTTTTTTATTAAACTATTTTATGTAGCTATTCATGTTGTAAGTGTCTTCCCTGGCTTCTTGGGGCAAGTGGATTTTTTGAAGTCTAAATTCTGGTATTACTAGTAATATTATGCAACTGATAACAATATAAAAACAACCCCTCAGCACTGCTTGAAACTTACTCCAGGTGGTGGAGGTTACTAATAGGACAAGTTTTCTTTTTGACAAGCGAAGCTACCACTCATCATCACTTACAGTCACTAATGGTACTTTAACCCCGACCTTTACACGGAATTGTGAGTAAGCACCAAGAACGAAGCCCAGAGGGGACTAGCATGCTGCTCTCAACTCACTAGATACCATGCACCGGTGGAAGCTAGGAACTGAGCGGAGACAAGGCTGGGAGCACAAACGATTCATCGCCAGGCTCTGAATCTCTGGGCCCCCCTGTCAGTAACAAGTTGCGCAGCACATTAGCTTCCACGCTCGCCGGAGAGAGAGCAAAGAGCCAGAGCTAGCACAAGGCATTCTTCTCTACCCTCCCCAGACGCATCTCCTCCCCACGCTCTACCCACAAGAACCACCCCCCCCCGCCACAGCCACCGACCCCACATACAGCCCCCCTCTCGCCCAATCCGCCTCAGCACAGCCTCCCCTATTCACCCCCAACACGCACCCCGACTCTCCTCCCCCCACACACACCAGCATCGGGCGGGACAGCGCCCCTGGGAAAGTCGGGGGCAGCCCAGTCCCCACGTGCTACTACCGGGCAAACCGACCTCTCCCCGCCCCGCCCCGCCGCCAGCCCCCCCCCAGCGCGGCCTAGTGCGACCCCAGCGGCCATGGCGGCCCCGGGGGAGGCGACTGACCGGCGCTACTCCCCTGGGAGGAGCAGAAAGACCCCGCAGAAGGGGAGGGGCCCCGCTCCGCGCAGACACCGGGACAACCAACTCCGTCCGGCCCGGCCCAGTCCCAGCCCACCCCCGCCTGCCGACCCCGGAACAGGGGCCCGGCCAGGCCGAGGGACGCCTTCCCCGAGAGCTGAGCGAACCCCCAACCGCCCAGAGCCAGGCCCCCTCATTCCGCAACGGCCCCTGCCAGCCGCTCCCCCCTCAGTACCTGCGCCGGACCGGGGCTCGCAGTGACTCAGGAACGACGAGGAGGTGCCGCGCGGCTGGCGGTAAAAAGACCCAAGCTCCCGCCGCTCGCGCTCATATAGAAATAACGTCACCACGTAACCCCCTCCTCCCCACGCGCCCCTGTCCCCAGGCAACGCGCGCGCGCCGGGCTGAGCGCCTGGGCGGGAGCTGTCCGGCATCAGCCCCGCCCCCATGAGTCGGAGAACTGGGCTCGCGGGGGGTGTAGAGCCAGGGGCCGCTAGGCCGAAACATGACAAACAGCTCGGCCCCAGGCGGCCTCACGACATACAGCATGAACACACAGCCTTCAGCCAGCCCCACCTGAGATTTCACACACACAGCCCCAGGCCCCACTTGAGATCCCACGCACACAACATGAATAATACAGCCAGCCTCAGGCTTTATCTGAGCGCGCGCGCTCACACACACACTCTCTCTCTCTTTCTCTCTCTCTCTCACACACACACACACACACTCTCTCTCTCTCTCTCTCTCTCTCTCTCTCCCCCAGGCCCCATGTGTGATCTCTCTCACACATACTGTTAACACTAACAGCCATCAGCCCCCAAGCATGATCTCACACACCCAGCATGAACACATACAGCTACCGCACCAAACCCCAAGTGTGATCATACATGTATGCACACCTACTGAGGAAGCCTGAGCACAATACACAAACATCCCCTACAGGCTGAAGCATGACACCTGCACTCCCCGGGCCAAAACACAACATACACATACCCCATGGGCTGAAGGGTGACACACACAAACACATCCAACCCTCTCCCCCCTTTGCCAAAATGTAACACTTGCACCCTGAGATCTCAGGCAGGGACTCATCTCTTCTCCTGGCCAGCCACACCAGGTCCACTTCACCAGTCTACTAGGCCTGACAGACCCACACCAAATTAGGCTAGTTGTTACAGTTGTTAAAATGAGTCTCAGTGCCATGGTATTCAATGGAAATCTTTCAATAAATTGTATTGCTCTTCCTGCATGCATTGTGTAATAGGCAGTTCGTTTAAGCCACCCTAGCAGCACCTTGTACCAAAACAGATCAAACTCACCTGCATCAAAGTATGGAAACCATATTCACATGGGCTATACCCGCAGGAAAACAACTTGGTGTCACTATTTATTTTATTATTTATCATACTTAAGATTTATGCGATTCTATAATTTTGCAAGGTACTTTACAGAAATAAAAACTGTCCATGCCCTAAAGATTTTGCTACCCAGATGAAGTTATTTAACAGTGGAAATGACAATAACAGAGAATGACAGAGGAAGGAACGGGAGAGATTGGTGTACCAACTCAGATGCAATCTATTATGTATTAATTTTGAAAAAACGGATGAAACATGAGAATCAGGCCAGGCCTACACTTTAAAATTTAGGTCAACATAGCAACCTGTAAAAAAATTCACACCCCTGATTGACAGCAATGGAAAAATCCCTTCCTACTCTATATCACTACAGTGACATAGCTGCAGTGCTGCCATTGTGTCACCATAGTATAGCCATACTTTGAATAGAAACAAGTAATTTAATCAATATTTATTCTGCAACATTAGTTATATTTTATTGTAAACATGTTAACATTATTCAATCAGCTAAAATGGCACCACAGCTATGTAAACTGCACACATACTGGCTTATGTCACCTTGCTCTGGTGATTTTCTAACATTCAAACAACCAATTCATTTCTTCTTCATGAAACTTTCCATCCCACAGCTGGCTCCAAGCATCTCTGAAGCTTGCAGTAGCAGATGATCTACATGTCATAGGATCTCCTCAGTGGCCAGGAAGAAATCCTTGTTCACATATTAGGTAATATTACAGCAGCCCTGCTACCAACTAAATATTTGGAATGCAATCCTCAAGTGCACTTAAGTATGCCAATTTTGGTCGGATGTATTCCTGGAAGTTTCATCACATGAAATAATCTTTAATTATTCCTGGAGACTCCAGGACAACCCTGGATGATTGGCAACCGTAAATGCACTGGAGCATTTACTTCCCTGGGCACACCTGGGAAGTAAAGGTGGCTTCTGTACATCACCTTTCTGCTCTCACGCCAAATCTATGATCAGCCAGGGGCAGGTCTGACCCTTAGCATGATTTAGAGCAGCCTCGCAGCTGAGAGATGACGCACCTCTGAACCAGCTATTACTAAAGAGGCTAAGAGATGAGTTCCACTGTGAAATAACAGCAAAAAGCTTAAGGCTCACCAGATGTCACAAAGGGATGCATTTTTCTCAGTTCTCTTTCAAACGGCCATGAACTGCAGCACTGCAGCACTATGTGTACCTATATCTAATGAAAATAATACATCCAGAGACAATAGAGTCATAGACTTTAAGGCCAGAAGGGACCATCATGATCACTAGTTTTACCTTTTGCACATCACAGAAGAATGTCACCCACCTATTCCTGTAAAAGTCAGATAACCTCTGGCTCAGTTACTGAAGTTCTCAATCCTGATTTAAACAGAGATTCCACCATTTTCTCTAGTCTAAAATTAACAAGTGACCAGTACTCCATGCTGCAGAGAAAGGCAGAAAATTCCCAGGGTCTTTGCCAATCTTTCTCAGGGAAAATTCCTTCCTGGCCCCAGATTTGGCATTCAGTTGGACTCTGAGTATTTCAGCAAGACCCACCAGGCAGACACCTGGGAAAGAATTCTCTGTAGTAAGCCAGAGCCCTCCCCATCTAGTGTCCCATCACCAGCTGTTGGAGATATTTGCTACTAGCCATCACAGATGGACTACATGCCATTATAGGCAGTCTCATCATACCATTGACTCTATTAACATATCAACCTCAGGCTTGAAGCCAGTTAGGTTTTTTTCCCCCACTGCTCCCCTTGGCAGACTGTTCCAGAACTTCTCTCCTCTGATGGTTAGAAACATAGACGGAGAGGTATATGGGCCTGTGGTGCCCATGCTCCACCAATATTTAGGAACATGGGTTGGGCTCCACCAATGTTTGGGTTTATTGTGCTTTGGGGGGCCCCATGCTTCAGGGGGAGGTGGGGTCCTGAGGGATTAGTAGGGGGCCTGGCACCGGCAGCAACAAATGACTCAGACCCAGCCTGCCCTGCCCTACCCCGCTGGTTCCTGGTGTCACCTGGGAGAGGGGGCAGAAGCTGGAAAGAGGTAAAGCGGGGACTTGGGGGAAGGGGTGGAATGGGGGCAGAGAGGGGGTGAAGCAGGTGAAGCAGGGGCAGGCTGGGGCCAGGTCACTTGCTGTTGCCGGCACCAGGCCCCCCGCTAAACCACCAGACCACCCTGGACCCCGAATCCCCCTGAAGCACAGGCCCCCAAAGTGCGGGGCATGGGGCAGTTGCCCTGGTCCGTCTTATAGACAGCTGTGCCTAAACCCCACATTCCCCTGAAGCATGGGGCCCAGGGCGGTTGCCCCAGTCCAGCCTATGTAGGGGATGGCTCTGCTTGGACCTGTTCTGGGCACCACCAAAAATTATACAAACCTGACACCCATGGTTAGAACCTTTGATTAATTGCAAGCCCAAACTTGCTGATAGCCAGTTTATACCCATTTGTTCTTGTGTCAGCATTGGTGCTTTACTTAAATAACCCCCTTCCTCCCTGGTATTTATCCCTCTGATGTATTTATAGAAAACAAGCATATCTCCCCTCATCCTTCTAAACAAGACAAGCTCTTTGAGTCTCCTCTAATAAGGCAGGTTTTCAAAAAAAATGAACCACATTCTTGTGGCAAGAGGTATACGTTTTAGCTTTTATTGAATAATTACCATAAGTTACAAGGATAGCCAAGTGAATGATGAAAGTTAGAGCAGTTACCATTTCTCACGCTTATTATTTACTTTCAGATGGACTGTCTTTTTAGCAACAATAGAAGAACACCAACTCAGAAAAAAAAACATAGTGTATAAACAGTTCTGCACAACAGAAGTGCTGTTGAACTGTCACATGGCAGAGCTAGCAAAGCATGCAAATTCCTATATAGATTTGAATGAAGTTCCCTCCTAACTTTCTGTTTTGTACTTGGTTCTGCTTCTGTAATATGAGAGCAAATTTGCTATGAGAAGCACATTTTCAAACGGTGGAAACAGCAAATTAAAGAAATCTACTATATGGAACTTTTGAAATACAGTAATAGAAAACAAAAGAAAATGACTTGCATCAGACGACGTGGGTATTCACCCACAAAAGCTCATGCTCCAAAACGTCTGTTAGTCTATAAGGTACCACAGGACTCTTTGCTGCTTTTACAGATCCAAACTAACACAGCCACCCCTCTGATACATGACATGGTATGGACACAATGAAATGCTAGGGTGTGATTATACATCTGTTGACATAGTAGACTTTCAGCATCTTTCATTTCTCAATATTTTTAACTTTCCAGGGATAAACTATGACTCTTGTCTTACATTAGGGTTGCTCATGAAGATAGAAAAGAGAAGCCAGAAAGTAGTAACATAGAAATTGGCATTAGACATAGACCTGAATAAATTTCAGGATGTGGAGAAGATAGAGCTATAATGTGAAGTTGGTAAACTCAAGAAAAAGAAAACAACAAAAATAAGTTGAAATATGAGAAGAAATTTTAAGATCTCATATCCACTGCTGTAGTGATAATTTCAGAAGTGAATTATATTAGATATAACATACAATGCACTATTATGTGACCCAAGGTGCCTAGGGTAGCCCACACTGAAAATGTCAAAGGGGAGGCTGCAAAAAGAGAGCAGTTTATCCCAAAACTGGTGGTTAACACTTTAGTTAGGGTATGTCTACAATGGCAGAGTTACAGTGCCAGCAGTTACAGCACTGCTCAGAGAGCATTGAAAGGAAACCAATGTTGTGTGTTCACACTGACACCAGCCTGTGAAATGGTGTGTTCACACTTGCAGCGCTTGCAGCGGTATTCGGAGTGGTGCACTCTGGGCAGCTATCCCACAGGGCATCTTTTCCTCTTCTGACACTAAGAGTTGTGAGAAGGCGGAGGGGGTCCTGTCCCAATGCCCTGTGATGCACTACTTCGCATCCCAGCAATCTCTGCACTCTGCAGGAATGGATCCGAACTGCTGACCTGTATGCTGTTCGCTCTAATTAAAACGTCACGAGTGGCAGTGGAGTTATTCCTTAAACTACAAATGCAAGAGGAGTGTGACATGGGTCTCGCCATACATACTAGCTTCGACACGAGATTGCTTGTGACGTTCACTGAGGTGCTGACCACAGTGGAATGCTGCTTTTGGGCTTGGGAAACAAGCACCGAGTGGTGGGATCACATCGTCATGCACGTCTGGGATAATGAGCAGTGGCTGCAGAACTTTTGGATGAGGAAAGCCACATTCATGGAATTGTGTGATGAGCTCACCCCAGCCCTGCGGCACAAGGACATGAGAATGAGAGCTGCCCTGCCATTGGAGAAGCGTGTGGCAATTGTACTGTGGAAGCTGGCTACTCCAAACTGCTACCAATTGGTTACTAACCAGTTCGGAGTGGAAAAGTTGACCGTTGGACTCATGTTGACGGAAGTGTGCAGGGCCATTAATCACATCCTACTCTGAAAGACCGTGACTCTGGGCAACGTGCATGACATTGTGGATGGCTTTGCACAAATGGCCTTCCCTAACTGCAGAGGGATGATAGATGGCACACATATTCCAATTCTGGCACCAGACCACCTAGTCACTGAGTACATTAATCATAGGGGGTATTTCTCAGTGGTTCTCTAGGTGCTTGTGGATCACCGTGGGCATTTCACAGACATTAACGCAGGTTGGTCCAGGAAGGTGCATGACGCACGCATCTTTTGAAACACTGGCCTGTTCAGGAAGCTGCATGCAGGGACTTCCTTCCCGGACCATAAATTCACCATAGATGAAGTAGAAATGCCCATTGTGATCCTGGGAAACCCCCGTACCCCTTAAATCCATGGCTTATGAAGCCATACACAGGGCACAAGGAGTGGTTCAACAACAGGCTGAGCAAATGCAGAATAACTGTTGAGTGTGCTTTTGGCCATTTAAAGACCCTTTGGCACTGCCTCTATGGGAAGCTGGACCTGGCCGATGACAACAGTCCTATGCCTATATTCACTTGCTGTATGCGCCATAATATTTGTGAAGGGAAGGGCGAAAGCTTCTCTCAGGGCTGGACCGCTGAGGCTCAGCGCTTGGAAGCTGAATTTGAAAAGCTAGAGACCAGGGCTATTAGAGGGGGGCAGAGCAGGGCCATAAGGATCAGGGATGCCTTGAGACAGCAATTTGAAGCTGAAAGACACTAATATTTGTTGCTATGCTTGGGAGTGCAGTGCTTGTAATGCTAGAAGGTGAACGTGATTGGTGTAGATCATGCAATATGAAGATTTAAGATAACTGTCTGTTGCTTTGCAGGACTCTGTTTGCTTTCAATTAATAGAATAAAGCTTGCTTTCAAACCAACACAATTCTTTTATTAAAAAACAACAACCGGAGGAGAGAGTCAAACAAAAAACACATCAGCATTGAGGGGGATGGAGGAAGGGAAGGTCCCAGGAGGAGGTGGGGTCCTGGCATGGTTAAAGATTTGTGTACATCCAAGGATCATATCCAGCCTTCTCCTTTGGAGTAAGTGCAGCAGTTACTGTACTTCAGCAGGGCCAAACTGCAGAGGGATGGATGTTCAGCGCAGTGGGTAGTCCGTAGTGCTGGACTGTGACAGGGGAGGAGTGGAATGCCACGGGTACAGACTGGAGCCAGGAGATCTCTGAGGCAGATTCCCGTGAAGATTATCAGTGTTCCCATGAAGTGAGGCAGTCAATCAACAGCCTGTTCCACCACTCAGAGTAAGTATGTGGTTGTATGTGCATCATACAGACACAAGCCTGCTTTCCACAACCCTCCTGCCCCCAACAACTCACTTCAGCGATTCCCAAAATCAAATCCACTTACCAGGGCCCTCCTCTCCTGTTTGTGCTTCACCAAGATCTGACTACTGTGACTGGGATAGCCTTCTCCGGGGTAGAAAAGAGCTTTTGGTTGCATGCATCTTTGACCTCTGAGTCTGCCATTGCCTCTGCATCCCTCTCTCCCTCCACATCCTCCTGGCTTGGTCCACTCTCGACTGGCACATGAGACACCGAAGTACCAACAGTGGCCTTCACAGTGGAGGTTGGGTCACCACCGAGTATTGGGTCCAGCTCTTTGTAGAACCAGCAGCTCGTGGGCGCAGCATCAGAGCAGCAGTTTGCCTCCCATGCCCTGTGGTAGGCATTCTGCAGGTCCTTCACTTTGACTCTGCACTGCAGTGTGTCCCGGTCATGGCACCTTTCTGTCATGGAATGTGAAATCTGTCCGTAGGTATCATAATTCCTACGGCTGGAGAGCAGCTGGGACTGGACAGCCTCCTCTCTCCAAATGCTGATGAGGTCCAGCAGCTCAGCACTGCTCCAAGCAGGAGATCGCCTGGTGCGTGGAGCAGGCATAGTCACCTGGAAAGATGCACTGAGACCACTGCATGCATTACTGAGCAAACAGGAAGGGGACTTTCAAAATTCCAAAGGAATTTACGGGGTGGAGATGAAGGTTGGTCACCTGAGGGCGGGGCAGTAGAGTTCAAACTGATGACCAGAGAGGCAAGAACAGGCATTGTGGGACAGCTCCTGGAGGTCAATCACAGTGCTGTAATCGACCAGGGTGTCTACATTGGCACCACAGCGCTGTACCCTCGTCGCATAAAGCTCTACGCCTCTCATTGGGGTGGGTTTTTTACAGCTCTGCAACTGCGCAGTTTCTGCGCACTAAGTGGCTTGGCAGTGTGTACACCTCGGGAGTTACAATGCAGAAAGTTGCTTTACTTCGCAGAAACTTGCCAGTGTAGACAGGCCTTAGATTCACCAACCAATCACAAACTCTGCTCTTGATCCTCCACACTGGTTATCAAGAAGCTAAAAAAAATAAATCACACAGACCCCTCTATAGCATTTCAGTTCTCTGACCCCCTGTAGTGGGGTGGACTGCCCCACTCCCTGGGAGGATGGGCTGTGGCAGGCCAGAGAGCCTGCACAGCCCAGAAGCCAATCAGAAAAGGGCTTATGGGGAGCCAATCAGGGCCAGGCTCACCCATATATAAAGACTGCCCAGAGCAGGAGCGGTCAGTCTGTCCCAGACCTTTGACAGGGGAAGGTCAGTCTCCAAGGGGAAACTAGCACTGCAGACAGTGCAGTGCTAGGCAGGCTCAGGGAGGCTAGAAGGCTCTAGCCCATAGCCACCAGGGTGCAGGCCCTGAAGGGAAGGGCCTAGTGAGAGCAAGGGGCTGTAGGGGAAGCGGCCCAGGGGAACAGACAGAGGAGGAGAAAGAAAGAGGACAGTGAGGCTGACGCCAGAGAGTCTCTGGGCCGGGACCCAGAGTAGAGGGTGGACCTGGGTCCCCTCCTTCCCCATTGCAGTACACCCAGCCATGGGCCGTAGGGAGCAGCCGTTACAGCCTACGCCAGATCCTTGACAAGAAGGATCAGACTTTGGGGTGTGGGGTTGCACATGATGGCTGGAGTGGAGGACTGCTGATCACCGATCCCCAGAAGGGGGTCCAGATGGACTAAGGGACACTGCTGGAGGGCAGTGGCCTTGAAGAGGATGCCACCGAGCAGGGAGCAATGCGGGTCCAGCGACAGCAGTGGAGAGCAGAGGGCAGAACAACGGATGGGACACCACCAGGAGGGGATACTCCACTGGAATCGAGCTAATTCCGAGAGTCATCAGCAGAAGGTGCCAGCTGGTGAGTCCCAATCAGTGCATCCAGTAAGGTGAGGAGTTATTTAAAACTCTGTTCACCATACAAAAAGTTCTTCTGATCCCCAAAGGGCCAGCCACATTACCAGATCAATACTATTTTGGATCTTACCCAAAATACCATGCTGCCAGCCAATCTTTTAGCATCTAAAACTAAAGCTTTATTATAAAAGAAAAGAACAAGAAGAGAATTGTTAAATGGTCAAAGCAATCAGATACATACATATGACTTCAGAGTCCATATATCAGATTATTAGTTGCATTAGAGAGTTTGCTGGCTTGTAAAGTCTCTCTTGAACACATCCAAAGCTTGGATGGCTCTATCAGTCCTTTGTTCAGAGCTTCAGTTTATAGAGAAGTTACTCCAGAGGTGAGAAGCAGGATTGAAGACAAAATGGAGAAGATGCAGCTGCCCTTTTATATCCTTTGCCATGTGGCTTGTATAGCCTTTGTCCCAAACACAAGCTCACAGCACATGGGCGTGAAAAAGCACTTGGAGTCCCCTGTCCACAGGCATGTCCCTACATGTTCGGCTGACTCATAAGTATAGCCCCAGGCTTCTTTCAATGAGTTCACTGTATAGCTGATTGCCCTTAATAGGCCATTAAGCAGGCTGGATAGTGCTGATACCAATCTGTCTGTGGGTGTCACCCAGATACACAGCACAAGTTTGAGATATCAATATATCACATGTATTTATAACTCACAAGACAAAGATGATGCATACATATAAACACAATTATCATATTTAGCAATCATAACTTTTCCACTGATACCTTACATGGCATATCTTGTAAGATTCATAGCAATTTTTTAATATTGGTATCAATAATATAAATAGTGACCCATATTCCATACAGCATCACAACCTACCAGTGGATTGGATCTCAAATTTGTAAATAACGGTGTCTGTTGTGGCATACGTACCCTTACCAGGAAACAGCAATGCAAGGTCAAGTCCTAACTGAAATATCAATCTTGGGTAGAAATTCCTCATTAAGTAGTTCATTTCTATTGACATATAAAATTAGTAGAATAGAAAAGAACAAATCCTTTTATTAATGTATATGAAAGAAATGGGCCTAAAGAAAGGTGAGGGAGGAGAAATAGGATGGAAATAGCTATATCCCTTGGAGTGCCTGCGGCTATCCCAAATTTATCCTATAGTTTCACAAAAGAGGCTATATACTGGAATGTCAGTGTCCTTATTGCCTTGGGGTACTTACTGTGATTCAGTTAAGGCTCATCCAATTGAGTGGTATCATGGTCCAGGCAGGGCTGGTGCTTCCATTTAGGTGACCTAGGCGGTTGCCTAGGGCACCAGGATTTGGGAGGGCGGCAATTAGGCGGGGGGGGGGGGGGGTTCCGCGCTCTGGGTCGTCGTCGGCAATTCTGCAGCGGGTCCTTCACTCGCTCTGGGACCCGCTGCCAAAGTGCCCCGAAGACTGGGAGTGCGGAAGGACCCCCGCCTAGGGTGCCAAAAATCCTGGCACCGCTCCTGGGACCAGGGTATGGCTGTACTGGGACCAACTCCTAAAAAATGGTTAATTTATTATGTAAAGGTGTGAGGACCATCTAGCTTTCTCACTTTACTTTTCAATAGCCTTTATATGGTTGGTTCTTTGACAATCAGGGTATGTCTATACTTAAACCGCTACATTGGCACAGCTGCAGTGCTTCATTTGCACTACTGTAGTGCTTCAGTATAGAGACTCACTCATGGACTTTAAGGTCAGAAGGGACCATTACGATCTTCTAGTCTGACCTCCTGCACAACGCAGGCCACAGAATTTCACCCATTCACTCCTGTAACAAACTCTTGACCTATGTCTGAGCTAATGAAGTCCTCAACTTGTGGTTTAAAGACTTTAACGTGCAGAGAATCCTCCAGCAAGTGACCCGTGCCCACACTGCAGAGAAAGGTGAAAAACCCCCAGGGCCTCTGCCAATTTGCCCTGGAGGAAAATTCCTTCTCAGCTCCAAATCTGGCAATCAGCTAAACCCTAAGCATGTGAGCAAGACTCAACAGCCAGACATCCAAGAAAGAATTCTCTGTAGTAACTCAGATCCCACCCTACATAGTGTCCCATCACAGGCCATTGGGAATATTTACTGCTAATAGTCAAAGATCAATTAATTGCCAAAATTAGGCTATAATACTATCCCCTCCATAAACTTATCAAGCTTACTCTTGAAGCCACATATGTCTTTTGCCTCCACTGCTCCCCTTGGAAGCCTGTTCCAGAACTTCACTCCTCTGATGGTTAGAAACCTTCATCTACAGTGATGGGAAGGATTCTCCTGTCAGCATAGGTAATCCATCATCCCAGGAGGCAGTAGCTAGAGTACTGTCCACACCAGACGCTAGGTTGGCATAGCTACATCTGTCAGGGATGTGGATTTTTCACATTCCTGAGAGATGTAGCTATGTCACTGTAGGTTTTCAGTGTAGACCAGCTCAGTTTTTCAATTTTTGCACTGCAACAGAATCCACAGTAACCTTGTGCTGCAGGAACCCCACCTGAAATAGTCATTGTACAAACATGGGAAAGAGTGCAGTGTGTACTTCGCCCTGGAGGAGTCAGCACTAGAGCTGGGCAGGAAACAGTTTTCCCATCCTGTGAAAATTTTTGCTATATTAAAAAAAAAAATCATATATTGAATCAGGAAAAAAATCTTTTATCTTAATATTCAAAAAATAGTTTGGTCCAGGTTAATTGAAACATTTTGTTTTTGAGAATTTCAAAATGTTTCATTTCAATTTTGACCATCAATTTTTGTACTATAATTAGATTAAATTTCAAAATGAAAAGCCATTTCAAAATGGAAAACCAAATATTTCATTTAGAAAATATGAAAATGATTTTTTCAACATTTGAGTCAGATAATTGGTCAAAACCAACCCTTTTCTGTGAACAGTTTCAACAAACCAGCAGTTTCCAATGAAAAAACATTTTTGTTGGAAAATTCTCAACCAGATCTACTCAGCACCACTAACTGTTACAGCATCATTTCCCTTCTATCACTCCTAAGGCTGATCCTGAACTACTGAAATCAATGGAAGTTTTGTCATTGACGTCAATAGGCACAGGATCATGCAGTGAGAGAGCTGTTGACACTGTGCTAACTAGTAGCAGTCCTTGCAGCCCTTAGCCCAAATTAAGAAATGAGGATGTTGAGATGAAGTCCAAGGCTATGGGTACACTAGAGAGCGTACAGCAGCACAGCTGCACCAATGCAGCTCTGCCACTGTAAGCTCTCTAGTGTAGCCACTTTACCCAATAACCCCACTTTGTAAGGAGATGCCCTCAGAATACTGACTACTGCATTTTAGCTGTCTGGATCTGGAGCCTAAATCAGCAAGTTCCTGCACTTTAGCACTGGGCACCTGCCAAAAGTTGTAACAACTAAACAACTCTCACATAGGTTTAAACTGTGACTTCTAAGATGGGGAAAATTCCAGCCCTTTGGTTATCCAAGACCCAGTCATAGGCTTTGCTGTGAGGAAGGGGGGGAAAAGCACAACCAGTTTACCAGTCTCAGGCAGTCTGGTGGTAGGGGGGAAAAAAGACCTAGTAAAGGGATGGAGGATGGGCTGACTGCATGGGCAGTGGCTGAACCATGGGCTCAGGGAGGCTATCCCTGCCCCAGCCCACTCCTTCCACCTGAGGCCCCACTCCTCCCATCCCCCTGCTCCCGCCAAAGCCCAGAGGCACCTCCCGTGGTCGCCAGCCCCCCAGCCCCAGGCCACCTGAGCACCTCCAGCCCTGGAGCATGAGCAGGTGTTTTGTGGCCTCCCAATCCCAGAGCGCCAGGCGGGCCGGCAACATGCAGCCCCCACCCCAGAGCACTGGGTGGGCAACAGGTGACCCTCTCCCTCCTCTGCACAGGTGGCTAGGCCCCAGCAGTGGATGCCTTTTTGAAGAGATTTTAATCAAACACAAGTTACTGGGCTCAGCATAGGTTTCACTGAATGACATTCTGTGACCAGTGTACACAGGAGGTCCGATTAGATGATTTAATGGTCTCTTCTGTTCATAAAAATCGATGAATCTTTTCTCTCTCCCTCACACACACACACACGCACACACCCCCTCTCACTCCTCCCTTCATCTGCTTTTCCTTTTCCTCTGTCTTAGTTATGTCTACACTTAAACCACTACAGCGGTGCAACTGCCGTGAGGGGAGGGATTCTCCTGTCACTGTAGTTAATTCACCTCCCTGAGGTCTGGTCTACACTACAGCATTATGTCAACATATGTCACGTTAGGTCAAAATTATAGTGTGCATGTCTACACTACCAAGCCCTTTCCACTGACCTAAAGGGCTTGTAAAATCAATGCCTATACTCCACCTCAGCAAGAGGCATAGTGCTAGAGTCGACCTTCCTGGGTCTAATTAGGGATAATGTAGACACAATGATGTGTAATTCAATGGGATTGGCCTCCAGGAGATGTCCCAGAGTGCTCCAATGTGACCGCTCTGGACAGCACTTTCAACTCCACTGCACTTCAGCTAGGTACAGAGGAAAAGCCCTGGGAACTTTTGAATTCCATTTCCGTTTGATCAGCATGGAGAGCTCACCAGCACAGATGACCATGCCTGCCCAGGGCTACAAACGCGCTCCAGCATGGAGGATACAGGAGACACTGGATCTGATTGCTGTGTGAGGAGAAGAGTCTCTGCAGGCAGAGCACCAAACCAGCAGAAGAAACACTGACATCTATGCCAAAATCATACAGGAGCCTGGGGGACAAAGGCTATACCAGGGACACACAGTAGTGCTGTGTGAAAATAAAGGAGCGCAGGCAAGCATACCAGAAGACAAGGGAGGCAAACAGTTGCTCTGGTTCTGAGCCACAGACATGCCACTCATATGAGCAGCTGCATATGATTCTAAGTGGGGACCCCACCAGTACCCCAACACTCTCCGTGGATACCTCCCACAGGCCATGGGCAACAATGAGGACGACATTGTTCATGAGGAAGAGGAGGAGGAGAATGTGCAGCAGGCAAGTGGAAGATCCATTCTCCCCGACAGCCAGGACCTTTTCCTAACTCTGGAGCCAATCACCTTTCAGGGCCTACTGTTGCAGGACTGTGATGGTGGGAAAGGCACTTCTGGTGGGTGCACACTTGTAATCACACTACAGGGGTTAAATGCAATTGTGGGTTAATGTTTAATCTGAGGTAAACAATTGGGATACATTGGTGGCCAGTGCAGCCATGCAAAGGGTGCTCCCCAGAAAAGCCTGTTTATGTGCCAAGAGTTTCCCCATCAAAAAATGTCCCCAGGTGTGCTCTGACACCGCCTACCCTGACACCGCCTACCCTTTCTTGTGTGCTTACCATGCCAGCCTGCAAACCAAAATCTGCTGCCCAGCACTCTGCCATATGTTGTACCTTTCTGGTAGGCGCTTCTTTTAAAAGACAAAATGTGGCCAGGGAATGTATTTACTGCTGTGAAGTGTTTCATTCATTGCAAGAGTTAACCAGCTGTTGTGAACAATGTATGTTCTGTAAGGCTAACCTTGTGGGTTTTTTCCTTGCAGCTGCAACCTGCAATTCTTCTGTCGACGTTGTACTGTCTACATCTAAGGCTATGTCTACACTATAAAATTAAGTCAACTTAAATTATGTTGCCAATCATCCACCACTGTAATTAAACCATTTTTGTATGTCCACACAATTCTCCTTGTCATGGCAGAGCGCATCCACAGTTGGTGCTCTTGCATCAATAGAGAGAGCAATGTGGGTAGCTATCCCACTCTGCAACTTGCCACCAACTGCTAATGGTAGTTCTGGAAAGTGATCATGGGGGCAGGCTTACCATCTGCTGACGCAGTTTTCTCTATCCAATCATTCTATGGGCTTCTGACTCTTTCATGCCGATTTTCAACAGCCACTGCAAACTTTGCATCTGCCATTACTGCCTGAAAGCATGGATCCAGCATTGCTCTCCAGTCTTGTGATGAGTGTTATGAACACAACATGGATGATCCTGCAGTATTTCATGAGCTGCAAATCTGATAATGACACCAACACATGGTGTCTGCGCTGCTGTGTGCCATGGAAAGAAACAACTCCAGATTACTTTTGGCATTCACAGAGCTGCTCACATAGTGAATTGTTGCTATTAGGCTTGGGAAACAAGCACTGAATGGTGGGATTGCACTGTGATTCAGGTATGGGATGATGAGCAGTGGCAGCAGAACTTTCAGATGCACAAATCCACCTTCCTGGAACTGTGTGTGGATCTCACCCCTACCGTCTGACACAAAGACACCAAAACGAGAGCTTTACTAATGATGGAGAATGAGTGGCAATCACTGTGTGGAAGCTGGCAACGCCAGATTGCTACCGATCAGTCACGAATCAGTTTGGAGTTGGGAAGTCCACCGTGGGGCTGTAGTGATACAAGTATTCAGGGCCAGTAATTGCTTCCTGCTATGAAGAACTATGACTCTGGGCAATGTGCAGGAAATAGTGGATGGCTTTGCAGCAATGGGATTCTCTAACTGTTTGTGGGGTGGGGAGGGATAGATGGCATGCATATTTCCATTTTGGCCCCAGGCCACCTTGCAACAGAGTAAATCAACAGAAAGGGATACTTTTCTATGGCACTGCAAATTCTGGTAGATCACCAGGGTCTTTTCACCAACATCAATGTGGAGTAGTCAGGGAAGGTGCATGACACACACACCTTCATGAACACTGGCCTGTACAGAAAGCTGCAAGCAGGGACATTCTTTCCGGACCAGAAGATTCCAACTGGGAATGTGGAAGTGCCAAAAGTGATCCTTGTGGACCAAGCCTACCCGTTGCTCCTGTGGCTCATGAATCCTTACATCAGAAACCATCAACGAGCGCTTCAGCAACTGGCTCAGCTGCTTGTGCTCTACCTCATGTCTTCCTGCACAATGAGTACTTACTGGAGCTCCCCTTTCCTGCATCAGTTGCGCCAGAGCCAGAGAGCTGGGGCTGGCTAGAACCTCAGAGATAAAAAGAGGTTCTGGCTCATCACACCACCAGATGACCCTGTCGCCTGCCCCCATCCTCCTCCAGCTCCACTTTCTTGTCCACCACTTCATCCTTGGGGTTCACTCTGCTGGCCAGTCTCCAGGCTCCCAAGTAGGGCTTTTGGTTGTGGAGGTGGGTTCCCTTGCCAAGGATACCATTCAGCTCCTTGCAGAAGCAGCATGTCTTTGGTGATGCACCAGAGCAACGATTGGCCTCCCTTGCCCTCTGGTACGCCTGCCTCAGCTCCTTGACCTTAGCACAGCACTGCTGCATGTCCCTATCATGCCCCTTTTCCTCCATGCCATGAGTAATCTACCAATAGATATCAAAGTTTCTACAACTGGAGCAGAGCTGTTGAGGCGGGATTGTTTGGTGTGGGGAGCCGGTATGGTTAGCTGAGAAGATGCTATGTGAAGTCTGCACACCAAGCAAACAGGAAAAGGAATTTCAAAAATTCCCAGGACTTTAAAGGGGGAGGGGCACATGCCTGTGTACCTGGACATAGGGCAGTGGAGTTCAAACTGATGACCAGAATGGTCACGATGGACATTGAGGGACACCTCCTGGAGGCCCCTTAGGGTGTCATAAGCAAGCTCAGTGTTTATAT
The DNA here is from genome assembly GCF_007399415.2 of Gopherus evgoodei. Classification (NCBI taxonomy): domain Eukaryota; kingdom Metazoa; phylum Chordata; order Testudines; family Testudinidae; genus Gopherus; species Gopherus evgoodei. The sequence continues at coordinate 295,572,483 of NC_044322.1, read as the reverse complement.
TCAAACTGCATCACTTGAACTTCATCACAAAAAGCTCTATGCCTCTTGCTGAGGTGGTTTGATTATATCACATAGCAGGGGAGTTAAATTGACGGAAGGAGCATTGCAGTGTGTACACCACCATAGTTTTGTCATGAAAGCTCCCTTTTGTCAACAAAACTGTAGTATAGACATGGCCTAAGGCTATGGCAGCATAGCTATGCCTCTCCCAGATGTGGATTTTTCACACTCCTGAGAGATGTAGCTATGCTGATGTAAGTTTCCAGATCAGACCAGCCCTTAACACTTCTTATTTCCTCTGTCTAGCAACCCAATTGCCACTCTTTCCCAGTATCTACTTCTCAGCTCCTTATAACATCACTGACTAATGGTTAGTCTACACTAGAGTTTTACTGAGGTAGTTAACGCCTAGTCTGGACACTTCCCAATCATTTTTCCTAGGCTACAAATGTTTTCCATAGGCTGATCCCTAAGGTACAATTCTGAAGGGGCAATGTGACAGGTTTGGGCATTTAAAAGTAGCATAATGAGTTGAGATAGGAAATATGTTGAAGGTGATAAAACATTGTGTGGGGTAATTTTACCTGCTGTGACAGAATTGGAGTTGTTCTTGAATACTTTATGAATTTATGAATACTGTATGTTGGCCTGGTTCCTGGGTTGGTGTATGAAACTATGTTGGTTTAGGTTAATAGGGAGCTGTAAGGAAAAGCAAGCAGAAAGTGAAAGAATGGCTCAGGAAGAGCCAACCCTAGGCAAACACTTGAGAATTGTTAAGGGATGATGGTAGAGCTACTGGCTCTGAGGGCTTTGGCTTTATCTTCTGCTGATCCTACAGCCTGGTTTTGTCTAGAAGAACCAAAGCCCAAGAACACAGAAATACAACAGGTCTATAGCAGTTCAAAAAGGAACGCTCTCTCAAAAGATGTCGGAGCTGTAGGGGAAACCAGACATGACACAGGGACCTCACCAGTATGTCTGAAGAAGTTAGGGCTGCCTAAATTAAGCCAGACATGCCTGGAGGCTGTTTGTTGTTTTAAAATCCTTTTTCTCTAATGCTTTGTTCCTACCGATAAATAAATAATACTTTGGTTTTAAGAAGGCTGCCTTATCACTGTATAGCCATGGTCATAGACTCTCTAAGAGAAGAACTCTGGGTGCCAGAATTGAGCTGGGCCTGCTGGGTAAGCACAGTTAACACACAGAGAACTTCAGCCCAGAGCCTGTTCTAAAGAGTGGAAGAATTGTGGAATTCCATCCTGGGATAGGTAAAGGCACAAGAGCTGAGACCTGAGGGGACTGCACTCAGAGGGACCAGAAAGGGGACAGAAGTACATCAAACCCCGTAACCATGACATCAGCTGACTGAGTTTGTTTGCTTTGGATTTTGTGATATCAAATAAAGGGTGCCAATATAATTTTAGATGGGTGAGTTTTTTAATTGACTGTAAATCCAAATTCTTTAACACTTCATATGTCCCCCACTACATCCTGTTGATCCTGTCATTTGACAGTCTGCATGAAAATTACATTTTTGAGGAGTGTAGGGCCTAGCACATTGGCCATCTAACACATACAATGAAACTCATTAGCTGATCCACCAAGAAGTGAATGAACATCAGCTTTTGAGATTTAACTGCAGATCTGCTTTGTTATTTGCCAGACAAGAAAATTACCTAGAGGAAAAAGAGTTCTTTACCAAAATAATTTATGTAACTATCTTAAAATCTCAATGTTACGACCAAATAGCATTTTAGTTGGTCAGTATTCAAACTGATTAATCATAGGTGCAAAAACTGAAGTGCAGAAATGCTAAGGCAAGAAAATGCATAAGCTGGATATTTTGAATGCATCTGCAGTAGAACCTCGGAGTTACAAACACCAAAGTTACAAACCAACTAGTCAACCACACACCTCATTTGGTATCGGAAGTATGCAATCAGGCAGCAGCTGTGACACACACACAAAAAAGCAAATACAGTACAGTAGTCTGTTAAACGTAAACTAACAAAAAAAGAAAGGGAAAGCTTTACAAAAAAATATTTGACAAGGTAAGGAAATTCTTCTATTTGTTTCATTTAAATTAAGATGGTTAAAAACTGCATTTTTCTTCTGCATAGTAAAGTTTCCAAGCAGTATTAAGTCAATGTTCAGTTGTAAACTTTTGAAAGAACAACCATAATGTTTTGTTCAGAGTTACAAATAACCTCCATTCCCAAACTGTTCATAACTCTGCAGTTTGGGGAGGGATAACTCAGTGGTGAGCATTGGCTTGCTAAACACAGGGTTGTGAGTTCAGTCCTTCAGGGGGCCACTTAGGGATCTGGGGCAAAATCAGTACTTGGTCCTGCTAGTGAAGACAGGAGGCTGGAGTTGATGACCTTTCAGGGTCCCTTCCAGTTCTATGAGCTAGGTATATCTCCATATATTTATATTATAGGTTCTTCTTCTAGTGCTTGCTCATATCCATTCCAGTTAGGTGTGCGCGCGCCGCGTGCACGTTCGTCGGAAGATTTTTACCCTAGCAACACTCGGTGGGTCGGCTGGGCGCCCCCTGGAGTGGCGCCACTATGGCACAGGATATATACCCCTGCCGACCCGACTGTCCCTCAGTTCCTTCTTACTGCCCGTGTCGGTCGTTGGAACAGTGGAGCGCAGCTTAGCTGATCTCCACCTCCCTAGCTATTCTCTCGTTTCTAATCGTTTTTGTGTATATAGTTAGTTAGTTTTATTAGTCCTTTTAAGTAGTTCTTGTGTATATATAGTTAAGAGGGATCGGGGATTAGCCCCTTCCCCTCACCCGGTACCAGGGCCCATGCCCGGTTCACCGGGCTTCAAACCGTGCTCAGCCTGTCATAGGCCGATGCCCACAGGAGACCCTCACGACTCCTGCCTCAAGTGTTTGGACGAATCCCATCTCACAAACAAGTGCTGCATCTGCAAGGCCTTCAAGCCCCAGACGAAAAAGGAGCGGGACTTTCATCTCAAGCAGCTCCTGATAGAGGCAGGTCTCACTCCTCCACCGTAGGCACCGACCACCGCACTGGTGAGAAGTGTCTCTTCTGCACCAGAGCGCACGAGCACCGCGAAGGCCCCTCGGCACCAGCCATCACTGGCCAAGGATCCTGCCCGGCACCACTCTTTCTCCCCAAGTATCAAGAAACACAAGACTCCTGTGGCTCCCATGCCTACGCCATAGTCGGAGTGCCCGCCTAAGTTGGACCACCCGGCACCGTCAACTGCCGTGGCACTGATATCTTCTGCACCGTTGATTCCGGTCTCGCAAGAGCTGTCGAGTCCAGTGCCCACCAGCTTCCCGGCGCACGCCGTGGTTGAGCTTATCGTGCCCTCCACGCCGGAGACATTCTCTACGGCAAGGGAGTTGATTGCCCTGATGGAGCTGGAGCTGCCTTAACCCCCGGCACTGCCGGTGCAGGTTGTGCAATCAATAGGCAAGTCCGCCCTGCTGAGACCATCCTTGCCCAGTACCGCTGAACGATGCCAGTCACGATCGAGGTCCCGCAGACATTCTCGGTCCCGTCACCGATCCCGGTCCTGACGCCGCTCGCAGTCCCAATACTGCTCTCCATCTAGGTACCGGTCATACTTGCGACACCATTGCAGATCCCGATCGCCGACCGATACTCTTGGCACCGATCCCAGGTCCCGGCACCGCTTACAGCACCGTACCTCTCGCAGCCGATCTCAATGTCGTGATTCGAGGCCCCGGTCGACCTCCCGGCACCACGCTGGTCACAGGTCCTGATCTCATTCTCAGTACCGGTATGACTCCCGGTACCATTCTCCAGTGCAACGTGGAGACGGATCGACCAGACACAGAGACCCTCCCCAAGCGGTTTCAGCTCCTCCATGGCCATCTCGGCATGCCTCTGTATCATCCCATGCGGACAGTGCTTCCTATGGTGATCCAGATACACACAGCTGGGTTGTCCAACGGATGCACGGCCCGGACCAGGGACCTCATCAGTGGTCCTTTTGGACGCCTTGGGCATATCACCAAGCCCAACGTGAACCCGCTGTACCATCATGCTCCATTCCTTCAGAGCACCGCGTCCCAGAGGCCATTGTCAGCCAACCTCCCCCTGCTGGTATGGAGGAAGCTTCCGTCCACGCATTGGACCCACATGTACCTCCGGCCCCGGATGTCCCCCATGATCAGGAGTCCGTCCAGGACCCACTCGTCCTGGGACTATCCTCTTCCCCGGATGAAGCGGTAGCGGGGACATCATCATCGGGCCTGCCTCCAATTGATCTCAGGTCACACCAGGATTTCCTGCGGCATGTCGCCCAGAATATCAATTTGCCGATAGAGGAGGTTCCAGAGGTTGAGGACCCAGTGATAGATACATTATCGGCGGAGGCACCAACCCGAGTGGTCTTACCATTCATTCGTTCCATCCAAGCTAAGGCAGATACCATCTGGCAATCACCGGCATCTATCCCACCCACAGCCAGAGGGGTTGAACAGAAATACGTGGTGCCCTCCAAGGGGTACGAGTACTTATATGTACACTCTCCTCCCTGCTCATTGGTTGTACAGTCCGTCAATAAACGGGAGCATCATGGCCAGCAAGCCCCTGCCCCAAAATCAAAGGAGGCTAGGCGAATGGATTTGTTGGGACGTAAAATCTATTCAGGGGGAGGCCTCCAACTCAGGGTAGTGAATAAACAAGCCTTGCTTAGTAGGTACAACTACAATACCTGGGAGGCAGTAGGGAAATTCACAGAGCTGGTCCCGCAAGACTCCCGCCAGGAATTTACAGCACTATTGGAGGAAGGAAAGTAAGTGGCGCGGACCTCTTTACAGGCCTCGCTAGACACTGCTGATTCAGCAGCTAGAACGGTCACCTTTGGAATCGCCATGCGACGTATATCATGGCTTCAGGTGTCAGGCCTGCCACCTGAACTTCAGCACACTATACAAGACTTACCATTTGATGGCCAAGGCCTGTTCTCACAGAAGACGGACCCTAGGCTACAGAGTCTGAAAGACAATCAAGTGATTATGCGTTCACTTGGAATGCATAAGCCACAGACTCAAAGAAGGTCCTTCCGCACCAACCTCAGCACCCTTACCCCCTGCCAAGGCCAAGACAAGATTTTGCCAGAAGGCGAAGTCATGCCAACTGCAGCCGTCACTCTGGACCTCAAGGGGGTAACAATACCAGTCCCACCAAGCCAACGACGGGACCCAAATCAAACTTTTGAGTGTGCGCCTGAAAGCAGTGTACCAATTATCTCCCAGGATCCTTTTCTGTTCTACAACCGCCTTTCCTCGTTCCTCCCTGCGTGGTCCCAATTAACCTCAGATCGTTGGGTCCTACACACGGTGGAGTTGGGATACCACATCCAGTTTGTTTCACCCCCTCCCTTCCGACCTCCCCTCCTCGTCCCTCTTCAGGGACCCTCTCATGAGCAATTCCTCCTGCAAGAGGTACAGAAGCTTCTTACAATGGGAGCTATAGAGGAGGTACCGAAGGAATTAAGGGGCAAGGGGTTTTATTCCTGATATTTCCTAATCCCCAAAGCAAAAGGAGGCCTCAGGCCTATCCTAGACCTGTGAGGACTGAACAAGTTCATGAAAATTCAAGTTCCGCATGGTATCCCTGTGGACCATCATCCCTTCCTTGGATCCCAGAGATTGGTACACACTCTCAATATGAAGGACATGTATTTCCACATTGCAGTCTACCCTCCGCACAGACGGTGTCTACGGTTTGTGGTGAACCATCAACACTTTCAGTTTACAGTCCTTCCATTTGGCCTCTCTACAGCCCCTCGGGTATTCACGAAGTGCATGGCAGTAGTCGCCGCCTCCCTCCGCTGTCGTCGAATACATGTCTTCCCATACCTCGACGACTGGCTCTTTCGAGGGACCTCAGAGGCACAAGTCACCAGTCATGTGGGCATCGTCAAGGACCTATTCATGCGATTAGGCCTGATGATCAGTCTGGAGAAATCTACTCTAGTGCCTACACAAAGAATAGAGTTCTTCAGGGCCTTTCTGGACTCCAATCTTGCAATGGCTAGTTTACCACTACCCCATTTTCAGGCAATGGAATCACTTATACAAAGACTTCAAAACTTCCCGATGACCTCGGCTCGCACTTGCCTCAGCCTCCTCAGTCACATGGCTGCATGCACATTTCTGACAAAGCACGCCAGACTGCGCATGCGCCCCCTTCAAACTTGGCTCGCCTCAGCCTACCGCCCAGGCACTGACGCCATAGACATGGTGGTCACCATTCCTCCGACCATCCTAGGCTCCCTCGACTGCTGGCTGACGCCATCCCTGGTGTGCGCAGGCCCTCCGTTCCATCCACCACAGCCCTCCACGTCCTTGACAACGGACGCGTCATCTCTCGGCTGGGATGCTCACCTAGGACACCTTTGCACTCAAGTCCTTTGGTCGCCTTGGGAGTTGGTGTTACACATAAATGTCCAAGAACTGAGAGCAGTCCACCTGGCGTGCCAGATGTTCCAGAGCCATTTAAGGGGTCGTTGTGTCTCAGTGTTTACAGACAACACAATGGCCATGTATTATATAAACAAGCAGGGAGGGACATGATCCTCCCCCCTTTGTCAGGAGGCGATACAATTATGGGACTTCTGCATAGCCCACTCAATAGACCTGGTAGCGTCCTTTCTCCCAGGAGCCCAGAACACTCTGGCAGATCAACTGAGCAGATCCTCCTTCTCTCACGAGTGGTCAATCCATCCGGACATTCTCCATTCTGTGTTCTGGAAGTGGGAGTTTCCCCACATAGACCTCTTTGCCTCCTGAGAGAACAGGAAATGCCAGGTGTTCTGCTCCCTGCAAGGTCGCTCCCCAGGCTCCCTTTCAGATGCATTCCTAATTCGGTGGAAAGGACACCTCTTTTATGCCTTCCCTCCATTTCCACTCTTCCACAGAGTCCTACTCAAGCTCCGCAGGGACAGAGCCCACCTAATCCTGATTGCTCCGGCATAGCCGAGACAGTATTGGTACACTCTGTTGCTCGACCTCTCAGTGGCAGACCCGATCCCCCTGCCACTGTGGCCGGACCTCATAACACAGGACTTTGGCAGGCTTCACCACCCAGACCTGCAATCCCTTCATCTGACAGCATGGCTGCTGTCTGGTTGAGCCAGTCCGAATTGCATTGTTCCGCACCGGTACAACAGGTGCTATTGGGAAGCAGAAAGCCTTCCACGCAGATGACATATCTCGCCAAGTGGAAGCGCTTCTCCCACTGGTGCACTCAGCTTAACTTTACCTCTGGATGCGTATCTGTCCCCATTATCTTGGATTATTTATGGACCCTCAAAGAGCAGGGCCTGGCGGTCTCTTCTTTAAGGGTGCATCTTGAGCTATTTCCACCTTCCACCCGGGGGAAAGTAGCAGTTCAATCTTTTCTCACCCCACAGTTTCCAGGTTCCTTAAAGGATTGGAGCAATTGTACCCTCAAGTCAAACGCCCGACCCCTACCTGGGATCTAAACCTGGTGTTAGCTAGGCTTTATGGGTCCCCTCCTTCGAGCCTCTAGCCACATGCTCGCTGCTGTACCTTTCCTGGAAGACAGCCTTGCTCGTTGCTATCACCTCGGCCAGGCAAGTCTCGGAACTTCGAGCTTTGACAGCGGATCCCCCGTATACGGGCTTCCACAAGGACAAGGTACAGCTGTGACCTCACCCGGCATTCCTCCCTAAGGTGGTGTCTGCCTTCCATGTTAATCAGGACATCTTTCTACCGGTCTTTTTCCCGAAGTCGCACTCGTCGCGTCGGGAACAACAGCTGCATACTTTGGATGTCCGCAGGGCTCTCGCCTTTTATATCGAGAGGACCAAACCCTTCCGACATTCACCTCAGCTCTTTCTAGCTGCCGCAGAGTGGATGAAAGGCATGCCGGTCTCTTCCCAACAAATTTCATCTTGGGTGACATCCTGTATCTGGACATGCTATGACTTGGCTCACGTTTCGGCTAACCATCTCACCGCCCATTCTACTCGGGCTCAAGCCTCATCTGCCGCTTTCCTCGCCCATGTTCCCATCCAGGAAATATGTCGTGCTGCTACCTGGTCTTCCATCCACACCTTTGCATCACACTGTGCATTGGTTCAGCAGTCCAGAGACGATGCAGCCTTTGGCTCAGTGGTCTTACATTCCGCAACGTCTCACTCCGACCCCACCGCCTAGGTAAGGCTTGGGAATCACCTAACTGGAATGGATATGAGCCAGCACTTGAAGAAAAGACAGTTACTCACCTTTGTAACTGTTTTTCGAGATGTGTTGCTCATATCCATTCCAAACCCACCCTTCTTCCCCCACTGTCGGAGTAGCCGGCAAGAAGAAACTGAGGGATGGTCAGGTATATATCCGGCGTCATAGTGGCGCCACTCCAGGGGGCACCCAGCCGACCCACCGAGTGTTGCTAGGGTAAAAATCTTCCAAGGAACATGCACGCGGCGCACACCTAACTGGAATGGATATGAGCAACACATCTAGAAGAACAACAGTTACAAAGGCGAGTAACCATCTCTTCTATTGGATAGAAAAAGAACCAGATTTAAATAGTTTTATTGACAAAAGAACCGTAACATCCATTCTTTCTGTTCTCTTTCCCCTTCATTTTTTCCTCTGTAGCTTTTGTATTTCAAGGGTTATTTTTTTTTTTTTACAAAAGTTTTCTGAGCGTAGGTTAAGTGATTTCAGTTTCTCCTATTATTCTTGCTTGTTCCTGTAATTTATGTTAACACTTCTGAAGGAACAGCCCATCGGGGACTGACATAAATTCCAGCAAGATTCTCCTCTTCCTGTTTTTCCTTTGTATATTTACCTCTTTTCTCTTCTGTTTTCTCTTGTATTTCCTTTTCTTCTGTTTTGGTCTTTTTTTTTCCTTTCTGTTTTTGTCTTATCTTCTTGAATATGCTTGCTCTTCTGTTTTCTTTCCTTTCACTATCCCTTTTTTTTCAGTTATTTTTCTTCTATACTTTTCCTCTCCTCTCCTGTTTTTTTCAGTCTATATTCTCTTGTTCTTTCCTTTGCTACTTCCTACTGTTGCTCTGTATAGTTTCTCTCTCCCCCTCTCTCTCTCTCTCTCTCTCTCTCTCTCTCTCTCTCTCTCTCTCTCTCTGTGTCTTCATTTTTTCCTCATCATAATATTGATGAGGAAAGTGCTGCTTCAATTTACTAATGGAAGTATAATTTAATCCAGCAAATTTTAAATGCCAATTTATCAGTTTGGCTGTATTATATAGGATAAATATATAGGGGATATAAATCCTTATGCTTTAGGATATAAGCCAACCATTAACTGCCTGGGCTTCCAAAGAAACATCCAGCATGGGCACTTTACTGGGCACTTTACTCCATAATTCTCCATTATGGGATTTCTTGCACCAAGATGTACAGCAAGCAGCAGTAGGGGACCTTGCATCTGGAAAGAGCTAATCTCCAAAGCGGCCAGGAAGAGGCACAACCTGGAATGAGTAGACCCCATGACAACATGGTGGAAAATGTCAGCACTCAGTCACCTTTGATGTAAGAGGACTATGACAGAGACTATGTAAGAAGGTCAAACCCTCATACAAGGGGAGCAAGAGGCATGATAGTAGGAGATGCCAAAAAAGGAAGAAAGCATAGAGATGCCTATGGTGGAGGCCTACTTTGCGGAGGGAAGTCACTCCCTCCTGAGATGGACTTCAGAGTTGCCACTCTGGTTGAGGGGAGCAGATAAACAAGGGCAGGTCCATGCCATTATGAAGCAGGTACTGGAAAACCAGCAGAGACTGTGGGAAATTCAAGTACACCTGCAGGACTATTTAATGAGGGTAGCTGAGCAACAGCAATATCGCAAAAAGAAAGTAAGAGAAGCCATAAGGGCCAAGAACAGAGGTGGTTTCCTGGATTAGTTGGACAGAGGCCCAGTCGAGGTATTGTTGTGCCTGTGGGCAACAGGGGCACATGTAGAGGGACTGTCCCTACTTCCATGGCAATAAGGAAGCTTGACAGGAAGTAAGGATTGATGTAACGCCTAGAAGAATCCCACCCAATAGAAGATTAGATGAGAAGGGGATCTGTTCTGGGGCATGGGGAAAGAGGACATATAAAGAGACATTGACCCCACAGGAAAAAGACGAGCAGGGAAGACAAGGGCCAGGTTCCAAGGGAAAAGAGTCATGAAGAACCAGAGGCCTGTAGCAAGACCACTGAAGTGGCAGAGAAAGCCAAGGGGGTGGTAAAACTGGAACATGAGAAGAAGCAGGAGAGGAGAGAGGAAGTTGAAAGATGTGGGACTAAAAGAACTACAAAGTGGGTGGAGGGACTGAGACCCTGGGATTGAGGGTACTGGGGGACCAGATGGAGCAGATGAAGCAGTTGCAGGAGAAGCTGGTAGCTGCTGAACAAACTCATGATAGGGAGTTTCATGAAGAAAACTTCAGAGCTGCAATGGAGGAGTAATTGTCAGGGACTTAAAACAAAAAAGAGATTACCTGAGAGTCCGAGTGTGGCAAATGCAGGGTAGCAGGTTCCTGCACCCCTGATGATTGCAGTCTTGAGTGGAAGAATTAAGGCTGAGAGAAAAGCTTTAATTAGGGGAAGCTCACCTTTGCAGGAACAGGTAGGGCTTCTATAATGCCAGGAAGTTGATAGCAGAGAGACAGACTGCAGTGAAGTAGTCTGCAGTCATTCCCTGGGACAAGGGAGGTGTGTTTGGGACTACAAAGGCAAGTGGCCCACAGTAACTCTGGGAGAAGGGAGTTTTTGGACTGGAGAACCCAGAGAAGGGGGGAGAGCCAGAAGGTAAGGAAAGTCTCAGGGCAAAGGCAGTAAGGTCCAGGATGGAACAGACCTTGGCTATTGATTAGAGGGGTCCTGAACTGGAACCCGGAGTAGAGGGTGGGCTGGGGTTCCCCACCAGCCACTGGGTAAGTGGTACCATAGGGGCAGTGAATGAGAACACTGCCTAAGGCTGCTGGTAAGCAAAGACGTTGGTACCCCGAACAGGGTAGACATGCATAGTGATCTGTCTGGAGAGCCAAGTCACAAAGACAGAGCACCTTAAGTCTCAGAGGGTGAGAGAAAGAGCAGCAGCAGGGTGTGCAGCGAGCAACAGAAGGGGGCTTTGGATCTGGAAAGAGCTAATTCCCAGCGTGGCCAGGAGGAGGCACCCCCTGAGGTGAATGGACCCACTGACAGCACCTAAATACCTTTAGGAATCTGGATCCAAGTCTGTTATTCACACAGTGTGTCACTGTGAGGACATCTTTATGGAAAGTCTGGTTTTTTTCAGCATGTTGAAACTTTTTGATCAGGGACACAAAATAAAGTTCATATATGAGAGACTGATAATGAGAAGATTGAGGTTGTATTTTGATACACTTCAGCAGCTTAAACTTGATTGACTATATGAGCAAATAAATTAATCTCTTAGAGATGGCAGCAAAGAACTCTCTGAGAAGTCATTGTGCCTGACACGGTTGAGATGGCAAAGAGCTTTGCTGTTGAGAAACTTGAAAATGTGGTACATGAAGGAGCTTTAGGCATCCTTGGAAAAGGGGTAGGGAGATAGTAGCTGCCCAGCTTACTTCAAGATGAGTGGGATTTTCATTTGTAATAACAGCTGCAGGGAACCATCATTTCCATTTAACCGTACATTCTACCCACTGTGAGATCATATTAACTGATGATGATGACGATGACACTGGCCACTACAGATCAGTTGCTTCCCCTGCTGTGTGGTGCAGAGGAGATCAGTTCTGCAGAGGGAAATTCAGTGTGGTCCCAGGGAGAGGGAAACTCTCTCACTTGCTCTGTGTGGCCACCTTGACCGCTCTCCAATCTGGAGAAGTGAGCGAGGAAAGGGGTAGGTTCATCAGAAAGTTCTTTTTATTATCCTGCATGTGAAAAATAGATTACATATCTCCTTCCAAAAAGTCCTGAGACTGGAATGGTCCCTGAAGATGTGTTTCATTTACCTATATTAAGCTTACATCACTAATATTGATCTGAAGTTCTTTGGCCAAATGTTTGCAGCTCAAGTTAGGTTATAATATCAATTATGAATCACACTAATAAGGTAGTCTGTACTTAAGACAATGTAGTTATTGATCCTGTAAGAGAGTAAAGGTTCACATCTTTTATGGGGATAGCTGCAGTATCTCACAGTATCATTTGGGTCTGCTTTAGCAAGGTTGGATTCCTGCACTGTTCTGGATGCCAAGAAAACAAACCTGTCAAGCAATACTGCTTACATCGATATTTTGCCAGTTTGAATGAAGCAGATTTTTAAGGGGCAAGGGTGGAAGGGAAGAATAAGGCTGATCATTTCAGATAATCACTAGCATATTTGTAAACACTGGGAGACCATATTAGCCTGTGAGGTTATATTTAGGCTATAATTGACCTAACTATTTTTTCTCCTGTACTCCTCCCCTAATTCAATGGAATAGGCCATTCCAGTACTTTGGGGTAAAATTCCAAAGGGTTGAGTCCTAAACTCCTTTCTCTGGACTTGCAAATTTTGTGCCAGCAGATCAGGTTGGTAGTTGTGCAAATACTAAGACCAGTGCCCACAATTCAATTAAAAGTGCAAAAACACTGGCAAAATGAAAGGCCGCCCTTTTCAAAATGTGGCCCTTTCTGTTGAAATCCTTTCTGTTTTTGACATCAGATAATATGGTAAAATTATTCTATTTTAATTTTATAAAGTACTGTATAATTTTTAAAATATTACAGTATTCTAACAGAACAATAACAGCTGAACAATCTAATACAGAAGAGCAATAGTTGAAAACATTATAGTATCATTATTATAAAATTAATATTTTGGATACTGTCTTTGTCATCCTATATAAGGTACCAATGCTTGCTATTATCTAGGTTAACTTAACAACAAAGAACAAGAACAATGCAGTAATTTATCTAAATAAGGCAACAAAAATACAACATGGTTCATGTACAGCTGTCATGAAAGCTCCAGTAGTTAATCCCAAACATAGATAATGGGAGGTGATCATTCCCCTCTATTCAACATTGATGAGGCCTCTTCTGGAGTATTGTGTCCAGTTTTGGGCCCCACACTACAAGAAGGATGTGGAAAAAATGGAAAGAGTCCAGTGGAGGGCAACAAAAATTATTAGGGGGCTGGAGCACATGACTTATGAGGAGAGGCTGAGGGAACTGGGATTGTTTAGTCTGCAGAAGAGAAGAATGAGGGGGGATTTGATAGCTGCTTTCAACTACTTGAAAGGGGGTTCCAAAGAGGATGGATCTAGACTGTTCTCAGTGGTACCTGACAGAACAAGGAGTAATGGTCTCAAATTGCAGTGGGGGAGGTTTAGGTCGGATATTAGGAAATACTTTTTCACTAGGAGTGTGGTGAAACACTGGAATGAGTTACCTAGGGAGGTGATGGAATTGCCTACCTTAGAGGTTTTTAGGATCAGGCAGACAAAGCCCTGGCTCAGATGATTTAGTTGGGGATTGGTCCTGCTTTGAGCTGGGAGTTGGACTAGATGACCTCCTGAGGTCCCTTCCAACCCTGATATTCTATGATTCTATAATTCTATGATAAATTAATAGCAATTATAGAATGAAAAGTCATGATTAGGTCAAAGTCCATCTCCTGCTATCACAGAATTGTTCCTTACAGTACATTTTCCAGTCAGTCAAATTTTAATACATTATAAACAATCCAAAGAACTAAAAAGAAAACAAGAAATCTTAATTATGAGATATGCCACTGATAAATAATGGTGTTTATCAAGCAGGAAAGATTTACAGCTTGAGTCACAGGGTTTCAATGAAGATGACCTGCTTGTTCCCTTCTTAAGACCATACATTGGAATGGTCAGCAGTTCCAACCCCACTGGTTTCTAGTATGTCCACACTGCAATTAGACACCCGTGGCTAGCCTGTGGCAGCTGACTTGGGCTTGCAAGGCTTGGACTACAGGTCTGCTTAACTGTGATGTAGATTGTTGGGCTTGGGCTGGAACCATGTGGGGGCTGGGTGCTGCAGGGTGCCCCTGCCGCCTACAGTTTTGGGGGCCTGCTTTGGCCAGAAGCTCAGCTGGTCCCCCACCACTGTCCCTACCTGAGAGGTTGAGGATCCCCCACTGCCCCTGGCACCTGGGAGCTGCAGAGTACCTCCGCTATCCATGACCGCCGTGAGCTGCAGGGGTACCCTGCTGGAGTGCCAGGAACTGCAGAGGTACGCCACCACCTGTGTGCCTTCAGCTCCCAATCACTGAAGTCATGGAGCTTGCTGGAAGTCATGGATTCCGTGACTTCCACAACCTCCGTGACTAAATCATAGCCTTAGTCATAATGTACATTGAATGGTAGTTAAATTCCAGAACTTACTGAGTGCTTAGAGTAAAAATCATTTGAAAGATACTTAAACCACAGACAAAAATTAGCTGAATTTAGTAGAAATCATGCAATTGCATTTTCACAATTCCTTTCCTTTCCCTAAATTGGGACCAGGAGTCCTTATGAACCACATCTGTCTTGCCAAAGATTAGTGCTCATAAATTATGTATATTAAATCTTATTATTTTTCATTGTGCATTGGAGGTGGATTTAAGACTCCTGGTCAGTTATTAAAAAAACAAAACAATATCAGAGAATCAGTAGATAGGCCTTGGCTACAGAAGAAAGTTTATTTGGAATATAGTTTTTTTCAGTATAAGCAGCCTTGCGTCTACATATAGAAGTGTCTTTTTTGTTGTTGTAGTTTGTTATTGTGTGCTGTCTTATTTCACATTAATCTGCTTTGGAAGTGGAATAACTCTATGCCAGAATGAGGTTTTTTGAGATAAGGTTCTTGTGGACACATCTATATTTCTGATTAACTATTCTGTTTCTGGCAGTCCTCCCATTGCTCTCTCCAGGGCCAGCGCTACCATTTAGGCAGCCTAGGCAATCGTCTAGGGTGCCAGAATAATTGATGGGCGGCATTTTGCCGGACAGGGCGGCAGGCAGTTCCAGTGGAGCTACCGCAGTGGTGCCTGCGGAGGGTCCGGTGCTCCGTAGCTCCAGTGGAGCTGCCTCAGTCGTGCCTCCGGACGCGCGGCTCCAGTGGACCTCCCGCAGGCATGACTGCGGCAGCTCCACCAGCGCGTGGGGCGGCGAAATTGCCGTCCACCTAGGGCGCTCAAACCCCTAGTGCCGGTCCTAGCTATCCCACACTGCTTAGCTTCACACTGGATCAGTATCTGTGTACTTCCCACTGCTCTGGGGACATCTTGTTCAGATGTCACTTCCCTGTTTAAATACTGGCACACAGCCATGCCCCTGTGCCCTCACAACTCCACCCCTGGGCTCAGGGCTTCTGCCCTACAGGGAGCAACAGGGCTTGGGGCTCCAGGATTCAGTCCCACAGCTCCCAGCTTGAGCCCTGCAGGGGGAGCTGCTGCTTGGGGTTTCAGCCCTGCAGCTCCCAGCTTCAGCCCTGCTGGGATGCCAGGGCTCGGTGCTTCAGCCCCATGACCCCCCCAAAAGGGTCACAGACCCCCAGCGGGCCAAAGCCCTGCCCCAGTTGAGAACTGTTGCTTTACAGGATCTCACTAGATCAAGGGCAGGAAAACTTTTTGGCCTGAGGGCCACACTGGGTTTCTGAAATTGTATGGAGGGCCAGTTAGGGAAGGCTGTAACTCCCCAAACAGCCAGGTGTGGCCCAGCCCCTATCCAACCCCCCCTACTTCTCACCCCCTGACGCCCCCCCCGGGACTCCTGCCCCATCCAACCTCCCCTGTCCCTTGATGGCCCCCCCCAGGACCCCTGCCCCATTTCCCCCTGGCCCCTGTTCACCCCCAGAACCCCTGACCCTGACTGCCCCCCGCCACACCATCCAACCACCCCTCCTTCCTGACTGCCCCTCTAGGACCCTTGCCCCCCCCATTCAACCCCTCTGTTCCCCACCCTCTGACCACCCTGCCCCCTATCCACCCTCCAGCTCTCTGACTACCCCCCCAACTCCCCTGCCCCCTATCCAACCCCCCGCTCCTTGCCCCCTTACCGCGCTGCCTGGAGCACTGGTGGCTGGTGGTGCTACAGCTGCACTGCCAAGAGCACCTGGTCAGGCTGTGGCTCTGCAGCTGCGCTGCTCAGCAGGAGCGCGCAGTCCCACCGCCCAGAGAATCGCGCCAGCAGCAGAGTGAGCTGAGGCTGCTGGGGAGGGGGAACAGCAGGGGAGGGGCCAGGGTCTAGCGTCCTGGGCCAGGAGCTCAGGGGATGGGCAGGAGGGTCCCATGGGCCAGATGTGGCCCGCGTGCTGTAGTTTGCCCATCTCTGCACTAGATCCATCCCCTAGTCTGTCCATTGATAACTACTCTTCGAGTACAGTCTTTCCAGCAGTTGTAGACCTACTTTATAAAAATTTCATCTAGACCATACTTTCCTAGTTTGCTTGTGAGACCATTTCATGAGATTGTGTCAAAATCAAGATATATCATTTCTGCTGCTTCCTTCCTATTCGCCAGGGCACTAACCATGTCAAAGAAAGAAATTAGCTTGGTTTGGCATGATATGTTCTTCACAAATCCATGTTTACAGATTGATTGTTTACTAACGTGTTCCTGTATCTTTCTAGATATCGAAGGTAAGCTGGCTGATCTCTAATTCCCTGAGTCCTCTTTGCTCCCCTTTTTAAAGATACATAACATGTTTGCATTTTTCCAGTCCTCTGGGACATCATCATCTCCCATGAGTTTGCACAGATAATTGCTAATGCTTCTGCTATTGCTACAGCTAATTCCTTAAGTTCCCTAGGGTAAACTTTGTCAGGTCCTACTCACTTGAATACATCTCACTTATCTAAATAAAATTTGACCAGTTTTTTCCCTGTTCTGGTTTTTATGTTCCTTCCCTGTTGTTATTGTTGTTGTTAATATTAATTGTGTTAAGCATTTGGTCAGAGTTAACTTTTCCGTGAAAGGCTGAAGCACAATAGACATTACACACCTCAGCCTTCTTGATGTCATCTCTTTTTAGTTCTCCTTCCTCCCCACTAAGTGGTGGACTGACACTTTCCTTTGTCTTTCTCTTGATCCTAATGTATTTATAATATTTCTTCTTATTGACTTTTATGTCCTGGCTAGGTGTAACTCATTTTGTGTCTTAGCCTTTCTGACTTCTGGTATCCTTTTGTACTTATCCTTAGTCATTTATCCATATCTGTGTGTAACCTATGTGTAATGTGCATGCCCAGTTGAAGGGAAGAAGCTAGCTGAGTACCTCCACTCTTCACCTCAAAAATACTTACATGTATTTGTTGGACTGACTGAATGACTCATCATCACTCAATAATATCTAGGATATTTTCCCTGCTTACATGGATATGTTTATTTTTCATTCTATTATTCATGTCTTTGCCATCACTGGTATATTTGTATGCAGCCTATGTGCAATGAGATTAGTGCCATGGAACAGCATAATTAAGCTGATTTCTTCTTTCAAATGAGTGTCTATGTCTTACTTGTTTCATCTGCCTCGGCAGGGCAGGGGCAGGGGGGTTTAGCGGCTATGTAACTGTTCACTGAGAGTTACTTGCGGAGGTCCACTATGACCCATAGCATAATGGTGTGCAGTTAAATAAATTAATGGTCCTTTCCAATCTTCAGTCCCCTATGCTGAATTTAAGGTTTTGCCTTCACAGTTTGAACACCACTGCTGCCCTTATGCTCCATTGCTTCCAGGGATATTACTCTGTATGACCAAGTGTCCTCCCAAAGTGATTTCTTCTTGTAGGGGATGGAGGTTTTTACTTGCAGCCATATTAATTGTGGCTTTACAACACTTTAGTTCTCATCCCCTTGTCCTTCTATGGGTATGTCGTGCAGCAGGGGATTCCACCATTTGATGGATGCTCACTAGTGGTTATTGCACCCTTTTCACGGGGTGGTGTTTTGCCAGATGTGTGTCCCCTTTTGTAGACATATTTTAATTTTGTTACATGCTTTTTGGAGCATTTTAAGATTATTTGAACCTTGCATTTTATAGTGCCTTTCAGCTAGGAACATCTCAATGGGCTTTACAAGCTATATGTAGGAATCACTTCACCCATTATTGGAGTGTAGCTACCTGTGGGGTGAAACATGACAACACTGACCCAGCACAGTTACACTACACAACAATTTAGGACAAGAAGAGAAAAATACCATCTCCCAAGAAACCACAGGGGGATTATAGGTAGCCAGAATGTAATTGTCCAAGGAGTGCTGTAAAGGGAAAGGAGGCAGCTGGGAAGTAAAGCCAGGTGTAGACTCCTGCCTACAATATGCCCCAACAGACCCCATTCTCTCTCTGCCAGGAAAAAGCCACCCTTTTCCTTGATCTGCACTTGGACTCTAGTGCCCACCCTTGCTGGCAGGTCTCTCTTCCGGCTCCCTAATGTATAGACGTCCTGATCTGAGAGCTTTGCCTTCAAGGCACAGGACCTAAACAGGAAGCAGGCAACTCAGAGCTGCAATTGAGTGTATGGCAAGGATTTCCTGGTATAGAGCCCAGATTGACTCTGTGTTGAAGTTTAGGCTAGTAAGTGAGCATGGCGAGTAAGGATTTGTGCCTGCTCAGGGTGACTTCTATTGCTGGTCATGGTAAGATTTCCGGTGGGGCTAGCAAGGCAGGAGGGCTCATGTTGAAGAAAGGGTGGGAAAAAAAAGAAACCAGACATACAAGGCAAATGATTATTAAGTTCTGACTTCAGCACTTTTTCAATTATTAATTTTTCAGACTGTTGCTTTTAGTACTAATCCATATTAACCCTCTGTGCAAACAGGAGATGGTAAGACCAGGTCATGCTGACCTAGTCTTTTATCTACACCAACTGAAAACAGTGTTAGATGATGATTTCCCCAAGCCTTAACAATACCAGAGGGAAAAATACTATCCAAAGGGCTAAGTGCCCTCTGACGGATTGCTCCTTACTTTGTATTCAATACATTTTGCATGTGATGCATCTGGCTGAATAGGAGAGCTTAGTATTCAGCCTTAAGATTTTAATCAGTGCTACCAGATATTGGAGGAAATCTACATCATTCTAAGTAGGGATACTTCTTTTTAAGATACACTGAAAGGTTGCCTATGCAACCTTAATTCAGCCCAGCATCTTTCCTGTCATCACATAGGGAGGCTGTGGCAGAGGCAGGAATGGAGCATAGTTTTTCTGGGTCACAGTCAAACACCTTATACACAAAACAAAATTATTTTCCTTATTGCAACTTTCTGCCTATATCAGAGGTCCTGTCCTAATAAGGCAGGGGTCCTGTGAAACAAAGTGTTTGTAATCACATAATCAAAGACTGAATCAGAATTCATACCTATACAGCCAGTAAGGCTGCCGGAAGTTAGAGCAGCCTCTAAGTCACTGTATGCAGGTGGCTATTGACTCAGCTCGTGCCATCATCTATGTTTCGCCTCACCTCTCCTGCCCAAGAGATGAACACCACATTGAGGCAGGGCACAGAGGGACAAAAGAGAACCTGCTTCTGATGAGAGGAGAAGCGAAGAAAACAAAAGTCTGAAAGTGAATGTGCAACAGATGAGGGGCACATAAAGAGTGAAGGGGAGAAAGGCAAGTGAGAGCTAGGGAAGAAAGAGGAATGGGAGAGGAGATCAAAGGATGGGAAGAAAGAGAAAAAGAAGCAGCAGAGTAGAAAGGTAGGGGAAGGGAAAAGAAGACGAAGCAGCATAGAAAGTATAAGAAGAGAAAACCTAGGAGGAGAGTATAGAAACCAAAGGAGAAGAGCAGGGAAGATTGGAAGGTGGGACTCTTAACAGGGGAGATCTCTCAAAGAAAAGGATCTGAGCCTTCAAGTAAGGGACAGAAAATACATACAGAACTGAGTCCGGGAGAACATAGAAGGAGTCACAGAGGGGTGAAATCTATAATCTTTCTATTCTGCCTTTTAGCTGAAACCTATCACAGTTCCTATTCCAAAAAGAGTGGGGACTAACGGTTGTGAGAATGACTTGGAGGAAGAGATGGGTGTTGTTGGGCTGCAAAAGTAGAGCTAGTAAAAAAGTAGGATCATTTGTGATACAAAAAAATTGCTGCTTGTCAAAAATATTCAAAATTTGAAAATTTCCACCCAGCTGTAGGAGGACTGGGCACCCTTCTCCTGCTCTGTCCCCTAGTTAGCCAAACCCTTTCACAAACACCTTCCTAAGCCTTTCCTAAACTGTGTCCTGGTTTATTGCTATGAAAGTCCACACACCCTGAGTTACAGCTTACCTGAGCAGTGTGATAAGTGGAATTTACCACAGCATGCTCCTTAACAGACTAAAATTAGGCTCTTTAGAGCATGCAGCCTGCTACTGATTAGATACACTGAAGTCTTGCCACATTATCCAAGCTGATAAGTGGATATGACTTCGGTCTAATATTGCTGTATGTATAGAAACAAGCTATACATTCGGTATCATAAGCTATTAGACTATGCTACAGCAGGGATCCTCAGGGAGAGATTACTCAAGGCCTTATTTCTCCCAGAGCAACAGCAATTCTCAAAAGAAGAAGCTTATACACCTCTACTTCAATATAACGCAACCTGATATAACACAAATTGAGATACAACGTGGTAACGGAGTGCTTGGGGGAGGGGCTGTGCGCTCCTGTGGATCAAAGCAAGTTCGATATAACGTGGTTTCACCTATAACGCGGTAAGATTTTTTGGCTTCCCAGGACAGCGTTATATCAAGGTAGAGGTGTACCTAATTCTCTTCATTCCTCTAGGAACAGCAGAGATCCTCACGTAGGAAGCTCACATCCTGAAACTGTCCCTCTTCTCCCCAGAGCAGCAGGAATCCTGGGGGAAGGATGTTCATTGCCAGAAAATCTCTCCCTCCAAAGCAGCAGGGAAGTCTGAGGGTGAATCTTGGCTGAATTCCTTAGGCACTTCAGGGAGGTTACTAGTGGAGTTCCTCAAGGATCGGTTCTGGGACCAATCTTATTTAACCTTTTTATTACCGACCTTGGCACAAAAAGCGGGAATGTGCTGATAAAGTTCGCGGATGACACAAAGCTGGGGGGTATTGCTAACACAGAGAAGGGCCAGGATATCATACAGGAAGATCTGGACGACCTTGTAAACTGGAGTAATAGTAATAGAATGAAATGTAATAGTGAAAAGTGCAAGGTCATGCACTTAGGGATTAATAATAAGAACTTTAGATATAGATTGGGGATGCATCAGTTGGAAGCAACAGAGGAGGAGAAGGACCGTGGGGTATTGGTAGATCATAGGATGACTATGAGCCACCAATATGATATGGCCGTGAAAAAAGCTAATGCGGTTTTAGGATGCATCAGGCTAGGTATTTCTAGCAAAGATAAGGAGGTGTTAGTACCGTTATATAAGGTGCGGGTGAGACCCCACCTGGAATACTGTGTGCAGTTCTGGTCTCCCATGTTTAAGAAGGATGAATTCAAACTGGAACAGGTTCAGAGACGGCTACTAGGATGATCCGAGGAATGGAAAACCTGTCATATGAAAGGAGACTCAAAGAGCTTGGCTTGTTTAGTCTAGCCAAAAGAAGGCTGAGGGGGGATATGCTTGCTCTTTATAAATATATCAGAGGGATTAATATTAGGGAGGGAGAGGAATTATTTAAGCTTAGTACCAATGTAGATACAAGAACGAATGGGTATAAACTGGACACTAGGAAGTTTAGACTTGAAATTAGACGAAGGTTTCTAACCATTAGAGGAGTGAAGTTCTGGAACAGCCTTCCAAGGGGAGTAGTGGGGGCAAAAGACATATCTGGCTTTAAGATTAAGCTTGATAAGTTTATGGAAGGGATGGTATGATGGGAGAGCCTAATTCTGGCAATTGATCTTTGATTATCGCCAGATAAGTATGCCCAGTGGTTGGTGATGGGATGTTGGATGGGATAGGATCTGAGTTACTGCACAGAATTCTTGAGTGCTGGCTGGTGAGTCTTGCCCACATGCTCAGGGTTTAGCTGATCGCCATATTTGGGGTCGGGAGGGAATTTTCCTCCAGGGCAGATTGGCAGAGGCCCTGGAGGTTTTTCGCCTTCCCCTGCAACGTGGGGCATGGGTCACTTGCTGGTGGATTCTCTGCAGCCTGAGGTCTTCAAACCACAATTTGAAGACTTCAATAACTCAGGCATAGGTTAGAGGTTTGTTATAGAAGTAGATGGGTAGGGTTCTGTGGCCTGCTTTGTGCAGGGGGTCGGACTAGATGATCACATTGGTCCCTTCTGACCCTAGAATCTATGAATCTAGATGATGAAAGGATGTAGCTCATGGTAAAAATGTTACTGGATTCTTGCTTTGGGGGATCAAGAGAAGACGGCCTGCTTTCATTTTGATTTTAGTTACAGGAGCAACTCCGTTCAGAAGGACATGTTTTCTATTATTAAAGCAGAGTTCATAAGATCAAATCCAAAACAATTCAGATCCAGATTCAAACTTGGCATCTGGGAACCATCTCCAGATGAAAGCAACATTGGTTCTGTGATATACACAGTGTGAACAATGAATTGGGGAATGTGTTGCTTAGTGCTATTCATTTTAGCTACCTTTTGGGGAAAGATAATGGAATCATAATCCCTAGGTAATCTTGTTGAGAGCACAGCAGCACAGACAAACTAACAAGTCAGCAGAAAACAGATTTGCAATTTTTTTTGCAATAGCATGTCATGCATGAAATCCTGGGCCCATTGAAGTCAATGGGAGTTTTGCATTTGATTTCAGTGGCATCAGGATGCCCAAGGCTAAATATATTTAATCAGCAAACAGTGATCAGATTGGTTTTTCCCCTCTCCAATGGGAGTATAAATTGCAGTAAGGAAGGTTTAGGTTGGACATTTGGAAAAACTTCCTAACTGTCAGGGTAAATAAGCACTACAACAAATTGCCTAGGGAGATTGTGGACTCTCTGTCATTAAAGGTTTTTAAGAACAGGTTAGACAAACCCATGTCAGGAATGGTCTAGTTATTACTTAGTGCTGCCATGAGTGCAGGGACTGGACGTGAGGGCCTACTGAGATCCCTTCCAGTCCTACACTTCTATGATCATGTATTTTCTGTGCACTTGGGTAGATACACATTTCTTAAAAATTACAATTCAACGTTGAATTAGAATTCAATGTTGTTTAGGGTAACCAGATGTCCTGATTTTATAGGGACAGTCCCGATTTTGGGGTCTTTTTCTTATATAGGCTCCCATTAACCCCCACCTCCATTCCAATTTTTCACACTTGCTGTCTAGTCACCCTAATGTTGTTGTCCATTTTCTACAGTTACATATTATTATGACAGAGTAAGTACCTTACAGGGCCAGAGCCCAGTCCTGCATCACCTCCTTGCATTGAAGATCTGTACATGAGCAGATTTCAATTAGACTAATTGCATTAACAAAAATTACTCATATGAGTTAAGATTGCAACATAGAATTTCATTATTTCACATTCCTATTGCTTCCATTTTCAGTAGTCTCTATGGGTATATTGTGTAACCCAAATTTGTGCATACAGAAGACCTTGATCTGTTCTGAATGGAATATGGCATGCAATCATCTGCTGAAAAAGAGGGAGTATTTTTTCTCCATGGCTATGTGCCCTTTTCACACAAATGTGTGCCAGGGCTGTATAGTTTCAGTTAAATGCCACTAAGTGAGGCAGGCTGAGTTTTCCATGGAGCTCAGATGGAAAGGTTTTCTGCAGGTCAAGACGCTTGTGTAGGTTTTATTTTCAGCTTAAATTTTGCACTAAGATTTTCACACTGTACAAACCCATACAGATGTGGAGGGTAATGAAATAAATGGTCATGTGAAAAGATGCTATAAAATAGAATATGTGCAGTACTTATACATATTAATTAAAAACAAATTGACACCCTTGGAAATAAAGCTTCTCTGTTCATCTGTTTGTCTCCCTAATCTGTCAAATCAGTGGGACTCAACTCAATCTGGATTGTGAAGGGTGAAAGGGTAACACATTCTTTGGACCCATTAATTCCTTGGCCTCTGCAGAGACTGCCAACAAGCACAAGCTGTTGAGATTTTTAAAAAGGGCTCAAGAAGTGATCCCAACAGTTACAGGCCGGTAAGCCTGACTTCAGTACCAGATAAACTGGTTGAAACTATAGAAAAGAACAAAATTGTCAGACACATAGATGAACATATTTTGTTGAGGAAGAGTCAACATGGTTTTTGTAAAAGGAAATCATGTCTCACCAATCTACTAGAATTCTCTGAGGGGATCAACAAGCATGTGGACGAGAGGAAATCCAGTGGATATACTGTACTAGATTTTCAGAAAGACTTTGACAAGGTCTCTCACCAAAGACTCTTAAGCAAAGTAAGGTGTCATTGGATAAGAGGGAAGGTCCTCTCATGGATTGGTAACTGGTTAAAAGATAGGAAACAAAGGGTAGGAATAAAGAGTCAGTTTTCAGAATGGAGAGCGGTAATTAGTGGTGTCCCTCAAGGGTCTGTACTAGGACCAGTCCTATTCAACACATTCATAAATGACCAGGAAAAAGGGGTAAACAATGAGGTGGCAAAATTGCAGATGATACAAAACTACTCAAGTTAAGTTCCAGGCAGCCTGCAAAGAGATACAAAAGGATCTCTCAAACTGGGCAACAAAATGGCAGATGAAAGTCAATGTTGATAAATGCAAAGTAATGCACATTGGAAAACATAATCCCAACTATCCGTATAAAATGATGGGGTCCAAATTAGCTGTTACCACTCAAGAAAGAGATCTTGGAGTCATTGTGAATAGTTCTCTGAAAACATCCACTCAATGTGCAGCGGCAGTCAAAAAAGCAAACAGAATGTTGGGAATCGTTCAGAAAGGGATTGATAATAAGACAAAAAATATCATATTGCCTTTATATAAATCCATGGTACGCCCACATCTTGAATACTGCGTGCAGATGTGGTCATCCCATCTCAAAAAAGATGAAGATGTCTCCCAAGATGCTGAGCCTTGTGAAATATATCACCATGTCAGGCAATGTCTCTGTCAGCTCCTCTGGGGTGCCTCTGGTCCCTGGTGATTTATAGATAAGCAGGACACCCAGGTTTGTCATGTCTCTGGATTCATAGATTAAGTGGAGACAAAGGATGTTGTTTTGAGTCTTTCCAGGGTCTCTTGCATCTTACTCTAAAGCATCTAATACTGACCACTCTCACTAGGAACAGTGGATTAGATGGCCCACTACTCTGATTTGGGATGTTAATAACTCTGTGGCCCAGATCCACAAAGGCATTTCGGCTCCTCACTTCCACTGAAATCAGTTCAGGAAGTGAGGAACCTAAGCACTTTTGTGGATCCTGATAAGACAGCAGCAGAGCCAGGAATAGAATCCAAGTCTCCTGGCTCCCAACCCCAGGCCTATCCACAGATCTACACTGTAGCCCCGCATCCTAGAACACAGGTTAAAGGTGGATTTTGCAGATGGTAGAGGGTAAATTTTTTTCCATCCATCTAGTGCTTTAGTTTTCAGAAAACTAAAAATTTTATTAACTGTGTGGGCTTTTTAACCTGGACAAATAAGAGATCAGAGCACTTGCAGACTGAAACAGAAGGAACCAGGCTTGTGCTGTAATTTATTGTAATCCCTGTTACATTAAGATGTATCTTCTCCTGTTGCACTGTTACAGCGTATGGTACAAACACAATAAAAAGGTTGCAGGAGGTTACCCAGCAATGTGTCAGAAATGTCAAAGAACATGCTTCTTTCTGAATTATTCTAGATATCAGATTTTGTAAATGCCCAATATAAATCTATGGCACTGGGTGAAAGCAAAGTGAATTGGAGACAGGCTAGCTGGTAAACACCATGGTCCAATTGCTACTTTCAGGGAGCTTGTCAGGTTTTTATAAAATGTCCTGTCACTCAACTGATGCAGTGAAGCCTAAGATTAAGTTGTTAATGTGTTAGTTTTGGGGGATTTATTTCTAAATTTATAGAAGCCACTCAATCTATTTGACATTTTTGTCTGTCAAAAGAGTCATTTAAGACTGGACAGGACAATGCATTAGCACATACATTGTTAGGAATGATCCTGCACTCTGACCTAATAGGGTTTGCACATCACTAATGAATTTCCATGATTCTTGACAAGCTAATTTGGACTGCTATTAACATATTCTCAATGTTGTCATTATAGTCACAATGTTAATTCTTGTTGTGATGTCCCAGCACTGTCAACTGATGCTATATATAAAAATGCAATCTGCAAAAGCGAAGATAAAAGTAAGAGTACAAGATCACAATCTGGCTTCACTGACCTATATGATCAAAATGGCAATCTATAGCTCACAACTCAAGTGTCTTTATTGTTCAGAACATATTGCTACCAGATAAACAAACAAAGTTTGACATTTCAGGAAGAGG
Organism: Gopherus evgoodei; assembly: GCF_007399415.2. NCBI lineage: Eukaryota > Metazoa > Chordata > Testudines > Testudinidae > Gopherus > Gopherus evgoodei. Next base: position 295,546,100 of record NC_044322.1, on the reverse strand, counting down.
CAAGAACATTGCCATTTTGTGCAAAGGAACAGTGGGCATAAAGCAACGTTGGAGGGAAGGTTGTTTTTTAGCAACTAATACAACACTGCAAACAAGTGAGTATTATAAAGTGTAATAATCTACCTTGATCAGAAATGAATACAAACTGTATACTAAAAGCCTTTCATTATGAGAATCTCTGCATGGGGAATGAGTTACCAATGTATTTGAATTTTTAAAATATCTTTTCCACTGCTATTTATTACTCACCCTTTGGAAGATGAAAGTTTACATTCCTCATGTAACTAAATATTCAGTATTACAATCCTTGCTCACTTGAGTATTCCCATTGGAACAGGTGCTGAACTCATTTACACTTATGTAAAGCCAGAGTAATTCCAATGTAATCAGTAGAGTTACTCGGGATTTACCCTAGTATAAAATGAGTTCCTTCATCCTAGAAAACTAGACATTGTCTCATTTTCTACACATTTCACTAGTAGAACAGTAAGGCAGGATTTCACAGCACTGTCTCATTTTCATTGTTTATATTTCCAAGAGAAAGGCCTTACCTGCTAAGTTTGGGAGTACTCAGAACCAGGGATTAGCCCTTGTACAAATGGGGTGAATTATGAAGTTCAGTTCTAGAATAAACCACCACCATCATTTGGGATTGCGCACCCCCAGGATAGTGGTTTGTACACATCTCTAATATATTCCAAAAACCTCCTGGACACACACTGCCCCACACCATCCAACCAGTTATTTGTTCCTTGTGCTAATTGAGCTTATGCCTTTTAGAGCAAACCATCCAGACTTTGGTTCATATTGCTCACCCTTTTCTTCCAGGTCCTGTTCTTCCTCCTGTTTCTCCCTTCCTGGCAGTGGTTGTCTACATGAGCCATACCCTTCAGACAAGTCTTCGGAGAGTATGTCAGGAGCAATGTTGCCATCACAGCAGACCAGTTGATTAACATTATCACTATCACATAGCATAACAAAATGGTAGGGCTATAACAAAATGGTAGGGCTCTCTTGTCCACCCACCCTGGAAATAAAGCTTCTGAAGTTCTGCTGACTCATTGTGGCAGGTGCTGCATGTTACTCCTGCATACAAGGGAGCTAAGAGTGGGAACTAAGAAGAAAGGACAGAAGTAGAGGAGAATCTTAACAGCAGGCAGGCTCAAGGTAGAAATTTAAGAAAATAATACCTAGCTGTTATATAGCACTTTTCATCAATAGATCGCAAGGCATTTGACAAAGGACAGGGAAACCGAGGCACCGAGTGGACTGTCTGGCCCAATGTCACTTGGCAGGCCAATGGCAGAGCTGGGAATAGAATGCAGGTCTCCTGAGTCCAATCCAGTGGGCCACACTGTCTCAGAAGATGAGTCTCATATTGTGTGTGCTAGTGTTTTTGCATTACCAGGAAAGCCAAACCCCAGTAAGGGAGTGAGTTTATTTATTAATAAAGAGTCTAGGGGCTCTCCTGAGGATGAGATAGGGGCTCTGCCTGTCCACATCTATTGTTTCTTTTTCATGAGCTTATTCTGAAAAACCAGTGCTTTGCCTACTAAAGTGTTAATACCAAAGCGGATGATAACACTGATCTTACACAGGGATAGATCTCACAAGAAATGCGCTTAGGAAAGAGAGTCTATTGATAGTTATATCACAATAAAGACAAGGGATGAAACCCTGGCCTCATTGAAGTCAATGGGAGTTTTACCACTAAAGTCACTGGCGCAGGATTTCACCCTCAGATTCTATGGGTTTGACTTTGCAGGAGTGGCATTATTCTGTTCCCATTCCGGATAGTAGAGCTAAAAGTTAAGGAATCTTGGCTGAATAACTAAAGCTAGGACTAGGTAGGGGCACTGGAACAATTTGCACAGTGGGGGTGCTGAGAGCTATTGAACCAAATTGTAAACCTTGTATATAATGGAAACCACTTCAAACCAGGGGGTGCGGCAGCAACCTTTGTTCCAGCACCTATGGGACTAGGAGGAAGGAGATCTGGGTTATGTTCCTGGATCTGATCCAGATTCATTGGGTGAGCTTAGGCAAATTCCTTACATCAGTGTTTTCAAAAGCTGGACTGGGAGAAAGGAAATGGAGAAATGAAAGGAGCATGAAGCAGGTGGCTGTCTAACCAGCTGGGGGACTGCCCGTTTGAGGATATGAAGGATGGCACTGGAAGGATGGGGGTTCTTGAAGAAGAGCATAAACGGGATAACAGCTTGGTGGGGCAGTGACTGGTGAAGGACAAAGGAAAAGAATGTGGCTAGAAAGTAGGAAGTGAGAGGAGGGGACATATCTTCCTCCCCAACAAAGCTAATTCTTTATCCTTTCCTAGTGACAAAACCCTGCTGTGTATGCACAGCCTCTCCATTGTTGTGACAGGTATACAGATAGAAGGGCAAAGCTTATTTTGCAACAGGAGTAAAATCAAAGCCAGAATCCAGAGCTATACAGCTGATCTAAGGTCATGCTGGTTCCTGAGTAAGCAATATAATTTTTTGCTAACTAGAGAAATACTGTACAGCAGAAGCCATTTCCCATTCACCATTAATGTTTCAGTATTAAAGCTGGGAGTGCAGAAACCTCCACATACTGTAGAGAAAGCATTAGTAAAATCATATTCCTGATCAGGTCACAATGAGGGGAGAGGAAAGGCAACTGCATGGTCTTGGATTATATGGACATTCCAAGACAAGGAAACCATTGTTTTCACTTGGTTATTTTACTCCGACTGGAGGAAAAATCTGAAGAAAAGAATGAAAGGCTGGATGTAAATGCAGCTATTTCTAATTCACTAACAAAGATGAATTTTGAAGAGATGTTTCATCTTGGTAGCAAGAACTAAATTACAGACAGGATGACAGATGAATACTGGGATTAATACAAGGCTGTAAATCATTTAAATAGCTCTGTTAATGTCAGATTGCAGTGAAGGCACCAGTGTAGAAACACTTCCATCCAAACTCTACTTATTGATTGGTTTGCATTAAAACGTAATTCGATAGAATGCCCTCTCTCTGCAGATGGTCAGCATGCAATCTCCCCAGCAAGACTGCTATTCTTTAAGGCTAATAGCATACTCCAATTATTATTCAAATCATATGCATGTTTCTCTTTCCAGAGGAATCAATTAAACTGTAATTATTACTGTGATGCTCTCTCAGGTGCCCAGGACAGTGAGTTACTCTGTTCCCCCTGCCCTGGCTTCCAGTGAGCGGGATACTTGCTGGTGCGTAAGTGGGTGTCAGCTCCCTGACACCACCAGCCTGTTATCCACCCAAACAATTTCTTCCGGATTCTACCAGCCCTTACTTTGCCTTGCAGGTTAGCAATTGTACCTCAGCTCCTGAGCCCAGAGACAAATTAGGGGTTTGTGGAGCTCCGGGCCAAAACATCTCTTCTTCCTGAAGTCCACCCTGCCCTCCTCAGCACTCCTGCCAGGGAAATGGGGTTGGGGCACAGGGGCTTACCCCATTTCCTAGCAGAAGCACTAGGCGGGCAGAGCAGGGCAAGTCCCTGCACCCCAATCCCACTCCCCAGCTGGAGCATTGGCTGGGTGGAGCAAGGTAAGCCCCTGCACCCCAAACCCACTCCCCAGCAAGAGAACTGGGTGGGCAGAGTGGGTTGGGGGCACTGGAGTGCCCATTTTTCCAGGGGCCCCCAATTGGCTGGGGGTCCTTCAGGACAGACCCCATTGGCTCAGTGGCTAATTCGCCACTGCCCAAGCCCATCTGAAAGCATCCCAGTATAGTATCCAGCCCCTGTTGCTGGACATTCACAGAAACTTCCTGGTCACTGTCCCCAAGGGAGCAATGTAGACACAAGTTAACTGGTATAACTCAGGATCAGGTCCTTATAACAATCACAGCACTGAGATATAGTTAGTGAAAACAATCATAAGTTTCTTATAAAAAATACAGCTTTAAGCGATAGTAATGACATAATTCTTAGAGTTTAAGCTTAACTTTAACAGGCTAAACTTCTTATCTAAAACAGTTTCTTACCTAAAGCAACCTCCTTGCCGCACTAACCAGCATGGCTGGGATCCACTTTTCATGAATGCAAAAAGCACTGTCCTTTCTGCTTCCTCAGCGAAGGATGAACCAGTTGTTCTTTTTGCATTCTACTTATAGCTGCAAAGTTCATTGTCTTTTGTCCCCCAGAGACATGACAATCCCTGTAGTTAAGTCTCTGGTGTCTTTCCATCCTCATTTATTCCATATGCAGATTTGGTTTACAATACTTAATTTACATGTGACAGACAGATACACATCTTACCTCTTGTCTAGAAGAAAGCTTCTGGTCATTTCTGTGGTAATAAAGACTTTTTAGGATCATATTTTCAGGGTATGTGCACATAACTCTTTCAATATCATCGTACAGATATCTCACAATGATAATGATGATGAGTGTGACACAAGCTTGTATTAGATACCTCAGACATCCCTTTTTGGATAAATACTATGAAAGCAGCATGTTAGGCTTAATGATTTTGTCACTCCTGATAAGAGTTGCTTTACAGAACAGTGAACCCTTTGCCAGTTGGGACAGAATTGGCTTAGGGTATGTCTACACAGAAAACAAAACAAGCGGCAGCAAGTCTCAGAACCCAGGTCAACTGACTCAGGTCCATGCTGTGGGGATAAAAATAGAAGTGTACATGCTGTGGCTGGAGCAGGGGCTCTACAACCCTTCCTAGGTTCATAGCCCAGGCTCAGCCCAAACATCTACACTGCTATTTTTAGCTTTGCACCTCAAGTCCTGGGAGCCTGAATCAGTCAACCAGGCTCTGAGACTTGCTGCCATGGCTTGGGGTGGTGGTTTTTTTGGCCCTGTATATTCCCCATAGGGAGGCCAGAACTTCTAGACCTGCATCCCAAATTCTAGAGCTAGCCTCTTTGGCCTTCCCTAACAGAACCATTCCTCAGCTCAGCCTCAAAGGCTCAAATACTTGTTTTCAGCACTGGGTCTTCTCCTGAAGAGCACCATTGACATGGCTTCCCATCACCGCCTGAGGAGTTTGGGAGGCTGGGGGCAGATCTGTCTTCCTGTCCTTCCCACTATGGGATGGGAAGATGGAACTGGCAACAACAATTCCTTTATCTCATATGAGAAGGTCTAACCAGTTATTTTTGTATCTATCTTAGATACTTAAATGGCTCCCATCACTGTAGTATCTGAGCACCTCATGATCTTTATATGTATTCACCCTTGTGAGATAGGGAAATACCGTTATCCTTATTACACAGATGGGGAACTGAGGCACAGAGAGACCCAGTGAATTGGCCAAGGTTGCACAAGATGTCTACGGCAGAGCAGGGATTGAATCTCAGGCTATCGTCCCAACCACTAGGCCATCCTTTCTCTTTGAAAGGGTTAGCTCCTCGCCTCTGAAAAACATAGGCATAACCACTGGGGAGCATGAGGGTAAGATAATTCATCCCCTATGCCACAAGACATGTGAGGATGCCCAATGAGAGTATGGAGAGGGGGGAAAGGGCCTGTTCTTCTCCTAAAATCTAGAGGTAAATGGCCCTGCTCTCCTCCCCTTGAAAGCAAGATAAGAAGTCTCCCCCAAGAAAGATTGTGGGAATGGCAGAATTTTTTGTTGTTGTTGTTTTGAGGGGAGAGGCAGAAGGGGCATAGAGGCTCACAGAGCCACTGTATTCCTGGATAAATATCCACACTTCTTGATTTATTAAAACCCCAAGTCTTTGGAGGACCTGAGTAAATAAGGCTAGCCATATTACAATACCCTGAAATTGTGCAGCGGGCCCCAGATCTCTAAATTTTCTAGAGATGTGTCTCTGGAAAAAAGCTCCCAAAAATTGGCAAATCTGGAGATGTTCACAGAGACAGATGACGATGTCTAGCTAGCGTGGCAACGCTCCTGTTTATAAAAGATCATTGGAAGATGCTGATGATGAGGGCACTATTTTAGGAAATTGATTCAGTACCTCTTTAGGATCATACACATTCCAAATGGAAAGGGCCTATTAGCTCATCTTGTCTATCCCCCTCCCAGCACAGGGTTATTGTGGCTGTTTGTATTTGAATTTGTGTCATTTCCCCCCCACATACCTTCTATGCAGCAGCATAAAAATGTTGGCTTCACATTGTTCATTCTTTTGAGCTTCTGAGACACACAGTTGCGAATCAGTATTTAGGAAGGCCCAGGGCACAACCACCCTGTGTGAATCTGCAGGCAAAATTTTCACTCTAGCTAGTCAGGTACATATATTAATGGAATGGGAATTATAAAAGGAAAACTCAAATTGCTGATACCAAACTTCATCATTTATACCTCATCACATCTAGGAGTCCCAGCAAAATGGGTAAGTATCCCTTATACTGGAACTGCACACTCTGGGCTTAATTCTGCATTTTTGTAGTCAAGCACAAGCATCTCCAAATTTAATCTCTGTCCCTGAAGTTTAGTGAGAAAGCTTCTATCGGGCTTTTAAATGTATAACCACTACCCCATTCAGCAATGCCCATCTAACAGTTTGGTATGGCTCTTAAATTATGTTTAAGAAGTATGCACATGTAGGTCAGATTGCAGGATTGCAGAGCATTTTGTAACAATGATATTACTGACATATGGATCAGATATCAAGAGCCTGATTGTAATCTCATTTATACCAAAGTAAATCAGGTGTGACTCCTTTTACGTTAAGAGTTAGCCCAGTGCAAAACTGCTCTAAGTTAAAATAAAATTGGGCCCCAGTAGGATATATTTCTCCTGGCCTTCTTTCCTGAACCTCAGTTTCACTATGAAAATTTTTCCTTTCACTACCAGATGATTTCTGCTTCTGTATATGTCCCTAATGCCAAAGCCTGACAGCTCCCAAAAGAGGTAACAAGGTATAGTCCCCTGTCACTTACACAGAACCGAATTCTATAACTATTTATTTATTGTCAAAAAACAGGCTGGTTTGCAAAGTTTTTAAAAAATATTTTAATTTGATTCTGCTGTTAGCTAAACATCTAGTGATCAGTGGCTAGAACATCAGAAAATAGTTAGGCTTGGACATCTGGAAAGATATAAACATATCTTTCACGGCTGGACCCAAGGGACTTTGGCTATACATTAATTATAATATTGTCTGTACTTTTCACCTATTGTCCCAATTCAGCAATGTTTGTTTTAGCAGTCTATGACTGGAACACAATGACAGTGAAAGTGGTTTACCATAGTGCTAGTTGTATATAGCGGCTGCACAGAGCCAGGGCCGGCTCCAGGCCCCAGCGCGCCAAGCGAATGCTTGGGGCGGCATGCTGCAGGGGGCGCTCTGCCGGTTGCCGGGAGGGTGGTAGGCGGCTCCGGTGGACGTCCCACAGGCGTCCCTGCAGACGGTCCGCTGGTCCCGCGACTCCGGTGGAGCATCCACAGGCACACCTGCGGGAGGTCCACCACAGCCGCGGGACTGGCGAGCGGCAGAGCGCCCCCTGCAGCGTGCCGCCATGCTTGGGCCAGCGAAATGGCTAGAGCCGGCCCTGCACAGAGCAGGACACTCACAGCATACAACTGATGCTGGCACTTAATAAATTTGGACAAAACAGCAATCACAACAAAAATACAGAAATCTATGTACTTATCATGCTCACCAGTCATTTCAAAGGGCCTAGAAAGAGCACAAAAGTCGATGATCAATAAGTTAGAGTTAAAAAAAGAAAAATACTTGTGTGAAATGTAGCTTTCACCTATCACCTAGATTTATCCAAACTTCTAAAAAACCAGAAAATAGATGGGAATCCTGTTTCTTCCCTACAGATGTCCACATCTGGAATGTACAAAGCCTTAATCCCCATTCATATGAATATTAGTAAGTATATTTATATTCAGTATTGTTGTGGAAACTGACAATCTAATAACGATCCCACAGTAAACTATTATGATAGTGGTATGAGATTAATATCTTGTGTTTGGAATGCATTCATAGTTAACGCAATACAAAATTATTTCTATGTGAAAAAACCTTAATGATCATCATAAAAGACAATGTCATGCTAGTGTGATCCTGACATTTAATCCAGCATGCTTTCACATAGACTTCTTTTAAAAGATTGAATTCATCATAATAATACTTATTTATAGCAGATATAATTTGCTAGTATCTACTAATTAATTATGTTTTTCACTGAAAAAATTCTTATTCATTATTTAAACAAACCAAAAAGAAAAACCAAAAATATATCGGGTGCAGAATACATCAAATATTCTCTAGGGCTTTGGTGGCACCTTAAAGACTTTAGGGTGCCTTAAGTCTTTAAGGTGTTACCGAACTCTCCGTTGTTTTTGTAGATAAGGCTAACATGGCTACCCCTTTGATATTCTCTAGGGCTGTGCCTAGACCAGCATTTTTCTTCTACTTTTCCATCACTGCCCTACCACTAGTGCAGTTCCACTGATAGTACCAGGGCATATTGATCCACCATTTCATCTAACCCAGCTCAAAACAGATTTAGACAGGAGAATGGTTAAAATGCTGGCTCCTGTGGCCAAACTACACTAGCACTCCCACTACTCTACCAGCAGTGGAGTTCAAAACTTGAATTAAATGCTATTGTTACCCAGGGCTAGCTGTGTACCTTAATTTATGTAGAAGGAGACTGTCAGTTTAAAAGTCAAAGGGCTGGAGCCTGCATCTTTTATTCAGAAGCATAACCTTTACCCAGGTCAGTCAGGTACATGGTGAGGGCCAAAGCCTAGGACTTCAAAGACCTAGGTTCAGTTCTATTTCTACCAGAATTCGCTGAGAGCTTGGGCAAGTAGTCATTTAGATACCTAAGGATCTGGGACTTAGTCTCTATGCTCCTCATATGTAAAATGGGAAAAATAGTATTTCCTTATCCCACAGGGATGTTAAGGAGAAATACATTAAAGGTACCATGCTAACAGAGGCCAATAAGTATGCTAGATAGCTAGTTTGCCTAAGATCAGTGGGAATGTTTGCATGAACAGTCTACAGGAGTAAGATGATGTATTTTAAACAATTAAGTTCCTTACTTGTATTGCTAACCACACTTTCAATTACTAAACTCAGTTTCCAAATCCAATTCACTTTTCATTAGTTCATTTATTTTTTACATTTCCCTTTGTTTGAACAACGATGTCAGTTGGGAACTGCTGGAGGTTTTCATAAAATAAAACATTTCTACTTCCTGTAGGTTTTGTAAAAGTTTATTTTTATGAAATCGGGTAGGATTTTCAGTAAAATTAATTTAGCCAACTCTGAGCAATAGTGAAATTTGGGGGCAAATTTTATTTAGTGTCTTAAATCTACCATGTTAACATTTGACAAGTAAATATACAGGTCATGCATTACTGCAAACTTTGATGCTGTGTCACTTAATCTCTTACTATACTTACTAAAAGTGCAACTACAATAGAGGGATCACTATAACACCTATTTAAATACCTCCTGCTAGATTCAATGAAATCCATGTACATTCTTAAGGGGAAAAGTGAGTCCTGTAGCATCTAACCCTGCCTGCTTTCATGTGACAAGCCTGAGGAAGAGACATGGAGATGTTCCACTTCCACAAGAGAAATCCACAAGCAATTTAGCTTCAAAATATAGGAGAAGGTGCATGTGACAGACAGTTTTTCTGGCTTTTCTGCCTCTCCACTTACTATGTCTGAAAAGCAGCCCTGGCAGGTGTGTAAAGGGAAGTCTAGAGTTGAGATTTTGTGCCTCACCTTCAGTCCCCTTGTTCTCCAGACAGAAAATGGTCATGTGCGTTCTGCTGTTAGACTGAGGGTTCAGTTATGGGTTTGTGCTCATTTGGTATGGCTATTTTACTTTGGTTGGAGGGTTTGATATTTCAGGGATTCAGAGCTTTCTCTAGGCAGCATAGCTTAACATCCCAACACCACACTATGTACCCATAGCGTGTGGATTCTTTCCAATGCGTTAAGTGGATTCCTTTACTTCCTACTGTTGCAGAGGATGCAATTATGCAATCCTTTACTCACACAAGTAATCCTTGCCCTTTAGAAAAGTCCCCCTGAAGTCACTGGCACTACCAGTGTAAGGGTTTGCATAATCAGCCCTACAACTTTGGAAAACTTTGAAGACAGGTATCTGCAGTCCTGCTTTTCATGTTTATGAAGGATTGCAGAATGGTGAGGAATTGAGGTAAATGGCATGCATAATTTAATGCTGTTCACTGCAGAGATGGTTGTAAGATTATCTGCAGAAATGGCAACGTACCTAAGTCATTAATGTCAAGTGGTGCAGAAAGCAACATAGCCCTCATGCTATTTCCTATGCACCTGCTGAATGCCTAGTGACACCCTCCCACTGCTGCTGTACTGGCCACTGGTTTAGAATTTACCTCCAGAATGCACCACGGTACTTTCAACAATTTTCCTATGACAGGGCTCACCTCCCCCCCTTTATGAAAGTGTTTCCTTCTTGCAATAGATATTGCTGTACACGTGCTTTTTTCTTCAAGTTCTGAAATCCTAGTGACACATTTAGTGGAACTCAGAGCTGGATTCACTTTTACCAGAAGCTGCACTGTTCCTTTTTGAATCAGGTATTGATCTGTGTGGGATGGAAAATACATAGCATAATGGGAGCTCGTTTTGGCTTGATTTCTTTTAAAGGTGAAAGTTCTGACATCACTTCTGAATGCAAGACCCTACATAAATCATAGAAATGTAAGGCTAGAAGGGACCATGAGAAGTCATCAAGACCAGCCCTCTGCACTGTGGCAGGACCAAGTCAACCTTGACCATTCCTGACTGTTTGTCCAACTTGTTTTTCAACATATGTCTGTTTTGCATGTGAAAAACAAGGCCAACAAATTTAGAATGAAAAAATCTGAGGTTGATTAGGAATAGAGGACTTGCCAGACAGAATGTTCATGAGAGCCAGTATCCTGTCTCCAGCAGTACCTGCTGCTTCAGAGAAAGGTGCAAGAAACTCTGCAGCTGGGTTACAGGACAACCTGTCCCACGAAAAAATTCTTCCTAAACCCACATTAAGTAGAGTTTGGATTATGCCTCGAAGAATTAATGTTTATACCTGTAAGAAGACTGCCTTGCCTCGGCAGGTCATGCCTTGCCAAGTGGCAGGCCACCACATAACAATCACACTTGCCTCCGTTTCCCTTCTTCAGACTCCCCAGAAATAGCCTAAAGCATTCTTCCCAAGTATAAGTATAGCCCTAATGGGGCTCATTTGTCACATACATCCCATGCACAACAATCATAACAGAAGTCCCACAAGCATAGTCCAGAATTTCCCTAGGATAATCCAGACATAATATACAATTTACAGCCCTGGTGTCCCTCACCATGCCCAGCTCTCCAGCAATATCCTCTTCCATCCTCATCCCAGAACAGCCATCCAGCCTTTCCAGCTAAAACACAACCCCACTTTTCCCAGCAGGAACCCCCACAGCTTCTCTGCTAAGAGATCATCTTTACTAGGGGAACATCCCTCACTCCCTGTGGCTCCCTCAGAGTTCCAGCTCTGTGGCCCTGGAGTTGTCAATGGGTAAGCTCCTCTGCTGCTCCTCTGACATCCGCTCTCTCTAGTCCTTGTCTCCAGTTCTCTGGCTTAGAGCCAGCAGGCAATTCCCTATGCTGTTCTCTGGCCTCCAGCCATGGCTTTCTGGCTTGGGGAGGCCAGCCAGAAAACCCCTCTTACTGCTCTCCTGCCTTCAACCTTCTCCCAGAAACCTCCTTCTGGGACTCCGGAGGTCCCCTGGTCTCTGGCAGCTTTCACTTGTCCTTTCTAACTGAACCAATCTGGGCTGACTCACTAGAAGTCTCTCTCACTGGGGTTTTCCTTGTCTTTTTTTTTTTTCTGTTGATTTATGGCACAGCAGCCTGAGCATGTGAGGCTATGATCACCATCTACTGCAGTTTTTGCATAAGCAAAAAATCTGTATTCTCTCATCCAGTCCTATATCCTTAAAAAAGAGAAGTAACACTTTTTTAATGCTGCCCCACTTTCCTGGTACTCTCACCAATCCTTCCTCGCTATATTCTTTCACCAGAAGGCATCTCAGTTCTTCATAAAGAATCTGTGTAATTCTCCCTGCATTGCCACGGCAGATGTTTAGCTGTTTCTTCAACTTTGCATGTGTCAAGCAACCTGTCTTTTATATTTACTAAACAAGCATAAGTGCCAGTCATAGTGACCTGTCAGCATCATATAGTTTCTTCACATCTTCTATCATAGCTATTAAATGTACATTATCCTCAAGTTTAGGACATATTTCATAGAACCTTTGTCCTTTTTCCTCTTTGGTGCACAGTTCTTGCCACTTCTTCTTAAGTTCTTTCTTAACCAAACTTTTAAAGTCCTGTTTGCTCAGAGGGATCTTTATATCAACCTCATTGTTCTTAAGGCTTTTTTCAATGCTTTATCTGCCATTTCATTGCTTGGTATCCCGACATGCACTGGAATCCACACTATTACTATATGTATACCTAGTTGTACTAGCTTTGTAGTTAAGAACATTTTATAATTGATTAATTCATTCCCCCTTTCTGAGGCTCCCTTTCTAATCATCATTACACCCTGTGACGTTGTACTCTATATGTTTATGGAAATATGATTATGAGTGTAAATATGACATAACTGGAATATGCTTTGTGTAGATATGCCATGTAACATATTTTTGCAAAGGTTATGATCTACTAAATATATTCATCCTATTTGTATGCATGTATCATTTTTATATCTGACGTTATGAGTGTTGGCTCTATGCATGTTTGAAGTGTTTGCTGTAGGAAACACATAAGGGAGGTTTGGCCAATATATTGTGAAGGGGCTATTCAAGTAATTAGGAATACTTAACTAACAATGGACTTTGGGAGACACCAGTCCACTTCTGAGCTTTCCTGGGAACTTTCAAACTAACATGTAAACAATGGAGTTGGCATGCAAAAAGCGGAATCATGCATGGACATGTGACTTGCCCAGGTGGCTACAAACTCCATCTTGTTGCTGTGATTTTGCACAGAAGAACAAAGGGATTTCCGCTCACAAAAGAGAAAATCTAAAAGGCTCTGGAAGCCTCTCCATTTTGTCTTCAGCTGGCTCAAGAGATGGCATCTCCATCCCAAAGAGATACCTGAAAAAAACTGGAACAAAGGACTGTAACTACAGGGGTGTGAGTGATTGCTCAATCCAGGCCATAAACTATAACATTGGTCTGAAAAGGATTGTACCCGAGATGACATCTAGGGTGAGAAGTTAGTATTTGTAACTAGATCTTTAGTGTATTGCGTTAGTCTTGTGTGTTTTGTTTTATTTTGCTTGTTAACTTACTTTGTTATGTCTGTTACTACTTGAAACCACTTAAATCCTACTTTTTATACTTAATAAAATCACTTCTGCTTATTAATTAACTCAGAGTAATTAATTAATACCTGGGGGAACAAATATCTGTGCATATCTCTCCATCAGTGTTATAGAGGGCGAACAATTTGACTTTACCCTGTATAAGCTTTATACAGAGTAAAACACATTTATTGGGGATTTGGATCCCATTGGGAGCTGGTTGTCTGAGTGCTGGAGATAGGAGCACTTCTTAAGCTGTTTTCATTTAAGTCTGCAGTTTTAGGGGCGTGGTTGAGGCTTGCATGTCTGGCTCAACAAGGCACGGTTCTGAAGGCCCAAATGGTAGAGAAAACAGGCTCAGAGGTAGTCTCAGCACATCAGGTGACAGTCCCAAGGAGGCCTCTGTGACTAAACCCGTCACACACCCAATAAAGAGTTAGATGGGATAACAATCACAGTTGGGCATACATCCCTTACCCAGGTCAGTGCCAAAACTGTGCCTATCAATTCGGCCATCATAATGGCCACAAAATTGGATAATGTCATAGATCTCTTAATTCCAAATTCAGGGATACAAAAGTATGTTCCCCCTCTACCTGTGCTGGCATCTCTATAGCCATTGGTATAGATTTGGCAATGCTGACCCCATTTGCCATGTATAAACTCATAAATCATAGCTGTCATATTTGGCAGTCCTGCTCTTCCCTTTCTTTTATCGTACAATTCCAAATCCACAACTGGAGAGACAATAGTTTGATCTCCCATGACTAAACATTTTAATTTCTTTGAGATCTACATTTTTAACCCACCTTTTGACCCTGTTAGCATGTGCAAGTCTGTGGCACCCAGTTACTTCTTGTCTACTTAATTCCCAGTAGTCCTTGTACATTTGTTATTGCAGCACTGTTACATAGTACTCTTATCTTCATTGTTTCTTAGACCAAAAGATTAAATCTAACAATTTCATCCTTAAATTTATAGACATCTCTCCAGTTGCTACCTGCAGCACACACAATGGAGTTATAATATTCACTTCACATGCAACTGGCAGACCTTGGCTTTTGATTGGGTCCAATGTTTTTAGTATTGATTTAAAAGCTGAATTAAAGGTGTGGCATCCATAATCTATAACTGGTTTTAATAATACTCTATGATAGTATACTCAGTATAGATTTGGCAATGCTGACACCATTTGCCAGATCTAAACTCATAAATCATAGTCCTCATATTTGAAGGTCCAGCTCTTCCCTTTGTTTCATCGTACAATTCCAAATCCACAACTGGAGAGATAGTACGGTTGTATGGTTCTCTCACTTAAGAAGTCTCTTAGCCACCAGAACAGTCTTCCTCTTATTTCATTGACAGCTAGTTTATACAGCAAGCCTTCCCTCCATAGCATGTCACGCATTTTTTCAATGTCCAAAAGACAACTATCATACTCTCTATTCCTTTCAGTTTTGTGTATTTCTGTTTCTAATCATACAATATGCTCAGCTATGCATCTCCCTTTCCTGAAATCACTTTGTACACAATTTATAATTTTTTTCCCCCCAAGTATGTCACTAAACTGTCATTTATCATTCTTTCCATAATTTTGCCTTCACACAATGTGAGGATAATAGGTCTATATGCATGAGGTCTTGTGAGTAATTTGCCAGGTTGTCCTCTTGATATAACCATCATTTGCTTCCATTCTGCTGGTAGTATTCCTTTTCCACATATATTATTTCAATAAAATTCTAACTACTTTCCAGGAGGAGCATTTTATTACATATGCTCTCTTTACCTGGGGCTGTATTTTTAACTTTTGTTGATAGCTTTTTGAGTTCCTGTAGGCTGAAATTTGCATTCAGTACATCATCTTTATATTCTACCCAGTCATGTAAGGGCTTGTCTCCACCTACCGGGGGAATCAACGCATGGCAATCAATGCACTGGGGGTCAATTTACCAGGTCTAGTGAAGACCCACTAAATCAACAGCCGATCACTCTCCTGTCGACTTCAGTACTCTACTGGAATGAGAAGCATAAGGTAAGTCAATAGGATAGTTTCTCCCGTCAACCCAGCGTGGTATAGACACCATAATAAGTCGACCTAAGGTATGTCAACTACATTATTAATGTAGCTGGAGTTGCGTAACTTAGGTCAAATTAGCCCTTAGTGAAGACCTGCTCTAAGAGTGCCCACAATTTTCCTCAGCAAACATTATTTTTCTTCACAAAACTCTTCACTTTGCTTTGTATCACTATTAACTTTTTGGAATTCTTTTGCTAAAATGTCCATTTTTCCTAAGTTAGAACTTTCAACTTTATTATTTACGGTAAGAGCAGCTATAAATTTTATTTTAACTCCATATCCCATTCATTCTTTTAACTTGTTTATAGACCTCTGACACCTTGGAATCTCTGTTCATTTTCCCACAATATTTTCTCCAACTACCCTTATTTGCCTTTTTAATAATTCTTTGTGCCACTGCTTTACATCTTTTATATTCATTAAGTCCTTGCTATTCATTGTGCTTTTTGCTTCTTTGTATGCTTTATTTCTTTCTTTAATTGCTGCTTTACAATTTTCATTCCACTAGGGAACTGGATTTCTGAGTTCATGGCAATATGATGTCTTACATATAGGTAGTTATGCTGCTGCTACATTACCTTTATCATTTTATCATGAAATTCCTCTAGTGTATCACTTATACAACTGGTACTCAGATACTCAGCACACTTTCTCTTAAAGAGTCCCCAGTTTGCTTTTCTAAGGCTCCAGGTAGGAATTCCTTCAGTATTTTCACCATTACCTTAGCCTTGATATGTAATTAGCATAGGAATATGATCACATCCCATTCCATCTTCTTTATAGATGTCTAAGCTGCATTTACTTGCTATATTCTTGCTGCAGTTCCCAGATCTAAACATGGAAAGGTTTCATCCACCAAATTAAACTTTGAAGGTGCTCCAGTCTTGAGCAATACCAGTCTGTGGCTATCAATGAATTGTTCCTTGGACTGTTATTGTAGCCACATCGGTCCCAGTATATTAGAGAGACAAGGTTGGTGAGGTAATATCTTTTATTGGACCAACTTCTGTTGGTGAGCAAAGCTCCGTGTAAGCTCAAAAACTTGTTCCTCTCACCATCAGAAGTTGGTCCAATAAAAGACATTACCTCACCCACTTTGTCTGCCTAATGGACTGTTCCGGGCATTTCCCCTTATAATCAGTTTTCCTGCTTCCCCATAATTCATTATGGCTGTGAAGATCTCCACAAACAACATAAAGGCCTTTGACACTCTTAACTAACTTTTCCAAGTCTAGATTGTTGAGTTTTTTACATGGTTTGAAACATTATAGATTCATATAAAGGTGCTATTATTCTGCAGAGGAATCTCAGCAGCACTGTACTCAAAACTTAAGTTCTGTACATCTATGTCTACATAGCTAAGACTTTCCCTGATAAATATACACATCCCTCCTCCTCTTGTTATTTCTCAGTCATGTATGATTACATCGCATCCTGAAAGCCTAAACATAAGTTTTCTCACTGACCATGTTTCTTTTATACATATCATACCAGGTTTGTTTTACACTTCAAAAAACAGGATTTTTTAAGATTCCCGACCATGCGTTATTAAACTATTCCAGCAAATAACCAATAGAACCATGTTGTTTAAACTACATTATTACTTTCATTTAAAATCGCATGAAAGCAGTCTATCAAGAGATGGTCTATATGCAAATATTTTTGTGCATCTTGTGTTACAATATTTATTCTTTCAGTTTTCTTCCCTGTCTGTAAAGTGCAATTAATGACTTCTGTCATAAATGCTATAAATTTCTCTTTGTCTTCAAGTAGTACAACTTCATCTATTCCCTTTATGTTATCTTTCCTACCCTGAACTGTGTGATGTACCAGTAACTCATTTGCATTTTCCTCCTCCACATTCCTCAGTTAATGTCTTTGGTTAGCTTCTGCATAGGATATTTTATGGATAGTTTTAATTTCCTGTATCTCTCTAGCTCATTCCACTACCACACATCCTTTTTATGCTGCACTGTGCTTATCCCCATAATTGCTACATTTCAGTTCTGTTCCTTTCATATAGTTTTCATCTGAGTGTTCTCCTCCACACCTCGTTTTCCCCTTACAGATAACCATCACATACCCAAACCTTTGGCATTTATAACATCTCAAAGGGGCCAGGATATATGGTTTAAACCAGAAGAATTGATATCCTTCATTAACTGTATCAGGAGGTGTTCCACCTTTGAATGTTACTACGGTGGCTGTGGATGGTTTGTGTTCTCCTCCTCCTCAGCTAATCAGACACTTAACAAACAGCACTTGACCTTTGCCTATGTCGCTTTTAATTTCATCCTCTGTCATGCCTAGTGGAACACCATATATTACCCCTCTTGCTTCTGTCATAAATTAGGTAGCTGGCAAATTACTTCTATTTTCCCTAAAACTGTAGTTTTAACAAGTTCATCAGCCTCTTGCTTAGGTGTGCATTCTACTAATAAAGCCCCACCCAGCATTCTTGTAGCTCTTAATATATCTCCCATATTTCCGTAACCCATTCCACTCTTTTCAAGGGATTAAGATCTCCTATCATTATATCTTTCAGCTAGTCATTTGATTGTTATAAGATGTTGATACTTTTTCTCATTCTTTTTTCCATCCTTATCTGCTCCTTCTTCTTCACATACTTCTATTCCTGTTTTTCTTTTTCCAGATCTGATGCCATTCCTCATCCCTTAATTTTTTTCCGTCATTTTCCAACATAACTTTCAGGCCTTCCCTTTCAGCCTGTATTTCCAGTTCTGTTCAGCCAGCCAGACATCAGCCCGAGCTGTCCCTGAGTTCCAAACCCCAGCTCTCAGCCTCTCCCATTCTACACAGTCAGCCTTCAGACTGGTTAGTGGCCACAGCCCAGGCCCAGTCTGCCTTGTCTTTGTTTTTCCCTGGTCCTTTATAGCCCCCTGATGCTGTTGCACCCTCTTCATTGGCTAAATGGGAGCACCTGTTCTGGCATAGGTGAGCTAGACCTAATTCATTTACTAGGGCCAGCCACCCTGTGACAACCCCCCTTCTAAAACGCTTGAGTTTTTAAACCTTAATAAATAAATAGTCACTCAGCACCATACACATTTCTTAAGTCCATAGGAATTGCTATCCAGTGGTTTGAGAATCTGGATAGTTTGACACTGAAGACCAATTTCAAGTTCATGAAACAAACGGCCAGGTCACAGTGAGAACAGAGCTACAGGCAGAAATAAACCTGTCTTCTTTAAGAATCTCATTTCATGGAAAAGGCAGGGAGCAGATGAGGCAAGGAATTTAGCCTACTTCATGCGCTCCCACAGCATAGGGGAAGGTAGAATTGTTCCAGGCAGAGTTTGTCATCCTCCATGTCCCATGTTGAAATTAGCTTTAGAGCACTCTTATCTGTATCAGAAGAAACAGCAAGAGGCCAAATACATGTATAATTCTGGGAATTCCCAGAAAGCTCAAATGAAGAAAAGATTGCTATTTTAACAGAATTTAAAAATGTATCCCAGAAGAGACAGCCAATGCAAATGCAAAGTTCACGTAACTCAGTGAAAACTGTGCAATGCCTCTGATGACATCTCTCTTTTGACTCTCTGAAGCAAAAAGTCAAGATAAAACATTAGCTATGTTAAATTATAACTGTAACAAAAGGCTTTTCTGTTTGCCTTTTTTGCGCCTCACCACTAGAGGTTTCAGTTGGGCTCCCACATTAGGACTCTGTGAAGTTGGGCTTCGCAGGAAGTACCTGAGTGGCAGCCCCTCCCAGTCGACTGATTGGCCAGTACCAGTACTTAAACCAGGCAGCCGTGATGGGAAGCTGTCTGAGCACCCAATCCAGTCTGCCTGCCTGTCTCTGCTCTAGACCCCGCTTGTGATAGACCAAAGACTCCAACTTCCGACCCTGGTTTGTCTTTGACTTTACTCTTCAATGGCTGTCTGTAACCAGGTGCCTGCCCTGATCTCCTGATAACCTGACCCTGCCTATCTCCTGACACATGAATCTCAGTCTGCTCTCTAGCCTGTCTCTGATGCTGACCTCCAGGTACATGACTCAGCCTGACTCCTGCTCCGACCACTAGGTCTGCCTGCTCTCATCCTGGTCATGACAGTTTGTTCAGATCATCTTCGCACCCCCTTCCCCCCACCGCCATCTATCCATCCCTTCCACAGACAATGGAAGGGGTGGACCTCCCTCCCTGAGGGCAGCTTCTTGAGGGCCCAGAACCTGCAGGACCAAATCACCCACCTGCAGCTGGAGACTCACACCACAGCCCCATGCGATGCAGTGTGCAGTCGAAACACAGACCCCATGAAAGCCACTAGCCTGTCACAGGTTCAGGTGGCACAGGTCACTGCTGAGGCAAAGACAGACCCTGTGCAAGCAGCTTGTACACTCACAGGGAAAAGCAGCAACACTACGTGCCTGAACAGACCATGCATTGCCTGAAACAGCCCCCGCTCTGCCACTGCCCAAACAGTTCAACTGGGATCATCAGAAATTCCAGGGATTCCTGAATAAGTGCAGGCTGCTTTTCCTGCTCCACCCCCACACACATCAGACTATGTGGGACTAGGAGTCAGCCTGCTCTCCAATGAAGTGCTCAGATGGGTTGCCCCACTGTTGGAGCAGAACAGCCCAGTGTTTTCTGACTGGGGCACCTACCTGCAAGCCTTTGTGACAATCTTTTACAACTTGCATCACATCCACTCTGCAGAGGCTACCTTCCAGAAGCTTTGCTGGGGCAAGGGCCAGCCACCACTTACACCACCCATTTCTGACAGTTTATAGCTGATATTGAATGGAATGAGAGCCCAACTTTACCGGTTCTGGTGGGGGCTTGCTGATGTAAAAGGTGAGCTAGCTCACACCGAAAACCCCACCCATGTAGGTGCCTTTATTGACCTAGCCCTGCGCATTGATTCTGGGCAGTGTGAGCAGGAGGAGGAAAGGGAGGTGGCCTGACAGCCCCCCCATGGGTCTTCCACACCGCAGCCTGTAGAACCGAGTCCTGAACACATGGAGGTCAACCTGGGTTTCCGATGTCTGATTCCAGAGCAAAGAGAGTATTGACAAAAACTGAACCTCTATTTTTACTGTGGAGGCCCAGGACACTCCCTTGCCTCCTGGACATCTCAAAGGAACTTGGGAAATGGACCAGCCCAGGCCCAATAGGTGAATGAAGCCTGGGCACCTCCAGAACTCCATACTCTGGAACCACCCCTTCTTTGCCCTCAAGCAGAACCTGACCTGGGTATCATGGTGTTTCCCCACATTTCCAGTTGCTACTGCGGTTGCAGATCTTGGGGCAGGCACAGCAGATCCCCCTGCCTGCCCCAAGATCAAACTAGAAATGATAGACTCTAGGGCTGCTGCCATCTTTATACATGCTGAGACAGCTAAAACCCTCCAGATCCTCCTTTGGCCAAAACCCACATTGGACCTGTTTCAGGCAATTGATCTTATCATTGGGACAGGGGCTCAAGAGACCGTCACCTTAGAGGCTGTAGTGGAAGAGCACCGAGAAACACTATGCTTGGATGTGATCCATTCTCCATTCTTCCCGATAATTCTGGGAATTCCTTGGTTGGAGCAGCATGACCCATGTATCTCCTGGTGGTGGAGGACCATTAGCTTCCCCTCCAAATACTATCAAAAAAGTATGCCTCCAACAAAGCAACCAACCCCCCAAATACCTGCACCCAGGACCCCAGGATGGGAGGAGACTGTCGGAAGCAGAACCTCAGATGGTTAGGGACAGCCAGTTGGGAGTGGCTCGAGGCCAGAATCTCAGCCTCCCTGACAAGTTCTGCAACTTCCTTGATGTGTTTGAGAAGAAAAATGCAGACTCATTACCTCCACACAGAGACTATGATTTCCCAATAGCTCTCCAGCCCACGGCAAAGGTGTCCTGTGGATGGATATACTCCATGTCTGAACCATAGCTGGAATCACTATGTGGGTATATACAGGAAAACCTAGACAAGGGCTTTATTCAGCGATTCACCTCTCCAGTGGGGCCACCAGTCCTCTTTATAAAGAGGATGAGTCACTACTCCTCTGTGTAGCCTATCACACATTGAACTAAGTGACCATTCATAACCCATATCCCTTGCCCCTCATTTTGGAATCACTGGAACACCTGAGAACTGGCAAGATCTTCACTAAACTAGATCTTCAGGAGGCATACAAGGTAGTGCTTCTATATCAATACTCCCACATCATTTCAACATTTCAAAAATGATATGTTCAGGGATATCCTGGACCAGTACATGATCATCTACCTTGATGATATACTGATATGTTCTGAGAACTTAGAGCAGCACTATCACCATGTTCAGTCTGTCTTAGTGAGACTACAGAAGCATGGTTTGTACGCCAAACTGGAAAAAGAGTACCTTCGAACAAGCCACCACTGCATCTTTGAAGCACATCTCCTCAGAGGGAATACACATGGATTCACAGAAAGTGGAAGCAATCCATAATGGGACAGCACCTCAGATCCTCCAGGAACTTCAGCACTTCCTGGGCTTTGCACATTTTTATAGGAGATTCATTGCCAACTTCTCCCAATTCATAATTCCCCTGACGTCCCTCCTCTGCAAAGGCATGTGACTTGCTTGGTCACTCAAAGCCCAGCTCGCTCTTGACCAATGGAAGGCTGTCTTCACCACGGCCCCACTCTGGCACCCCCGATCTGGCTTATCCTTCATAGTAGAACCAGATGCTTCCAATGTGGCTCTAGAGGTGTGTGATGGGTTGTACTCCCCACACTGGCCTTGAGAGGGTAAATTAAGCCCAATTAATCTATAGGAGGCACCTGCATGAGAAGCCAGGGAGCAGGGATTGATTAATCAGACATGAGGCTCACCTGGAACAGGAGGGGCCTGTATAAAGCCAAGTAGCTGGCAAGAGAAAAGGGCTGCAGGGAGGTAGTCTGCAGTCATTCCTTGGCTGAAGGGAGGTGTGTTGGGATTATAGAGGTTAGTTCATAGTTACTTCCTGGGAGGAGGGAGTTGGGAGACTGACAAAAGCAGAGATGGGGGAAGCCAGGAAGGTAGGAGAAGGCTTAGGGCAAAAGCAGAAAGGAATAGGAGTGCAGACCTTGGCTGCTGATCAGAGGTCCCCTGAGCTGGAACCCAGAATAGCAGACTGGCTCAGGTTCCCCTACCAGCCACTGGAGGAGTGGCATGGTCAAAGCAGTGAAGGGAAGACTGCCATTTTGTATAGTGGGACTTTTTTACACCCCCTTGAAAGGGGGAACCATGTAGTGACCTAGCCAGAGGGCCAAGTCATGAAGAGGCATTTGCAGTTCTTGGAGCAAGAGGGGTCCGCAGGTGAAAGGATGACGGGAGAGATACTGCCAAAGGAGGGTGCAATGACACACAGCTAACCCCCAGAGCAACCAGGTGGATGCCACCACTCATGGTGAGTGGCCCTCTTGATAGAGTGGAACTCTCGCAGCAGCTCGGACCCCAGTCAGTTCTGCATCCTTGAGCATTCTATTCTCAACAACTTACTCCTGCAAATATGAACTACAAAATACCAGACAAGGCACTGCTTTCCATAAAAACAGCATTGGAAGAATGGTGTCACCACCTGGCAAGAGCTCAGCACCCAGTGAAAGTCTTCAGCTCCCCTAAGAATCTTGAGTACCTTTGCAAGGCCCAACCATTGAACCAGAGGCAGTTAAGGTGAGTTCTGTTCTTTCCTCAGTTGAGTTCACCATTAACTACTGCCTGGGAAAGCAAAATGGGAAAGCTGATGCTCTATTGCAGAAGGGGGAATACCTCCAGGGAAGCAAAGAACTGACTTCTGAGCCCCTTTACTGCCAGAAGCCTGCTAGCTTTGCCAATGCCACAGTTCAGTGAGACCTGCTTTCCCTCATCTGATCCGCCTTGGAAGACAACCCACTTGCCCAAAGGATACAGTCCATGCCACTGGGGGCAAAGAGGCAACATTGCATACGGGATGGGATAATGTACTTTAATGAGCATATATATGCACCCTCAGAGCACCCTGAATTGGAGGTGCTATAGCTATGCTATGATGCTCCATTGGCAGGTCACTTTGGTGGCTGGAAAACCTCCCACATAGTTACTTATTTTTTCTGGTGGCCCCACATGCAGGCTGCAGGCTGAGGTCCCAGGATATGTCAATTCTTGCAAGTGCTGTGAACATACCAAGTCACCCCAAACCAGACCCTTGGCACATTAGTACCCTTAGAGGCTCTAGCTAGGCCATCAGCCTAGATTTTATTGTGGAACTCCCAGCAGCTGGTGACCACACCATAGTCTTAATGGTTCTGGACCACCTGACCAAAATGGCCCATTTCATTCCCTGCAACCAGCTACCCTCTGCTGAGTCTACTGCCCAACTCCTGCTACACAGCTTGGTCCAGTTCCATGGATTCCAGACCAAATCATGTCTGACTGAGGTTCACAGTTCTTCTCTTGCTTCTGAGAGCTTTGCAACAGACTACTGGATGTCCACCTCCACTGCATACTACCCACGAACCAACGGACAAACAGAATGGGTGAACCAAGAACTGGAACAGTATTTGAGATGCGTCATACATTATCATCAAGACAACTAACTGGTCCATGCTCCTGCCATAAGCAGAGTTTTCTTTCTACAACGCTGACTGTGCCTCAACAGGTTGAAGCTCCTTCTTCACTAATTATGGGTTCTCCCCCATTTCCACCTAGCATTAAAAGCAGCCTCTCTGAACTCTGTTACCATCAACTGGGTCCAACAGATTCATCTTATTCAGGAACAAGTGAAAAAGGCCTAAAAGAGGCATGCAGCCCGTCTGCGACGAGAAGTTCTAGTATTTATAGTATGCCAGAAGGTGTGGCTTGCTGTCAAACACCTCCAATCTAGGCGGCCCTCTTGCAAATTGGACCACAATTTCCTGGAACCCTTCTCAATACGACAACAGATTAACTTGTTTATCTTCAAACTTCAGCTTCCCCAGTCTCTCAAAATAAATCACGTTTTCCATATTTCCCTTCTGAAGCCCTACACAGAGAACCCCTTCCCTGACCGAACTGCATCACTGCCTCCACCAGACAAAATCCAGAGTCATAAGGAATATGAAGTACATACCATCCTCAATTCCTGACTGACACGCAGCTGCCTGTACTATCTGGTGGACTGGGAAGACTATGGCCCTGAAGAACACACATCGGATCCTGACTCCCATGTCCATGCCCCTGACCTGATGAAAGAATTCCACAAGGCTCACCTCACCTAGACAAAGCTGGATTGGCACCATCTGGAAGGGGTGCCTGGCAGGGGAGAATGATGTAAGAACCAGCAGAGCTGGACCATGAGGGTTGAGGATTGATTATGCCTCTGCATCACCACTGAAGATATAGGAGGCTAGCTTCCCACGGGAGGACCCTGTGAGGCTGGGCTCGGCAGAAAGTACTGCCCAGCAGGACCTGAGTGGCGGCCTCTCACAGCCCACTTATTGGCCGGTACTAATTTTTAAACCAAGCAGCTATGATGGGAAGCTGTCTGAGCAACAACACAGACTGCCTGTCTCCACTCTGGACCCTGCTTGCAGTAGACCCTAGACTACAGCTTTTCATCCTGGTTTGTCCTTGACTTGCTCTTCGATTGCTGTCTGTAACCTGGCTGGCATCTGATCTGATCTCCTGGTAGCTTGACCCT
Source organism: Gopherus evgoodei (assembly GCF_007399415.2). Lineage (NCBI taxonomy): Eukaryota > Metazoa > Chordata > Testudines > Testudinidae > Gopherus > Gopherus evgoodei. Next base: position 295,521,070 of record NC_044322.1, on the reverse strand, counting down.
ATCTGCCTCTTGATGCCTGAACCTTGGTCTGCCCTCCGGCCTGTCTCAGACTCTGATTTCCCAGTACCTGGCTCGGCCTGGCTCCCAACTCCTGCTCCGATCACTGTGTCTGACCGCCCTCGTCCCAGTTGTGAAACACAGGGACGTAAAGGGCCAGATTGGGTTTGGCCCCTGTGCATAAGGAAGAGCACAAGGAACATTCTTCCCTCCTTGTGTTTGTGCACTGGACCCAGTTTCATCAGCAAGTCCCTGCTTCTTCCCCAGCACAGGCATGCTTCCTTCAAAGCCAAGCCCTCCCCTTCAACACTTTCTAGCTCTGAGGAAAGCGTGTTACACTTATTGTAAGGGGGGGGAGAGTGTGGAGATTTGTGTGTGAGAGAGATCTGTTTGGACCAGTGCTTCCTCCCAGTGCTCTCCATTGGCTGGGAAAACACCACACTTCCCACACCACAGGCCAGCAGCCAGTAGCGACAACTGACCCTGAAGTGACTCACCCATACAGAGCTGGGAATAGCAGCCTGATCACTTGACTCACAGTCCGGTGCTTTAATTCACAGAAGAGCTGGTTAAAAAAGTTGTCCATTTATTTACTGACAAAAATGGCCTTTTTTTTTAAGACTTGTTCAGAATGTTCCAGTTCCCATAAATGAAGGTAAATACTTGGCTATGCCAAGGCTGGGCTTGTTTTGGAGGCACTGGAGTGGGACCCGGGAGATCTGGCTTCATGTCCCAGCCCTGCCCAACACTTCCTCAGTGACCTTGAGTAAGTTATTAACCCTTCATTGCCTCACTTTCCTCCTCTTTAAGATGGGGCTAACCAGACTTTCTGACCTCACAGGGTTGTTGTCAGGGCACATTAATTAATGCTGGTAGGACTCAGGGCTTCTCTACACAAGGAAATTAATTCAGATTAATTAAGGTAGGGCATGAACTTAGAGCAAAATGTCTATTGCTGATTAACTCCCTGGGTGGCTGCTGTTATTCCAGAATAAAAGCATCTGCACAGTGAGTTAATCAGGAATAACTATCCCTGTACCAACTCCCTGTGTAGAGAAGCCCTTAGACACTTAATGAATGTCAAAGAAAAGAAACAAGAATTCATTATAAAACCTGGATGTCAAAGAACTGTTATTTCCGTGTAATATGTTCTTCTGTGAAAAAGCCCAACTAGTTCCAAACCCTTCAGGGAGAATATGGGTGGGTTTCTTGACCATCTATTCACTGATATTGCTTTGTATTGTTCCAGCTCTACCATTTCTCCTGGTTTGTACAAGGCAGTTGCAGCTATGCCCCTGCAGTGTGTCTACTTTTAGTTTCCCTTCTTTTTAAAGAGGTTGCTGTAATTACCTCCAGCAGCCCTCTGTGAACATTTCCTGCCTCTCCATTGCAACTGTCACCTCCTACGGCTTGTAACGAAGTGGTCTCAGATACTTTGTGACCTGCTGAATGAGATGTGAAATGTGAACTCTCGCATGTCTCTGTTAGCAGGAGCTGCCTGGTAAAGCATGACAATAGGGACAGAAATGCTTCCAGCCAGCTCAATGGCACCAGACTGTGCTGTGTTACAGGTGGCACGAGAGCCGTAGCAAACTTCTTCTCAAACATGACACTGAAAAGAAACCAGACTGCTGAGTGAATTGGACCTCAACCCCCAACCACAGAATTTTGAGGAAATGCTGCAGGTGCAAATTCTAATTGCTGCCTTCTCTGTGTGAGTCAAGAGGCCAGTTGCTCACTGAGCAAACCTCCTACCTTCGCTTTGAATATCTTGGCTTTTACTGATTTCTGTTTGTCTCATATTTTATTTATTGCTTTTTTTCTATCATTTTAGATGTGACAGGCAGGTACTGGCTGCTATGAAATTGATTGGAACTGAATGATATGTTAGACTTAGCAGCATCTTTGGCCACAATTGCTAGAGCACTCTAGTGTGAGAGGCATCTTTGGCACGAGTGCAGCATTTGTGTCACCACAAGGAGAGCACAGCTCATTTTCCTCTCAGCCGCCATTGTCCATTTGACTCCACTGAGGGTTACACTTCTCTGTTGCTAAGTGGTCCATATGCTGCCTGGGAAGCTGTTGTGTGATGTGCTGCAAAGGTTGCTTGCCCAGCCAGTCATCAGAATTATTAAAAAAAACAACCCTGTAAAATCAATATAGATCAGTGTTATTTTTATTTTCTTGAAATGCATCTAGTAGGAAAGGCTATGCCAACTGCACAGTTTCCTTTCCAACTGTTTAATGTAAGATATTTTGACAGGACATTGCAAGCGGCAGAACTCAGCCTGCAGCACTTTTCGGTAGCTGTATCTTAACTGTCCACATTTTGAATTCTGATTAGCCTATTTATAAAGTCATTGGCTGGTGCAAACTGGCACAGTTCCATTGATTTCAATAGAGGTACACCAATTTACGTCCGCAGAGAGATTGGCCCACAGAGCTTAATATAGCACATTAAGATGCACTGGTTTGAATCCTTCATTATTTAAACCTTGCGTCTATTAGTTGTGCACAAAATGTGACCAAGAGGCCACTTTATCAGGTCTAGATTTATTTTATATATATTGCTCTTCTGTGGCGATTTTACTGCTCCTTCAAACTTCATCATGATCTTTAAATATTAATGAGTTACACTTGGAAAGCCTTTATAAAAGTCTAAGTGAACTAGAGAGACCATTTGTACACACACTGTGGTTCTCTGTCAAGTGGCTGCCTGGCAATAGAAGTTTTCCCCTATATTAGAGCCCAGTGTGGTATGCCAGGGAATTACCAACCATGTGCACAATTTTTTGCTCTAGTGTTCTGTCTGCACCTGGCCAATTGCACAGGCTAAAACAACAAACACAGTCCGCGTGTTCCATGGACTGCCAGGGTTTCCACACAGTGCCACCAACCTGCAAGCAGGGAAGATTCTCTGAGTACTTATTTGTCTCTCCAATTCAGGGAGGCTGCCCAGGAAGCAATGCCTCTTTTGGGCTCCTGGTCAAACAGTTCTCCTGTTCAACAGAATAAATGGATGCTTTTAAAGGCAGGGTTTTGCATGTGTCTCATGGGTAATGTTCCATGTTTTCAATTTCTGCTGATTTTCACCAATTTTTATTAAAGCAATTGAGTTTTTTACTGATTTATACCTGTTTACTAATCCATTCAATTTTTTTCGGATACTTATTTTTGTTAAACACTAATGCTTTGCGCAATTGTTGTGTCCTGCTGTACTGCATTTCAAGCAGTTCTGAAGTGTAAAACACAGAACACTCACATGGTGGAAGTCAGAAAATCAAACAACATTAACATTGTACTATGACTGGCTCACAAGGAGACATGGCCCGCCTATTTCTTTGCATCCATTTAGTGCGGTGCTGAATTTAAACAACCCTCCACAGATAAAGATAAGATAAAAAGCTAAACATGGAGTGAAAATACAAATCTATGCCTGAATGCCACCAAGAAAATCAGTGCTTAGAAATTTTCAAGGAAAGTAAAGATGGGTGTGAAGGGAATGCATTGAGCTGCAAGTACCGCACTGTACTCATCCTGAAAGAATAAAGGAGCATGTCAAAAGCAAGTGACACAAGAAGTTAAAAAAAGAAAGTGAGTGTCAGGATACATCGTCCATATCAGAGCCTTCACCAGAAAGAGTGTACACAGCACAATTTTGTGTCAATGAATTGGTGCATGCTGTTTGTTTCGCTGGACAACCACTGTTAATTGCAGAGAGGCCTACTGGTGACTGTGTGAGGACAGCAGGAAAATCTCTTCATAACGCAGACAGCCTCACTCATAAATATCTGAATGAAAATGACGGTGCTTTCGTATCTAAACTGGTGGAACAAATTGATGGAAATGTGGTGTCTAGTCTGATTTTTGACAGGACTCCCGATGCTTTGGATCATCCGATTCATGGCCTTTTGTTTTCATTTTTTGATTTCAAAGTGAATAAACCCTCATTGTTTTTTGTTGATTATGACATTCATCCCTTCTGCTGACACCCGTTTTGTTAATGCAACAGTAAACTGACATGTTTGAGATGTACCAACTAACTTGGGAAAATGTGGCCACAACTAACAGGGATTCTGCTTCCTATATGGCTAAGTTTGCACAGGAGATTAAACTCAAATCGGAAACCGGAGCTGCTACATATTACCTGTCCTGCTCATCTGATTAATGTTTTGCTGTCAGCAGCTACTGCTACAGAAGAAATGAAAGATGTGAAATCTTGCATTATTGGATTCAGGGCCATTTTTACGGATGCAGACAAGTTCAAGGTTTTGTTTTACACAGTGCAAGATGGGTGCAGAGTCGACTATCAATTACTTGCCCCTGTTGTGCCACATTGGTGGATGAGCTTGTACTTTGCTGCCTGTCATGTAAACAATGCATGGACTATGCTAATGTGTCTGCTATATCATCCTGAGTTTGCTGGTTCTAAAGCAGAAACTCTGAAGAGACTGGCAAATAACCAAAATTACTGCCAGATTCTGAAAACTTGGAATCTCTGTGTGTCACACAGTGATTCCAACACTGGCGTTTTCTCTGATTACTGTCAACTCATTTGCCAATACAGATGTTTACTGGATCCTGACAACCAAAATCTCAGCTGAATTGAGCACAAAAGCTGCAGGAGAAACATACAGCAAGAAAACCCAGAACATGAGAGAACCAAAAAAGTGTTCAACACAATGCTGAGTGAGAAAGGGGAGACGACTGTGGCCCATAATCTGAATCTCAAAGTGTTTGGTGCCAAAGATTCTTTTTGCAATGTCATCCAGGTGTTGCACCCCTTCCTCAAGGAGAATTTTGCAGCAGACTATGACTGTTATTTGTGTTGCAGCATGGTCAGAGGGCAGCAGGAGAGGGTTAGAAGGGAGCCTTATTCCCTGTAAGGGGAAGAAAGTTTGCTATAGATTAACTAGAGCACTTGACGCCAATTAGAGTACCAGCAGTCAGTTACATGATAAAAACCCATGCTTCAATCAGACAGTGTGGGAGTAGGAGCAGAAAGGATTGGTGCTGGAGCAGAGAACAGTTTGAAGGGAAGCAGAGGACAGTTTGGAGGAGTGCTGCGGTGGGCTAAGAAGTCCTAGACCCTAGGTAAAGGGCACCTGGCTTGTACAGAGGGAGGGCAGGAAGCCCCCTACAAGCTGAAGGGCAGGAGAGGGAAGTAGCCCAGGGGAAGGAACTGTCAGTTCAAGTGGTTCACCACTATCCTCAGGGCCCCTGGGCTGGGACCTGGAGTAGAGGGCCCAGGTCCCTTATTCTCCACTCCCCTCCTCTAGGACACTAGTGGGGCAATTAATATTCCAATTTAGGGGCAAGAAATGGTGCCCTGAACCCCCGCCTCCGAAGAAGAGAAAGTGTGAGACCCATCATAATAGTACTGGCAATTTGCCACATATTCCAGAGTGTTCCAACCATTTACCACTAAAGATGAAATTTCAAATCTGAAAGGGGAATTTACTACTTTCATGAACATACCTAACCCTGATAACGTGACACTGGATGTGCTGGCCTCAGGTTTCTTGGAAGCAAACTGGTCCTTTAAGACCTTGCTCTTCTAGCCTTCTAGTTCAACTATCCCCAGATTCCTGTGGGTATGTTTACACTGCAATATAAGCCCAGGGTTCGAACTCAGGCTCATGCCTATCCCCCTTTCAGTCTACACACAAAGCATGCTTACCCAGGGTCCCACGAGCCTGAGCCTGAGTCAAGCCAGGACCCAGGTTTCAAACCTTATTGCTTTGCTGTGTGGATGTAGCTCCACTGAGAGTCCACCAAAAGTATCTCGCACTCCCATGGACTGACTTTCTTTGTCCTCTGGACAGTCAAGTTTGGTGGACAGTCAAGTCTACCCACACTGCACCAAGAACAAAAGGGTGGAAAGGCCACATTTTGGGAGGGTGATAAGAAGTTTGGGATATGGGTTGTTGGACTTGGGCCCAAATACTGCAGTTTACAAATGAGTCTAGGTTAATAAACTCTAGGTTAATAAACCCAGGGTCTGCTAACTTGAGTTCTACTAACCCTTGTCTTATGTTGCAGTGTAGATGTACCTCAAGTCATAATCTTCCAAGACCTGGTAACAGGGTCCTAGCATGTCCAGTTCTTTTCTGGCTTGCAGAGTAGAGGAGGAGGAGTACCACTTGCTTAAGGCCTTCCCTCCCTCACCCAGCTGTCTCACCCAGTTCTCAAAGGCTTCTGATCCTGCTTCTTTGGTGGCTTGCTGTGTGTCTGCTGCTGAGACAGAGCAACTCTCAGCCTCTCTGACACCCACCTTATCTGCCTGGGCTGTGGCCTCTTATGTCAACTCTTGTTGGTCAAACAGCTACAGCTGGAGAGGTAGCTAGTCTGTCCCGTAACCCCTTAGTGGCTGTGGAAGAGTAGGGTTTATACACCCCCATTATGCCTTCTAAGCCCCTTTTGAATGAAGGGAAGTCCCTGCACACACCTATTCTACTTAAAGCTGGATCTACTGAGATCTGTGGAAAGACTTTAATTGACTCCAGTGGGCTTTGGATCAGACCCTGGCCAATATAAACCAGCTGGCTCGGGGGGCTCAAAACCATATTCAGCCAAGGACTCCCTACTGACATAGGCTGTTCCCTCATATGATGCTGTGAACTAGTTTGTGCAGAAATAAACAGCTTTACAGTTTTTCTGATAGCAATTCACATTTTTAGAGCAAGAAAATGCTACCACAGATGCACTTCTATGCCCTTGTTTTTCTCACTCTAGTGGAAGCAATGCAGACACAAGGAGGGGGAAAGAGCCCTTCTACCCAGGATTTAAATTTCAAAACACAATGCTTAGCAATCAGATAAAAAATACTTAAGGAGATTAGCCAATTTCCTGTAGTTAATACCAAGATACAAGGTTTGTTGTGGATTTCAACCAAGAAATACATTTCCTGCTGTATAAAGTAGCTACCACATTTTTCCAAGGTCCTTTATAGTCTTATAAAATCCTGATATGTTTGTATTTCCATAAGCTGGTTGCCAACTGGGATCAGGTAGAAAATTCTCATGACACATAGTTATGCAAAATTGTCCTAGTGCTTACAATGTTGTTTTCTTTCTGTTGCTTCAGATATAGGCCACTACTGGAGAAATACACCATACTAGATGAACCTTTGGCGTGTTCTAATATGGCAGTTCCTACATTCCCGTGTCATTTAGGGGCCTGATCCTGTGAAGTGCTAGGTTCTCTTGAGTTCTAATATGCTCAGTGGCTCCCAGGGGCAGGACCTTAAGGTCTAACCTGGGAAATGTTGTTTAGGATGATAATGTTGCAGATATTTTCATTGTGCACATATAAAAATGCAAAGAGGATGGGGAAACATTTGATAGTAAAAATACCCTTGTACATTTTTGCTCCCTCAACTTTTTTTTTTTTCCAGACAGAAACATCTCTGTGCTGCTGCTGCAGGGAAGCAAGGCCTGCAAGGGGTTAAGTCTCAGATTATGGACTGCAACTGACTCAGGTGACCAAGTGTCATGGGACAGCAGTAGTGAAAGAGACCTCTGGGTGAAATCCTGGCCTTATTGAAATCAGTGGGAGTTTTGCGATTGATTTCAGCAGGTCCAGGAAGAGGATGAACGTATGTAGCTCAGCCTTCCAGGGCTGAGGGAATGGTTTAGCCCAGAAAAAGGACAGTGTTGGGCTTGTGGAAGAGCCTTGTGGTAATAGGAATGGGGGAAGGAACCTGCAACCTAGCTCTAGCATGGGGCAGAAAGAACTAGGCCCAGAGGGGTAAAAAAAGATTGTGAAACCCTGCTGTGCAGAGAAGGAATTGCTTGCGCCAGGGTGGGCCAAAGGAAATGTGTTTGTTTGGCTTTAATAAATTGGAACCCAAGGGAGAGGATACATTATCTGAAAGGCCTGTGTGTTGGAGCTTGTCTGAAGGGGGAAATTAAGACCTGAATGATGGGATGCCAGGAGTGGTTAAACTGATCCTCTGACAGTTACATGTCCTCAGCTAACACTGACAGCACTGGAAAGGCATCTCAGGGACATTTTAGCAGCATGCACCATTCTAAAAACTTGGCAAGCCCTGACTTCAGACAGATCTTTCAATGCTACTACCTGCATTTAGAGAAGTATTTATGGCACTGACTTCCCTTGTGCCACATTCTAGAATACAGATATCTTGAACACATTGTAAATCTGTGTTCCATCACCTGTCTCACATCTGCAGCTGAGTACAGTATGCAGATACAAACGCTTTTCCATGTCTTGTAAAGGTCTCATTTCCATATGAGGAGGACATATAGTGGATTTTATTAAAAAATAAGCACAAAGTAATTGTTTATGCCACCTTGCCACGTTATGAAAAGCTAATCTGATGACTGACATTTTAAAATAACATTTGGCTAGAAAATTTGCTCTTTGTTCTGTGAGAATAGGATAGCACTATAGGATTAAATGTGATTAAATTCAATAGGGGCCATTCTTATCTCATGGCAGAGGGTTTAACAAGTATTTCTTCCATTACCATTAATGGAAGTTATGCGTGTCAGTTCCCTGGGCCTCCACAGGAGACTTTATCCCTGCTCTGGGAACATGTGGAGATGAAATAATCCTAAATAATAAATATTACAGGCAAACCACTTGGAGATTATTAAGGTTTGTACATTTAAAATATTATAGACTGTTAGCAAGAAACATATATTGGAAAAGTGGGAAATTTAGAGTTGAAGTTCTACACTGAAATTTAATTCTGATCCTGGATCCTTCCCTCATCCATCTAATGGAGATCTTAATAGAGCTAAATTGTAAATCTTACTGATGTATTACAGACACTGTAGACTGTTTTCACATCACCACCTATAAAAGAAAATGTAACACATTCCTCACATGCATCCGACGAAGTGGGCATTCACCCACGAAAGCTTATGCTCCAATATATCTGTTAGTCTTTAAGATGCCCCAGGACTCATTGTTGCTTTCTACATTCCTCATATGTACATCACTGAGTTTCAGGGACTGTGGGACTCTGGCAGCTGCAGCCAGTTTGTGCCACATGGAGAGGCTAAAGGTGAATATCACATCTGCTTCTAGAGGGCAAGATCTCAGTACCATCTGGGATATTAGTAGCAGACATCTATACTTGAACATATCTTATCTTCTATATATTCACATCCTCTTCAAATTTGCCATAAGTCCATTGTAGGGATACCTTATAGGTTTTCTGTACATTAGACTCCTCAAAGAAGGGTAAAGGATAGGATGCTTGGACATGCCTCAAGAACATGAACTGGAGATGATACCCCAAGACACCAACACAGTAGAGTGCCAGGAGAAAGATCAAAAAAGTTAACTCCTCTCTGTTAGGCAGCACCTTCCTAGAGATGACATAAAGCCTTGCACAGCAACCTCATAGCACTGCCTTCATTTCTAATTCCTTATGCTCTTTTAAATGGAAATGAGCATCTCTTAAATATTCTAACGTTACCATCAACAACTCAGCTAAAAAAAAACAGATGCCCAAGTGCACCTTGGGATGAATAAGTGATGTGAGTAAAATGAGAGTTAAGTGGATCGACCTCTGTCTCACACACACAAACATAACCAGACATTTCTCCACCCTAGCTCCAAGACTTACTATTTTTCTGCCATGATAAAACTGCAATTTCCCCTTCCAAATTTATACTAACATTTTACCCTGCCAGTTACACCTCTGTTTTCACTTCTCCTTTACCCAAATGCACTGAGCAGAGTGGCCCACATTTACTGTAATTATTTACATTTTTTCTCCATGCTTTTTAATCTTAGTATCCCCCTTTTGGCCAATTTCCAGGTGTTTTTCTCATCTGCACAGCCATACGAAGGTGGCAGGACATTCATTGGATCCAGTCTTACAGCCCGTAATCATGTGAGTAATATATTGATTTCATGTAAATAATGACTGCAGGATCAGAGCCTTAGAAAAGAGTCTGCTTTATGTTAATATTTATATTCATTTGATAACACAGCTTACATAATTGCTGAGAGAGCAGAATAGTGTATGTGGTCTGATTAGGCAGAGAAGGGGGCTAGGAAAGAGGGGGCTTACTGCAATAATTCTGTAATAGGCCCCTAGCTGCTACAGCAATCGATGGTGCATAAAATAATTCAAGTAACCAACAAAGAACTAGTCGTGTTTTTAAAACGGAGAAAGATGTCCCTTTTGCAAAACATCAGCTACTATATTTAGCATGTTGCACTGCATGAGATGTCATACTTGTAGCAATAGTCAGATATCAAGCATTTGTCTGGCAGTGATCTGGAACTGGGAGGTAAAAACAGCAACTCTGTTATACCTTGTATTTCTAGAATATTGTCTAGCTCCCAGATCTGCCAATGGAACGATGACAATTTACACCAACTGGAGATCTACCTCCCTGTCAGATTTTAAAAAAAATGGAGCCAACAATACTCCCACCTTTTGTCTGTCTTGTCTATTTAGATCATAAACTTATTGGGGCAGAGATCTCTCTCTGTCTGTCCAGCACCTAACACAATGGTGCCTCAGTTTCAGCTGTGGCGTTCAGACCCTACTGTAATAATAATGGAAAATATTAAGCCTACCAAACAAGACACTCACCAGAAGTCTTTCACATACATATATATATACATATATATATAAATATATATATATATATATATATATATATATATATATATATATATATATATATATAAACAGCCTTTATTGCCAGTCATTATATGATATTCCCCATTAAGGTCATACACCTGACAGTTTATCAGTTGTTCCTGGTAAATGCACTTGCCACAGTTTTCTTTTGTAGAGAGGAAGGGGCTGACCCAATCTGTCACCTATTAGTCATTTGTTGCTTTCCACTCTCTCCTCCTAACTTTAATAATCTTAACCAATTTTAGCTAAGCCTCCTGATGGCATTGAAGTTACTCTGCAGTTCTTTCCTTCTAGAACTGTACTAGTCACTGTGGCGGTGTAGCTATTCTACAGGATCACGACCACCAGAAGAAAGTTTCTAGCAGGAATAGCGTTGATGAAGGGCTGATTAGGCATTGTACATGCTACTGCAGCTGCCTCAAAAAGTTTTGATTTTTAGTGCTTTTATTTTCAACCTGAGTAAACTGACATGCTGACGATGCATCCTCTACCTTTTAAAAGCCCTCAGGGACTACACTGAACACAGCTATTGTGTACAATGCCACAGCTTATGTAATGCTACAGATAGCATGCACCAACAAAAAATATCCGTGGTTCCCAAAGAGGAGACTTTGTATTTGCTTCAGTGAAAATTCACACATATAGCTCAAGAGTATTGGAAGGCTCTGCCTCCACTGTCTTTAAAAAGACAACCCAACTCACACCTCTTGGGTTAATTTAATGCTCTCACAGGAGGTTAGATTGAAAACCCCAGAGACTAGGGACAATGATCTTGATCCTGCTTCCCATTCAAGTCAATGGACAAAAAATCATGTTAATTTTAATAGTGCAGGATCAAGTTAAATATGAACATGAGCATCCCTACACTACCCCACCAACATGCCTTAACACGGACCCAGAGGGATCATCAGTATGAATGAGAGAATGGTTCGGTTTCCATGTCAGTTCAGCCCTTCACCTGTCTGCTGTGGCTTGATCCTGGGAGATGCAGATTTCCTGTTGAGTCAGTGATGTGAGGTTTAGATGCTAAAACAGCTCAAGGTCAAGCTCTCCATTAGACAGATACAGAAGTAACGAAGGAAATCCAATTGACGTCACAAATTAAATTTCCATTGACTGTAGTGAGAGAAGGACTGGACCCCAGGCTGATGGTTTAGCAGAAAAGGCAGGAGCAGTCAGAAACAAGAACAATAAACTCCTCTGATACTTTTGTTTTTTCTAGTGACTGCCATGGTGACAGTGATAAGGCAACAGTGGTCTCACAGAAGTGAAGCCAACACATTGCAAAAATTCAGGGTTGATTCCAATGCGATTTCCTCCACAGTCATCTGCCTCTGAGGAAAAAATTTGCTGGAGTCCAACATGGTTTTAAATAAGCTAAATAAATCCAGTCCTCCTAAGAATCCAAATGAAAACCTCACTGGGAAAGTGACTTTGATTGGTCAGAGATTGTACAGGTGAAGTGCTGTGGCCAGTCTGCTGTGCACATTGAATGACTAGCTTATTTTCAACTCTAGGAGCAGATGTACATTGGAAGATGTTGCTCAAGCCTAATGATTGCAAATTGCTATTAGACTGGAGCAGAAGACTCATCCAGATTTACATGTTATAATAATTTTGCTTATTCCATCAGTTAGTAACAGCGTAAAATAAAATCCATTATGCAGTTTCTTTTCTATGTTTAATTTAAAAAGCCCTGGCCACACTCAGACATGTCTGTCTTCAAAGATGGGGGACCAGGTTGCAGCCCCCCACTTTGGCAGTGCAGAGGCCCTAAAGGAACCACACCTGCCCAGGAGAGTTCCCACAATGCAGCAGCAGCATAGGGCTATGAGCAGCTGTCTAGAATTCCCCTCCCCTCTTTAGTGCCCATTATAGGGGCCAACAAGGGGCATGTCAGGGAAAGGAGAGGGAAGAGCTATAGCATATAGCACTTTGGAAATTATAGGCAATTCTGCAGCCCATTGGCACCACAGGTAAGGGTGCCATAAGTAAAGCAGCCCATGGGACTCTACCGGCTAGTCAACAGAGTGAGGTATTGGGGAGGGGGGGAGAGAATTTCTAAAGCACGCTAACATGTTACACATTAATTGGTCCATGTAGACCCTGCTGGCATGCTTTAAAATAGTGCTTTTTGAAGCAGTACTTCGTTTAAACTGCACTAGATACCTTTAGCACGCATCAGAAGAGTCTAATTAATGCTTAGCAGAATGCAGACCACATTACCCATTATGTAAATAAGGCCTAATTTACTCTGGGAGCCCTTCCCCACCCTCCGCATCAGTCCAGTCTCTGGGAACACAAAGATGGCGTAAAGCCATATTTGGCCCGCCAGTTTGTGCCCCTGAGCTGTGGCATTCAGGAAATGCAGCTCAGAAATGGAGCCTATGTTTTCCTGAATTCTTAGTTTTCTGTCTTGGGATACCATTCTGCTCCTGTTGAAGTCAATGATTTTGCCTTCTCTGACCTTTTGCAAGTCCCAAAGTGTTGTAATTTCTTGATGAAACTTGGAAAGTAGGACAGCGGCTACCCTAATCAAAGGAAGAATTTAAAATCAGCCTTGCTACTTTTTGAACAAGGTTTCTCTTTAAACTGTGCTGCCAGCACACTGGGGGGAGGGAGAGATTGGAGGAGTTGGGTCAGAGCCATGGCTCCACCCCATCCCATCCCCTTGCTTTCAGGAAAACATACTAGGTGTGCAGCCCCCCTCGCCCCACCCCAAGCTACAATTTGAGTAGGCCCTATGTGGCAACAGTGGAGGTTCCTTATTCCCTTACCCCACACACTTATAACACGACAGAAACATCATTAACTGAGATCCTGAGACAGTCACCCCTTGACAGAAAATACTGTACAATGTTAGCCTTGCACTCTTCATGGTGTATTTTGAAGCATAACATTTGTATCTTCTTTAGTTTCACTATGAGCCTTCTATCTCTGGGATTTGCCATCAATCTATCCTTTTTTCATTACATGTTTTTTTACTTGTTTTTTCACTCCAGAGATGAGTACTGAGAAGTCTAGTGAGCTACTCAGGTATTACCTCATTTTTATAATGCTGTTAAACAGGCATGTAAATCAGAAGACATTTTCTTTCTATCGGTCACTGTTGCCAGAGATTGTTAGCTGGGACTCAGAACACAAGATGTCTAGAAAAAATCCTGACCGATGACTGACAGACAACGGCAATGAAACACAAAGGTGGTTGATGCATGGCTGTTGCACGGGAAATGGTGTTGCTGTGGTAATGGGAACATCTGAGGTGACCTTGGATTGGCTCATCTCACTTCTTCGTGCAGTGTGTCAAAGCAGTCTGGCTCCAGCCTCAAAAGGTTTTCCCTTACTAATGACAGAGTGATGTGAGTCCTTAACAGCTTCCACCTTTGGCAGTGAATGAACATAGAGGCAGCCTTTAAGGATCAGTGATTGAAAGGTGATCTATAGGGACAAGACAGTAGCTGCTAGCCTCCAGCCCCATAAGCAACAGGGACAAAGGATAAGAGTTTGAGATGCTAGACCCAATTCTCCTTGTACACCAGAGTAATTCCACTGACTTCAGTGGAGTCACTCTTGATAGACACTGGTAAATGTGAATAGAGAATCTGGCCTGCTGGGTCCAATTTGTAATATTTGCTATATCTAAATCATCCAAAATGATTTCCAGAATTTTTCTAGAGAAAGCACTTTGGTTTGCAGGCAATTGAAGGTTCACGTCTTGACACATCCATTGGAAATAAACGCCCTTTACAGTATTTTATTGCCATCCCTTCTAATTTTATGGCTTGAAATTCTAATTTATGTTTCAAAGATTTTATTGCTTTTCTGTCACTGATTTTATGTATGCTGAAAGATATTTCTCTCTCTTTCTTCTGTATTATTTAGAGCCCAATCCTAAAGTTAATGGGAATTGCAGGTGCCCAGCACCTCGTAGAGTCATGCTTTTCATTAACAGAAATGTCATATAAAAAGATATTTCATTTTTATTTTCATTCTAGTTGTTGCAGCACATTTGTAGAGAGGAAGGCCCCTATGGTAAAGGCACTGGACTGGGACTCAAGGTATCTGGGTTCAATTGTCAGCCCTGCCACACACTTCTCATGTAAACTTGGGCAAGGCATTTAATTGCTCTCTGCCTCAGTTTCCCTTCTGTAAAATAGGAAAAATAATTTTCTTTCTCTCATGCAGTTGTCGTCTTGTCTATTTAGACTGGAATCTTTTTGGGGCAAGGGCCATTTCCTGCTAAATGTTTGTACAGCAGACCTCATCTTGGTTCATACTTTCAGCTCCCACTGTAAGACAAAATAATAATAATAATTTGTGCCTTCCAGACTTGAGTAGAGTAACATATTGAGCCAAAGAGATACAAATGGTTCAGAATGCAGCAGCCCATCCGCTGAACAACACAGGGCAGCAAAAACTCATACCTAGAGTTCCGCGGTCTGCCCGGCTCCCTGTTCGATACCAAGCCAAATTCAAAGGAAGCCATTTTCATTTTTGATGCTTTCCATCAGACTAGTCCACGTTTTTCTCACTGTGTGTATGATCACAGCCTCCCATGACAGCTACGTTCTATTGGAACAATGGGACAGCCAACCTCAAGAGCCCACAACTATGGAACTTGCTTCCAGAAGTGACAAGAACAACCTTGAACTACAGCTACTTCAGAACCGCTTCTGCTCCACAGTAACAGCACTAAGAACGAATCAAAGAAAAACACTAAAAAAAAATAAAATAATTCCTGGGAATGGTTAGAGAGAAAACAAGAATTTCATATATTCCCTTACACAGTGTTTTTATGGCATTCAAATATCATAAATAGGCACAATTTAAATAGACAGGACAACTAAACAAAATAATAATAATAAAATTTAGCTCTTATATAGTGAGAAATAAACCTGACTGATGATTGCCATAGACAATTGCAAAAAACCAGAAAGGTTCTGTTGTAAGTATGTCATAAATTCCTTCTCCTTCAACATTTTATATTGAATTTTCTTTCTTCCCATTTCTTATAATTTATTGTTACATGTACACTGTTTACCTTCAAAAAAGATCAATGGGGCTGATCCTCAACTGGTATATATATTGTCTCACCTCCATGACAATGTACTGATGTCAGTTAAGCTCTGATAATTTACACTGCTGAGAAGCTGCCCCCGTATCTGCAACTATATCATACAATGACTATGGGTCAGCGATCAGCAACTTTTGGCACGCAGCCCATCAGGGAAAGCCCCTGGCAGGCTGGATTGGTTTGTTTACCTGCAGTGTCCGCAGGTTCAGCCGATTGCGGCTCCCACTGGCTGCAGTTCGCTGCTTCAGGCCAATGGGGGCTGCGGGAAGCAGCAGCCAGCACATCCCTCGGCCTGCGCCGCTTCCCACAGCCTCCATTGGCTTCAAGCAGCAAACCGCAGCCAGTGGGAGCCACAATCGGCTGAACCTGCGGACGCTGCAGGTAAACAAACTGTCCCGGTCCACCAGGGGCTTACCTTGATGGGCTGTGTGCCCAAGGTTGCCAATTCCTGCTATGGGTATTTACTATTTAAGTATGGAGCTAACACAGATACCACGGGTTGGAAACTCTTGGCAAATGCTGACTTTTTATTATTTTAATTATTATTAACAGTGGAGTATGAAACTAGAAATCACAATACTAAGCATTGTGTTGCTTTTCTCTCTGTCTTAATAGTTTCATTGCACATCATCTTAGCCATTTGTCTTGCTTTAGCAATAACCCTCATCAGGTTGTTGATTCTTGTAAAGCACATTCTTATACAACTTCTGCTTAGCACTTCTTTGTTGTTCCACGACAAAATGCCTTGTGAAATAAGTCACCTTGAGATATGTGTGTTCTGAACACCTCATCATATAATCAAATTTTTTTTTCAAAAGGGAGTATCTACAACCTTATGAAAAGGTGATGTGAAGAGAGTTCTGGCATTAATCAAGCAATCTGAAACATTTAAACCATAGGTTTCAGAGTAGCAGCCGTGTTAGTCTGTATCTGCAAAAAGAACAGGAGTACTTGTAGCACCTTAGAGACTAACAAATTTATTTCAGCGTGAGCTTTCATGAGCTACAGCTCACTTCTTCGGATGCACAGAACGGAACACACAGACAGGAGATATTTATACATACAGAGAACATGAAAAGGTGGAAGTATGCATACCAACAGAAAGAGTCTAATCAATTGAGGAAAAAATCCTTTTGAAGTGATAATTAAGATGACCCATAGAAGGTGTGAGGAGAACTTAACATAAGGAAATAGATTCAATTAGTGTAATGACCCAACCATTCCCAGTCTCTGTTTAAGCCTGAGTTAATTGTATCTAATTTGCATATTAATTCAAGTTCAGCAGTCTCTTTGGAGTCTGTTTTTGAAGTTTTCTTTTTGCAAAATTGCCACCTTCAAGTCTGTCACTGAGTGGTTAGAGAGGTTGAAGTGTTCTCCCACTGGTTTTTGAATGTTATGATTCCAGATGTCAGATTTGTATCCATTTATTCTTTTGCGTAGAGACTGTCCAAAACCAGTGGGAGAACACTTCAACCTCTCCAAACACTCAGTGACAGACTTGAAGGTGGCTGTTTTTGAAGTTTTTTTGTTGCAAAATTGACTTCTGAACTCGAATTAATATGCAAATTCGATACAATTAACTCAGGTTTAAACAGAGACTGGGAATGGTTGGGTCATTACACTAATTGAATCTACGTCCCTATGTTAAGTTCTCCTCACACCTTCTATGGGCCATCTTAATTATCACTTCAAAAGGGTTTTTTTCGCCTGCTGACGATAGCTCCTCTCAGTTGATTAGACTCTTCCTGTTGGTATGCAAACTTCCACCTTTTCATGTTCTCTGTATGTATAAATATCTCCTGTCTGTGTGTTCCATTCTATGCATCCAAAGAAGTGAGCTGTAGCTCACGAAAGCTCATGCTGAAATAAATTTGTTAGTCTCTAAGGTGCCACAAGTACTCCTGTTATTTAAACCATAATTACTCTGTTTCAGGAATATAGTTTGAAAGATGATGTAGATTAATTTGCTCATTTCAAGTGTCCTGGAAAGTGCTTTCTTACATGAGTTTCACGTTGGGGATCCTTCTGCTAGATAAATTCTAACACCTGCTTTGTCTTAATAAAGGTAGTTTTCCAGCAAATGAGAGACCACAGTAGAAAATCTCTGTGTATGAAATCTTTCTGACAATGATTTGCACTTAAATCTAAGAATAAGACAGAGACTCTGATCCTATTTTCACATACAGCAGCCCTGATCCTGAAATGCGCTCCATGCAGCTAAAACTGACTGGAAAACAGAGAAAATTTTCTCTGAAAAAAAAATCAACATTTTTCATAAACATTTTTTGATCAATATTGCAAAGTTTCATAACATTTAAATTCCCATATAAACTGGCCAAAAAACAGGATCCCCCTCCCCCGCCAAAAAAAAAAATCGAATGCTTTTTCAAAAATGAGTTCACTGAAATTTCAAGAATTTGTGACCCGTTCTAGTGTGAGCAGATCCCTCTACTTCCACAGAGCTCCATTGAGTTCCCTACTGCAGAGGTCAGCCACACAGAGCTTGTTGCAGAATCACAGTCTGTGTTGCTATCTTCGAAATCCCATTGTGCTGAATTTTCAAAATATTGCCCTTAACATTGGGCGCCTAAAAGCAATTTGGCTGTACAATGTACAAGACTTTCAGTGGGCACACATGTTTCTTGCACAAATATGTCACATACTCAAAACCTGTGCAAGCAGCTAGCAGAGCCTGGGAAGGTTTTTGCTGCAGGCAACTGGAATTTTCCAGTGGAAACTATGCACTCGACTTCACCATGCAGCCTATGTATACAAATGTAATCTTTGTGTTTTTTTAACTTTAAATCTTGCAGGGTGTTATTTTAATTTATATATATAAAATTTTAAAACAAGAATAGAAGACACTTAACCCTCCTTCTAGGAAGTCATAAGATTCATTGACTCTTTTTAAGGAACTTCATTGTTTGTATTTTAATTCCACTGTTGTGCCATGGCTGTCAGTACAGACCTGTGTGATGTGGCTCTCTGGTGCTTCTCCTTGTGCTTCATTTTTTGTTACACAGAATGCTCAACACTTAGCAGTTCTTCTCTCTCACTCTCTCTTTTTCTCTGTCTCCTCTTTCTCTTGCTCTTCCCCTCCCTTTGGTAATTTGGCTTCCATTTTATAGCATTTTAGTTCTCTCACACTCACTTATTTGCCTAGAAAATGCATTTAATAAATAAAAATTCATTGACTAGGTCTCACTCAAACAATTAATTTCACACACAGCAAATGTATTTACTTAACAAATGCATTTCTTTCATAAGACAATGTTTTACTGAATTTTAATTTTGTGGTCTGATTCTTTGATACTTATGGGGCTGATCCAGAGCTGACTGAAGTCAATAGAAAAACTTGCACTGATTTCACAGGGATTTAGATCAGGCTCTCATGAGCCAGGGAGCCTCTCAAAGCCAACTGACAGTGGGCACATCATACCCTAACTCACATCAAGCCTGACATGCTTGTTGCTCCTGTTGTCATAATGTTGTCATAATCTGTACCTAAAAGGCATCAGGTAAGGTATACGATGCAAATCAGTAACATGCTGGTCATTAATATAATTGTGTGATGTACGTATGGGCAATGTATAAAGACTTATAGATGTGCTGTAAATATGTTAGGAGGTGTTTTGCAAGCAGTGCATAAGCTCAGTCTGTCCCAGGCAAAGGAATGTTGTTTCACCTGTTTTCATGTGTCTCCAAAGTAAATTGAGCCAGGTAATACTTCAGAGGACAATGAAAAATGCACCTACATATAAAGTAAACAAAACAATCAAGATAAATGAGCGGGAGGGAAAATCGATAACAATCACAATGGGCATGAAACTAGCACCCCAAGAAGGCTTCCTGGCTCTTGAAAGAGACACAATAGAGTTTGGGAAATATAAGCAGAAGGCAAAAGCCATTTTGGCATCCATCACCTCAAGGGCAACAGGAGAGCACCTTTGAGCTCATGACAAGTGGATCTTTTTGGCCTGGAAACCAAGAGTAGCTGGAACTAACTAGAGCTGAGAAAGCTGCTTAAACAAAGATTATAATTTGCTGAAGTTCAGTATTAGTCACTAGAAAGCATGTTTTGCTTTGTTTTCCGTGTAAGTGGAGGAATGGTCCCACTATTGTGGGAAACTTTCCTGGCTTCTGCACTACCCCAGTGAAGTGGGCTAGCAAAAGGATCTGATTCCTCGCTCCCAGTTCCTTTACCCAAAGGCCTCCCTGCCCTTGAGGACTTCCATTCTCCCCTTCCCCTTCCACTCTCCTGTCTGGCAGAGTCCTTGTAACCCCAACAAGGTTGGGCCCAGCATTCCTGCGGGGCTCAACCTCCAACCCTGCTGTGATCACCTAGGACAGGGGCTAGGATGTCACCGCTCCAGGGTACCCTCTCTGCACTGGGCACCTCCCTGACCTCCTGATCATTTCAGACAATTTAAAGCAAATACATGTTGTTTAATTAACAATTAATTTTAAAAAAGAATAAGGAAAAATGGGAAAGGTTAAAGGAAAACATCACTCTGCTCTGTGGCAAGGGACATTACAAACAGTGTCTCTGGACATTAAAGCAGTTCACAGTCTGTTCCTTGTAGGTCCCAAGTCTCCTTCTCAGGCCCTGGCTGTGCTGCAGGGATGCTGCGGGTTGGACACTTGCAATGGTGGTAGCCATACACCTGCGGGCTTTGGGTGGTGGGACCCTACTTCCCAGTGTCAGTCCCCCATTGGGTTAAGATCCTCCTCCCAGTCTGGCCTGCAAGGATCCTTGGCTGGGAGTATCTTTCTGCGCTGGGCCCCTTTGCCCTAGGTCCCCACTTGGCTGGTCCCAATTGCTCACCACACCTGGCTCTGTGGCTGCAGCTCTGCTCCCAGCACAGGATCTGCTCTCCCTAGGCTGCTTCTGTGACTGCTCCCAGCTCTGACCTGCTTCCTGAGCTGCTTTTCTGGCCCCTCTGGATCTGGCATAGCTTTGCTCCCCAGCTCACCTTGGGCCCCTGCTTTCTTCTTAGCTCGGCCCCACTCTGTCTGACTCAAGCAATTCCAGCTCACGTGGAGGATGAGGACGGGACCACCCTGGCCTCCTGACTCCCTGATTAGCCTGCCCGCCCTGTCAATCAGGCTCAGAGGCTGAGGCTGACCTGGAGCATTGGCCCTCTCCTCAATCTTTTAGTGCTGGGAGCTAGTCAACGAAAACACCCCCACTGAATATAAATAAGGGGGCAACAGTCTCCTTACATAAGCATATCTGAGAATAAAGCAGACTAGAAGACACATTTAAATACGTATTATTTGTTAATAAACTTAGTTTATTATAAAACCTTGCTGTGTGTTAAGCTGATGGGGGAAGTCCTCAGCTAAACTAAACAGGCTGGTGTGTGTTACATCTTTCTGGATGCAGTGAGCTTAATAGCTTCTGTGAGTATGCAGTGACAGGCTCTGGATGCTGCAGGGGAAATGGTTTTGGGGAGACTCGGGACTGGAAGGGCTGTTGGTGTCACCCTGCAAGAAGCAACCAGGCCAGTGGAAGCTGCAAGCAAGCTGCTGGTGTCAGGGCTCTGAGCCAAAGCTGTGAAGCACAGAAGCACACAGGGTTACAGGGCAGGTGGTGACAGAACCCTTTGCTGGTCTGGGTGAAAGCACCACGACAGCTATAATATTAGTGCCTCAGAAAAGCTTTTAATCTATCAGAAGGTGCTCTGTAGAGTGGGAAACCATTACTTTCTCCTTTACAAATTAGGAGACTGTGGCAATGAGAACTTAAATGACTTGCCTAAGGTCACACAACAAATTAATGGCAGTCACATCCCAGGACTTCTGCTTCCACCAGTCCACGCCTGTCCCTTTAAACAATATCCTTCTGTTAACAGCACTTCATTGACGTCATATATATTTGGTTGGTTGAACATGGAAATACATTCTTTGGGCCTGTACTGCAAGTTCTCTGTGCGTAGAAGTCCCACTGACTTATCTAAAATAAAGCCATGTTCCCCAACATCTATTAATCACACTGAAAATTGTCTTGTTTAATTGAAACCTCACCTATAGACTCATAGACTAGGGTCAGAAGGGATCAATATGATCATCTAGTCTGACCTCCTGCACAAAGCAGGCCACAGAACCCTACCCATCCACTTCTATAACAAACCCCTAACCTATGTCTGAGTTACTGAAGTCTTCAAATTGTGGTTTGAAGACCTCAAGCTGCAGAGAATCCACCAGCAAGTGACCCATGCCCCACGCTGCAGAGGAAGGCGAAAAACCTCCAGGGCCTCAGCCAATCTGCACCGGAGAAAAATTCCTTCCTGACCCCAAATATGGCGATCAGCTAAACCGTGAGCATGTGGGCAAGACTCACCAGCCAGCACTCAGAAAAGAATTCTCTGCAATAACTCAGATCTCATCCCATCTAACATCCCATCACAGACCATTGGGCATACTTACCTGCTGATGATCAAAGATCAATTGCCAAAATAAAGCTATCCCATCATACCATACCTTCCATAAACTTATCAAGCTTAGTCTTAAAGCCAGATATATCTTTTGCCCCCACTACTCCCCTTGGAAGGCTGTTCCAGAACTTCAATCCTCTAATGGTTAGAAACCTTCGTCTAATTTCAAGTCTAAACTTCCTAGTGTACAGTTTATACCCATTTGTTCCTGTGTCTACATTGGTAATAAGCTTAAATAATTCCTCTCCCTCCTTAATATTAATCCCTCTGATATATTTATAAAGAGCAAGCATATCCCCCCCCCCCAGCCTTCTTTTGGTTAAGCTAAACAAGCCAGGCTCTTTGAGTCTCCTTTCATATGACAGATTTTCCATTCCTCGGATCATCCTAGTAGCCCGTCTCTGAACCTGTTCCAGTTTGAAGTCATCCTTCTTATACATGGGAGACCAGAACTGCACATAGTATTCCAGATGAGGTCTCACCAGTGCCTTATATAATGGTACTAACACCTACTTATCTTTGCTGGAAATACCTCGCCTGATGCATCCTAAAACTGCATTAGCTTTTTTAACGGCCATATCACATTGGCGGCTCATAGTCATCCTGTGATCAACCAATACTCCAAGGTCCTTCTCCTCCTCTGTTGCTTCCAACTGATGTGTCCCCAATGTATAACTAAAATTCTTATTATTAATCCCTAAATTCACTTATCTGAACTTGTCTCCAATGACATTAAATAACATTATTGTGCAAAGTGTGCCCAGGATAAAGGTAATAGTGTTGATGTACTATACTTAGGCATCTGTAAGGCATTTTACATGGCACCGCCTGACATTTTGATTAAAAAACTAGAATGATATAAAATTAAGATATTAACACATATTAAGTTATATTAAATTGATTTAAAATGGGCTAACTCATAGGTCTCAAAATGTAATTGAAAACAGGGAATCTTGGAGCTGTTATTTACCATTTTTATCAGTGACCAGGAAGAAAACATAAAATTCTCAATGACAAAATTTGCAACTGACAAAAAATTGGGGGAATGCTAAATAATGAAGACGACAGATCACTGATACTGGTCACAAGCAAACAATCACTTAGTAAGTTTGTCACAAGCAAATGCTATATGTTTTAATATGACTAAACGTAAATATATACATCTAAGAAGAAAGACTGCAGGCCATACTTACAGGATGGGGGACTCTATCCTGGGAAGCAGTGACTGAAAAATATTTAGGGGTCATAGTGGACAATCAGCTGAATGTGAGCTCCCAGGGTGACTCTATGGCTAAAAGAGCTAATGCCATTCTTGGCTGAATGAACAGGAGAATCTCAGGTAGAGGAGAGAGGTTATTTTACCTCTGTAGTCGATGCTGGTGTGACCACCGCTGGAATTCAGGTGCTCATGTTTTGGTGGAGCTTGGGGCGGCGAAAACCCTGGAGCCAGCCCTGAACTAGATGATCACTAGAGCCCTTCTGGTCTTGGAATCTATGAAGCTAGTAGTGTAGGCACTTCATTGTGTATATTTGCTCAATGATCCAGTTTGTCACACGTTATTTAAAGAGAGGGGACAGCTGTAGAAGATTTGGAGTCAGGTTCATTTCTGATAAATACCAGAAAACTGGATGTTCCTTTAAACTATCTGACCCAGTCGGACCAGCCACTTGTGGGCTGGAAATATGGCATCAGGCTCTCTGATCGGATTTCTGTTGCATCCTGACTGTATTCAGGCCAGAAATGCCACAAGAACAGCTCTTCTTCACTGATGTGCCCACCTTCTCTTAAGCACATGGAGTTTTTATGCACATTGGGAGGCAGCAGGAAGCCGTTTGGGAAGAGCATTGTCCACCCCAGCACCTGGTACGAACACCAGATACTGCATTAAACTTTCCAAAGATCCTGCTATTAAAGGGTGTGGGGAACACCGTGGCAGACACCAGCTGGAGTGCAATGTGACTCCAGTAGCCAGGAAGCTTCATCAAAATCACAGGAAGCCAATGCAAAGGCACAAGCCTGTGCCATAGGAGATCTTTGAGCTCTGTGGAGTTTTGGAGCAAGACCATAGGTTTCTTCTGCAGGAAGGTAGCCCTGCCCTCCAGAAAATGTCAAAGCACTCTGGCCCCTACACAACTATTTCCACTAAGGCCTCTGATCTCACTCTACAGAAATAATGATAAAAGTAAGATAACCACCAGCTTGAGTCTGCCTACTTTTGTAGAATCAATTGATATGAAATTAACTAAACAAAGCCCTGAATTGAAATGTTCCCTGTGATTTCCTCCCCTGGGGTGAGATTGGGCCCTTTGGGACTAGCCCATAGGAGTGCAGCTTGCTTTCACTGACTCTGCCGGCCATGCCATGAGGAATAGAACAATGGTCCTGCCGCCTTCTCATCTCCTATGGGGCACTGGGACACCTAAGAAGAATAGCAAAGGAGCAGCCCTGCACTCCCCAGGGCACCCAGACCACAACTGTGCACCTCTGCCCTGAGAATCTTATTCAGGCTTCGGCCCTGCAGAACTTAGATTATCCAACTCCCTGATTTCACAATGGCTTTGGAAATCCCCTCAGCCCTTCACACAGTCAGACATTCACCCAGCTCTAGTGCACAGTGCCCATGTTACTGCTGAGTCATCCGGAGAGCACACAACACACCAGCTCTTTCATGTGTCGTAGCCTGGATTGGGATGGACACCCAATAGCGACAGGGGAGGGACTAACTCATAGTCCAATGAGAAGCATTTTATTCATACTGCCGTCCTTTTCATTCCCTTCCAGCATATATTTTGTTTCTTCACGTCCTTTATCCTCTGCCACCAGTGTTCAATGCTGATAAAATAATCTCTCTTCCAACTCTAGGCAGTTTCTTTTTGTAAAATTTCTTTGGCTATTGGAGACCTGCCTTGCACAGCATTGAGTACAACATGGCTTGGCTAGCCCCGTTTCCACACAGGGATTTGGATATTTCCATTCCAGCCTATCTTTATCAGCGTATCTAAAGTAAACATGACTAACAGAACAGTCATAGAAAAGGCTCCTTTCTTTGCCACTAATGTTCTGCAGCCGCTGCTATTTTTACAGATTTCTAGTGTGGCGTTAAATTAAAAGAAAAGGCTGGGGGAGGAAAGGAAAACTTTATCCTTTTTCACCTTTTAATGGTGAAATTATTATTGCATCAACAGGACTTTGCATAGGATAGTGATTGTGACTCTCATTTACATAGACTAGAGGTTCTCAGCCTTTCCAAACTACTGTACCCCTCCCAGGAGTATGATTTGTCTTGCATACCCCAAGTTTCACCTCCCTTAAAAACTACTTGCTTACAAAATCAGACATAAAAATACAAAAAATGTAACAGCACACTATTACTGAAATATTGCTTACATTCTCATTTTTACCATACAATTATAAAAAATAATCAATTGAAATATAAATATTGGACTTACATTTCAGTGTACAGTATATAGCGCAGTATAAATAAGTCATTGTCTCTATGAAGTTTTAGTTTGCACTCCCTTCACTAATGCTTTTTCTGTAGCCTGTTGTAAAACTAGGCAAATATCTAGAGGAGGTGACGTACCTGCTGGAAGACCTATGTAGACCCCAAGGGTTCACGTACACCTGATTGAGAACTACTGATGTAGACCCACCCATGTAGAGTTACATGCTTTAGAATAAGAGCAAATAACACTTCCTAATATATGAGTCAAATACATTGCAGCCTCTTTTCTCCCACCACACCCTGCAGCACTAGAATTTTAAAGGACAGAGTTAAAGGAATTGTGATCTCAAAATTCAAATGTATGACTTCACTGCAGGATCAGCCAGAGTGACAGAGAGAAAACCTCTGCTTAACTCAAAAATACCCTGGAAAATGAGAAAAATGTCAATTAGTCAAACCCAGGAAAGTTAACTAGATCTAGCTTTTGATAGGTCTGAATCCTCCCCTGTGTGAAAGACCCTTGTTTATGGCTGCATCCCATAAATGTAAAACAGTAGCACATCCATAGGCAGAGGAAAGCAGTTGCAGTTCTTCACCTGCATAGGAATTTGATGGCTTACGAACCCCAAACCTATGAGTCTAATGCTTTGTTACCGATACCATTTTATCTCTTCCAGGGCTGCCACTTCCATGGAACATTTCAGCAGCTTTTCAAAAATGGAGGCCTAAAGTTCAGCCCCCCAAATCCATATTTATCCCCCCAAACACCTGGCTCTTTTGTCAAAAGTGCTGAACACACAGGGTGGTCAGCACATTTGAATGTTAGGCCACTTATTTAGGGGGCTAAATATGGATTTAGGAGCTTAACTTCAAAAGCTTTGGCCTCAGTACTTTGACTATAATAATCCAGCTGTACAGGCAAAAAGGAGCTGAAAACCCATGCCGGGATATTTCACATCTCACTTGTTGCTGGAACTCTTTGTGCATCTCAACAGCTCACTGCGGAGGAGGGGAATTGTGGCAGACCAGTAAGCCCATGTACAGTATAAATCCTACATACCTGTACAGGGGAGCAGTGAGCTCCATCTGCTGCTTCCTTCACACTCTAGAAGCAGCCTTGACTCAGCCATGAAGACTCCTTTGCCAGTTGTTGCTGAAGCTTCTGCAGTATTTGGCTGCACAGGATCACTGGTTTAAAAGGCCTTTGATCTGCTACCCACAACTTAGCCCCAGGGGCATGAAAGTGATGTTCCTGGTGACAATTACTGGAAATGAGTTTTGGAACATCCATCCAATCGTCTGCCAGTGGATTCTTATTCCCTGCAGCACATCTTCTAGTGATTTGACTAATGGAGTTACTGAGCTGCCATCATTTACTTCAGGAGAATATTCCACAGCCTAATACAGCTCACTGTCAGGCAGTGAGTCTTGGTACTAGGCCTACTTTTCCCATCTGTTAATTCCATCCCATTATTTCTTGTTATAAGCTCTTCTGCTACCCTAAATGTACTCCAAAATAAAGACACTTTAATGATTACAAAGCTTCCTCCTTCCTCACATGCAAATGAGAATTAAGATGTGGATTAGGATTTAAAAAGAAAATTTTCATTTTTATATGCAAGAACTCATCCTGTGCTTTAGAGGTGACAAACAAGTATAATGTTTCAGTCAGTATTTGAAGGTTAATACAAGAGAGTCCAAGTCACCTCCTTTTCCTGACATGCTAATGGTAAAATGAGTAGAATGTAACCTCTCTTTGTTTTACAGATACAGTTACAAATCATGTTCTTTACCATGACCAACAATAAACAACCAAAGAACTGGTTTATTAAGGTTTCTGAATCATTTTGGTTTGCAGACATGCAAGACAAAGTCTGACATGTAAATAAACCAAAAATGGAAAAGATTCTGTTGCTTCTGGGATGTGGATCCTCTTCACTTGGTGACTATCATCTCTACAGTCTATTCTTCCCTTAGGCCTGATCCTCCAGAAACTTAAGGGCTTGTCTACACAGGCAATTAAGATGCAGTAACGAAAGCTGTGAAGTTAATACACATAAATTAAAGCACATTAACACAGCCTTTCCCCTCTGGAGGTGTGGATAATCTCATTTAGAAGCAAAATGATCTTAGCTGTTAGTTATTATTTCCTTTCCTTCTTAGGACTCTAACTTGGTAAATTATTGAAATCATTGCAATGTTCATTCTCGGAACAGTCTGAACTATATGGAATCCCATTGTATCGAACGTGTAACATTTGTCCTGCAACTCCTACTCACATAAAATTCCCACTGATTTTAAGTGAGCCAAAGGGATGCAGGATCATGAGTAAGAAAAGACCTACTCTGAGTGGAGAAGAATTAAAAGTAAAGCAGCTGTGCAAACATTCAGCTATCCCAGCAATGAGAATGGTAAATAACAAAGGTAAACCAGACTGTATAGAGTATCTAACTTGAACAAATACCTTGGCCTAAGGTTGGCAGATGGAAATTGCTATGTTAGTGTCACGGCCAAACTGAGCATGTGATAGCCTAGGTCCCTATTCATCAATTTGTCAGCATTCACGCTGGAGCTGAGGCATGTATGGATTTGTGTATCTCAGCTTTTCCAACTGCATTCTCTTGTTTCAGCGTGAAGTTACTGACAGTCCTTCCTGCAATCAAGCTGAATCTTTACACATATTCTCAGGGCACTCAATTAAAATCACACTGGAGGAGCTGCAGATGTCTATGGGATTAAGGTGCATTAATCTCAGTGTAAAGACAGGGGATTATTTAAAATAAATAAATACCTCCCCCCCCTTTTCTTTTCTAGCCCAGCAAGCACTGACCACAGTGTACGGAAGTCTGAGTGAGGCTGGTTTGAACCAATGAGGCTGCTGCTTCAGATGTGTAGGAGGGTGAGGTAATATTTTGTACAGGACCAATTTATATTACCTCATCCACCCTGTCTTTTTAATATCTTGGGACCAACCCAGCTACAATAACACTGCATCCTTCAGATGTGTAGTCATGTTGCTTAATGCACACTGGAAGGCGCTCAGATACTATGGGGATGAGCACAGAATAAAAACCCGAATTAGTAGAACAGACTAAATTAGAATAGTTAATAGTGGCACACTCATCCCGGCAGCTGGAGGCCCCTGATGCTGGCTCTTTGTAATTAATAAATCACCAGGGTATGCACAACAGTCTGTAAGGGATGTGTCTGGTGTGCCCAACTGATGTTTGCATTCAGAAAACCCCGACTGTCTCATCAAAGGTTTAGCGTGAGGCTCAGTTTTCTGCAGCAGCAAGCACAGGTTTTTATTTCCTTAGATTCAGTGTTTGTCCAGCTGCTCCCACATTATTATGGAGTCCGTTTTAGTGTTACCTCGGTGTGCATTTTGCATTTCATTTCTTGGTATTTTGAGAGACTAAACAGACAAGCATCCCTGACTCAAGCTCCTGTCTCTTGGCTGACCTGTCCCACCACAAATCTCTGCTACTCTCTGCTGCTTCACCCTCTGCCTCAGGGTGATGCAAGAGCTGCTAACGCACTCCAGACAAGGCAGCACACTGCCTCTTCCAGTTTCAGCTAAACCACCGGCTTTTTCCTTTGGAAAGAGTCCTCTTAGTGACTGCCCCCTCTTACTAACCAGGTGCCATAGCAGACTAGCATAGCACTGCTAACACTGTGATTACGTGATTTCAGGTGAGGGAGGGGTTACTGTCCCTGGACATGCTGACTTCAACTCTCCACTCCAGCAGAGCAGGCACCTCAATTGGAGATCTCCTCAGGGCTGCAACTGGGATTTTTTCTGTGTGTGGACAGCACCCACCACCACAGGATCTTCAGTGGATTGGGCCTCTGGGCATTGCCATAAATACATTAGGCTAGGATGCTTCCCTCATCATAACATGGGCAAGGGTGGGAGACCCCACTCAGCAGCCCAAAGAGGTACAGGACACCAATTTGCTCATGAGGTCATTTCATTTTTTTAAAACTTGAACTGGTCAATCTTCCAAAGTCTCTGCCTGGGTGCAAAGGAATGAAGGTTCCTACAGCTCTTCAGGGGGCTTTTACAAAATCACTTTAGCAGTGGACTGACTCCCTGGGAATTCCCCAGGACATCGACTATGCTGAGAACTGGACGAGGTCAAGCACAGAGACTGGGAGATGTAGCATTACTGTGTTAGGCCTTGTGAAGCAGGCTAACCCTATTGAAAGCAAGGTCTGTTGTGGTGCCAATAACTTCAGCTCCTCACAGCTCGCACAGCCCAAAGGGCTGCAACATGTATTGCACTAGAGTAGGCTCTAAATGGTTTTCCTTGTTAAAGAAGGAGAATTGCATTCTGTAGCCTATAGGACTAACCTGCTTGCTTACATATATCTTTTCTTATAGTTTAAGTATTGTAATAGGTTTATAGATTTATATTAAAAATAAGTTTGGCTCTAATGCAAGAAACCTACACCCCCAAACCTGCATGTTAAGCATATCTATATCCTGTGCCCTTTTACCCAGAAAGCAAAGTTGACCTTTTATCTTGTTTTTCCTATACCCAAATAGATAAAGTAACTATGCCTATGACTTTTTATTAGACCAATAGACAATGAAGAATGGCATAGGAGGTTTTTCAGTGTTGTACCCACAGACTTAACAAGTACACCACAAAAGACTGATGTGCGTACATACCTGTCATCAATACGCACATACATACTAGCCTATGGGGTAAGTGTACCCTAACATTTCTGTGGGTGAGGAATGAAATTTGGGCATAAAAGGAAGATTTTTTGGCATTTGCCCTATAAAAGAAGAGACCCATCTCAATAGAGTATCTCTAGTTCTCACTTTACTCTATTTTCACTTACTTATTCTATTTCTATTCTATCTGTTCTATCTATCTACAATGACGGCTTTTATTAATAGGCTGTACTTGTTTTTCTTAAACTTTAAGTTTCAAAGGAACTAGGCTAAGCTTGGTTTCCTTATGTTTTATTCTTTGTTCATTAGGTTGTGATTTTAAGTTTGTTAGTCAAATAAACCCTAAGTTTGCTTTAATAGCTTGTAGTAGTAGTTTCTTCTAAGCAGTGCATCCCTCGCTCAAGAATTGAGAAACCGAGCCGGAAGGCTGTTCCTGTGTCTCTTAACACCAGGTTATCAAGGAAGGGTGTAAGTACATTAACCAAATCTTTGTTGCATATAGTACTATATTATCATATGTATCTTTTGAATAGCAGTAATGCAAGTGTAACTTTGTTACTCTGATTATTTTACCATTTACTTACTATTATTGATTTTAATAAAAAGTCTTTAAGGCTCTGTCTGTCTCTATGCCACCTCTCCTTGGTCTCTCTCCAGCCCACAAGTGTAAGAAGTATGTCAGGGTAAGGAATGTGGGAATTGGGGGAGGCAGATGTTGGCGACGGTGGGAGTCAATGATCCCTGCCTGTAGAATAGCCTCTCAGGATGTTCTCTGTTATGCCAGGCGCTGGACCAGCCCCTGGTAGCTGCAGGAAGTGAGGGAGTAAAAAGATGCTTTACAGCTATGCGGAACGCTGATGCAGATGAGGAACCGGGCATGTAACATGGTGTCAGGGATGACAGGGTTGATTACAAAACTTTGACACAGTTACCTGGCAGCTTCGTGACATGGGATATGTTACACAGTTTGCTGTATTTGTGACATCAGAGTTAATTACACAACAGATTGTGAGTGGAGAAGGTGAAAGCTCCTCTTCAAGAAAAAAAATGACAGTTCATGTACATGGCGTGACTCTCTCTTTAGAACTTTGGAACTGATCCCATAATTGGATGATGTCAATAGCTGCGTTTATGATGTACTGACAGGTTGGCCAATTAAATTTTAAGTGGAATGGCAGAGAGGCTCAGAGACTCAGACAAAGGCCAGAAGGGATCATTCATGATCATTCTTTCCTCCTGCTCTGTACAGGGTCATGACAGCCTGTTTAGTGACTGTGGAAGAGTGACAAGAGATAGCTTTATTCTCTCCCCTAATTCCTAAAACATTTTCATGAAGGCAAGTGTTACTGACAGAGCACTTAGACAAGGAAAAGAAAAAATCACTTGTAATTTACTTGCTTTTTGGGGATGGGAGGAATGAGCTTTTCTTTTATTAAGCTTTAATTTTTTATTGCATGTTGTGAAAAGGTATGATAATTTAAATCAGTGGAGGGTCTGGCCCTCTGGCTCTGCAGAACTTTCCCTTAGCATATCCCAGCAAACTTTGCAATCATAAATTAATTGAGTCTCACAAATACCTTATGAGGGAAGGTGTAATGATCCCTGAAGCTTGGAGGGAGGCACTGTTAAACAATAGAATACCAATTGAAATTAAATATTTTTGGCTGTTTTTCTACATTTTCAAATGTATTGATTTCAATTACAATGCAGAATACAAAACGCACAGTGCTCACTGTATATTATTTTTATTACAAATATTTGCACTGTAAAAATGAGAAACAAAAGAAATAATATTTTTCAATTCACCTTATACAAGCCCTGTAGTGTGATCACTTTATCAAGAAAGCGCAACTTACAAATGAAGGGGGGTTTTGTTACATAACTGCACTCAAAACTAAAACAATGTAAAACTTTAGACCCTACAAGTCCACTCAGTCCTACTTCTTGTTCTGCCAATCACTAAGAGAAACAAGTTTGTTTACATTTGCAGGAGATAATGCTGCCCACTTCTTAATTACACTGTCACCTGAAAGTGAGAACAGGCATTTGCATGACACTGTTGTAGCTGGCATTGCGAGATATTTACATGTCAGATGTGCTAAAGATTCATATGCTTCTTCATGCTTCGACCATCGCTCCAGAGGACATACTTCCATGCTGATGATGCTCGTTCAAATATAATTTGTTAATTAAATTTGAGACTGAACTCCTTGGGGGAGTGTTGTATATCTCCTGATCTATTTTACCTACTTTCTGCCATATATTTCATGTTATAGCAGTCTTGGATGATGACCCAGCACATGTTCATTTTAACACCACTTACACTGCAGATTTGACAAAATTCAAAAAAGATACCAATGTGAAATTTCTAAAGACAGCTACAGCACTCAACTCAAGACCTAAGAATCTAAAGTGCCTTCCAAAATCTGAGAGGGATGAGGTGTGAAGCATGCTTCCAGAAGTCTTAAAAGAGCAACTACAGAATCCAAACTACTAAAAAAGAAAATCAACCTTCTGCTGGTGGCATCTGACTGAGATGTTGAAAATGAACATGCGTCGGTCTGCACTGCTTTGGATCATTATCAAGCAGAACTTGTCATCAGCCTGGACGCATGTCATCTGGAGTGGTGGTTGAAGCATCAAAGGGACATATGAATCTTTAGTACATCTGGCATGTAAATTCTTGTGATTCTGGCTACGACAGTGGCATGTGAACGCCTGTTCTCACTTTCAGGTGACATTGTAAACAAGAAGCGGGCAGCATTATCTTCTGCAAATTTAAACAAACTTGTTTGAGCGATTGGCTGAAGTAAGACTGATTGGACTTGTAGGCTCTAAAGTTTTACATTGTTTTAGTTTTGAATATAGGGTGTTTTTGTACATAATTCTACATTTCATGATAAAGAGAGTGCACTACAGTACTTGCATTAGGTGAACTGAAAAAATACCAACACAAAAGTGCAACTATTTGTAATAAAAATATGTATAAAGTGAGCACTGTACACTTTGTATTCTGTGTTGCAATTGAAATCAATATATTTGAAAATGTAGAAAACATCCAAAATATTTAAATAATTGGTATTCTCTTATTGTTTAACAGCGCAATTAATTGCATGATTAATCTCAATTTTTTTTAATCCAGCGATTAATCACAATTAATTTCTTGAGTTGCTTGATAGCCCTAATTTATAATGAAAACAGGAATAAGTGCTGTGCTATTGAACAAAGTGCTGGGCCTGAGTTGAATCATACAAGCAGGAGTGTTCACTGTTCTTTTCGGGACACAGACCTGGTAGTTCTGCAAGTGTTCAGTGGATAAGGGCGTGGACACGACAGGGAAACGCTTCAAATGGACTCAGTCTGGTGTGCAGCTAGTGTCAACCTGCAAGGCAAAGTGAGGGCTGGCATTGCCTAGAGGAGAGTGTTTGGGTGGCTAAAAGGCTAATGGTGTTAGAGAACTGGCACCCAGACAAGCACATTTCTGCATGCTGGAGGCAGGGGGTAACAAGATGACTCATCATGCTGGGGACCCAAGAGCCACTGCAGTAAGTCAGACCAAATAAGGTTCTTTCCATTGACGTCCTTGTACTCCCATCTGAATACAGCCCAGAGTCTCCTGAGCAAGCTGATTTTCAGTGGCACTCACAGTGCCTGGGTCCTGGCCACCGGTCTAGGGTGCTCTGTTTTAATTTAATTTTAAATGAAGTGTCTTAAATATTTTTAAAACCTTATTTACTTTACATACAACAATAGTCTAGTTATATATTTTATACTTATAGAAAGAGACCTTCTAAAAATGTTGAAATGTATTACTGGCACGCAAAACCTTAAATTAGAGTGAATAAATGAAGACTTGGCATACCACTTCTGAAAGATTGCTGACCCGTGGGCTAGACTGAGCAGATGCTCAGGTTCACTCAGCATAGTTCCCTGTGTCCCACCCGTAGCAGCCTTAGGAGTACAATTCAAGATACATTGGTTTGGCTAAACTTTTGGGTGACTGAAGGTTTGTCTTGTACCTTGTTTTTATATCACAGAATATCAGGGTTGGAAGGGACCTCAGGAGGTCATCTAGTCCAACCCCCTGCTCAAAGCAGGACCAATCCCCAGACAGATTTTTGCCCCAGATCCCTTAATGGCCCCCTCAAGGATTGAAGTCACAACTCTGGGTTTAACAGGCCAATGCTCAAACCACTGATATCTTGATACTATGGCTGGTATTCCTAGCAGTACCAGCAGTTTAATGCTATATGCTGTAGATTGCTCTGTTGTACCTAACTGGTGCCCTTAATTTCTGTTATACCATGGTGAACATGATACAGGGTGACCAGCTGTCCCAATTTTATAGGGACAGTCCCGATTTTGGGGTCTTTTTCTTATATAGGCTCCTGTTACTACCCACTCCTGTCCTGATTTTTCACATTTGCTCTCTGGTCACCCTAACATGATATAACACTGATAACTGTCTCAGGAATAATAACTCCATGAGCATGTACAGTAACTATATTCAGGGTAGTATACCTGAGCAGTTCTGAGTTGGCTGAGCCCACCTCTAATCCGATTTAAATGTTAGCTTCAATATAGGTAATAAAACAGAATAACCAAGACAAGGTCTAGCATATAGGCCCCCCAACCTGTAACCCCTACATAAGCAATCCTTTACTTCCTGGCATAGTTCTGTATCATTGGAGCTATGGAAGAATTCCTCACATGAGGAAGGGTTGCAAGACTGAGTGAGGAATCCACACTCCATATGACTCTAGTCTGTATTGTTATATGAAGGACTTCAGCCAGCACCAAATGTAGGTGGGAACATAAATCCAAGGATAACTAGTATTCTCCTGTGAGGCCAGAGATAAACAAATGGTGATCGGTGCAGCCAGTCAACATTGTGTAGTTGATTGGACCTGATATTGTAGTTCATTCAAAACAGTTATAGGTGCTGGCTAAAATTTTCAAAAGTGCTTAAGTGACTTTGGAGCCAAGTCCTATTTTCAGAAGTGACTTAGACACTTAAGGGCCTAAGACTTTCAAAGAGACTTTGCTGCTAAGCCCCTAAGGATATGTCTATACGGCAATTAAACACCCATGGTTGGAGCCTGGGCTCGAATGTCTACAGCGGAATTAAATAGCTCCTCAGCCGCTAGCCTGAGTTGGCTAGAATGGGCCAGCTGCAGGTGTCTAATTGCAGTGTAGACATACCCTAAATCGCTTTGGAAAATTATACTGAGGTGCATTTGAAACGGTTACCTGCGGCCCTTGTAATGTTAACTGTATTTTTTTTAATGAAATAAAGTGCTATGTTAACACCCTTCAATGAGCACCACAGGCAGAGGTCCTGTGACCCACTGAGGTCTCTGTGAGGGTGTATGGGGCTGCCTGGATGGAGACTGCTGAAGAATCAGGGTGTTAATTTGCAGAGTCTGTGGACTGAATGCACAATATAAGAGGGAATGCATAATAGAGACAAAAAAAGCAAGGAGTTTCCCAGATTCTGCTAGGGAAGGGCTAGGGAAACCACTAGCAAGGACTTGGAAATAGTTAAATACTGTATAGGAAAGAGGAGGTGCATAAAACATGGAAGCTAACACTAAAATCTATATTCTGGTTAATCTGCATGTTTACAGTTTCTTTGAGATCCATAAAGCAGGTTACTATCACTTTTATCATTTGCAAAAGGTAAATGAGTTAAAACTGTGAGGTTCTAAGACACAGATCGAATATTTATTGCTAGTTTAAAAAGAGGAACAAAGAACCTATGGTACCGAAGGATTTGATGCATGTAAAGTATTCCTTTGCAATTCTCCTTTGGAGGTTTAATGGCCAATTATTGTTCAAATCAGTTGGACCAGTGCTTCTCAAATTATTGAGGTGCCCTCCCTGGAAAGGTTCTGATCTTGGTGGTTCAAGCAAGATCAGGAAATGTAATCAGGATATTTTCTTTTCTTTTCTTAAACTTTTCTATTTAAAACCAAAAGCAAATCAGTTATTTGGTATATTGATCATTCTACTATGTGGAAATGACCCAGCAAGAGACAAGTTAACAGTCTGCCCAGCCACAAAATGCACAATATTCCCCCCACTTGTTTTGGGGAAGGGTGGAGAAATGACTCCAAGTTAAGAAATATATGTCAGCAAAGTCATCTATAGTTCATGGTCCCTTAAGGTAAAAACACTGGAACAATGTTTGAGAAGCTGTGACCTAAAAACTAACTAACTTCTTGCAGGCCATTGAAGTCCTTCGCACAACAGGTTCAGTAGATCCGCAGAAATGAATGAGCAGCATATTTGTCGGAAGTGTTTAAAGTAGATTGAAACAAGATCAGTTCTCACAGCATCAGCCAGCAAGGAAAGGAAGCATCAGGGAAGCACTCCTTACCTAAGCCAGGGAGATGAGGGGAAGTTCTTGTTCATCATTTAGCAGGGCGGGAAGCTGCTCTGCTCCCACCATTCCCCCTACTGTAAGCCATTTGTAGGTACAACTATCTACAGCAATCATTTGCCATGTGAAATAGCTGGTGGAAGACCACAGGGCACACTTGTGTATTTTATTGTACACATTTAGTTCAAGTCACAATCTAGCCCTATACACCCATGCAGGGGAGCAAAGGAGAGTAAGAAAACCCCTTACATCGCTGAGTAGCCTACCTGGACCTTGAGGGGTGGCTGTGCACTCAGTCACTCGCCACCCCTCCAAGCAAGTGAGTGGAAGATCATCTCCTCACTTCAGTACCAGCCACTATAGCAGAGCTGACAACCAGGGGTCAGTTTTCTTCTAGTAAAGGCCAGCAGCAAATTATTATTGCTCCGAAGCCAGAGGGAAGTGAGAATCAGAGGTGTCTATCTGAGGCACAATGGTTTCCAGGGCTACTCCTGGGATGGTGCTATTTTTGCATGACCATTTACTCAGAGCTGTGCCTAAAGGCACAATCTAGCCCTTATTCTTTAATGGCAAGATGAGGATATCTGATCAGCCAGGAAGAAAATACTCACTGGCTGGAGAATTTTGTTGTGCTCTACTGCAGCATGTCTACTTTCAGAAAATATTCTTGGTTAATCCTGTAATACATTTGTCCAACAACAAACACACTTTTAGTCCACTGCATGAGCCCTTAAGATAGGTTCCCTCACTTCACTCCTCCCTCTGTTTTGTTCTCTAGAATGCATCCACTTGCCAGAATAAGATCACTAACCTTTCTCGACCAGATCTGCAAAGTTCAACTCATGCTATTATTTGCAAGTGGCATAGACAAAAGGGGAAATAACATTACAATATTCATATTCCTCCCAATATAATGCTGAGTGAGAAGAGGCTTACGCAGAACTGATTACTGGGGAACTATGCAAGTGTAGGAGACAGGTGCTTTGATGTCAGTTTGACTAAGACTCTCAAACTGTAGGAGCAGCCGTGTTAGTCTGTATCCATAAAAAGAACAGGAGTAAGGTGCCACAAATACTCCAGTTCTTCAAACTGCAGTAGCATCCATTAGAACTCCATTGGTGTCAGTGTGAATGGAAAGACTAGACACTAATTGTCTCCATGAGAATGGAGAAATCTATAAACAGAGGAGAGATAACCAGTAAAAAGAAACAGATGACAACATAAAATACATATCTAGAGATTTCAGATTTTTAGCATAATCACGTAACTAGGGTCAGGAGATTTTGAGAAGAAACAAGAAACTAGTGTCTTCTGACAACTGCGGAGAGACACAGAAGGAGTTGCTTTCTTCTAACAAAACAACAATCTTTATTAGAATAAAGGAATGCAGTATTAGAATAAGGAAATTAGAATAAAGAATTATCCCTAAAGCTACCGTCTCCACCTCTACTTCACTGTAGAGCTTCTGCTTGAAACCTTCCCCAATCGCACCCTTATCACAACTCCTACCACACTCTCTGCTATTGTTTTAAGAGAAATCCCAAACATATCTTCACAGCTAGAAGAAATATATGTGTTAAGGAGACCTACCTGACCCTCAAAGCATTTAGTTTTTCAGAATTATGTCCCTCTGTTTTGGAACTGATAGATCAATAGTCCTACAATCCCACCACTTTGGAGATCAAATATTTCACTGAAGAGTTAAGGTTTTGCTGCTGTTCAGATCTGATCTGCAGGCTTCTGTCAATTATTTTGGTACATGACTACTGCTGGAATGCATCAGAGAGGAGGTTCTTTAAAAATGTGCTTATCCCCCTTAAACTAGCAAACCAAGACACTGTTCTCTTCATTTGAGCTTTCTCTGCGATCAGCGCATGCTGCAGCAGGGATTCCAGTAATGCAGCAATGACATCATCTTTTTGGCTTAATGTCAACATTGATACATTGCATGCTTTGTCTCATGCCAAATTATTACAGTGGGCCAAGTATAACCCTAGTGTTAACTCCTGTGGCTTTAGCAGAGCTATGCCAGAGATCAACTTATCTAACTCCAAACTCCTTTCCTATCATAAACTCAGGAGTAAGTAACAGGCTGTTGCATGCAGGAACTGGTATTTATGGGCAAAAAAACATCAAGTAGCAAGATTAAACCAAACAGAAACTCTTAAAGAGTGTGTCAAAGTGGTGACATAAAATGTCAGTATAGCTAAGATGCTGCAGTTCAGGGAATGAGAAAGTTAACAGATATTCCAACTCAGGTATTTCAAAGATAGGAACTGCAGGACGCTAATTAAACCTACAAATGTTACAAGAGGATTTAGCATCTGGGTTTAAGTCATTCATTTAGATTTACATTTTCTGCAAATAAATTGTGATGGGACAGGAAGGATTAATATTTTTTAATTTCCAGTTGAGCCAAGACTTAGCTCTCTACTCAGACCATAGGATAGTTGTACCCTAAGATAGTCATTTGCCACCTCCTCGCCTCCATTTATTTTAGATGGATGTAAAACCATTTTTTAAATTTTGTTTTTCTTATTATAACAAAAATTTGAGAAGGAAAACTTGGCTGGCAGGCAGTCTGTTACTGAACGAGCTAATCCACTCTACCAGCT
This sequence comes from Gopherus evgoodei, assembly GCF_007399415.2. Classification (NCBI taxonomy): domain Eukaryota; kingdom Metazoa; phylum Chordata; order Testudines; family Testudinidae; genus Gopherus; species Gopherus evgoodei. The sequence goes on along the minus strand of NC_044322.1, from coordinate 295,481,802 downwards.
TCCAACATTAAAGTGTCCTGTGGTAACTACAATGGAGATGAAGGAAAATGATTTATGAATAGTCAGTTTCAGAATAGTGGTAGCTGTGGCTCCTTTCCTTTCTCGCAAAGAGTCAGGAGGCCTATGCCAAGGTATCTGCTCTGATTATTATTAAACATTTATATTGGGGTAACGCCCAGAGGCCTCGACCAGGTCAGGACCCCATAGTATAAGGTGCTATACCAACATACAGTAAATGAGTCCCTGACCCAAAGAGCTTAACTCTCCCATGTTCCTCCATCCTTGCACCAGCAGTGATGTAGGATTTGATGTCGTGGTGAAAGCGTTCTAGAGCTTCCACCTCGCCTTTATCTCTTCCTTTTACAGTAGATGCCATGTCCCCATCGCTGCTCCTATTCCACAGGAGATATTAAGAAGTATTAACATAGAGTTAACCAGGGGTTAGCGGTATGTCCTATGAAAGGTCATCTCATTGTTGGGAAGTGTTATTCTTCATCGTTGATGAGAAGAGGTTCCCTTTGAAAAGGCAGAGCACTAGTTCCACAACTGAGAATGTTTAGATCCTCAACAGAATGACTTTCACACTTGTGCTAGGAAAGTCAAATGATCTTTAGACATGCAATATCTAGTAGCATACAGCCTCCTGCAGTGAAATATGATGTCAAAAGACAAGGCATTATACATTTAGTTAACCCTACAAAAAGGAAGGAAGTGCATATAACAAACCATCTACGAAGAAGTCTAAATATCACAGCCACAAATAATTCAAAGATCACAATCTTATGGCCCTTTGATCAATGAGTTATTCTTCATGTCTGGCTCTCTCCTTTTTTTTTTTTGGAATGGAGGTGTCGAAGTTGTCTAGCACACCATGACAGAGAGTACTACTGCAGGATGTAATAAAAACATTTATTTTTTATTCTAATGGGAAAGATTGCAAAAAGTAGGCAAAATGGAACCAAATTTGCCATTTTCATTTCTGTTTGAAGCATGCAAGTGCTTGCTCCTTTCTTCAAATGCTATACACAGCCTGCCTAACCCTGCAAATTCTGGTAGCAGACTCTGGGAACACTGTGCTTGGCAGTGTTCTACTATTATGACTGGGACTGCCTATGGTTTTTCTGATGAGAAGCCATTCCCCTCATTCAGCAACGCACTGTGAGCTCTGCATATAGTGTGTTCATAGACTCTCCGACTTTAAGTCCTGAAGGGACCATCCTGATCACCTAGTCTGACCTCCTGCACATTGCAGGCCACAGAACCTCACTCACCCACTCCTGTAATAGACCCCAATCCTCTGGCTGAGTTACTGAATTCCTCAAATCATGATTTAAAGACTTCAGGTTACAGAGAATCCACCATTTACACTAGTTTAAACCTGCAAATGACCCTTCCCTAGGCTGCAGAGGAAGGTGGAAAACCCTCAAGGTCTCAGGCAATCTGAACCTGACCCCAAATATAGCAATCTGCTAGACCCTGAACATGTGGACAAGACCCAACACCAGACACCTGGGAAAGAATTCTATATAGTAACTCAGCCCTCCGCATCTAGTGTCCCATCACTGGCTGTTGGCGTTATTCACTACTAGCAGTCACAGATAGCTACATGCCATTGTAGTCAGCATCAAACCATCCCCTCCATAAACTTATCAAGCTCACTCTTGAAGCCTGTTAGGTGACACTTCTTGTAAGACTGTTCCAGAATGTCACTCTTCTGATGGTTAGAAACCTTCATCTAATCTCAAGCCTAAACTCGTTGATGACCAGTTTATATCCATTTGTTCAGAATCCTTCTGTACAGACCTCTTATTTGTGGTATCTGACTTGAAGATGTCACAGCAATTTTAATGGATGCTCCTGTGTGGCTTGACCAAGCTGTTTATTGGTACACCGTGATTGTGTAGTGCTTATTAAAAGCAAACAGCAGATCCAATGAGAGTGTGTCTTTCTGAGATCCTTTACTGTTCTCTTAGCATTACAAGTACAAAAGACAAATAGCTTCCACTTGTAACTTTTTCCTAAATACATGTAATTCCTGACCCATTCTTATGCAATTTGTGAGAATTGTTCCTCTATTTATTAGCTGTCTTCTGTGTGCAGTTTTATAGAAAGAAGAAACCAATTACAAGGTAGGAGTCCGCAGAGTACAACAACTACTTGTCATGCAAGAGACAAGTGAAAGTGTGAGATAGATAGAGATGAAGGGAGCAGCAAGGCAAGAGGACTAGAAGGAATGTAGGGAGAGAGTGAAAAGAAAAATAAAACCTCTCCACAGGCAGCTTAGAAGTTTAAGGTTTTTTTGTTGCTTTTTTTCCAAAAAAAGTTAAACCACCCATTTTCCAAAATTCCTAAAAGTGGACCTCTTTCACAGATGACCAGTTGCCAGCCATGATACTGCTACTTCAAACAGTAATTAGCAAAGCAATATAAAATCAGATTGGGGTGGAAGAATTCATTACCATGGTTTCTCTGGCGTTTGCCTGATTTCCCATGTCATTACTAGCATACTAGAGCTGCCTTCTATTTATATTTATCAGTGGTTGTCTCAGTGACAAGTTAAATGTATCTGGATTTTCCTTTCTGCCCCATTTGAGAGGTTGTTATCCATGAAAGTCATCAATCTTCTCCATCTGGTGTCTGCTGGGTCAGCTGTCAGTGAACATCACACAATCTACCATGAGTCTGCAAGAGACGAAATGCCTACTCCACTCCTTCAGGAAGAGTTTTGGTTTCAGGCCACAGATAGATAATAGGCAGCTATGTGACTCCATTCACTTCAGTGGAATTATTTCTGATTTACACCATTGTAAGAATCAGGATCAACGTTTCCCATTTTCCTGAGGAAAAACTTAGGCTTCAACCTTGTTCCAAAAGATATGTTATTGGATCCTCAACAAAGTCATTCAAAATTAAATGCCTCACACCAATGTCCAAAGCGGGAGATAGGGATCGTTAAATAGGGCAGAGCTGGGAGAATATGATTGGTGTAAACAAGAGCGTTTTAAAGAGCAGAGTTATCAAAGCAGACTGATCAGTTCAGGGTCTTAGAGGCCTGCAATGATGGATATGGAATAGAGAGGCGTCAGTCTTAAATTATCAGTCTAGCAAACAAGTACTAGTGATTACCATGTAACAACTTCCTGTTAAAGTTAAGTACATTTGCCTGCTGTAGGCCAACCTAACAATAGAGTGGTAGGTTTAGGAAATTCTTATTACCAAATTAGTCACTGCTTGTTTATATTATTCTTGTGAAGTTTTGCTAACTGACTTAAACGGCAGCAAGGGCAGGGCATAAGGGCCCAATCCCACAAACATAACTTTACTCACACAAACAGTCCCATTGATTTCAGCAGAGCTACAAATGTGAATAAAATTATTCACTTGCATATGTGTTTGCCAAAGTAGGCCCTAAATTTCTAGACCTGAATTGATCTCCTAGAAAGAACTAGAATAAGGTCAGCCAAAAATGGGGTAACCTTATGTAGTTATCACATCAAATAAGAATTTGACAGCATTTCTATTTCTGACCTCTGCAATACACACACAAAATGGTACCTGTCGTTTTCATTTCAACATCATCTGAGGCGACACATGGGGGCTGGAGGGATTGCAGGATCACATCTCTCCGCCCCACCCCCGATTTGCTGCTTGGCTTGTACTGAATATATTCATGTGGACTGAGCATGCTCAGAAACTCTGCTGAAGTCAGCTGCCCTCATTCTGATTCCCCCCTACTTTCGGCAGGCGTCGGTCGTCTCTGATCTAGCTCCTAGTAATCCCAATCTAAAACCAGGGTCCTATAGACACTAATAAAGAAGATAAAGAGGCATGAGCTCCCTGGGGTAGGGACCATCTCCCCTTTGCAAACAGACTTTAGGGAATTACTTTAATTTTACTATCTCATTTCAATGGCACTCGTCCAAAACATGGGAATGTGAATAGAACTTTTGTTCTCTGCCCACCCCAGCTAGGAAAAAAAGACACCTCAAAGCTTGATTGTCATTCAATGCAAATAGTTACTCTCAAACTCTGATGCCTATTCATGCTGGTATTATTCATTTAATAGCATGCAGTAACATTCATGTTAACTCAAAGTATGTGCTCTAACTCCCATTCACTCCCCAACTCCTGACTAATGCCAACATCAGAACTCTAGAGATCATGGAGATTCACCACAAAAAAATAAAAGCACTTGGGAGCTGCTTCTCTTCTCACACCTTAATTGAAGGGGAAGGATATTGACTTTTAAACCAATACATTCTTTCTCCAGCAGGTAAGTATAAACAAAGTATGAAGTTTTGAACAGTCTGAATAAAGATCCACTCCCTTCTCAGTTGCTGAACTTACACTCTCTCCACTCTTATGTCATTTCACTAGTTCTCTATTAACTATAGAGTATTTCAGGTTACACAGGACCTAAATTGCTAATATTATTAAAAAAACCAAACAAACATAAAAAACACCCTTTTAAGAAAAGCACAAGCCTCCTTTTACACATCAGACTGGACAAGTCTTTTTTCCTCCTTTAAACTTACGATTTAAAGTGGGGTAGGGTGATAAGTAGCTTAAAATATGTAGCAGGACATTTAGGAGAAGAGGACAAAAATCATGGAATAAAACAGAGTTTGTGATTAATGGAATTTCAAAAGTCTAGGTTGATCAGTGTTGTGATTAGAGGTGCACATGACTTCCTGTATCTCATCAGCAAAGCAGACTGGGATGCCTTGGATCACCAGCAGCTCTAAAACAAAAAGTTAATGAAAGGTGATGTTTGTCCTAAATTCACTACATTAAAAGGTGGCAACACACAGCACAAATACAGAAAACAGAGTTTTATCAGAAACACTTTAATCAGAAACTCCCTCTCATTTGAATCGAGGTTATGTTCCCTGCTGTGAATCCAATTCCCTGTAAGGCCCCCGGATGTCAGAATGCTTCCCAGCAGATTTGCATGATCTACTTCTCTTTGAGGGGGAGGAATAGCTCAGTAGTTTGAGCATTGGCCTGCTAAACCCAGGATTGTAAACTCAATCCTTGAGGGGGCCATTTAGGGATCTGGGGCAAAAATCTGTCTGGGGATTGGTCCAGGCATCAGCTAAGGAAGCAGGTGCTTGGGGCAGCACACCCAGGCTCAGCAGGAATTTGGCAGCAGGTCCCTCAGTCCTCTCTTCCTCTTTGAGCTGCCACCAAAGTGCTGCCAAAGAGGAAGAGAGGGAGCAAAGGACCCACCACCAAACTGCTGCTAAAGAATGGAACAGCACAATTGCACTGCCACCAATCTGCTTTCCTCCCCCCCACCCACCGCTTGGGGCAGCAGAAAACCTGGAGCTGACCCTATCTGTTGGCCAGGTCAGGAGGCATGGGATATGGGGAGACAGATAGTGTGGGGCACATGGGTCTTCTGGGTGTCATAGACTTGGGTTAAGGGGGGGCTAGTGGGATGGGGACAGACTGGGCAGTGGCTGAATAAAATTGGGGGTGCAGGGACACATGGGGATGGGGCAGTGGGGTGCAGTAGTGGCTGCTCTCCTGGAGGCACTGTGCTTGAGAGAGGCAAAATGCCTCCAGTCACCCTTCCTCCCCTCCCCTCACCATATAATGTGGTTTCAGGTTTGTTTGCATTAGGCTCCTGAGGTTCTTAGTTTTGTTTTAAAATCTGAGAGAAAACAAGTGTTGGTTGAGAAATCTTCCCTTGCATGAAGCAGCAATGTGGAGTGGAGAAAGCACGTAGCATGAGCCCTGACAGCAGGGGCTGGGGAGTTAGGGCTGATGGAGTCTGTTCCCTGCTTTGACTAAGACTCACAGAATTCAGGCGAGTCACAAACTTTTCTGTACCTTTATCAATCTAGCTGTAAAATGAATACAACACATGCCAATGTCACATGGGTGTTAACTTCTGTAAAGTGTCTTCAGCTCCTTGGGCAGAAAGAGCTGTAGGAAAGAAAGACATTCGTCTTATAATCAGAAAAAACCAAGGGAGTCTACTAAAACATACGTTAAGAATAAGATGGTCAGAAACAGCTCTTCTAGTTGCCATGATTGTGCTGTTCCTGTCTCCAATCGAGGCAGACCCAGAAGTTGATAAGGGCTTGAAGAAAATATTTTTTCAATGCTTGGCAACAGCTCAGTTCTCAACTTGAGGAGAGAAAAGAACCTCAAACAGTAAATGTCTCACTTAGTAATTGGGTTTGTGTTCAAAGACGAGCTGGCTGTTGGGCTAGCACAGTCCCTAGATGATTATTACGCAGCCAAGGTAACTGGTGTTAAGGAAAGGACGAAATTGTTTTTCTGAAATGTAGAGACAAATGAAAGACACAGGTAGGAAAGTAAAATGATAATGGAAGTACAAGAAGGCTGTTCTCGAAGAAATGGAAAATTATTGTTTAAATTAACCTTTTATGTGTGACACCATTCTGACGCTTCTTGGCCAAATTCTTGTTGCTTAAACCAAAGCAAAGAGTCTCTAGGAATCAAAGGCCAAAGATATGAGTAGTATGTTTGTTTGTGTCCATTTAAAATATCACAGGCTACGTCAGTCCAGTGACAAACTCCTGCAATATTGATAGGAACCAGTGAGTTGCTCTCAGTTCCCATGAAACAGTTGTGGGTGCCAGCTAATGGGACATAACTTGTTCTAATAATGTCACTGACTGATGGTTTGAGTTGTTAACTGACCTGTGCCAGTTTTATAACCCAACATTACATCAAAATTTACTATCATAGACCTTCTCCTCCTCCTCCACAGAGTCCCTTTGTTTTCCATGGGACACCCATACACAGGGTATCATATGAGCAGAAACTAGAGCAAAATCAAGGCCTTAAACTGGTTACCTAGAGATAAAAGGCAAAAACTGCTCTTAAAATTTTCCAAGGCTGGGGTACTTGGCCTTCAAACTTGAAGGCTGTATCTACATTAGGAAAAAAATGTGTATTTTTAACCTGTGTTACCAACACATATTAGTTAACAAGTTAAAATCCTAGGCTAGAAAAACAAGTTGTAATTTTAACATGTTTGCTGATGGGCATAGCTAACATGAGTTTTAAAAAAAATACATCTTTTCTCCTAGTGAAGATAAAGTAAAAAAAAAAGATACATAGTTCCAGCAGTGGTAAGTCACTTTCTTTACTCAGCTGAGCAAGAGGAAGGCCTAGTTCCTCTCATGCTGGTTAGTAACTGCTCATTTATGAAGTTCTGACCTCAATTCTAAGTACAGCGTTGATGCAAGCTGTTTACAGAGCCACTGAAAAATGCTGTGCAGTATTTAAAAGATAACATCTAATTCTTTGGAATACACCAAGCAATAAATTCCTGCTGGGATTGATTCATACCTCTGTTTCTCTTCAGGTGTATGATCAGTCTTGAAGTTATTTGCTCCAAACACATTTCAAAAAGCAAGGGAGCTTATTTGTACTGTACAGCGGAAGGTAATGAACAAACATCTCTTTCTTCCTTCGTGTTTGAAAGTGCAGCTGGATAGTTTCACAACTTCCAGAACCATCACATTACAGCCAAGCTAGGCTGAATAAACAAGAGAGGCTGGATTAAAAAGGGAGTAGTGCTTTGAGATAGTGGCCTGGGTGGAAAAGGTTGTGTGTGATTGAAGCTAACGTCAGCGGACGTTTCTGTGTCATACTGTGAAGAGATAATGTTCAATTTTCAGGGTCATGAGTGGGAGTAGTTCTTTTGTTGTACAATTCACAATAACTATCCATTAACTCTGATGGAAAGAATAGTAATTTATGGTATAGCTACTGATTTTACTTCATGGCAACTCAGTAAACAACATGTCTTCACTGTACATTCAGAAATGAAACATATACTGATTGGTATACGGTTAAAGGTCACGATCCTGCGGCTTATTAGATATCTAGTGCATTCAAATACAGTCATATTAATTTTTTTGGCATTGTATGGGTAAAGCTTGAGCACACCTTGTAACCGTATGTACAGTCTTCATAACAATACCGTGAGTGAAAAGGTTTAACCACCAATACACGTTGCAGGGTCTAGTATAGCTTTGAATATACTGTACTGTGTTTAAAAAAATTAAGAGGACTAGCACTGGTTTATAGCTATGAGAATCAAATTCACACCATTAATTTACAGAAGAAATTGTAAAATAATTGTGTTAATAAAACACTGACTATAAATGTCTCCTGCTAGAGGAGGGCTTCCTGTATCGCAAACATGGGATGTGTGTGTCACTGCTTAGCCTCTGCATGCTGAGGTCAGAGGGGGAAGCCTACCTCAATACTGTAAGTATCCATGAATAGAGCCCTAAGCCTGGGCAGTGGGAGGAACCCCTCCTCCCCCCCACACACTTTGGAGAAGCTAGACCCGGGCTCTACCCCATCCCCCTGCCAGAGGGCCCCTGCGGCCGGACCCCAGAACTCTGAATCTCCCCACCTCCCATCCCCCTGTTGCCAGAGGGCCCTGGGCCAGCCCAAGTCACCTCAGCTGCATCACACCTCCCCTCCTGAGACTCCAAGACACCCAGCAGGAAAAGCAAAAGCTCTTCCTGAAGAGCCTGAGCTTTTTATATGCCCCATGTAGCTTCCGGGGCGGCTGAGGAGACCGTATCTGCACTCAAGGGTTCATCAGTAATCTTTCTGGAGTCCCCATTGATTACTGATGAACCAGGAAGCTAAATAGCAGATACCACTTCCTCAGCTGCCCTGGAACCTGCGTGGGGCATAATAATAAGCAAAAATTTCCTCTGGTGGAAGCCCAGTACTATTATACTACTGCCTATGGCCTTGGCTTGACAGTGCCTTGCACACTTCATTCCAAGTTTCTGTTCACTGGTGCATGCAACTTCACGAAGGAAATTTACACCGAGCTTAAATATTCTCCAGGTGGCTCTTAGCTCCAAGGTAAACTTTGAAAATTGGCTTGAGTTATCAGAGCAACCATTACCTGTTAAGGAAACAGGTCCAGTACTTATTTTGGCACTCAGAACTGCTGAACTGAAAACCACTTACTTGCACTTTGTCTTCTTTGGCATCTGAAGAATGTGAAGAAATTCTGTTGGGAATTAAGGGAGACAAGGTGGGAGAGGCAATATCTTCTACTGGACCACATTCCCTTGGGAAATCATCTCTTACATGTGCACAGTAAGTTGCTAACAAGAATTCTGCAAATGGCACTAATAGAGACATACATAGTAACTTAAAGAATATGTTCAGGAAATGAGCAAACAGGGGTAAGGGGGCAGAGATTGGGCTGCAGCCAGGGCCGTCCTTAGGCAAAGGCATCATAGGCAGCTGCGTAGGGCACCTGAAAATTTGGGGCACCACTGGGTCTTAGTGTCCACTGCTTGTTTTCCTATCCCTGTTCTGACCCTTCCTGCAGGCTCCCACAGATGGCTGCTCTAGCCTGGTGAGTCTTCCTTGGGAAGGAATCTAGTAGTTAAAAGTGAAAAAACCTCCAGCCTGCCAGACCTATTAGCACAACATTGAAACTGTTAAAGAGACATTCAAGGGGTAATAAAGCCATTTAACAGGCATTTGCCAACCCCAAGGTATATACTGACAGGTTTCAGAGTGGTAGTCCTGTTAGTCTGTATCAGCAAAAACAAGGACGAGTCCTTGTGTCACCTCAAAGACTAACAAATTATTTGGGCATAAGCTTTTGTGGACTAGAACCCATTTCATCAGATGTCCACGAAAGCTTATGCCCAAATAAATTTTTATACTGTCAGTTTCTGACTTTACTGACAAAAACAGTTGTGCATTAATGTAATATTTACACAGAACATGTCAGTCTACAGGACCTTAGTTTAAAATTTGCTTTAAAAATATTTCATTAGTGAGCTGGTGAAGATTATAAAATCACATTTCTAAAAAATGCTTGCATAGAGCTTTAGATGCACAATCATCTTTAGCCTTAAATGTGTGGATCTTCACACATAGTTTTTTAAATAAATCCTTCAAAAGACCTCCCTTATCTAAAATACACATTTTAATTACTATAGTTAAAAAAAAGTGCTTCCAAGTCTTCCTGTCCTTTCTGTCCATCCCTTCACCACCTCTCCCCCCACTCCCCACTGAAGAGAGCCCTTAAAGGAACAACAGTCCTTCCCTTCCAGATAGCTGGACAAAGAGTTCCCTTTCTTGACTATCCAACAAACTAGTTTGAAAAGAACCCTCCAGCAAAATCAGTACCTTAGTAAGACAAAATCCTTGTTATACCTAAAATCTTTGGAAACATTTTTTTTTGAAGTTGGTGAAATTTCATAACCATGTCTCTTGTTATGGAGATCACACAAAGTAAATTACTGTTCCCTTTTTCTAAAAGCAATGAACATTGTTATGAACACACTAAACCTCTCTGATTAAATTTAAAAGAATGTCTTTGTTTCAGTGAGTTAAATATGTAGTAATCTGGAATGCTGGCTTAAGATTTGAGTACATTTAAAATATAAATTCAACTTAGAAATACTGATGAAGAAAATGTAAAACAGAGAAGAGCTGCATCATGTATTCTATTATATGTAATGTTGTATTCAGCAGGACAGCTGACTCACCCTTACTATGAAGTTTTTGCAAATAAATCTCTGACAAACTTCAGGGCATATCAAAAAACCTGTGACTGACATTTTTTATTCCCAAATTTTAGTGCTTTTAATTAGGTACTTTCTTCATGTCCATTCTGCATGAGGGAGAGTGCATGCAAGTCTCTGCGGGGACCTGTGACTCTCCGCCACCATGAGGCAGGCTGGGCATCTCATTATCCTTTGCTGTCAAGTTCCTCCTCCCCCTCCCCCACCAGGCTGTGAGCTTGGGCTGCCATCCGGCATAGGGGCACCGGTTTAATAATACTGTGTAGGGCCCCATTAATCCTAAGGATGGCCCTGGCTGCAGCTACAGGTGGGGACAAGGATGGAGCCATAGCCAGGGGTTGGGGGTGCGGGCAAGAGTGGAAGCAGAGCTGCTGCTGGGCTGCATTGGGGTTCAGCTTGCCCCCAGCCTCAGCCCTGGGCTAGGAATGGAGCTGTGGGGATCCTGGGGGTGAGGGCCAGTAGTCGGGCCCCCAGCCAGGTGTGGAGCTATGCCAAGGCTGGGGATGGGGACAGGTTCAAGTCTGGGAGCCAGGGCCATGGCTGGGGCTGGAGTAGGGCTGGGAATCACTCTCTCCTTTTCCCCTGTGGGGGTTGGCCAGGCGCTGAATGTTACTCTGTGTCCCCGTAGGAGGGTGCACCCTCCTAGGGGGACCTCTTGGCTAGATGATCACTATGAATCTTGAAATCTATGAACAGCTTTGTTACAGATCCCAATTTCACTGTCATCTGTAATCCTTTTGTATTTGCATTAGTTGTAATTCTGCCTTTTTATGTTCCTCTTTCAACATATTTCCTAGTGAGTTTTTAACCTTTTCATCCATTCGTTTCATTCACTAAATCACAGTGAATATTTGGGGGTTTTTTTAGCCAAGATTAAGCCTTTAGTCCCCTGTTTTAAATGCATGACAGTCAGTTGGGTTTTTTGTTTGATGTTCTCTCTGCTACAGTGAATTCTGGACTTTAGAGCTCACAAATGGATCAGATCATTCATGAATTACTAATACCCTTCACTCAGATTTTCCATGGAATAGATGCTGTATTTATTCATCACACCTGGAAAATCAGATCTGAAGAATTCTTAAGCTTTTTTGCATTACACTCCATTAATATAGTTTGCCATTAACAGAAATCTGTTCCATCCTTGATGAGCAGGTGTAACTCACTAAAGGCAATAGGAGTTACCCATCTATATCAAGAGGCTAATTAAGATTAGGCACGAAGACTGAGAGGAAAATATACTTTAGAGGCAACTATTTTATCTCATTTACACTTGTGCAAATCTGGAATGACTCCATTGCCAGCTTCCAGATTCACTGTCATGAAAATGAGATCAGAATCCCGCCCCTTCAAATTTTTACCATCAGTTGCAGGCTGTGCTCTAAAACTCTGTTAGTAAAAATATTAATACGCAGGCTACATATTTCATCCTTATTTTTATAAACCAATCTCCCTTAATATCATGCTGCTCTATTATTTCCAAAGACCCTGTGAGACCCAGAAACATCTCAATGACAACTGACTATAGAGTTACAAGAATATCGTCATCCTGGTATATTCCGGTTCAAAGAATGTCATCTGAGGACTGGGTCACGCTGGTCATTAACAACATTGTGAAATGTACATACAGATAATATGTAAGGAATCGTATTTATACAGAAGATGTGTTTTAAAGTCTACATATAGGCAGAGTTGACAAACAAGGTTTCTGTCACTTGTGATTGTCAACTGTAAATTAAGTATTGTAAGCCAACCCAATGGCTGCACATGTACATATAGATTCAATGGGGGATGTGAAATCAACAGGGAAGAAGCAGAATACAGGAAAAACAAGTGACATAATGGCTTACTGTCTGTGTACAGACAATGAATTTTGGTAGAAGACAAAAAGACATCACTTTATCTTGTTCCTAGGAAGTAAACGGACAGTGCGTTTACATTCATGAAAACAAGATCTCTGCCTACTTTGGTGGAAGATGTTGCAAAAGACTTTGGGTGAGATAAGGCTTCCTTTGACAGGAGATTAGTCAGTTAAGGTTAGTCTCTAGAAAGCATGTTATGATTTTCTTTTATATGTGAATCTTTTGTTTCCATTATCTTTGCTCACTCTCTCTCGAAGTTTTGATAATAAATGTGTTTTTTTATTATACATATATATCTCAGTGCTGTGTTCTGATCCTGAGTTGAATCTTACAACCTGGTGTCTACACTGTGTCTTGGGGACAGCAGACATGGTATTTAGATTCATAGATTCTAGGGTCAGAAGGGACCAATGTGATCATCTAGTCCGACCCCCTGCACAAAGCAGGCCACAGAACCCTACCCATCCACTTCTATAACAAACCCCTAACCTATGCCTGAGTTACTGAAGTCTTCAAATTGTGGTTTGAAGACCTCAAGCTGCAGAGAATCCACCAGCAAGTGACCCATGCCCCATGCTGCAGGGGAAGGCGAAAAACCTCCAGGGCCTCTGCCAATCTGCCCTGGAGGAAAATTCCTTCTTGACCCCAAATATGGTGATCAGCTAAACCCTGAGCATGTGGGCAAGACTCACCAGCCAGCACTCAGAAAATAATTTTCTGCAGTAACTCAGATCCCGTCCCATCCAACATCCCATCACCAACCACTGGGCATACTTATCTGGCGATAATCAAAGATCAATTGCCAAAATTAGGCTCTCCTATCATACCATCCCTTCCATAAACTTATCAAGCTTAGTCTTAAAGCCAGATATGTCTTTTGCCCCCACTACTCCCCTTGGAAGGCTGTTCCAGAACTTCACTCCTCTAATGGTTAGAAACCTTCGTCTAATTTCAAGTCTAAAACTTCCTAGTGTCCAGTTTATACCCATTCGTTCTTGTATCTACATTGGTACTAAGTTTAAATAATTCCTCTCCCTCCCTAATATTAATCCCTCTGATATATTTATAAAGAGCAAGCATATTTCTGTGAGTGTTCAGTGGAGATCGGACTGGACACTACAGAGGAACATTTCAAAGAGGACTGGAGACTGAGGTACAGCTATTGTTAACCTACAGGGCAAAAGTAAGGGCTGGCACAGTCTGGAGGAGATGGAGTGGGTGGCTAACAGGCTTGGGGTGTCAGGAAGCTGACAGTTAAGCACAAGCAAGTGTCCCTCTTGCTGGAGGCCGGGAGATAACAAGATGACTCACACTCCTTGGTACCCCAAGAACCATCACACCCTGCTGATAATGGATCCATGTAGACTATTTCTTAGGTAATACAAACAACATAGTTAAAGGGCCAACATCAGCCTGAATAGTTGTCAGTGTTGAAAAAATTAGTTGACATGTCAGGTTCTACACCTGCCTCTAAGAGCCTCAGCCAATAGTGTGCATTTATTAAGTTATTTGAAGTAGGGACTGTGTTTTCTCATATGTTTGAAAACGAGCTAGTACACGATGGGCAATACCAGGAACAAATAACTACCCACACAAACCAAAGGGGAACTGGACTAACTATGGAGGGGAAACAATGCAATGGACTGTTCACAAGGTGCTGTCAAATAGACAAACTTAAAGATTTTTTTCTTTAATCTACTTTAATTATAGTAATTTCAGGGGCTATTTGTAACAATAGCAGGTAAAAACAGGAGTGGGATTTTTAAACCAAGTAGCTTTAATATAATCTGCTATAGGACAGTGAGAAAGTATATACTCTTGTTGGCTTTCCCCTGTTAGGGAGCAGCAGACATGATCTCTAATTTGCATGACCTGTTTCCTTTCCTCTTTCATCCCCTCCCTCCCCCAAATACTGTCAATGATATCTGGCTATATCTGTAGCTCATATGGTATTTCCTGTGCTGCTATTTAGTCTTAGATGAACATATGAAGGCTGAAAAGCAGGCTGCCTAGATACTAATGAAATATGATCCCAGCTTCCTGCCTATATCTGATCCCCAGAATCCAGACTGATGCATAATCTTGACGATAAAGTGGCAAGATTATGTAAATATATGACCTGACTGGCCAATGGCAAGTCCAAGTTGCTTGCATCTGTATAAATATTTGTGAGCATATAGACAAGAACTCATTAGCAACACCCTTATCAAAACAACCATGAGAAAAGCAGAAAAAAAAAACCAAAATATCTTGTGCCCTACATTTTAGAATTTAACTTCATCTGAATATGATTGTACTATCTACACTTTAGAGGTCTGCAGGAGGCTAAAACAAGCAGCAGCCTGCATGAGACAAAATACTTTAATGTGAGCTGCTGGTGACCAGAGATAAAGAAAAAAAAAAGTTTTAAAAAGGGAATTAAAAATGAGATGCTTAAAAAAGAAATCTACTTTTAAATTATCAATGATATGAAAAAATCAGAAAATAGCTCCCTACTTTCTTCAAGGTTGCTCTTTTTATGACAGTTATATTTCTGATCTTACCCTTAAATTGAAATATCTATGCAAATGTTTCCTTCTGTAATTTCCCCTGACAAGACGATGTCTAATACTTTGAGGGATGCAAATAAAAAAGGTTTTTTAAAATACCCTGCAACACCTTTGCGTTTTACATTCCAAATCATTAGCAGAATACAGTTGCAGACCTAAAATCCCCACCCCCCAAATAAATGCATTTGGGGGCCTATCAGTGAGGACTTCAGTTCAGGTACTGAGGGCTCCATGTTCCTCCTTCAGCATTTGATAACATTTCAAGAATTTCAACATTGCATTCTTTATACCTTCTCAGGCATTTGATTTGGGAAGGCAAGAGCATCCTGGGTAAAGACACAAAAAGGGTTTCCTTTTATCCTGTGACAGTGTGAGATAGAGGTAGCTGAGCTGAACTGAGCGTAGGGTTGAGAGGACCTGCTGCTTTAGAGCACCCGAGAACACTCGAGACAGCCTGTGGTCCTCAGGTGGCCATCTCCCCTGCTACATCTTATGGCATTCCAGAATAGCTACAGCACATCAAGAAGAGGCTGATGATGTACTGTATATGGAGGCCAGGAAGGAAGCAGGAAGAATAGAGGAGGCTGTGAGACAGGCTTTTCTCATTGCAAAATTTAAAGAGACAAGCACATAAATTAGATTGAAAGGTCTTCAGAGTAAGGGCTGCCTGCTACTGTGTTTGTACAGTGCCTAGCACAACAGACCCACACCCACTAACATAATAAATAATTTTCAGGTAAAAATTTGAAGTGTTCTGGCCAAGTCACCTTCCACATGATACACTGGGAGCAGGAAACCAGAGAGGGGTGGTGCTAGGCTTGCTATGCTGGTATCATGGTATTAAGAGATTCCCTCGGGCCAGATGAATCCCTAGATACCTGATTAGGGAAGCTTTATGTAACAATAGCAGGTTTCAGCCTGGATTAATTTAGGGTGCAAATGGATTTATCATAAACAACAGGTTCACCACTCAGCTGACTACGTAAAAACTTTTATTTGCATTTGAGATTGGTGACACGCACACAGATTTTATGAGCTTTAGTTAGTACAGATAAGTGTAATCAAAACAATAAGAAACTAAGGTATAGTCTGTAAAGTACAGCAAAACGACCCTCTGGATCGTGTAGCCTTCGGCTGGTACAAGATAAAGCAATCCCCATAAAAAGACAGTTACAACCTTGTGCATATTCACAAGTTTATGGAGGCCATTAGAAGCACAGAGTCAGTCAAGCGCACTGCAAGAGATGACAATGTTTTGAACGGATGCCCACTCATTCGCTCCTAGTGTCCCACTTTGTGAACATATGTGCACCTGGTTTTATACTCCCTTTTCCATACATTCACATATCCATGACCATATTTTGGTAATCTGGGTACCCATAATCAGGGTTCTGATTGCTGACATAAGCTCTTTGCACCAATACTCTGTTAATACATTTCCCAGTGATTTCCAATACATTAATGTGGTTAACCTCATGGTTACACATACTACAAATTACCCCCCAATCCCTGCCCAAATATCCATTATTTCATGCTATTGTGGTGTACGTGTGTAACACAAGGTACTCACTGCAAAATATTGCTAAATCTCATAACATTAGGTTACACAGTCATATTAACTCTTTTGCTACTTGGGCCTATTAATCATTTTAATAGTTAGCCTAATAGGCCTCGATTATCAAGCCCACCTCAGTTATTATACAAATTCTTGTTTCCCTACTTGCATTACAGCTTTAATAGCTTCTATTTACTATCTTAAAGTATTTTAATATACCTTGGCACATAATATATAAATTAATCTTACAGCCTAACATCAAGTCAGGGTAACAAGGGAAAAGCGCAATAATTAAGCCACTTAAGGACCAATTCAAAGTCCATAGAAGTCAATGAGAGCCTTCAAATTTAGGTTCAAGCACTTAGCCTTCAGTCTTGTCATTACCAAGGCATCCAACAATCCTAGAACCTTTAAATTCCTGTTCTCTGGGAGATATTCTGCCCTGAAGAATGAATTTTATTAAAGGACAGTGCCTGTTAAAACACACACCCACCCCAAACCAAAAAAAGCCAACTCCCCACTTTTCCCCCCACAGTATATGTGGAATTTTAAGGCTCCTCTTTCCTCATCTTAATGTTTATAATCTTTCAAGACAAATCCTTCTAAAGGGCTTATTTCTGCATCTAGTGAAGCAAAGGCAGCATTCCAACTATTCATAACCCATGGAAGTAGGTAATTCTAGGTCTCCTGGTCATGGCAAAGCCAAAAGAAACAACAAAAAAGCTACACTCACTTCTGAGTTGCATCACTGTTCTGACATTTAATGTCACCTGCATAATGCGTAACAGTGTGGCTCTCCAGTGAGCTTCCTTTGCTACAGAGTTTGGATTTTAAACCACAATATGTTGTGTGTGTCCCCTTTGTTTTATGAATATCAACATGTCAATATATTGTAGCAGAAAATTAAGGCTTCAGCTTCAGTAGCTAGTGGCACAAGATTCAGTTCCTTCTCACTTAGCAATGCAATAGTCAGGATTATGACATCATAATTTTAGTACAATCATATCTCAGTCTAGGATGCTGTATCGGGTGAGCTATGTTAAGGTCCAAAGTCAGAACTGAAAGATTGCCTAGGTGCACACAAAATGTCTGAATATTTTTCTAGAACAGATAGAAGATGCACCAGATATATGGAGGTACAGAAATTGAAGTGGTACAGTATATGCCAGTTTAGTATTTCTTATGCAAACCAGATCTGACTCCACCGATGGCTGCACTTACATACTGGCACTGAATCAGAAAGAACATACTACCTATCTTTATAGGACTCTTTCAGGTAAACTAGGATCAATGTGTTGAAACTGAAAAATATGGATCCAGATCCCAAAATCTGGGGTTGTTTGCATAAAGCCAGGACTTTGGTTTGGATCCAGAGAGCTTATGCCGTTACAAAAAATTACCTTGGAAGGTCTGAGAAGGCAGAAATAAAATAATAAAGACCAGAGATAAATGAGAGTATTATGCAGATCAGAGTCATGGGTTTCTTGTTATTTTAATGGTGGTAGTAAATCTTCTAGGACCATGTAGTAGTGGTAGCTAAATTGAGAATGAAAATAAGAACAAGAGCTCTGAACAAACAGACATGTCCACGTTATAGCACCACCAAGCTAAAAGAGATGACAACACAAGAATTTAGAATTGTGCTAGCAAATAGATACTAGGTGCTTGAAGATGAAGATGATGGAACAGTAGAAGGCAAATGGAAAGTATTAAAGGAATCTTTCATTAAATTGTGAAGAAGTGCTGGGATTCAGGAAAAAACATCACAGTGAATGGTCACCTGAGCATATATGGCAGAAAATAGAAGAAAGATTCAAAAAATTGAATGAACTAAATCAAGCAAGAACTAGAACACAGACACAGTGACTCCATGAGGAATATCTCAAAGATCCAAGAGGCCAAAAAGAATGCTAGGAAGACAAACAAGGCTTTATAATCAAAATGGCAACAGATGCATAGACCACTGCAGCACAAAGACATGAAGACTTCACTGGTATTTATTTTTCTTCCTGACAACTGTCTAATAAACCAGTTCAAGAGAATGAGGGCAACTTAACAATGAAGACATCAGAACAAATATATGGAGGCATGATTTTAGTCAACTACCGAATAGTGAGTCAGTGGTGAATCACTCAGACATAGAGGAAGAAGATCTGGATGTTGAACTAGGATCTATCACCCAAGGAGAAATAGAAAGGGCAGTCAACTGGTTAAAAAGTAGAAAAGATCAAATTAAAATGGATGTTCTTAAGGCAGACTTGAACACAGGAGGCATTTTGATAGGCCTCTTACAAAAGATAAAGGGGGGGGGAAACAAATGAGTGGACATTGGGTCATATAGTAAAGCTGCTAAAGACAGGAGACCTAAGTCAGTGTAAAAACTGGAAAGGCATTCAACTGCTGTCACTACCAGGTAAGGAATTTACACATAACAAAGAAAGGAGATTCAAAGTTACAAGTACATACAGGGTTCAGACAGGAGAAATCATGTCTAGATCTACTAGTAAGCCCTAAATATCACCATAGAACTGTCAATTGAATGGCAGTCACTGCTATATATGAACTTTATAGATTTCGAAAACACCTTTGATACAGTGGATAGAACAGGTTTGTAGAAGGTAACAACTGGTCCCCACATGTCGTCAGTTGTTGGCTGCGTGTGCATGTTCTCTCTGCATGCGGCACTGGCTCTGGGCAGATAGCCTGTACAGCAGGCTCTGACAGAACTTCCCCAGAAAAGCACAAAAGCCATTTAGTACCAAAAACACTCGGCCAGTTTATTGTTGACGAAGCACAGTCCTAGTTGTGGGCTACTGCCAGTCACCATTCCCTGTCATTCCCTGGGGCAGACTCCAGTATAAACCAGTCATCACTGGCAAGGAGGGTTTGGACCTGCTGCCTCTGCTTACCCATGGGCTGCCCTCTGCAACCCCTCAGGCTCTCTCTTTCTACTACAGCGCATCTTAAGGATGTTACTGTTGACCTTGTTGAACAATAAAAAAAAAGTGGATCCATGTCCTCTTTACAGCATCCATTATTCTTGCAAGAGAAAAATCCTTTCATGGTCAACACTTTAGTCCCTCCCTGATTGGTTTCTCTTTGCAGACCTCTGAGAAAGACTCCACAAATTGCTGGTGGTCCATGAACCCCTGAAATGGGCTTCTTTACAAGCGTTAGGAGAAGCTGCTATGTTTAGACTATAGCAATGGGTCTTTCTACCCCACCCCCAAATCACATCTCATCTTTGTAACCAGAGCATTCTTCTGAACACACAGATGCAGAAGGGAAATTCAAGTGTAATTGTTTATGTTTCTCTACAATTGCAAACACATAGAACAACAGATGGGAATGTTCCTACTGGATGCTTGTTTATGCCAGATATTCTAGTTACAGTTTGTTCTGAGTTGCTTAGAGTTCAAAAGCTGGTTAATGGCTCCGAGGATTGATGAATCAAGTATATAGCCACATCCAAAGAAAAGGAAGAGCTCCTCATGCTGTCTTTTCTTTGGTTAGTTTTTTGCAAGATATCATGGAATGAAAGACTGGAGGAAGAATCCCTATGTAGCGATGCGGATCTCACCCCTGTGGCACCTCCTGCTGGTTGTCTCTGGGAATTAGCTTGTCCAGCCTCTGGAGCACCCTCTGCAGACCAGTGTCCCGCTGCTGTTTGGCCCCTGTGGCTCTCCCGGACCTGGTGCCCCGTTATCTGGAGTACTGTCCCCTGGTAGTAACCCCTCACTCAGGGTCTCCCCTCCCCAGAGAACCCCCAACCCTCTATCCTCACCTTGCCTCAGTTGTGGGCTACTGCCAGTCACCAACTAGCCCCCATTCCCTGGGGCAGACTCCAGTATAAACCAATCAATGGCAAGGAGAGTTTGTACCTGCTCTGTCTGCCTACCCATGGGCTGCCCTCTGCAACCCCCAGTACCCATTGGCCTTCTGCTAGGCTGGAGCCTCCCCAGCTTCTCTGCCTTTTCCCAGCCCTGCTCCACTCAGGTCCCTGCAACCAAGTCCATCTCCCTCTACAGCTAGAGAGGGGGGGGGGGGGAAGAGGGAGAGAGAGAGAGAGACTGACTATCTGTGCTGCTGGCCCCCTGCCCTCTTATAACGGCCAGCTGGGCCCTGATTGCATGACTACAGCTGTGGCTGCTTTCCAATCAGCCCAGCTTCTCTCTGCCACAGCCCTCTCCTGGGCTGCTTTAAACCATCCCAGGCAGGAGTGGGGTGACTACCCACTACACCCTACTATATAGATTTTCAAAACTAGCATGAAAAGAAATAGAAGAATTTAATACAAGGGAGCTTTCACTTTTGTCTCATCAAAATCTCAGTTTTCCTATTAAATTCACAAGGAAAAATCAGAATAAAATATGCAATAACTCTAAAACTGGTAAGTACTGTTTTCCCCATTTTGCAAAAAGGAAAATTGAGACACGATCAAGGACAAAATTGTTACATGCCCACTAACTTAGGGTTGTCTCAGTTTTGTGGGCTCCCAACCTGAGACATCTAGGGCTGGGCTGAGAACCTAGAACCCTAAAGACTAAAGTTAGGAACTTCAGCATTGAGGCTGTGACAGGTTGCCCCCATTTGGATGCCACCTGATGTGCTGAGATACCACTGAGCCTGCCTGTTATGCCAACCTGGGCACCCTTTTTACCTGTCTTGCTGAGCCAAGCTATTAAGCTTCCTCCAGCGCACACACAGAGACAGGGCCAAACCAAACTGCAGAATGAAGCGGACATTGAGATCAGTTCTGGGAAGGCTCAGCTTAATAGACTTCCCTGCTCACTCAGGTGTCTATCTCCCTTGGAGAGCAGACCCAAAGATATGTTATGAAATCCACCTCCTCCCTCAATGTGGAGGAAGGTATGCACAGCCTGTGATCCCCTGTCATAAACAGATAAGTAAGAGTTAATAGAACAGAAGTACTTCATATCTCTTTTGCCTGTAAAGGGTTAAGAAGTTCAGTGAGCCTGGCTGTCACCTGACCAGAGGACCAATCACGGGACAGGATACTTTCAAATCTTGAGGGAGGGAAGTTTGTGTGTGCGCGCTGTTAGTGTTTGGTTGTTGTTCACTCTGGGAGCTCAGAGGGACCAGACGTGCAACCAGGTTTCTCTCCAATCTCTCCGATACAGGCTCTTATAAGTTCAGAATAGTGAGTACTAGATAGATAAAGCGAGTTAGGCTTATGTTTGTTTTCTTTATTTGCAAATGTGTATTTGGCTAGAAGGAGTTCAAATTTGTATTTTGCTGAAAGGATTTTAATTTGTACTTGTATACTTAGGCTGGGAGGATGTTCCCAGTGTCTATAGCTGAAAGACCCTGTACATACTCCATCCTAAATTTACAAAGATAATTTTTCCTTTGTTCTTTCTTTAATTAAAAGCTTTTCTTGTTTAAGAACCTGATTGTTCTTTTATTCTGATGAGACCTCAAAGGACTGGGTCTGAATCCACCAGGGAATTGGTGGGGAGAAAGGAGGGAAGGGGGAGAGAAAGGTTAATTTCTCTCTGTGTTAGGATTACTTTCTCTCTCAGGAAGAGTCTGGGAAGGGGAGAGAGAAGGGAGGGGGGAAGGTGGATTTTCCTCTCTGTTTTAAGATTCAAGGAGTTTGAATCACAGTGATCTTCCAGGGTAACCCAGGGAGGGAAGCCTGGTAGAGGCAATGGTGAGGGAAAGGGTTTACTTTCCTTGTGTTAAGATCCAGAGGGTCTGGGTCTTGGGGGTCCCCGGGCAAGGTTCTGGGGAAACAGAGTGTATCAGACACTGGGATTCCTGGTTGGTGGCAGCGCTACAAGTACTAAGCTGGTAATTGAGCTTAGAGGAATTCATGCTGGTACCCCATCTTTTGGGCACTAAGGTTCAGAGTGGGAAATTATACCATGACACTTCCTCTCGTCCTTTACTTATGCATCATACACACAGGGTTATGTTATAAACAAGAAATAAGTTTATTACAAAGGGTGAATTTTAAGTGAATATAAGAGATAACAGACCGAACAAAGCAGATTACTGAGAAAATAAACCAAAGGACAAAAGGTAAGCTCAATATATTTAAGAAACAGGTTACAAAATGTAATTTCTTACCCTAAATGTTATTTCTGGCAGGTTGCAAAGTTTGTGGTTCAGAGTTCTAGTTATACTTTTCAGACTGGACCGCTGTCTCAGTCTGGACTCCCCCCGTGCCTTCCCTTCAGGTTGCTTTCTTCTTGGGCAGACAGCCATGGAGGAGGAGGAGTCCTGTTTGCCTTCCTCCCCACCCTTAAATAGGATTTACATAAGGCAGGAATCCTTGGTTTCCTAAACTTGGCCCCCCTTCCCTTTAGTGGAAAGTTACAAGAAGTCCCAGGTAATGTTTAGCATCAGGTGACGAGACCACCTGACCCAGTAATGTCACATTTACATCCCTAGATGCCTCCCAGGAGGGAGAGAGACTAGGTGTCTTCATAGTTTTGTTGTTCCTTCTTGATGGCCTGTTATCTGGTGATTGTCTTTCCAATATACACCCAGTTGTAATGGTTGCATAGTCCATATTCCTAACTTTAGATACATGCATACAAATAGGATCATGACATTCAGTATATCATAACCTTTCCAATGATATCTCACTAGGCCATCTTGCATAGAGTATATCTCAGTTATGTCATATCCATATCATGTTCCACCACCCTCACTCACTTTCACCAGACTGGAGCAGGGGTTTTGGGGTGCAGTGGCCAGGCACATCTCTCTGGCAGCAGCTCTTAGGCAGGGGGGTCTCCGTGTGCTGCCCTGGCCCACAGGCACCACCTTGCAGCTCCCATTGGCCAGGAGTTGCTGAGTTGGCACTCAGGGTAGGGGCAGCGCATGGAGGCCCCCTGCCCCTCCCACCCCAGCCAGGGGCTGCAGGGACATGCTGCAACTTCCAGGAGCAGAGTGTAGCCAGGGGAGCCTGCCTTAGCCCTGCTGCACCTCTGGAGGGGGAGGAGTTGATCAGCAGGGCCTGTAGACACCCTGGAGTACCATCAGGGAATTTTTTTTTAGGTACCATTTATAAAATCCAGTTTAATATTATGATCTCTCTGTATGTCACACTACAAACTCCATTTTGAAGGTGGGGCTTCTCTGCCTTCTCAATTTTCTTTTTACATTCATGCAGAACTGAAATTCCAAGGAACACAAATTTAACGATGGAAGGTTGTTAAACCTTGATGATCCTCTAGTCACATAGAAACCCCCTTGGACAAAGAGCTGGTTACTTCCCAGAAAAAAAAAAAAAAAAAAAAGTGTATTCAAGTGGACTGGTAACTAGGCAGTGAACCACATGGTGGGGGACTGATCGTGTGATGAGACTGATCAGAGGGCCACCTGACAAAGAGGACTGGCAATTTTAAAATTGCAGAGCGGAAGCATAGTTAAGAATGCATGTGTTACTATGCAGTGGTTTTGTAGCTGTGTCAGTCCCAGGATATTAGCGAGACAAGGTGGGTGAGGATAGTATCTTTCATCAGATCATCTTCTGTTGGTGACAGAGACAAGTTTTAATCACCTTCACTCCCAATCAGTTTCCCTCTTCCCCCACTCCACCCCAGACAATCTTCAGATATTTTAGCTGTGAAGGTCTAGTAAGTCTCTACTGAGTACATGAAAACTGAAATTTTTCAACAGCTTATAATGTAAGCCCTATTTGGGAAGATTTCATAGGGATGATAAAGGCACATCCCTGCCACAGGTCACTTCCTGCCAAATTTCAGTTCCCAGCTCCAAAGCAAAGCATGGAGGCACTACATCTTCTCAAAGGTCACCAGAATTTTAACAAGGGCAACACAATATATTTTCCCCTAGCCTCATTCTCAGAAACAGCTAAAACATTTTGGTTGAAATTAAATAAGCAAGCAAGCCTGAGACACACCTGGCGGGGAAAATTTCAACTCAAATAGAACTTTAGGCAAAGTTATAAGCAACTGAAAACAGGGTCCTATAATGGGAAGTGTTGGGCAACCTTAATAATAGGTAATTCTACCACCCTGACATACAAGATTAAAATACACTATGGGGAATCTTCATAGTTTTGTTCAATTATAAAAACAAAAGTGTTTCATGTTAGAAGATTACATCACCTGAGCATTTTAAAAAGTGACTTGCACTGTTATATTTTACACTATGAACAACAAGTTACTGAAACAGACCTGCTTTGACCAGTCAATCACCACTGGAAAAGTCAAAATCAAGGCTGAAATTCCTTCAGGTTTAGACAGTTCACTCTTTATGCAGCTGCTTTGCATTAAGAACTATCACGGATATCAATGAGAGCACAGCTGCAGGATTAGGCCCTTAAGAATTAGATTCTGCCTTCAGTTGGTTAATTAGAATAAAAAGGAAAGTACCACCCCTCCAAAACCCAACAACCCATTAATAAAATGGGCTTCTAATAGACTGGAAATTGATAATACATCAAAACTTTCACAGCAATATAGAACTATTTCCAACATTGCATGTGTGTTCAAGGCACTGAGTTAATATTTATATTGTTATGAAAAGGATCCTATCCACATTTGCCTCATGAACAGGGTCCACTATCCTCAACCATTATCTTCATTACCCCTAAAGCCTAAACATAATCCTCATCTATGTTACTAGACATGACTATTATGTTAAAACCTGCCTGGACATAACTCTTAAATACGAGTCTTCCTCTCCAGTGCAGTAAAATCCGCCATGTGTTTACTCAGTATAGTTACTTTTTGTGAAGTAATGTTTAATCTGATGCTCTGTCTGGAAAATGATTCTGACTAAAATGTAGGTCAGTTCCTAAACCCTATTGTTGTTATTAATGATATTTATTATTATTATGCAAAGAGAGTATGTGTCCTGCTAGATTTGTTAATAGCAACTCTCCACATAAGGGATCAGGCTGTGGTTTGCTCTGTTAAGAGACAATATTTTTTAAAAACCCCCTCAAAATGGCGATATAATGTTATACCGTGAGCTTTTATCTAGGCAGGGTAGAATGAAGCCACGTGGAAAGCAATGTTACTGATGTGTCCTTAATCCTGCACTGAATAAGAGCTTCAATGCAACAGTTATTTTATCTGCTGGTGATTTCATGTGGGATAAATTGGTTGCTGAACCAGCATTTTCTGTTGCAGAACTATTTTGTATTCTTTTTGCCATAGTGTTTTAACCAAATAAAATACTAAATAACACTTCCCACTCCAGATTGATCACATATGTTCAGACTATGGAACTAGTGCTGTCTCTTTTTGACTTATAGAACAGGTATATAATCCTGTATTAAAGCAACTTCACTGTTGCTACCAATTATGTTTTGTTTTAAAATGCCCTGGTTATTCCTGAAAATCATTGGTTTCAAGTCAGGGGAAAATGATATTTATATTTGTAGCACAGAAAATCCCTTTTTATAGTCATTAACAGAGGAATATAGATGTTGCCTTATATAAATTGCTACCCAAATGTTTTAATCATGTTAGTTATAGCCAACACATTGCAAGAGCTACATTTAATAAACAAACAAACAAGATCTTGTTGATTTTTATCTACTTGTATATAGCCAGTTTGGCAAATACCAATAGCACACAGACTTCACTCTTAATCAAGACAAACAGATTGTATTTGTCAGACTTGAAGAGCAGCTAATTCAGCCAACACAAATCTCTTTAGTTTAACATATGAATATACGTGCCCAACTAACAAGAAGTTGCACAGAAACTTACCAGAAAGATGCCACAAATAGGTCTGATTAACCTTTAAGTTGTATATAAAAATACATTTAGCCAACAGAAAATTATGGTCTCTGCCTTTAACAACAACCTCGTTGCTCAGGTAATAAAAGCCAAATTTGCCGCAGGTAAAAGTAGATACAATTCCAGTTAAGGGGGTTGCACCTAGTTAAATGCAAGAAGTGAATTTGGCCTTTTTTAGGTTCCCTGCTGATTAATCAATCATTGGGGACACTGGAAGAGCATGTTGTAAAAGATAATAGTAGAACAATACAAAATCCTTGTTACACACCTTGACTTTTGATACAGAGAATGTTTCATACTGAACAGATACACATTAGAAATACTATATAAGACAGACAGCAGTCTCATTTACCACTCTGCTTTCTCTTAAGGTGGTCTTGTCAAAAATATCTTTGACATCATGTACCTTAAATATGATCAAAGTTCACCTTTACAGGCAAATATGCCTTAGATTTAAATATATTAAAACATGAACACAGGAGATCATGCTAATTACCAGTACTAAAAATGAGAGTTTCCACTATTTTGTGATGAATTTTATAGATTTTTTGTAAAGAAACAGACAATACAAAAAGGAGGCCAAGTTACAGGTTGAATATGTTCCCAAATACTGTACATTTAATGGGAGCTCCAACAGAGTTATGTCATTTTACAACTTGTCAAAGCTGCACAAATACAAGGCAATACTACACAGACATTAGGATGGGGGTTACAATACTACATATCACATTCGGATGGGGGTTACAGTAATAAAACAGAAGACATGCACGAATAGGGTGGATAGTGTAGAATAGAGAAGGAACAGACAGTTGGAGAGAAAAAGAGGGGCAGATTAGGCGCAATGGAGGTTTAGCATTCATCAAGCAGTCAAGGTTTTTTATCCAAAATGTATCTAGAAACCATCCAAATTTCTTCTAATTCACATCACTAGTTTACAGTGGTGAACTATTCTCTCTTTCTTTGCAACACAGACAGGTCCGAATACCTCTGTTCTACTCTTCCATTTTTCTTGAATCATCCATCCGGTGATCACTGCAGCCCTCAAAAACCACAGGCTCAGAAATGGAGTTAAACCCAGATTAGCAGGTAAGTATCCTAGGACATAATTTTCAGTGGAGGTTTGGCTTGTTGAAGTCAAATGCCATTTTACCTTAAATTCATTTCTTTCCATGGTCGCTTGACTGTTGAACAGTCCTATGGTATTATGCCAAGAAATGTTAGATAATGCCTTATCTTGTGCAACCTCTATGGTACCCTGTCATTCTGAATAAAATCTTCTGTTGTATCTAGCTTAACCCGAGATCCACAGAGGCATTTTTAACATTACATAACATGCTCTGTCATTGACAGTTTTCTAAGGACTGTGATAAATCCCCTTCCCACGTTGTCACAAAAAAAAATCCATTGAGTTTTTATTAATAAAGCATACACAGTGGATGTGGGCCTGGGGAGTTAAAGAAGTATTTCTAAAGCTCCTAGTAATTCTGGGGTTCTGGAAGTCCTAGGATGTATGAGCCAAGCTGATATATAAGCAAGCGTCTTCGGCCTTGTCTACACTACAAAGTTTTGTTGACAAAAGTGAGTTTTCGTCGACAAAACGGCAAAGGTGTAACACTACAATGCTCCTTCTGCTGACAAAACTCCCTGCTTTGCCGACAAAATAAAGCCACATTGATGAGAGCTTTTTCAGCAAAGTTATATTGACAAAATGTCAGTGTAGACACTGCACTTGGTTATGTCACTGTAAATGGCCTCCAGGAGGTGTCCCACAATGCCCATCCTGACCACCCTGTTCAGCAGTTCGAACTCCGCTGCATCCAGCTACACAGGCATCTTCTCCTCTCCTGCTCAGAGCATACCTGAGCTGTTGGATCTGCTGGCACTGTGGGGAGAGGAGGCTGTGCAGTCCCAGCTCCGCTCCAGCTACTGAAACTTTGATACCTATGGTCAGCTTTCTTGTGACATGTTGGATAAGGGCTATGAATTAGACATACATCAGTGCCATGTAAAGATAAAGGAGCTGAGGCAGGCATACCAGAGGGCAAGGGAGTCAAATCATCATATGTTGCTGTGCTGATGACCTGCCACTTCTATAAGAAGCTGGATGCCATCCTTGGCCGTGACCCCACCTCTGCTGCCAAGAGCCCTGTGGATACTTGGGTGGGGCTGGAGACAGTGGACAGCAGACTCAACCTAGAGGACAAAGTAGTAGACAAGGAGATCAAGTTGGAGGACAATGTGGAGCAGATGGCAGGGTCGTCCGGTGATGCAGTGAGTCAGGACCTCTTTTCCACTCCAGTGGGGTCTAGCCAGTCCCAGAAGTCTGTGTCTGGCATGCATGATGCAGGAGAGAAGAGCTCTGGTAAGTGATCTTTTTGAGTTGATGCTGCTCAGTTATATGAGGTAGAGCTGCCCTATGCTTTGTATATTCTAGAAGTGGGTGAAGGGATAGAAATGTACACAACTAGCTGTGTTTGCATGTGCTTCACATTCCCTTGTGCGGCTAAACAGTGCAGTGGAACGGTGTGTTAATGCACAGAGTTCATATGGGAATCCTCCAGAGACATCTCTATGAAACTTTCCTGCAGGTACTCACTAATCCTCTGCTGAAGGTTGCTTGGCAGAACTGCTTTGTTCCTTTATCTGTTTTAGGACAGTTTCCTGTCCTAATCAGCAGTCATTTGTATGGGCACCAAAGCAGCACACAAGCAAGCAGCAGAAAAACCCAGTCTGAAGCCACACGCATGCAGGAAATGCACCCTGACTTACCCTTAGGAGTGAGACATCAGCTTCAATGACCTCTGCATATGGAAAGTGGTGGCAGAATTTATAATATTGTTCTGAGTCTCCTGCAATGATCCCCTTAAAAAAAATGACCAAGACCCTTTCCTCCATCTTGAGTGCCCCAGCATCTGCCGCTTCCCAGCTGAACTCTCTATGTTTACAGCATTCACCAAGATGTGGGCTTGCCAAGGAACAATGAGATTTGTATTTTAATAAAGATTTATTTTACTACAATGATTCGATGCTGTGTGTGCGCACTAACAATCATGCTTCTGTTTATTGTTTCTTCTGTTTATGCAGATGTGGCCTTCAGGGGACCCCCCTATACACCAGCGGAGCACTTCTGCCAGATAAGGAAGAAACCAAGGAGGACATATTTTGAGAGGTGCTCCAATTCTCAGAGGCCAAAAAAAACAAGAACACAGAGCAGGGAGAGAGACTTTAAAAGAAAATGAGAAAACAGACGGACAGGACAGAAAAGAGAGCCAGGAGTGAATTTTAATGGGCCAGGAGTGCATGATAAAAAAGTGATGGAGGAGCAACCAGAGATGATGAAGTCCCCAATCATGCTGCAGGCACACTTAATGCATGCTCAGCCCCCACTGCGGCCTATGCTTTCCATGGCCTTCCCAAACTCCTCCTACACATTCCTTGCAACTTCCTGACCCTGTTCACTCCACCCCTTTGGACATTTTCCAAAACAATAGCTGGACTTAGACAGCTATGAGAGCCTACACTGCCCTTCCCTTATCTCCCTTCTCATTGAGGCTTGTGTGTGTTGTTCATTGGTATTCAATAAAAACATTCTCTGAAAGATAACCAATCTATTTGTCTCCTAAACACGGTGGTTGCTGCTGGAATTAAGATACAGTTGCAATTTCGATCATTTGGTGACTACAAATCATGGTCAGGAATGAAACTTTTCATGAAAGGTAGCAAGTTAAAACATGGAAGTGTGCTGTATAGAAAGACATTACTGGTGCTCATTGTCAAAATAGTGCCTCAAATCCTCCCTGATTTAAATAGTCCTGCTTGTGCCTCTCTAATGGCACTCAAAAAATCAGTCACCTCCGTGCTCCACCCTGGGGGAAACTTTCTATCCTTTGCTTCACACATATTATGGAGCACACAGCAGGTGCTATGACCATGGGAATATTTTCCTTATTTAGGTCTAACCTGCCACAGAGGCAGTGCCAGCATTTTATGGCCATTCTGCACCTGCTTAGCCTATTGTTGATGGGCTCCTTGCTACTGTCCAGGTTTCCCATGTAAGGTTTCATGACCCATCAGAGTAAGGCAGTGGTGCGCAACCTGCGGCTGGCCCATCAGGTAATCTGCTGGCAGGCTGTGAGATAGTGTTTACACTATGACTGTCTGCCACCCACAGCTCCCAGTGGCCACAGTTGGCCATTCTCTGCCAATAGGAGCTGTGGGAAGTGGTGCGGGCCACAGGGATGTGCTGGCTGGTGCTTCCCACAGCTCCCACTGACTTGGAATGGCAAATGCAGTCACTGGGAGCTGTGGGCACCCATGCCTGCAGATGGTCAATGTGAACACTGTCTCGTGGCCTGCCAGCGGATTACCCTGACGGGCTGCAGATTTCCCACCACTGGAGTAAGGTGTTTGCTGGGTCTCCCAAGATCACTAAGGGCATTTAGACATCCCCCACTGGAATCTTCTGGTCTGGAAAGAAAGTCCCTGCTTGCAGCTTTCTGTACAGAACTGTGTTTCTGAAGATGTGTCATGAACTTTCCTGGACCAGCCCACATTGATGTCAGTAATCAACAAGCACCTGCAATACCACAGAGAAGCACTCGATCACAAGACAGTCCTAGCCCAAAATTGGGTTGTGTGTGAAATCTATCACCCCACTGCAGAAACTCTGTCAGAAGCCTACAGAATGATGGGAAAGCAAAAACTGCGTCATGGGACATTGCAATGCATCATAAGTGCGTGGTCAATCTACTCTGCCTTCCCACAACTCCTGGCTGCAGAAGGTAGTGAGTAGCACAGCGAGATACATACCCACAGTGCACTGCTCTCACTGTCAATGCTAGAGCACCAACTGTGGTTGTGCTCTGCCGACAGAAAGAGCATTGTTTGAACATGCACAAGTGATGTAATTATACTGGTTTTGATCGTCAGCATAACCTGTGTCAACAAAACTCTGTAGCGTAGACAAGGACTTAGTCGTAAGTATGGACACTATGCTGAGGGTGGCAGGCCATAGCACTGCTTTTGCATTAGAAGAGAGACAAAGCTCTCATCAATGACTAACTGGGAAATCCATATGATGCCCCTGCTGACAATCTTCCAAATTATTGATTTGTTCCCAATTTTCAAATGTGGGTTGTTCCATATAGGCACATCTGCATGAAGGTGAGGATGAAATTAGATTGGATACTTCAGACCTTTTCACAGCCACCATTGTAGGCACCTTAATTTTCTCCATCAAGCAAGAAGAGCACAATTTTCCACTGTCATCTCTTTCTTACTGAAAACTTCCACTAGCTGCCTACTGTTCAGACCAGTAACACATTTTCACAATGATCAGTCAAGTTTCTAACCATCAGCCTTTCCAAGCATGACAAAACTCTTTGTGCATCAGTTGCTCTGAGAAGAAAGAGGGGGAGAAAAAGCCCCCCAATATATCAGTAACAATATATTCAAGCCATTTAGTACATTTATAAATCATCAGATGGTTCTATGATAGTCCATATAGACATCTGTCCCCATTAGCAATCTATATGGCCACACCTGCCAAAAAAAGAGGACCTGGGCAAGTTAACCACACAAAAGAGGCAGGAAATTGTGTGTCACTGTATCTAGAAGTATGTCCAATACCATCTGTGATAGGTTCCCCCGGGGTGCTGCCTGGAACTGGGGTACTACTGAGCTCTCTGATCCACCAGCATGGGCTCCCTCTCAGACTGTGCTGCTGTGATAAGCTACATACATGCTCCCAGTCTTACACTTCCACCAGCACACACACAAGAAGGGACACACCCAGCTGCAGTTACATGCAGGCTCTCTGACTAACCACTGCACAAACCAACAATGGAAAGGCTAAAACCAAGGAAACTCTCAGCTCACCAGGCATGCGCACCCTCTGGCACATAAACCCCAAATTATACCATCTTGAGCTGCATAGGGAACTGTCCTGTGTAAGCTCATAGATTTCACCCCACCCCTCAACGTGGAGAGGAATATGCAACAGCCTCTCTGGGCTAAGATTCCCAAGCACTTCACTCAAACTCACTGATTTAGATAAAGCAAAAGAGTTTATTAACCACAAAAAATAGATTTTAAATGATAGCAAACAGATCAAAGCAGATTACCTAGTAAATAAACAAAACAAACTAAGTCTAAGTTAGGATATGTCTTAGCAAATTCTCACGCTGGTTGATGATACAAGCAGGCTGCAGATTCTTAGGGGAATCTTAAGGGACAAGCTGCACTTGCTTTACAGCTTGAAATCTCCAAGTCTTTCATACACAGGCTAGAAATCCTTTTAGCACGGGTCCAGGACTTCCACCAGTTCAGTCTTTGTTTCTCAGGTGTTTCCAGGCATCATCTTGTGTGGGGAGTGAAGAACAGATGATGTCACTCCTTGCCTTACATAGATTTATCATATGGAGGGAACCCTTTGTTTCAAAACTTGGTTCTCACACTGGTAGTGGAAAAATACTGACATCCCAAGATGGAGTCCAGAATCATGTAGCCTGGTCAAATGTCCTTGTAGAGTCATAGCAGCCTTTTTTTTTTTTTAAATATAAAACAGGCTGTCTGGAGTGTTCTCAGGAAGGCTCACCAGGTGGGAGATAAACAACTTGTAAGGCCTATTGCTTTCCCTAATGGCTCATTACCATGAATAGGCCTTTTCCCACTCACTATCTAGACCTTCATACTTCCTTGTCAACTGTCTGAAATGGGCCACTCATTACCACTTCAAAAGTTATTTTTCCTCCCTTGGTATCCTGTTATTAATTGAATTGTCTCGTTAGACTTCATACTTGGTAAGGCAACTCCTATCCTTTCATGTATTTATACCTCCTTCTGTATTTTCCTGATGAAGTGGGTTCTAGCCCATGAAAGCTTATGCCCAAATAAATCTGTTAGTCTCTAAGGTGCCACAAGTACTCCTCGTTTCTGCTGATACAGACTAACACCGCTACCATTCTGAAAATATCTAGACCAGGGCTTCTCACAAGTGTTTTGGTGGCCTTGGAGTGTGGCCACCAACTATTGCTGGTGGCCGCAGTGACAATTTTTCCTAAAATACTTGATTACCTTTAGGAAAAACAAATAATACGCACATACACAATGTCCAAGTCATTGTAAGTTATGTAGGGTTTTTTTCAGACTCAGTAATAAAAATAATTTACATTTCTCTCTATTCTTTACTGGACCTAAAGAAAAGAGAAACAAATAAGGCGTGTAGACAAGTGGACTCACTCCTGCGGCACCTCCTGCTGGTATCTTCTGGGAATTAGCTCGATTTAGCTCTGGAGAGCCTTCTGCAGGCTGGTGATCCATCTGTCCTCTGGCCCCTGTGTCCCTCCCTGAACCCAGGGCCCTTTTACATGGGGTGCTGCCCCTGGCAGTAACCCCATTCTCTCAGGGTCTCCCCTCCCTGGGAAACCCCCACCTTGCCTCAGTATATGGCTACTGCTAATCATTGTCTAGCCCCACGCCCTGGGGCAGACTGCGGTATCAGCCTATCCATCACTGGCAAGGAGGGTTTAGACCTGCAGCCTTGGCCTAACCCTGGGCTGCCCTCTGCAACCCCCAGTACATGTTAGCCCAATGCTAGGCCGCAGCCTGGGGCTTTCCAGGATGGAGCTCCCCAGCTCCTCTGCCTTTCTCCAGCCCTGCTCCACTCAGGTACCTTATATCCAGCTTCCTGCAGCCAGGCCCATCTGCTTCTATAGCTAGAGAAAGACAGTTTCAAGCTTCTGGCTTCCCTGGCCTTCTTATAAGGCCCTGTTGCTCAGTTTGGGGCATGGCCCCAGCTGCAGCCACTTCCCCTAATCAGCCTAGCCTAAAGGCTGCTTTCTCCAGCCACAGCCTCTTCCCAGGGCTGTTTTTAACCCCTTCAGGGCAGGAGCAGGGGTCCACCCTGCTACAAGGCACTTTGCATGTTCTTGTCTTTTCGTCATTTTTTTTTTCTTTTTTGGCTGCATGTTTTTTTCCCCTTAAGACTTGCTAGCTGGTAAGTGTTCTGCTGTGAAAAGTGATATTTGTATGTTTGTTAATATCACTTTTCACAGCAGACTTACTTAACCCCAGAAAGCCCTGACACAAATTAAGCCCTGGATGGGGAGGTGGGCAGGGAGGCAGTGGAGCCCAGCAGAGCCTGGAACCAGAGCCTGCCATCACATGGACTAAGCCTGAACCCTGTAGCCAAAGCCTGCCTCCCATACCCCTCGGAGAGAGTGGGATTCACCAGCTGCCTGCACCTCCAGCATTTGTGTCTCTGGAGGGGGCAAGGCCCAACCACTTCTGTAGGCCCTGGGAAAGGGGCCATTGCTTTGTGTCCCTGCCCCCAATCACAGCCCAGATGACTGTGGCTGCAAGAAAAGGCTCTGGTGTCTGCATTTGAGAAACACCGATCTAGACTGAAAGCATCTTGCCTAGTGGGCATCACCCAGGTATAACTTGATTTATGTATCTGTATTTCAAATCTAGATTCATAACTTCAGATACAAAAAATGATACATGCATACAAATAGGATAATCATATTAAGCAAAAAATGTTTTCAGTGGTACCTCACATGACTTATCTTTTACAAAATGCATCATGATTATGACAATCATATAATATTACTATGATGAATATGGGGTGCAATGTCACACCACCCATGAATATGTTAAGACTGGAAAAACTCCCCAACAGCAACACTGAAAAATTGAATTATTGCCAGCCTAAAAGCCCATCACATCCTGACTGTTGACCTTCAGGAGATACAGTTTCAGTTCCTGGACTTACTGTATGAGCCACATTTTCAAAAAGTGGCTTTTATTTATCATGCTACTTGATATGTGGCTAAAAAACTCTTGCATATTTTTTTTAAGAAATCACATTGTAGACAGGCTGACTCACCCCCACGGCACCTCCTGCTGGTTACTTCTGGGAATTAGCTCGGTTCCAGCTCTAGAGCGCCCTCTGCAGGCCGGTGATCCACCTGTCCTCTAGCCCCCCATATCCCTCCATGGACCCGGTGCCCTTTGACATGGAGTGCTGCCCCCAAGCAGTCACCCCTTTCTCTGAGGGTTCCCCCTTCCCAGGGGACCCCCACCCTCTATCCCCACCTCACTTCAGTAATGGCTGCTGCCCAGTCTCCACCTAGCCCCTGTTCACTGGAGCAGACTGCAGTATCAGCCACTCATCATAGGCAAAGGGGTTTGGACCTGCTACCTTTGCCTACCCCTGGGTTGCTCCCTGCAACCCCCAGTACCTCTTGGCCTAATGCTAGGCAGCAGCCTGGGGCTCTCCAGGCAATAGCTCCCTAGCTCCTCTGCCTTTCCCCAGCCCTGCTCCACTCAAGGTACCTTGTCTAGCTCCCTGCAGCCAGGCCCTTCTTCTTCTACAGCCAGAGAGAGAGACTCTCTGCTTCTAGCTCCCCTGGCCTTCTTATGAGGACCCGCTGCTCAGTTTGGGGCATGGCCCCAGCTGCAGCCACTTCCCCATCTCAGCCGAGCCTAAAGACTGCTTTCTCCAGCCACAGCCCCTTCCCAGGGCTGTTTTTAACCCCTTCAGGGCAGGAGCAGAGGTCCACCCTGCTACACATGTGTGCAGAAGTGAATGTCCTCTGCCAGCACAGATTAGAGCACTTAAAAATGTGCCACACTACCCAGTGGAGATGAACAGAAGCTTCAAGGAGAAAATACCAGTGGAGAACACTAGCCCTGATCTAGGACATGGAATGTCTCAGACAGGTTTTGAGGAGTTACAGCCACGGAACCATCCTCCCTTTATGAGTATACAGAAGGTGGGAAGTCTCAAAACATTTTTCTGTTCTAACATGGGGTCACAGTATGGAAATGGTTGAGAACCACAGATCTAGAATGCAGAGGATTCTACTATGGAAACAGTCAGATCAGAAGGTGAACCTGGTGGCATCCCAGAAGGCTGGACTAATGCCTTTCTTTTCCCTGAGCCTGTGGAACATAGGCACAAAATACTCATAATGCTAGGACTGAAAATGAAATAGTCATATGCTGGATAAGTGCCTCACACTGGCTAATCCAGAAAGGAGAACTAGTGTTGTTCTTGGAAGAGTTGTGTCCCTGTCTTCACAAAATGAGTGCCATGCTCTCAGCTGTCTTTAGTAGTTCAAACGTGAAAAAAAATGGTTCCCAAAGTAAGAGCAGTAACATTCAAATACCCAACTTAACTGGCATTCAGTGGTGAGAGATGCAATAAAGCAGGGTTAGATGTTGAGGGAACGGTGGAAAGAATCAGTGGTAAGGTATCTTAAAATAATTATATGGTATTGTGATGCCATGATTGAAATGTGACTATGTATATCATTGTTGCTACCACTGTTATACAACTGCAACAAAGTATATCATGTAAGGTGTCGATGTAAAGTTATGATTTTCCAGGTATGATTATCCTGTTTATATGCATGTATCATTTTTATATATGAAGATATGAACATTGGCTATAGATCTGTATCCCAAATGTGTTTGTTCCTGGGGTAATACCCACCAGGTAAAATATACAATGAAGCCAGATAGCTTTGTGTTGATGGCCCATTAAAGGAAATAAACTCTTGCAATGGGACACAGAAGAAACTCATCCAGTCCAGCAAATCTTCCTGTGGACACTTTAGAAAGAATATGGGCAATGGCTGCTCCTGTGAGTCATCAAAGCATGTAAAGACATGTGCAGGGCCAGCTTTAGACCGATTCAGCTGATTCCCAGGAATCGGGCCCTGCGCCTAAGAGGGCCCCGCACTGAGAGCCAGAGCCCCAGCCGGAGTGCGGCAAGCTGCCCCGCAGCCCCGCTCTCCCGGCTGGAGCCGCGGCCGGAGTGCGGCAAGCAGCCCTGCTCTCCCAGCTGGAGCCGTGGCCAGCTGTGCCTGTCATTTTCCACAATCTGAGACTGGGAGCTTTGTTTGGGACAGTAAAATTCCATCCACAGGAGATTGTGAGAAGATATAAAAGACTCTGGAAACATCTCCATTTTGTCTTAATTTCCTGCTTCATTTCTCTGAACTGGGTTTGTAACAAGGAAGCTCTAAACAATGACTGATGATCTCCAAGCTGTCTGGGTAATTTCCAGAGACACATCTGCAGACTAGCAGTTTATTCCATCAGTTTCAAACCTGACAGAAGAATTTTGCAATTACTTGTATGTATATGATTTCCTTAACCGTTTTAACTCTCCATTTCTTTTCCTTATAAATAAATCTTTAGATTTTAGTTACTAAAGAATTGGCAGCACTCTGATTATTTAACTCAGATCTTACCCAATACTGATCTGGCTATGTGGCTGGTCTCTTGAGATCAGTAGAACCCTTTGTTTGATTAAATTGTTTTTCTATCACCACTCATCATAAAGTCTTGTGTCTGGGTGGTGAAATAAATGCTTGAATGCCTAAGGAAACTGAATTTTTGACTTCATTTTAACCAGTGTAGTGAGATAGACCTTTATGTTTGTTACTGGCATGGTATATCTAATGGTAGAATAAGCACCAGTCTAGAGTAAGTCTGCTCTGTTTCTCAGAAGTTTCTCCTGAAGCTGGCATCCTCAGCTATGTGACCCACTGAGGCACAGAGACAGTATATCATTCTATTTTGTAAATTCTCCCATATAACTTTTGTATACAAAGACAGACTATTTACACCTGACATCAAGTTTGCTAACTTCTTAATTAGCCTTAATGCTTTAACCATGATAAAATGATTTGGATTATATTTTTCTTATCTTGTGGGGCAAATGATAGGTTATGAGCTAATCCCAAACTACTTCCCTAAGTGCCAGGAATCCTAACTACTCTTTTATCCAGCTATCAGACCCTTCATACTCTACAGTACAATTTTCCTTTATCTATACAAAAATCTGTGGTTCATAAACTGAAAATGTTACAACAGTGTAAAATAAATTGAATGTCAACATAAATAACATCAGAGGACAGAGACTTGATTGTATTACTTATTTTCATGTTTAATAAAAACTCAAACTTTAAAATGTAAATGGTTTATTCTGTGGAAGCTTCAGAGGGCTGCAGATTTTGTGTCCTTCACCAAGGTTGTGGACCAGTTTCCACAAGATACATAGGAACCTGCATACCTGTTAGGCTGTTTTAGTAATCTAGTATCAGGTTAATACACAGAGTCCAAGTTCAAGATGGCAGCTTGAAGGCCAGCAGAAGGTACTCAGAGTGGCCTTGAAGCATGCTGGGTGAGCGGCATACAATTCTCTGTAATTCAAGGTCTTTTAGAATGGTGATTTCTACTTATACTGCACCCATCATCATGTATTCAAGCACCTAATTATGTTTTGTAGCAACAGCGGGATGCCAGAGTGATCCTCTTCCAGCCCTTCCTTCTAACCTCCCCACCCCCAAACAAGTGACTATGCTAGCCAAAGATAACTTAGACCTTTAGCCTGCCTTGAGAACTGTAAAGGCAGACACTTATGCCTACACTAGGACCCACTGTTTTCAAATGAATCAAGTTCAGGAGTCCACCCAAATAGAGATGATTGCAGGACTAGGTCCTAAATTAAAAAAAAAAATTGTTAGTCATTACAGTTGATATTTCTTGTGTTAGAACAAGGCATCATCCACATTTTTCCCAAATGAGAGCTGCACTGGCAACTTACTGGAGCCTATGGTCTACACTAATGTGCATAAAATGGTGTCATTTGCCCTGTCCTCATCTTACTCAGTCTAGCCCAGAGACTGTAGCTCCCATCATGACGTGGTCAAAATGGAGAATTGCATGTTGGATCCTGTAATCTCTGTGGGCTCTACCACTTCATTAAACATGAAGGTACGCTTGGGGCACATTTTAAAACAATGAGCTTCACTTTTTTTTTTTAAGAACAAAAAGTTCAACTTTATCACCACAATATGTTTAAGCAACTTTTTTTTTTGCTTCAGTTTAACTTTTTCTCAAATTTCCTAAAGTTCAAGGTACAGTATCAACCCAATTTTTGCTTAAAATTCACATGCTGTAAAACAAACTTTTACAAAATCCAAATTAATAGAAATTTTGGCAAGATTTTTTAATTCCAATGGAAATTTGTATTTAAATAAAGTTTGCTACTGTATTTGCAAACAAAATACAGCAGTAGGAGGACCTGAAAATGAAAAAGACTTCAATCAATCACCACTGAATATACTGAGAAAAATGTAAAAGGGAAACAAACAGCACAAAAAATGAAGAAACCTGACATTCAGTTTTAATCATGAAAGTGGTTATTGACGAGAGAGAAAAGTACGTTTACAACATGAGATTTTTAAATTTCCCATAATACTTCAAATTAATGATTATAAAATCCCTGTTGATATTAGTATTGACACCTAATACTATTACTAGGGGTACAAATATGATCACTTCCCCCAGTTGCAGCTGCCCATTTACTCAGTATTCTCTTTCCTCCATGCATCACTATGGTAGACAGTTAAAAAAACAGGTAAATTAAGGCATCAAGTTAAAACTAATCTTCAAGTTTTAGAATGAGAAACTTGAAGAAAATTGACGATCAACAGTTTGAAAAGATGTTTAGTAGTTTAATAGTACAGCCTCTCTCCTACACTCAGCCTATTTTTATAGTGACATCACGAGAACATAAACCAGAACAGCTGAAAATATTGGAAGCCATGAATACCATGTAAAATCAATTTGACAGATCAAATGTTGGCCAGTCATAATGTGGATTTACTTCCTACTATTGCTACTATGATCAAAATTATTAGATAAAGAATAGAAATTCTACATACCATATTCAGCCAGACAGTCATTTACAGGAATAGACTACAGTGGCCTAGAGTCTACGGAGGGCTATCTTAACAGTCAAAATATTGATGTGAAATGGATTATAAGAATATAGTTGACAGAAAAAAATCAGGGAAAATATATACAAAGACACAATATAGCGTTTAAAATCATATTTAATTCAACTCCTTATGAAGGTCAATAAATTACAGAGACATTTTGACTTTTTAAACAATTGTTAAACCTAGTTTTTAGATTTGCAAAGTTTTGATGGCACATGCCACAGGTAACTTGCCAGGGAAACCAAAATTCACATTTAGTTTGCATAAATATTTAAATATGAAAAATGAGGTGTGAGAGTCTGCCCAATGGTGAATCTCAAGACCTCCACAATATAGTGCACAGCGCCAGAATCAATTTAACCCTAAATGCATACTATTATATTTGCTTGTGTTTGAAACCTGCATGATAAAATAACAGAAATTGCTTTGCTGAGTTCAACAGCAATACAAACCTGCAATGATCTGCTTTTTCTTCCTTTTCTATTACAGGAAGAAGTATTTGTCCTTGCAATGAGCTTTGGGCATCCAGACTTGACCAGAACACATTGTGACAAAAGATTTTTGCCTCACTTGCCCTAAACTGGAAATCCCCAGAAAAACCTCAAAAAGGGTTTAAATTTGCCAAAATTTTAAATTGCATAATTGAATATAAAATGACTGGTGGTAGTGTGAGGACCCTTTGACATGCTTAGAATAGTAATTAGTTTTAAAAATAAAACTTTAATTAAATAAAAAATTAAGAATAGTTTAAATTAAAAAATACAGTAATGGCAGCTATAGTATAGAATTAGGTAATGTAGTGGGAAATCCCATAGGAATGCATGGAAGCCCACAGAAATGAATAGGGGAGATGCAGTCAAGGCAAATTATTGCATCACTTCCTGTGGGGAATGACTCAGCAAAACCCCATAGGAATACATCATACCTAGAAACCAACGGGATGTCCAGATAGGAAGTAGCTAGGGCTCATCCAAAGGTCAGCTGAAAAACCCCATAAGGCTGCATTGAGTCCATAGATGTCTATGGGACAAAGGAGGAGCTTTCTGTACAAGTGGCTAATTAGCATATGCTAATCAGTAAGTTCAACTTTCATTATAAACAGATTGCACTACAGTATTAGGTTGTAATAAAAAAATAAATACAAAATGAGCACTGTACACTTTGTATTCTATGTTCTAATTAAAATCAATATATTTGATAATGTAGAAAACATCAAAAAATATTTAAATAAATGATATTCTATTATTGTTTAATGATTTGACAGCCCTAACTGGTATATGTAATAGATATTGTTATAAGGTATAAAGTGAATGATCATATTGTTATATGTGGTAGTTAATTGAAACAGTAATTGTAGGGCTGTGTCTATTTGCCATGCCGTTTCATGGATCATATTGTTATATCTGGTAGTTAATTGAAACAGTAATTGTAGGGCTGTGTCTATTTGCCACGCCGTTTCATGTTTATACTGTAACTCTATTACCTCTACCTTTACTCTTTTACTGTAACTATTCACTTCTAATAAGTATTTTTGTTTTTGAATTATTTATTGCTTGTTGCCTATTCTTGGGCAGAGGGCTGTATCCGTGTCCTTCAAAGGAAAGTTGGCTAGCTGTGTCTTTCCTGGGAAAATCCATTAGGGTGGGTCACAACCTTTAATACCAAAATAGATAAATTGGAAATAAAGGTTTTAAATTAAAAGCAGTGTTTCCAGGGCTGGCTCAAGGGTTTTGCTGCCCCTGTGGCAATTCAGCGGGAGGTCCTTTGCTCTGAGCGGGAGTGAGGGACCCTCCACCGAATTGCCGCCGAATACCTGAACCTACCACCCCGCTCCGAAGTGGCCGCCCCAAGCACCTGCTTGCTAAGCTGGTGCCTCGAGCCAGCCTTGAGTGTTTCTAAAGTAATATCATTGGCTTAATATAATTGAATCAAAATCTTCCAGTAACAACATAGGAGAAACAAAAATGTTGTTTTCATAAATCATCTTCTGAATCATTAACCTCAGTCTTTTGAGGTGGTCTCTTAATACCAATTATTAAATCAACAGTGAGAAGCTTTGTAAGACAATGAAGAACAGAAGCTACTAATTGATATTTACAATACACCGATTCTAGACCTTGTTGATGCATGGGCAGCTGCTGCTTAGTTTGAAGTGCACTAGTGGCTTTGAAATAAACCTGAGTGAAACTGTTCTCTTTTGTTGTCCTGTAAAGGATTTTTGGAATGCTTAGCAATGCATCAGCAATTACAGTAGAAATAAGAGTTATTTTTGGTTGTTGGCATTGTTTTGCATAGGAATGGAGATAATAATGTAACAGGATCTCAAAGTTACCTCCAACTGGCAAAACTGACCCTGCCTGTATGACCAAGTTGGTGTAACTTTGGACTGTGTGTTTATAACTCTTCTCATACTTAAATGGAACTATAGGATTGCCTGGTTTCCAATACTCTTGAGCAGCATCCAGCTGTTTGGACACACTGGTGTTTTCTATAGCTGTCATAGCATCATTACAAATCCTCTGGTAGTTGACAACTGGCTCACTATTATTCATTACCCACATTTCACTTGGATGCTTGCATTTCAGTGGTGGTTTCTGTAACTCTTTTACAGAACTACCTCTGTCAATTAGAGCTGAAAACATAAAATCACTCTCTAATTTTACAAGGGGCATGGCTAGATCTGAAGATTTTTGCAAGTCTGTTTGATTACATGATGGATTTTCATCTACCCATGAAGAAGAGTCTATAAACTGTTTTTCTGTTTCAGCCATAGATGTTTTCAGTTGTTGGTCATAGACCTTTTCCCTATTACAAGAAATATTCTCCATTATGAATTTTTGTTGAGTAGCTGACTGTTGCCAACTACAATGTACAGTTTTTGAAGTATTATTTGTGTTTTCAGGTTGTGCTTCACATCCGTCACTCAGATCAACTGCTTTAAATAGTTGTTGTAACATTTTAAATGCTCCGTGAAAAGCAGAGGCATGCTGCTCAGTGACACCATGCACTGGTCCACAAAATATTACACAATGAGGCTCAAAGGCACATGTCCTTGTCAAACCAAGATGAACATATCTCTTGGAGCCAAGTACAAGAGGCTGACAAAATTTTGCTATCATGGTTTCAGAGATCTCACTACATATATTGTCCTGAGTAGGTATAAAAGGTGAGATACCTGTGGTCCTGCAAAGAAGAGAGATTTCTTCTGATGATAAACACTCTACAACAGATATACCACTTATTTTTGCATAGTAAATAACTATTTCCTGTTGTTTCACACTTGACAATAACACTTTTATATTGTTATTTTGCAAGTGTTTCATTATAGCTTCTGTTCTTTTTGTAATCCAGACTTGGGATGCCTGATACTGAACTTCTGCATTTACAACAAATTCTAAACCAGACGGAGAAAGAGCAGAGTCGATCGATTCCGTTACAATTAACAGTCTTATGTCACCATCTGCTGGACAGTACACAGCAAAATCTCTGTGAAGAACAAGTCCCTCTAAGATCCTGGAATTTGAAACAGGAAGACCTGTTACAGCAGAATGCAATTCTACAAAATATTCATTCACCAAATCCAGCATTTCATTTTTACCATTTATGAAAGGTATACACCTGTAATAGAAATCACAAGTCAATTGGGAAAGAAGCTTCTGATGACTATTTCCTATTCTTCCACAAAAATAAGCTTCTAATATTGACTCCATTGTGTCCCTACCTATCTCTCCTTCCCAGCTAGAAAAAGCAGATAGAAAATGTTTTCTTAGGTCCTGTGCCATGATGTGGTCTAATATGTGAGTCTGAAATGTCAAAAGAGACTGAGATATTTGCTTCAGACTGTGACAATGTTTTTGATCTCTCTTGCTCCTTTGATCCTCACAAAATGGAGACCCTTCTCTTTTATCAAGAATTGCTTGAAGTCCTCTGAGTAATTTGGACAACAGGATGATAAATGTTTTAGCACCATCTCCAGTCATGCTTTGGTGACTGGAGACACAAGCTACTATCATTCTGGTAGAAAAAAAGAAAAAGTAAATTAAGGGTGGCTTTTACCAACAAATTTTAATCAATAGCTTCAATTTATTAACAAAGAAGTGTTTCAATTATTCACTTGTCAACAGGTAATATTAGTAATTCATGACTCGTGCTCCGT
Source organism: Gopherus evgoodei (assembly GCF_007399415.2). Lineage (NCBI taxonomy): Eukaryota > Metazoa > Chordata > Testudines > Testudinidae > Gopherus > Gopherus evgoodei. The sequence goes on along the minus strand of NC_044322.1, from coordinate 295,437,573 downwards.
GTTTGTCACTGAAGTTGCAACCCCCCCCGACCCCCAGCAGCAGGAGTTTGGGTGTGTGTGGGGGGCTCTGGGCAATGCTTAACTGGGGGGACTCCTCACAAGGGCAACAGGAACTCCCCTCCCTCAGCTCCTAGCTCCACATGCTGCCTCTGCCTGCAGACACCACCCCTGCAGCTCCCATTGGCTGCAGTTCCCAACCTGTGGGAGCTGCAGAAGGTCTTGGGAGCAGAGCAGAAGCAGCACGAGGAGCTAGGAGCTGGAGATCACTGCTTCCCAGGAGCCAAGTAGGAAACCTGCCTCTATCCCCCCTCCCCAGATGCCCCCAGGCCAGCCCCCCCCCGTTTTAGTCAGGGGTATACAGTAAAAGTCATGGACAGGTCACGGGCTGTGATTTTTTATTTACTCGCTATGACTTAAAACATAGTCTTACTCATGACCGACTGCGAGTTCTCCCCAGCTGTCATTTTAACAAATGGAAAGGTTTGCCCAGAGCTTGAAAGACATGCCAGACACAGAAGTAGACAAGAGGCAGGCAGGCACCAGTGACAGCAAAAGGCCACAGCATCCTAGCGAGAAGCACAAACTCCTCCTTGTCCCCAGGTGCTGTGAAGGGCGAGGATCCTGGGCCCTGGCCTCTGCCGGGGGCAAGGGAGCGGACTGTATCGTTCCCATCAGCCCCGGGCTCACGGAGGGGAGGATGAAGCTGGGTGTAAAGGGGTGTAAGGAAGCCCCGGAACTGCTGGCACAAGGTGCTGTGCTGTCTCGGCCCAGGGGGAGCAGCTGCTCCATTGATTTGTCTTCTCCCGGCTGCTGCGAGGGGACAAGTCGCCACCACTCTGCCCCCTGGGAAGTCCCAGAGCTTCAGGGCCCGGCTGCGGCCCGGGCATCCGGGACCCGCACAGCGGCGCTGCAGGCCGGGCCCGCTCACGGCGGGGAGGAGTCGCAGCCACAAGCCACTGGCAGGCGCGGGCGGGGCGGAGCGGGCGCGCGAGGCACGTACCCGCGCCGGGATTACCTGGCGGTAGGCGGGCCTAGGTTCAGCGCCTCCAGCACTCGCCTCCCGTCCCGCGTGAGCAGCGTCTCTCCCGTAGGGCGGGTCACGAGCACCTGCCCCCCGCGCGGCCCGAGCGCGCCCCGCACCGCGCTTGCCAGCGCCTCGGCCTCCTGCACCAGCCGCCCCAAGTCCAGGGACGCCGCGGACGCCATTGAAACCGCCCGCCGCTGTGTCCTGAGGCGTTGTGACGCCATCACGTTTGAACGCGGTAACGTGCCAAAGGGGAGGGGTTAGAACGGTTGGGCCGAGCCCGCTGCCGCCTTTTCCAGTTCGTGCCGCTTCTCCCAGAGGCGCGCGCGGCCGCCGACGGAGGCAGCCTCGCTCTGAGCCGGGCCGATCGGTAATGGCGCGTGCAGGTGCGCGTGGGGGAGCGCGGAGCGGGCTCCAGTGGGCCTGCCCGCCTGCTGCCGCCTCGCGCACAGCACGTGTGAGCCCCGCGCTGGGCAGGCGCGCCTGGGGTAACGCGGCGGGGACAGGCCCTGACTCTCTAACGCGGGGGCGGGGGCCAGTTTTCTTTGATTAAAAAACTCAGACCCTGGTGCTGCCGAGTGTGGGGAAGCTCTCGGGACCGTGATCCACGTGCAGCCCCAAGGCTCACGCCGAGGGCAACTCTAAAGCGGCCTCTACAAGTAGTGGATTTTGGGGGGCGTGACTCAGTGTTTGGACATTTGGCGTTGGCAACCCCGTGACGGAAGGAGCGCCCGGCTGCCGGCCCTGTTTCAGAAATACAGGCCAGGGTTCCTAGGATGATGCTGTTCCTTCCTTACCTTCTCCCTGGGGGCTCGGTTCTGTCCCACTTCCTGGTGCTCAGCAGTCACTTGCAACACAGCCAGATAGGAACAGGCTACATTGTGCCCTGTAGACAGGGACCATGATTAATTTCATTCTCCATAGCAGTAGCATTCTTTGTGCTTTGCAGGCTTTCCCTCTTATTACAAGGCATAAGCCATGCACACCCTACCGTCAGGGGTGGGCAAACTATGGCCCTGGGGGCTACATCCAGCCCTTCCAGACATTTGAATCAGGCCCTGGGAAGTAGTGTCAGGGGCTTTCCCCACTCTGGCACTCCAGCCAGGGTGCAGGGGCAGGCCTTTCCCCAGGCTGCACAGCTCCCGGAAGCAGCAGCATGTCCCCCCTCTGGTTCCTACATGTAGGGACAGCCAGGGGGCTCTGCATGGTGCCCCCATCCCAAGTGCTGCCCCCGCAGCTCCCCATGGTCTGGAACTGCAGCCAATGGGAGCTGTAGGGGTGGTACCTGCGGCCAGGGCAGCACCTCTGCCTAGGAGTCAGAGCAGGGCGATGCTGCTGTTTCTAAGAGCTGCTTGAGGTAAGTGCTGCCCAGAGTCTGCCCCCCTCCCACACCCCTGCCCCAGCCTTGACCTCCCTCCCATCCTCCACACCCCTCCGTCCCAGCCCAGAGATCCTCCTGCACCAAGCCCTCGGTCCCAGCTCGACCCCAGAGCCCACAGCCCCAGCCAAAGTCCTTCCCAATTAACTTACTGCCAAAACTATTCAGTAATAGAATTCAATAGCATCTCAAGATAATAGAGCTAAGTCAACTACAAACTACTCAAAAGGACACAACTAACAAATACAATATACACACAGGAACACTCCACTATATGGCTGCAGATCAGAACTACTATAGGATTGCAGCAGGATATCTATACATCTAAAGGACCACAGCTTTTGGTGCAGTCTCAAGCAAAACACAAGTTCCTTCCATCAAAAAGCACAGTGATGAAAACTTAACACATCCCACTCCTGTATTATTTTATTTATTTATATATACACACACATTTTATATATATGATAATTGAAGTGGGGGGTTACTCTGTTTGATGGACACCCACCCAGCAAGTTTGCTGTAAAATCCATGTCAAGGCTGAATCCCCACTCTGTCACTTAGAGTACAGAAGGTGGGGGCTGGCAAGGATTTTAAAAGTTAATACTTGCCACTCCAAGCTTGTATTAAGCTCGCAAGGTTACAGCTTTTCTCTGACCTTGGCTTGGTAAATGCTGCCACTACCCAAATGCAAAAAAAAAAACCCTTGGACTCAGAAAGGAGCACTTGGGAATTCCTCCATGTGGGGTACCCTGAAGCCCTTTCACCCCGCCTTCTGGGGAAGAGCTGAGAAAGAAAAAGGAAATTAGCTGTTGCTACCATCTAATCAAACAACATGCACAAACCTCGTAGGACACCAAAAATTCAATCCTGTTAAAAAAAGGTAAATTTTATTAAAAACAAAAGGGAAGAAAATACATCTGGAACTCAGGCTTTTGCTGGATTTTAAAACAGCAATTCCAAAAACTAAGCACCCACTTTCTTGGGGGTTAGATTAAAGGTTACAAGCAAACAAAAGCATCTGGGGTTAGCACAGAGGAGTCCGCAAACCTTGCAAAATAAACAGAAATAAACCTAATCGCATCTGCCTAAACATTCCTAATTTACTTGCATATTTGGGTTCTTAAAAGTAGTTCTAGATATGATCTGATGGTTCAAACTTTACATAGCATTCCTGCTGCCTATCTCTTCAGCCCAGCAACAACAACAGACAAAGGGTAAGTTTCTTTCCTGATTTTAAAGAGTTCTAGCCTTCCCATTGGGCTCTTTTGTTCAGGTGCCACTTCCCCCACCCCTTTACCTGGGGGACTTTTTAACCCTTTATAGGTAAAATAAGTAGAGAACAGCTGCCAAGAGGGATTTTACAGCTATCTGGTTGGCTGGGTGTCCATCAAAGGGAGCTACTTGCCCCCGCCCCCTTCATTTATCACAGCCTGAATGAAATTTTAGTTTATACTGATTTTGCTAGTGTTTTTTATGTGGCCTATTGTAAAACTAGGCATATATCTGGATGAGTTGATGTATTCCCTGGAGGACCTCTGCATACCCCCAGGGGTATGTATAACCCTGGTTGAGAACCAGCACACTGTAGTACTTGTATGAGGTGAATTTCTTTTTTAAAAAATGCAAATATTTGTAATAAAAATAATATAAAGTGAGCACTGAATTCTGTATTGTAATTGAAATCAATGTATTTGAAAAATGTAGAAAAACATCCAAAAATATTTATAATAAATTTAAATTGGTATTCTATTATTAACAGTGCAATTAAAACTGTGATGCCTCACAATTTTTTTTAATCTTATGATTAACTGAGATTATTTAAAACAATTATTTGACAGCCCTAATATATGTAAAATCACCGCAACATCTTAATACTAACCTTCACACCAAATGAGCAAAACCACCACAAAGTAGCCTACTACATAATTTATAATATTTGGTCTAATTACTTAAGTGCCAAGACATGGTCCCCGAGGAAATTTTAATCAAAATGAGAACATGATATCCTAGCAGAAGCAGAACAAATAAACAAACAGTACAAGTTAAATTGCCAGAGATCTCTTTACAGAGGCTTCATTTTGCAAGACTCTTACCATAGTAAAACACCTACAATAGATACCGTAGGCAGACCAAATACTAAAACTGTAATCAGAAACCAGAAATATAAAGTAAATAAGGAGCGACAGAAACCCAGGGATAAATGATTCTGTAACCAATCCGAAGTGTTCCTTTCAGTACCATTCCTACCATCTGTTTAAATGTAATGGTGTCGGACACATAAACATGACTCAGTATACTGTGCTTATGCTGTTGGTGACATTTCTTTATTCTATTCATTAGTCATACAAAACTATTGACCAGTGGTAGTGCTTTAATTTACAAATGGCCATTTAACAAAATGTTGAACTCAGATGTACATTTAAGCATGCAATATGGTCACAACTTGTGGATCTTCCTAAAGAATCCATAGCAGTTCTTATCACACTACATGGATCATGTTTTTCTAAATAACCTTTGCAATACTATACTAAAGCAATTTTAACATGATATATGCAGAAACAAAACATACAGGAATAAAGGATTTTTCTCCTATATAAATATTTTAGTACATACATTCACATTCATTTTTGTCATGGGATCTGGCTCTTTCCATATTCTGTGAATGGGATTAATGAAACACTGGTCCTATACAGCTTTTGTATAACAGTCCTTTTTTCAATTTTCTAAAAAAATGTAACAGTACAAAAATTCAAACAATATGTAACATAATAAAAAGTGAATAAAAATGTGCTAGTCTGAGTTACCTGAAGTTCTGAAACTAGAGAAAAATGAAGAATTAGATAATAGTGGCAAGCTATGTATTTTAAAGAGCACTTTCCCCATGCAGTTAAATATACCTTTGGTTTGTAGTTTGTACAAAATGGCTAGATAATTAAAAAGGTATACATGCTTAAGGGGAAGATTTTCAAGACACATGAATGGGAGTTGGGTGCCTTGTTGCCCTTTGTGCCCTTGAAAATCTCCCCTCCCCTCAATTTTTTCTCTGCATCAGTTAATTGCTCGATTAAATTTAATCAAGTACAAAATGAAGCCAAAATAATCTGTCTGTGATGTTAAACTTTTATTATGGCTATTTCTATAATATCACAAACAAAGTACTGCAGCTTCATTGTATGGAAGACCAAAAAAGCAAAGACCAGACACACTGCTCACTAGCTAGAAATTCTAGAAAACTGAAATAGAAGTGGAAGGATAGATTTTTATATAATGATTTCAAAAATATGATGAAGGGAGAAAGGTAGTCTTCAAAAACACAGCCCCCACAAAAGGTCAGTTGTATGTATGGCACAAATTTGACAAGTTTTTTTTATACACCTCAAAACAGTGTGAAATCCATCAAGAAGGCACTGTTTATAATACTCAGAAATATCTGACTATTTTCAATGATGTCCAAAGACTTCAGGATATATTTGAAATATGATTAGTCAATCTTTCATAAGGGTACAGCATTCTTGTTTACAAAAAGAAAACTAGGTGATGAAATAATGGCTTTTAAGAAAAACTACCACCAAGTTATGCTAGACAAATATACTGAATCCAAATTTTGTTTCATTAACATTAAACTGACAAGGATTTCCCAAAGGCACAGAAGAGCATTGAACTGTAAAATCCATGAAACATCTTACAAGACAACAATAAAATGAAGTTTTCAGGATTTAATCTGGAGGAAAAAAAAAAAAAAGACAAGCTGTACCCTTATAAATAATGCAAACTATTTTAAAAATAACCAACATATGAAATACAAGAAACATTATGTATTGCTGGAACTATGCTCTTCACATGACGCTTACTTTCTTTGTAGGTCAATTATACCTAACTACAGTAGTTAAATGGCAAATTAAAGGCTTAGAGTGCATTTTAAAAAACAATCAAAAAACACATGGCAACCACCATCAGTTCAGAATATTTCCTAATTCCTGTACAAGAAAAAAGAATAAAGAATCTAATCAAGTGAGAAAACAAGTGCTCTGCTTTAAATATTAAAAACTAGCAAGAGGCTACTGCCTTCAGATATCTGCAAACTGTACAAGCAGAGTTTTTATGACTGTGCAGAAAACTGATAATCTTTAGTAAATAATATTTCAAGATCAACTACACATCATGGCTAAATATGAAGTTAATTATGTATTAAGAAAAGGCTTTACAAACCAGGCCTGTAATCAACCTTACCCTAAAAATCAGGCAATAAATTCCTTTTTCTGCTCACATAAGGGAATTACATACAAAGAAGAGCAAAATAGGAATTATCAGGCTTTCAGTGCATGTGCTTTTTAGAATATGAGTAATAAATACACCTAAGAGCAGACCTGTTGCTTTACTTTTTCATTAAAAAATTTCATGAAGTACTCTTGCCTCTTGGGACAGGAATTAAACCAGCTGCTCTTATATCTTAGATAGTCAGGCTCTAACAGCATATTGAGAGAGGAGAAAAAAATCTTGTACGTAAGTAAGGGCATTTTGTCTAGCTCAATCTTATTCAAGTATATGCATATGCAAAACACAAGAGTTGAAGTGGGCAGGATCTCAAATATGGAATATATGGTGTGCACATAGTATTCTGATGTGGGCTAAAACATCGTCAGCTAGCGATTACAATATTTTGACCTATACAATGGCAGCGTGAGTATAAATATGCAGTTCTATATATGCTTGCAAATCAATACTAAATTAAAGTCAGTTTAAAAATATATCTGTAAAGGGCTTCTCCTTAACTGCCCTTGAAAAAAACAGTAAAACCCATAAATACTGAGCAAGATGGACATTTTTAACAAACATTCATTTTAAATTTAGATAAGTTATTACCAAATATGAGGTTCAACATACAAAAACTGTAGGAATATCTCAGGGATCTAATATTACTGCCCAAATTCTTGGTGTAGTGCTAGCGAGCTCTCACATTTGCCTATGTATTATGTGTCCCTGTCATGTATAGCACAAATTATATGAGTATACCAACTACACTGCAGGTCTTGGAACACATCTGCATAAGAGATCTCTCTATGTGAGTGGTGTAATGACAATCTCTCGAATGCTGGCAGTGTCAAATCAGTATTACAACATTCTGTTTTCATCTTTTAACCCACCCTTTATGTTATGACTGCTAACCTTTTATATAGGGCTGCCACCTTTAGTTTCTATTAGGAACTTATTGTGTTGAACTCTTTCCTCTTTACAGTAAAGCTCTTTCTATATTTTAAAAACATAATCACAAGGCATAACACGACAGTGTTCCAACCAAGTTACAAGAATTTGGTTGTGCCTGTGTACACAACACCAGTCTATATTATAGTCATGTTAAAGAACAGTGCTATAGAGAATGGTTCAAGACAAAACTACATTATGACAAGGGGTGGAGAATTACCAAATTTAAGCAGGATGCTTAAAGAGTAAAATTTGTCTCGTGTGGGGGCAATAAAGGAGTGGGGAAAACTGTATGTTAGGAACACAGGAAGAGAAAAGTTGGTTAGATAAAGCACAAAATGCAAGTAAAATTTAGTTAGATAACACTGGATGAGACTGGTAGAGCACAGGACTCTCAGCACAAGGGAAGGTGGCTTTAAAACACCATTGCATTCTGCCAGTCATGGGTTATTCTAGGGGCAGGAGAGGCCCACAGTGTTACCTAGAGAGCCCTGGGGCCTATTTAAGTTAGAGCATTCCTGAAAGGCTGCTGCATCAGCCACTGCACTGCCCAGAAACTCTGCAGTGCTGTGGCCCTGCCCCCTAATATGCCAAGACTTGATAGGGGCTTCTTGGAAAACAGCCTTATGGCTGTCTTCCACAGCATCTACACCAGGGAAGGTCTCCCCTTCTAGAACTTGAGATTCTAGAGCCTCTTAACTTGTGTAAATGGGTCAAAATGGAGGGAGGAGGAAGGGAGATCTCACCCTGTATATGCTGGTATCCAAACTTAACTTTGCTTAAAAAAAATTAGTTGTTTGGAAACATACCAATTCAGAGGAAAACCATGTTAGAATAAAAAGTCACATTTAAAATCCAAGTCCAACTTCTATATTATTAGTTTGTCCAATTGTGGAATATCGGGATGAGTTCCATGGTGTGTATATGCTGCAATAAGGGGGAATTTAATGAAGATTTAGGCTTCATCTTGCTCTTAAACAGCTCAGGTTTGTTGCTGTGTATTTTATAAAATTATCAGTGGTAATCTAATAGCAGGACTGAACTCTTAGTTCTAAACTGCCTTTCATTTTGGAACTTAACATCAAGCCCTTCACACTTAACACAGATGTGCATGTTAATATTTTTTTCTGAGTTACAGAAATATCAAATAAACCATTTGATAGCAGTAGTCTTTATCTTCTTCAACTTATTTGAAGTGGCCACACAATTTAATTCAAGTTTAGTAAACTGAGAAAAAATTAACTACATAGTTATAAATCCCTGACACATTATGAATGGAAATGTTGGTGGACCATTAACATAGTAGTCGTTATGGGTACTGTACAGTTGTACAATTCATTCTATGCACAACGTAAGCCAGTGTTTTTAATAAAAGGTTTGAAGTGGCCAACCATGAAAATCTAGTGCTTTGTATATCACCACCATAATCTAGAATTAAAATACTGCCATATATTTAGAAAAAACCTCCTCCCAAATTAGAGCACTAAAACACAACGATTTCAGGTAAAGTCTTCAACTCTGCATTAAGCCAATTCTTATTATTTATAGTGCTTACTAACGTATTTTTTGTGTTTGATCTGAAACACATTTCACCATACAGTACTTTCAATACAATAGTAAAGCTGGTTACTTCAGAATTTATTTTGTTACAAAATTGTTAATTTAAGTTTGTTTGTTCTTTTCTCAATTTATCTTCATCAATAGACAATACATGTCCCCATTGGGAGAGGAATAGATCTCTGAATTTTGAGTTTGACATTGTCTGTACTGAAATTTGTTAGTACAGCCTATGAGATATTACAGATAGAAGGCTATTGTTGTGTTTGTGTGAGGCATATACAAAGAGCAAGAGAGTACTGGCACTTACACATTTCCCACTTCAACTGGCTAGGCAGGAATACGACAGATCTTGATCCATGTACACATAAAGATTTGAGGTGAAGTTCTTTAAGTTTTAACTACAGGGCTCTTTTAGATAATATTGCATCATTTAAAGCCTAAACCAACTTAAAATATGGTCCCAGTAAGTATTCCAGTTCAAAGAGTCTTTTGTTCAGACCTTCTATTTGAACACAAAATTGATGATAAGTTGCACCAGAACCATGAGAAAAATAAAGACATAGTGCTTAAGCTGCAAGAAATTGTTTTCCAGTGGTGGTGAATTTGAAGTAACACGGTTCCGTAGAGCCATAATATCCCTATAAAATATAAACAGAAACTCTCTTAAGTGGACATCAAGATGATTTAAACAGTTTCTTACATTATCTGACTTCTGTTAGGAACACCATGAAATATCAAGAGGCTATTTTTTGTCAGCTTTTGGAGAAATGGTTAATTGATGTAATTCTACTGGGCTTTTAGAGACACAATATCAAGACATCAACTCAATTAAAAAAAAAGACCTCAAATGAGAAATAAAATTGCAGGAAACTAACATTTCTCATCCTAAACTCCTCATATTTGTTGAAGGCCTTGGAGTCTGCAAGTAAGAATACAGCAAAGCAGAAAGGGTCAAGTATTGCATTTTCCTTCATGTTCAACAGATACCAGTCAACATATTTTCTTCAGTTAAATCAGGGGCTGGTAACCTTTGGCACATAGCCCATCAGGGTAATCCACTAGGGGCCGTGAGACATTTTGTTTACATTGGCCGTCTGCAAGCATGGCCCCCCGCAGCTCCCAGTGGCCGCAGTTCACTGTTTCCAGCCAAACAGAGTGACCAGATGTCCCAATAAAATTGGGGCTGTCCCAATATTTAACCCTTTGTCTCCCATCCCAATCAATGTACGATTCGGACACCATTTGTCCAGATATTCAGGTAAGGACACAAGCGAGAGGCAGGCATCGACTCCATGAGTGCTCCAGGATTGGAGCACCCATGGGGAAAAATTGCAACCAAGCTCCCCCGTCCTCCTCCCTCCCTCATAAGAACATAAGAATGGCTGTACCGGGTCAGACCAAAGGTCCATCTAGCCCAGTATCTGTCTACCGACAGTGGCCAATGCCAGGTGCCCCAGAGGGAGTGAAGCTAACAGACAATGATCAAGTGATCTCTCTCCTGCCATCCATCTCCATCCTCTGATGAACAGAGGCTAGGGACACCATTTTTTACCCTTCCTGGCTAATAGCCATTTATGGACTTAGCCACCATGAATTTATCCAGTTCCCTTTTAAACATTGTTATAGTCCCAGCCTTCACAACCTCCTCAGGTAAGGAGTTCCACAAGTTGACTGTGTGCTGTGTGAAGAAAAACTTCCTTTTATTTGTTTTAAACTTGCTACCTATCAATTTCATTTGGTGACCCCTAGTTCTTGTATTATGGGAATAAGTAAATAACTTTTCCTTATCCACTTTCTCAACATCACTCATGATTTTATATACCTCTATCATATCCCCCCTTAGTCTCCTCTTTTCCAAGCTGAAGAGGCCTAGCCTCTTTAATCTTTCCTCGTATGGGACCCTCTCCAAACCCCTAATCATTTTAGTTGCCCTTTTCTGAACCTTTTCTAGTGCTAGAATATCTTTTTTGAGGTGAGGAGACCACATCTGTACACAATATTCCAGATGTGGGCATACCGTGGATTTATATAAGGGCAATAATATATTCTCTGTCTTATTCTCTATCCCCTTTTTAATGTTTCCTAACATCTTGTTTGCTTTTTTGACTGCCTCTGCACACTGCGAGGACATCTTCAGAGAACTATCAACGATGGCACCAAGATCTTTTTCCTGACTCGTTGTAGCTAAATTAGCCCCCATCATATTGTATGTATAGTTGGCGTTATTTTTTCCAATGTGCATTACTTTACATTTATCCACATTAAATTTCATTTGCCATTTTGTGGCCCAATCACTTAGTTTTGTGAGATCTTTTTGAAGTTCTTCACAGTCTGCTTTGGTCTTAACTATCTTGAGTAGTTTAGTATCATCTGCAAACTTTGCCACCTCACTGTTTACCCCTTTCTCCAGATCATTTATGAATAAATTGAATAGGATTGGTCCTAGGACTGACCCTCAGGGAACACTACTAGTTACCGCTCTCCATTCTGAGAATTTACCATTAATTCCTACCCTTTATTCCCTGTCTTTTAACCAGTTCTCAATCCATGAAAGGACCTTCCCTTTTATCCCATGACAGCTTAATTTACATAAGAGCCTTTGGTGAGGGACCTTGTCAAAAGCTTTCTGGAAATCGAAGTACACTATGTCCACTGGATCCCCCTTGTCCACATGTTTGTTGACCCCGTCAAAGAACTCTAATAGATTAGTAAGACACGATTTCCCTTTACAGAAACCATGTTGACTATTGCTCAACAGTTTATGTTTTTCTATGTGTCTGACAATTTTATTCTTAACTATTGTTTCGACTAATTTGCCTAGTATCGATGTTAGACTTACCGGTCTGTAATTGCCGGAATCACCTGTAGAGCCCTTTTTAAATATTGGCGTTACATTAGCTAACTTCCAGTCATTGGGTACCGAAGCCGATTTAAAGGACAGGTTACAAACCTTAGTTAACAGTTCCGCAACTTCATATTTGAGTTCTTTCAGAACTCTTGGGTGAATGCCATCTGGTCCCGGTGACTTGTTAATGTTGAGTTTATCAATTAATTCCAAAACCTCCTCTAGTGATACTTCAATCTGTGACAGTTCCTCAGATTTGTCACCTACAAAAGCCAGTTCAGGTTTGGGAATCTCCCTAACATCCTCAGCCGTGAAGACTGAAGCAAATAATCCATTTAGTTTCTCTGCAATGACTTTATCGTCTTTAAGCGCACCTTTTGTATTTCGATTATCAAGGGGCCCCACTGGTTGTTTAGCGGGCTTCCTGCTTCTGATATACTTAAAAAACATTTTATTACCACCTTTGGAGTTTTTGGCTAGCCGTTCTTCAAACTCCTCTTTGGCTTTTCTTATTACTCTCTTGCACTTAAGCTGGCCGTGTCTGTGCTCCTTTCTATTTGCCTCACTAGGATTTGACTTCCACTTTTTAAATGAAGTCTTTTTCTCTCTCACTGCTTCTTTTACATGGTTGTTAAGCCACGGTGGCTCTTTTTTAGTTCTTTTACTGTGTTTCTTAATTTGGGGTATACATTGAAGTTGGGCCTCTATTATGGTGTCTTTAAAAAGGGCCCATGCAACTTGCAGGGATTTCACTTTAGTCACTGTACCTTTTAACTTTTGTTTAACTAACCTCCTCATTTTTGTATAGTTCCCCCTTTTGAAATTAAATGCCACAGTGTTGGGCTGTTGAGGTGTTCTTCCCACCACAGGGATGTTGAATGTTATTGTATTATGGTCACTATTTCCAAGCGGTCCTGCTATAGTTACCTCTTGGACCAGCTCCTGCGCTCCACTCAGGATTAAATCTAGAGTTGCCTCTCCCCTTGTGGTTTCCCGTACCAGCTGCTCCATGAAGCAGTCATTTAAAGTATCGAGAAATTTCATCTCTGTATTTCGTCCTGAAGTGAAATGTTCCCAGTCAATATGGGGATAATTGAAATCCCCCACTATTATTGGATTCTTAATTTTGATAGCTTAATCTCCCTTATCATTTCAACATCACTATTACTGTCCTGGTCAGGTGGTCGATAATAGATCCCTAATGTTATATTTTTATTAGAGCATGACATTTCTATCCACAGCAATTCTATGGAACATGTGGATTCGCTTAAGATTTTTACTTCATTTGAATCTACATTTTCTTTTACATATAGTGCCACTCCTCCCCCTGCACGACCTGTTCTGTCCTTCCGATATATTTTGTACCCTGGAATGATTGTGTCCCATTGATTGCTCTCAGTCCACCAGGTTCCTGTGATGCCTATTATATCAATGTCCTCCTTTATCACAAGGCACTTTAGTTCACCCATCTTATTATTTAGACTTCTAGCATTTGTGTACAAGCACTTTAAAAACTTGTCCTTGTTTATTTGTCTGCCCTTTTCTGATGTGCCAGTTTCTTTTTTATGTGACTGTTTATCTCTGATCCGGCCCTTACATTATCCTCTTCCATCCTTTGTTCCTGACTATAACCTGGAGATTCTCTATCATCAGACTCTCCCCTAAGAGAAGTCTGTGTCCGATCCACATGCTCCTCTGCAGCAGTCGGCTTTCCCCCATCTCCTAGTTTAAAAACTGCTCTACAACCTTTTTAATGTTTAGTGCCAGCAGCCTGGTTCCACTTTGGCTTAGGTGGAGCCCATCTCTCCTGTACAGGCTCTTCCCATCCCAAAAGTTTCAGTCTATTTTTTTAAAATTATCGTTCTTTAAATTCCTCTCCCTCCTTGAGCTCTTTCATTCCCACTTAAATTAACAGCTATCTCCATATCATCTCTCCCTGAGTAAACTTCAAATCCCCAGAGAGATTCTGCCTCTCTCTTCCTGCAATAGCTTTACACTTAAGTCCAACAAGTAAATAAATCTCAATATTTGTTTGGACATTTAGGACCCAATCATGCAATAAGATGGCATGCAGTTGGGCTCCCGAGCGCTCTCTTAACTTTTTCACTACTGGTTATTTTAGTAAACATACTGACTTTTAAACAGTCATCCTTCGGTTTCACAGTTAATATGCTAATGATAAGAATTAGGTAAAATCCCTCTGCAGTATCATAAAAACAACACTGCATTGGTTCACGTATGGAAGGGGTAGAAACTTTAAAAAAAATACTCCAGAAAACAACGGAAATACTAAAAAATCCAGTGACCCAAAATTTGTGCTAAATATGGAATTCCCATGCTATTTACTTCCAGTAAACCTACTTGTAATTTGACAAACATACAGTGAAGCTGATCTGCATTAATCATTGTATTTACCCAGTTTCTGAATCTGAGATGAAGTAATCAGGCTTGTTAGAGCAGTGTAGCAGGGCAGTAACCCCGCTCCTGCCCTGAAGGGCTTAAACCAGCCCTGGGAGAGGGCTGTGGTAGGGGAAAACCTGGGCTGATTGGGGAAGTAGCCACAGCTGTCCCTTATAAGAGGGCAGTGGACCAGGGAGCAGAGTCTCTCTCTGCTTTCGGGGGGGGGCGGGGGGCTGGCTGCTGAGAAGCTCAGGGTACCTAGAATAAGGAAGGGCTGGGGAAAGGCAAGAGGGGCTAGGGAGCTCCAGGCTGGCAACTCCCCAAGATGCAGGGCCTTGTCCAAGGCCACACAGAGCAGTGGTTCTCAAACTTTTGTACTGGTGACCCCTTTCACATAGCAATCCTCTGAGTGCAACCCCCCTAACAAATTAAAAACACAGACCCTGAGACCAGGGGGCAGCACCCCAGATAACAGGGCACCCGAGCAGGGCCGGTGCAACTATTTAGGCAAACTAGGCAGCTGCCTAGGGTGCCTAGTGGTTAAGGGCACCTAAAAGCCAGCTCAGGCGAGGCTCCCCCTGCGGGGTTAGCTGCTGTGGAGGAGGGCGGTGTTAGCTTCCACAGGGGTGCTCCCTGGGCTGGGTTAGCTGCCATGGAAGGAAGGCTTTCAATGGGTGGGAGGGGCAGGTGGGTGTGATTAGCTGCCACAGGGGGGCGGGGTTAGCTGGGGTGGGAGCAAGGTGGAAGTTTTGGCTAGGGCACGAAACTTCCTTGCACTGGCCCTGCACCCAAGTCCTGGGAGGGACATGGGGGCCAAGCAGCAGCAGGATACCGGCCTGCAGAGGACATTCTGGAGGCTGGAAATGCTAATTCCCAGAGATGACCAGTAGGAGGCACCGCAGGGGTGAGACCTGCATCACTACAAGCAGCAGTATCATTTTCTTTGAACTATTCCAGAGTATATTATACAAAGCAGAATTCATGACAAAAACAATAAACGTCAATTTTTAGCAGAAGTTTCTGTTTTGATGTATTTATACTTAAACCAGTGAAGGAAGATTAAATAAGAACAGTTTATATTCCTAGCTTATTTCAAACAGAACAAGCCTGATGCGCTAAAATCTATTTTAAAATATCATCATTGAATATTACCTCTTAATGTCTTCTTGTGTTTCTTTTATAGATTCAATGGCACTTTGTAGTTCACCAAGGTCTGCCCCTTTCTTTCTGATTCTTGTATTATGCTTTAGTAGTTGTGCTATGAAGATATGCCAGACAGATGCAATAGGTTAGAATGACTACTTTATCCAAATCTAAACTTCTTTAATCCTATGATAAAACTATTTAGAAAACACAGTTAGGTGAAATTCTCCAATTTGGGGTCCTGCTGAAAGCTTTGTTCCAGTTGCTTATATCCCAGGAAGCCCACAAGTGAAGTGTTTTATCTTTTTCAACTGAGTACAGAAGTTTTAAGATTATAAAAACAGTGCCAACAATTATTTACACATTTCATTCTTACGTAAACCTATTGAGCTATATATTTAAATAGCTGCTTTCTTAATGCAAAGACTAATCCTTTTGTTTACAAGTGAACGAACACAGTAGTAGTACCACAAGTACTAACTATAGTAGTAAAGCCTACTTAAATTACAGCCCTATGTTTATAAACGTAGGAAAGTTTCAGATATCTCACTAGTAACACCATGGGGCACCTGCTTTTCTTGTGCTATGCATTTTTGTCTTTCTATGAAGACATGTAATAATGCACTATACTGTAACTTATCATATTCCAATAGTTATTTTATACCACAAATATCTTGGGATAATAAAGAATAGGAAAGTAAATGCATGACTGTACTGTAGCAGTGCTCAGTCTAACTGAACAGAAAAGCAATGTAATTTGCCAAACAGATGCAGCTTATCCTACCTTCACTTCCAGAGGAGTCCTGGTTATCAGGTTCTGGGGAAGAGAATCCACACTCTCCTTTCTTCGACTGACTGGTTGGCTTTCGTTTTATTTTTGGAACACTAACCTGCAATTCACACGCATAATACTTATATGCACAGAATCAAACATTTTGATGAAAAAGCTGTTTTATTTTAATAATGGCTGTGTGTTAGAAGCCTGAGTTAATATTTGAAAATGATATCCTAGAGGTTTTGGAGGGTTTACATTAGACTAATTAAAATAAGCGTGGATGTTTTTTGTAAGTGGAATTAAGGTAATGTAACTTTCAATACCTATCCAATTATGTCAGTTTTCCTACATAGCGAACAGCAGGAGAGTGAGAGGCTAGGGGCCAACTGAACTACACCTTTGTAGGACACAGGTGAAGAACCACATTAGTGCTTTTTGAATTCTAGATTTATAACTTGACATTTGCAAGTGTCTGACCTCACTGTTTACTGAGAACAATTACAAAGCCAGAACGTACCATTGGTGTCCGATGCCTGACTTTTGTTTGGATGGCACCATCTTTTTCAAACTGTATCATATCATTCAGTGGATCCCATGGTCTGGTTCTACACAGAAACAGAATGAACACAGTGTTACTGTATAAAAAATTAGAGGCATTTTCATTTTTCTGTTAAGTTGACAAAAGCTTTCAAGCAAATCTTTTGAGTGAAAGGTGTCAGTAAGACACCCAAAAGATTCACAGCTCCCCACAGGATAAGTATAGAATGGGCATAAGTGATGTAAGCCTCTTCATATTACCCTACTGATGTGCCTCACTTCTGATTTGGCAGGATTATACACCCAGAGATGATGTGATAACTCAGTCTCCATGCACAGATCAATCCCTACCCTGGCTATTGAGAATGCCAGCCAGAGTATCACTCAATTTTGATAGCATTTTTTTATGCCAGTACCTAAGACTGAGATACATAAACCTACCACATTCTGGAACTGGGGAAGAAAAATCTTGTTACTCTGTCTCTTTGAAAGAGCAGACAAGGTAAAACACTAGTTTATATGGTGTGTAGAAAATTTTAAGGCTATTTTTGTCGGTTGTGAAAATTTGTTATGTATAACAGAGTTCACAGTAAGGTATACAGCTCTGGAACCAACTGTCAGCACAAAGCTAGATATAACATTGGTTTCAGAACTACTACATTCTTATATGGTTGTAATATCCCTGGATATTTTACTTTTTTCCATTTTTAGTACAAACTAATACTTCCAATTGAAAAAGGGACAAAAGACGTTGCATGCTGATCCTGTGGTAACTGTTACTGGTAAAAGACTCAATTCTGCCACTGCTCTTCTTGCTGAACTCCCTGCAAGTCAGTGGGAATTGAGGATGTGGATCAATGCCAAGACTGGACTCAAGTTTCACATTTGTTTGTATACTAGCAGATTTACACCTCCACCTTCTGATGCACGGAACCACCATAAGCCTTTAACAGTGAGCTACTCAGTGTGCGTCACACTTGTCAGGAGAAGAGAGCTGTGTGGACCCATCCATGCTGCAACTGTGTTTTCGGAGCCTCTCTGCGTAAGTCACCTTTATCAATAACAAGTTACATGGTGCAGTTTATGTCCAAACAGCTTTTCTGCTATTACAGCTATGTTTTCAAGTCCACATCTACCAGGCTGCACAACTGTGCATCAGCCCATTCTGGGAAAATCTGGATATTCTGCATTGCCTAGGAAGGCAAGCGTTCAGAGAACAAGCCCACAGAACACAACCAGCAGCAAGTGGAACAATGCATTCCAGGATGTCATATGCATAAAGAACTAGGAAGATGACACCAGCCAAACTGATTACACAGGAAGAATTAGGGGGTATCATCCACTTGTCAAAAAAGCATGCTGAATTAGTTGTAAGAAGAAAAAAACATAAGCCAGTCTGTCTCTCTAATAGCAGCAAATTGTTACTATCAGTTACTTAACTGAACATCAGCCATGTCTTGCGTAGATAATAACCACGTCCAAAGCCAACCCCATGCCAGTTTACACAGTAAGTTTAATGTTGTAATGTGGATATGGCTTTAGATGAATAGAGATTTAAGACTACTCAATACCACATGGACAAGTGTGGACTCATCCACATTTTCATGTTCTTTCAATCCTGAAACTATAAAACAAGTTCTCTATGTAACACCTTAAAAAATGTAGAATAGTTTAAACTGCAAGCAAAACACTCCACCACTCACTCTGCATATTTGTAGTGCCATTCCCCTGTGACTGAATCCTGTTCAAACAATTTGCAGGTCCACTCTTCACCCTTCAGTTTCCTTTCTTTAGCAGCCTTTCTCTGAGCATCCTCCAGAACACATTTCTCATTAGTAGCTTCTGTCTGATCTTTGTTGGTTATAGCTCGAGTCACCTGTTGCCAAAGTCTAGCAAATTAATGTAATAGGGTGAAAGAATTAAAATCAGGAGGATAGAAATAACTACAAATATTGCTTTGACAGAGGTAAAATGAGACTGATGATCAATTTATAAAGTTACTATTTACTACATTGTGTTTGCCAGTTTTATTTTATTCAAGTTTTCCGACATTGGAACTTCTGTAAATAAGGTTGCATTTAAAGGTGTTATTTCTCTCAATTTTACAGACTGGGAATCTGAAGCACAGAGAAGGTAAGTGACTTGCTCAGGTTCACAAAAAAGTTTTCAGGATAATCAGAATTAAAATCCAAATCACCATCTCCAAATCCTATGCTTTACCCAGTAGTTCATGCTCTCTTCCATATTTTATTTGTCAAAACAGCATATACGCTCTCCTTTATGTAATTAACTAAAAGAAAAGGAGCTAATAGTTCATGAACTTACTTCTCTGACTCAAAGTTATCTTGCTCGTCAAATTTCACTGTGTATCTTGTTAATCTGCGCTGCCTGATCTCAGATGTTGGATTCCAGAAGGTCTCTGAAACATCTGTCTTTTTGTCGCTAATAATAATTTCACTGTCCTGTAAAGTTTAACATTTTTAATTACTTTACTTACCAAAAATTGTTGCAGCCTTAAACAAAGCTGGCGAGAACAAACCTGAGGAATCCTGGATACAGCACTTTTTGCACCTGAAGAATTTATTATTCCCTTTTGACACACCTGGCTGGGAATGCTCAAAAGTCATAGTTCAAAAACAGATTTTCTTGCCTCTGCTACTACTACTAATGTAGATTATTAAATGTGTGAGGCAATTTCAGTCAGGTTTTGATGCACTACATAGCACAATCATAGAATATAGGGTTGGAAGAGACTTCAGGATGTCATCTAATCCAAATCCCCTGCTCAAAGCAGGACCAACACCAACTAAATCATCCCAGCCACAGCTTTGTCAAGTGGGCCTTAAAAACCTCTAAGGATGGAGATTCCACCACCTCCCTAGCTAACGCATTCTAGTGCTTCAACACCTCCTAGTGAAATAGTGTTTCCTAATATCCAACCTAGACCTCCTCCACTGCAATTGAGACCATTGCTTCTTGTTCTGTCATCTGCTACCACTGAGAACTGCTTAGGTCCATTCTCTTTGGAACTCCCTTTCAGGTAGTTGAAGGCTACTATCAAATCCCCCCTCATTCTTTCTTCTGCAGACTAAATAACCCCAGTTCCCTCAGCCTCTCTTTGTAAAGTCATGTACCCAAGCCCCCTAATAATTTTTGTTGCCCTCTGCTGGACTCTCTGCAATTTGTCCACATCCCTTCTGTAGTGGGGGACCAAACTGGATGCAATACTCCAGGTGTGGCCTCACCAGTGCTGAATAGAGGGGAATAATCACTTTCCTTGATCTGTTGGCAATGCTCCTACTAATACAGATATGCCATTGGCCTTCTTGGCAACAAGGGGACACTGCTGACTCATATCCAGCTTCTCATCCACTGTAATCTGCAGAACTGCTGCTTAGCTAGTTGGTTCCCAACCTGTGGCGGTGCATGGGATTCTTCCATCCTAAGTGCAGAACTCTGCACTTGTCCTTGTTGAACCTCATCAGATTTCTTTAGGCCCAATCCTTCAATTTGTCTAGGTCACTCTGGACTCTATCCCTACCCTCCAGCATATCTACCGCTCCTCCCTAGTTTAGTGTCACCTGCGAACCTGCTGAGGGTGCAATTAATCCCATCAACCAGATCATTAATAAAGATGTTGAAAAAAAACAGTTCCAGGACCAGCACCTGGGGCACTCTGCTTGATACCGGCTGCCAACTAGACATCAAGCCATTGAGCCCATCAATCTAGCCAGCTTTCTATCCACCTTATAGTCCATTAATCCAGCCCATGCTTCTTTAACTTGCTGGCAAGAATACTGTGGGAGAATGTATCAAAAGCCTTGCTAAAGTCAAGATATATCTGACATCCACTGCTTTCCCCATATCCACAGAACCAGTTATCTCATCACAGAAGGCAATCAGATTGGTCAGACATGATTTGCCCTTTGGTGAATCCACGTTGACTGTTTCTGATCATCTTTCTCTCCTCCAAGTGCTTCAAAATGGATTCCTTGTAGACCTGCTTCATGATTTTGTCGAGGACTAAAGTGAGGCTGACCAGTCTGTAATTGCCCGGGGTTCTCTTTCCTCCCTTTTTAAAATATGGGCACTATATTTGCCTTAATGAAGATAATGAACAGAACCGGACCTAGAACTGATCCCTGCGGGACCCCATTCGTTATGCCCTTCCCAGCTTGACTGTGAACAACTGATAACTACTCTCTGGGAATGGTTTTCCAACTAGTTTTGCACCCACATTATAGTAGCTCCATCTCAGTTGCATTTCCCTAGTTTGTTTATGAATACCGTGTACAGTGCTTAATTTTTATTTTTTATTACAAATATTTGCACTAAAAAAAAAATACAGTATTTTTCAATTAGTCTCATACAAGTACTCTAGCACAATCTATCATGAAAGTGCAAATTAAAAATATAGAATTACTTTTTTTATGGCTATCAAACCCAGTTAACACACGATTAACACTAAACAAATTAATGCATTTTTTAAACAATTAATCGCACACCTCTGTTTTGACCCTCTTGACATACTGTACTTCATCATTTAGTGGAAATTCGCACAGTTCTAATGTGCTCTCATGATCTGGAGTGATTAAATATCAGCAAAAATTAATGGAGCAAAGCAGCAAAAAGTTTCGGTCTTTTGAATAGGAATTTTATTTAAAAAAAAAATCTTCTGGATGGTTCTCTGGATAAAAAGACAGTTATCTGTAGCTGAGTTCCAATACCATCAAAGTACTTCAAGTCTGCAGTACCACCTACATACTAAAACATGCTTTCGCCTCCAGTTCTTGTGCTATAGATAACTGACCAATAGCAAATGAATCCTGCCAGTCGCGCCAGAGTACGCTTACAGAGTTTCAGGATCACTACAAGACCACAGATCAAACAAAGTACTTCTATGAGGTAAACTGAAAAATATCTTTTTTACTATGCAAATATTTGTAATTAAAATAGTAATAAAGTGAGTACTGTACACTTTGTATTATGCATTATAATTGAAATCAATATTTGAAAATGTAGAAAGACATCCAAAATATTTATAACAAACAGTAATAGAATACCAATTTTAATTTAACAGTGCAATTAAAACTGCAATTAATCACAACTTTTTTTTATCTTGCCATTAATTGTGTTTTTTTTTTAAGTCATTTGACAGTCCATATGTATATTTTTTGAAAGCTGACTACTTACTGGAGTCCCTACCAGCTATCTGTGATAGGACGACCCTGTCCTAAACGCCCTCCTGCAGCAGGCCTCAGCACAACAGTTGTGTCTGCCTCAGTTTCTCCTTTCAGAGTCCCCAGTAAATCCATGCCAGGCTCTTACTTCAGTTCCCTTTCCCCTCCCGCCCCCATTTTAGTTCTCTTAGTTTGTCTTACATTATATATGGATATATATTACGTCTTTGTGTACGTGCCATATATGTCACCGATTTCTTTTTTTCATTAACACTGTATGTCACTCACAAAAGCACTACCACCCTTTTCGTCCAACTCTGCCCCTTTCAGTAACAAAAGTAAACTAACAAAAACAAGAGGGTCATTTAAAATCAGCATTATCTAAATTCCAGAGTCATTCCTGATAGCTGAGTATATATAGTAAGATATCTATTATCATGAGCTGCATCTTTATAAGTGCCTGCGTTTACGGCCAAAATGAAATAGATCTATATCTAAGTGAATTTACAACAAATTTGAAGGGAGAGTGCTATTTACTTGTCATTACTAGCAAAACAGAAATAGTTTATTTTATAGATGCATTCACTACTCACCCAGTGGCCCTCCAAAGTAGCCAGAACTTCTTTGCCCAGTTTAATTTTTCCTGATATTTGATTAACACTGTCATTGTTGCCTAAAAATGGCTACAAAAAGAAAAATGTTAATTTTTTTAGTGAGTGATAATGTTAGAGTAAAGTCAAACATTAGGACAAAAACATGTAATTATGAAATCTCTGGTGTGACAGCCAAAGTTACTTTAAAATAATATATCGCATGGCTATCTTATCCAAGAGTTAAGGCTGAACCCATGACTTCTTGTTCAGTCATCCTATCATTTCTCAAAAGCTATGCTCAAACAGTTTTATTAACATAAGGACTATTGGTCAAAACATTGGCATGATCCCTGACTGATCTAAAGGGTTGGATGTCCCTTGAATTTTACTTGGGCAGAGAGAAAAGATTTTGAGATATTTAAACCAAAGTGTCATCCGTTAGACTCATCCAACAGCACTGTATCAGTGTGATGGTGCAGTGCTAAGGTCAGAGCCCAAGTCTTGACCTTTGGACCCAGAAGAGTATTCTGCTTAATGATCAATGTAGATTATTAATGATGCTTTTCCTTTTAGTACTGTAATCACTTGTGTTGTGATTAGCTTGACTAACACAGCTTGATATACAGCAATTAGTATGAAGAAGCTATACATTTTCCAAGAAAAGAGTTAAATCAATATCAACTCTGAAAATCTGATTAGTGACCTTGTAAGAACTACATCCATTTTTCTATTATCTTTAATTCCCCTTGTGCCCACATACAGAGCCCTCTTACCTTTAGTTTGAATTCAATTGTTGCACTGTATCCAGTTTTCTCACATGCAATGTTGACAGTTCCCCCAAGCTCTAAAGTCATTGTGCCATAAAGAATTCCTGCAGGAAAACAGAACTTGTTTTACATAACATGCAAACAGAGTTCCCCTACAACACCCATTTGCTTTCTATTGATCACTGAGCAAGATACACACAAGCGCTAAATTCTTGTTTAAAAAAAAACCAAACCAAACCCTTAGAATGAATGTTTATTGGTGCTAGGTGGAAAAAGGAATAGCCACAAGAGCCAGTTTATCTCTCTTAGGGATCTCCCCTAATCGTGACTATGTGCAGCCCTTTACTCTGTGGATGTTAGTACATTACATAATACATTTTATATATGTTTGTTACAGAACCATACAAAAGTTCATCCCTTTCTGGCATGAAATAAGTTTTAAAAAAATCTCCTGGAAAGAAGTGAGAAGAGCACAGCTAAGCTTTCCAAAATCTAGCTAACTGGAGCTAATTCTGTTTACACTATTCTGCTACATTGCAATGTCTTACACGCAAGTGGCAGCATTTATGGCAGACACTTGGCCAGTCTCTGCCAAAGAATATACGTACTGGAATAAACAGCAAATTGTGTTAAAATTAGTTCCATTTGAATGTAAGTGTTTTGTACTGTTTCACATCGCCACAACACTCCGCGCCTGCCCAAATAGCTTTATAAAAAGCACTCACTTCCCAGAGAGTGAAATGATTATAGGCACATGGACACTAGTCCACTGTACTCCAATCATATATATACCCTTGGCTGTTAGACTTTTTGATATTCACTAATGGAACACTGACATTTTTAAATTCATAGACAATGTTAGCCAGGACAAATGGTTCATCCTCAACTATTTTGGGGAGTCTCAAAGGGATCTTTTACTTCCAGCTAAGCAGCTAAACAACTAGTTCAATACTTAAGCTGAAGAACAGCAACCGCTCCCTGCCCCTGCCCCCAATGCTGCACTGCAGTGTATCTTATGATCACAAGCTCAAGGGCTGGTTTAACAGTGAAAGAATGAAATGAAATCTGGCTAAATTAAGATGGGGAGTGAGCACATTTTTGTACGTATGGTTGATAAGTATTTGAACAAAAAATGCACAAACACTTCAGCCACAGCAAGAAGTATAATTTCTTATGTTCCCTGATGAGACCAAGTTAAGAAAGAAAATCTAGAACGGGGTAAAAATCAGAATAGTAACTAGGTACCCCTTTTTGAAAACTGGTTTAAAATATTAAGATCTCTAGGAGGTAGCAATAGTGTAGCTTGACTGGTTTGTTTCTTTTATTAAAAACAAACAAACAAAAAAATAGGCCCAAATCCTTGACTTCATTAATTACTTTTATTGCAATTCCAGGTGGCTTTATGTATTTTTGTCATTAAAGCCACATGATTTTCTTCAAAAGTTACCACAACAAAAATACAGCACTAGCTAGGAGTACCTCCACAAAAGTGTACTTGGTCTAATAACAGATGTGGAAGCACAGAATTAGAGAATTGTCAATGTTATGCGTGAGAGACAAGGTGGGTGAGGCAATATCTTTTATTGGACCAACTTCTGCTGATGAGAGAGACAAGCTTTCGAGCCACAGAGAGTTCTTCTTCAGGTCTGGAAGAACCTGGATATAATGTTTTGCGTGTTCAGACAACTTCACTTCAGAGTAGAGTCTCTCTAACTCAAGCCGATCCACAGCTTATGATAACATCTAATTTTGTAACATTTCCACCTTCTGAATAAGGGAAAAAAATTACCTTTACAATGTGCATATGGCATGGTCATTACATAATCTTCTCCCCTATTCAGGAACATTAGTCGACCTTCTCCATCCAATATGGCAGATAATGAATTCCCTGAAAGATAAGGAAACCAAATTACACTATGTATTTTTCAAAGCCAATGGACAATAGGCAGCATTTCCCAGTAAGTGAGCAATAGATTAAAGAGACTGGGTCATCCTATGTTGCATTCTGTCCTTATACTGAAGCCCATATGCTGTAGAGCATCCCCTTTACAAAATATAGTATCTATAACAAAGCCTTCTATTTGGAGGAAGGAGATGCCAATAAGTGAGTTGATTCTTAATGTTTTGTAAATGATGCTTAAAGTTTTTAAAGCAGTTTCTCTGTTTAAATAATCCTTAGAATTTTAGGCACTCCTTGCATTTATTTAATAAAAACATCTAATTGCATTTCCAATTTTTTACAGATTCCTTGTGCAATAATACAGCAGAACCCAGTTTAACCGCGACTCCATTATCCATTACTCCATATTTACCGAACCACCAGCCAGCCGGGGCTGGCAGTGGGAGCCCCAGCCACCCATTCTCTGGTTTATCTGGATTTTTGGTTCTCTGATCTGGCCCTGATCCCTATTAGACTGGATAATCGGGGCTCCATTGTACATAAAAAAGCACAAGGAACTTACCATAGAACTTGGATTTGGCCAGGATACTACCACTAAGGCAAAACCCATCCTTTCGGTTGCTAACATAGAAGGCAGATACCGGAGGGTGATGAGACACCTGTTGAATGCAACAAAGTTGAACACAAGCAGTTGAAGTGTTGCAATAATTCTTGTTCTAATAAGTGAGCTACTGAAAGCACATATCAAAAGTGCACATGTATTTAAAATTCAAAGAAAGGCATCTATCGGAAATGTTCATAGATAGAAATCAAGACATATTTAAATATATACTCTGATCAAAGTCAACATCCTTACTGAATTCAAAGTGTAACTAGAAAATTTCAAATGCTAGACTATTACAAAAATAAGTGTCTCATGTATTATCTTTAAGAAATTTCTTGTATAACCACCTGTGTCTAGTAAAAATCCAGAGTACCATTAAAGACCAAGTTTGTCAGCAGAACTTCTTGAATACTTTTCACGTACATAGCACTGTTTGTCCCTTGCAAGCACCACTACTCTTTAATAAATAATCTCAAAGCCTACAACACATGAATTGTCTCACTAGCTGGAATCATGCATTTGCCTGGTCTGAGTGTCCTAGTTCCCAGATTTTCTGCCTCAGCTTGGAGAAGAAGTACCATATACTTGGATTTTCCTGGCCTACTGACTGCAGTTGTTTTACTGCCTCCTCTGCCAAGTTCCAGAGCTAGCTGCCATTTTATTTTTCAGAAAGAGAAGCCAGTAGACTAGAGGTTACTTAATAGTACTGTCTCACTACAGCCCCACTGTAAGAGTTGGGTGCCTAGCCATATGGTCAAGGAACTATCTTTGAGTAGCAGTTAGGAATATGTGCACAATTACTCAATCCCAACAGTCCATAAGTCAAGGGTATAAATATGCCAGTTCTTCTACCCATCCCTTAGTTTCCCTCTGCGCCTTTAGAAACCCTATTTGTGGCTGGGCTCTGAGACAGAGGATCAACATGCCAGTAATACATTCACAGACAAAACTTTTTCTCCTCCATGATAATACCGCACAGCCCCTATAGGAGACTAACATTGACTTCCCTGAGAAGATGACCTAAGAAACACTATTATTTGAACAATGAGTGAAACTCTGTCCCTCCACTCCCAAAATCAGCAGCCATTCCCCTAAGAAAACAGACATTCAAGCAAAGACATCAAATCATTTCTTAAATACTGGTTCAGATTCAGCTAGCTACTGAGCCAGTATTAAGGAGCCCTGGGAATACTAATATACACCTCTATCCCGATGTAAAGTGACCTGATACAACACGAATTTGGATGCAATGCGGTAAAGCAGTGCTCCGGGGGGGCAGGGCTGTGCAGTCCGGCAGATCAAAGCAAGTTCGATATAATGCGGTTTCACCTATAACACGGTAAGATTTTTTGGCTTCCGAGGACAGCGTTATACCAGGGTAGAGGTGTGTTATGCAAAAATGTTAAGTACCTTGCCAAATTGGGGTCACTATGACTACACAGAATATGCTTATTTTATCTGTTCAACAAAGCAACGCAAAAAACTAACTAACTGCTGGCATATATTAAAAAGTCAGATTAATAGCAAAACCTATTTTGCTAATACCTGTTCAGCAATATAGAAAGTCTTGCTGTTTGTCCTGGGATGAATCCACATGCAGCGGAAAGTCTCACCAAGTATAGGATTGTATGGTTTCTTTAGTCCCTGAACAGAAACGTTGGAGATTTCAATCAGACAATACAATCATAGAAAATGCAAAACAGTTTACAGAAAATTGAATTAATATTATCAAACGTAAACGAAAAAAAGAGCAGAGGACACTAGACTATACTGTATGAGAGAGTCCATTTTTGAAGATAACCCCATGAATTCTGGGGGACAAAGCATAGAAACAAGTTCTCATTAATACTTCAGAGATCTTCTCATTCTGTGTACATTTTATGATACGGGATAGAGCATTGGGCTATTGTGGGAGAACTGGTTTAATCACTCATTTCCATCTGTCTGAAATTAAGCAGAGGCAAGCTGTGTGTCATTCAATACTCCTCCCATCAGCACTACTAGAAAGAAGAAGTAATAAGAGGCAAGTAGGGGGCCAAGTATAAAATGTTGCTATCTAATCCAGGTCGTAATTTCCTACTGAGATTGATGCACCTCACTGAGAGCACGACTATCAAGAATATAGGAACTGCCCAATTTATCTGAAAATGCATATTGCAACATTCATTGCCAAAAATGGGCATTAAGTGCAGTCCATTTCGACCATGGCTTGAGTCCAAATGTAAGAGACAGCTTCGTATTTGTATATATTACTTTTAAAATAACTAAACATTAAGATGATCCTTTAATAGCAGAGGAAGATGCAAAAGGTTACCTTTGGCTTTTTGTAGAATCCTGACAAATACCATTTCACTACCTTCTTCATACGATTGTAAGCATTCTCTTCAAGAGCAGCCCTATGAAACAAGACACAGTTACAGGATGAAAGATAAGATTGAAATAGACACATCATAGATTTTCTACCATTATTATCTACTAGCAGCATATAATAATTTATAATTACATAATATAATTTAGATTATATATTATATTATCTATTGACCAGAAAATAGATCTTGTAACAAGTTTTTGAATTAGTACACATGGGAAATTGAAAGTCACACCTATATTTTAATTTATATGTATCAAATAATTTTATCAGATCCACTGGTAACTGAACGGACATAGTTAGAAAGTACTCAGAATAAGGGTAAAGAATGGCTTTTGGCATACAGTTGACCAAGCAGCAGCCAAATTTCAAAAATAAAGTCATGCTTCTTAAAGATTTGACAGTATTACCAAGAGACTGCTTCCCAAGTATCTCACTGGAAACTTTTCCTATTGTAGATGGGAAGATACTGCTGCTAGTCAGACTAGTGAGGTCCAAGGAGAAAGTTATCAAAACTGAACCCCAATAAGCTTCTTGAATACAAGAAAATGCACACTGTATGATCAAAAAGCTTGGTTTGCTTCTTGAAATTCAGATAAATATTTTGTTTTCCTTTATGGACTTTTGTTCCCTTCTAATATAGTTTAACACTGTAGACCAGGAGTTGACAACCTTTCAGAAGCGGTGTGCCGAGTCTTCATTTATTCACTCTAATTTAAGGTTTTGCGTGCTAGTAATACATTTTAATGTTTTTATAAGGTCTCTTTCTATAAGTCTATATTATATAACTAAACTATTGTATGTAAAGTAAACAAAATTTTCAAAATGTTTAAGAAGCGTCATTTAAAATTAAATTAAAATGCTGATCTTACGCTGCCAGCCTCTCAGCTCACTGCCAGTCTGGGGTTCTGTTCACCTAGACTGGCAGCGGGCTGAGCAGGGCCTGCGGCCAGGACCCCAGATCGGGGGGGGGGGGCATCAGGGGTCAGACAGAGGGCTGGGGGAGGGGGTTTAGGGCAGAAGGCTGGGGTGGGGGCGGTTCAGGGACCAGGGCAGAGCGCTGGGGGGGGTGTAGGGTAGAAGGCTGGGTGTGTGTGTGGGGGGGTTCAGGGCAGAGGGATGGGACTGTGGGGATGTAGGGCAGAAGGCTGAATATATGTTGGGTGGGGGTGGGGTTCAGGGCAGAGGGCCTGGGGGGTGTAGGGAGTGCAGGGAAGAAGACTGAGTGTGGAGGGGTGCAGGGCAGAGGGATGGGTGTGTGTGGGGGTTCAAGGGTCAGGGCAGAGGGCTGTGAGTATGGGGGCTCCAGGGCAGAATGCTGAGTGTGTGTGAGGGGTCAGGGCAGAGGGCTGGGCGGCTCATGGCAGGGGGCTGGAAGGGATACGCCCTGTTCCACCCCTTTCCCCAAGGCCCCGTCCCTACCTCTCTCTGTCTCCTCTATGGAGCTGTGTGCACTCTTCCGTGCTTCCCCTTCCCCCTCGCTAGGGCCATCAGCTGATTGGCGCAGGGACGAAAGAGGGCGGGGTAGGAACTCATCATACTGGGGGAAGAAGCGGGGGGAGGTGGAAGCTTGGCTGCCGCAGAAGAGAAAGTTACTCACCTTGCAGTAACTGAGGTTCTTCGAGATGTGTGTCCCTGTGGGTGCTTCACTCTAGGTGACGGTGCGTCCCGGCGCTGTCGATCGGAGATTTTCAGTAGCAGTGCCTGGTTGGGGCACACGTACCCAGATTGTATCTCCTCAGTTCCTTCTCTACCGTGGAGCATCATACTAGTACTCCAATGTAGAGGGGAGGAGGGCGGGGACACACATCTCGAAGAACCTCAGTTACTGCAAGGTGAGTAACTTTCTCTTCTTCTTCGACTGCTGTCCCTGTGGGTGCTCCACTCTAGGTGAATGTGTAGCAGTACCCACTATGGTTGGTGGGACTTTGGAGATGCGGCAGTGAGTACTGTAGATAGTAATGTATGGTCTACTATGGTGTCTGCTGTGGTGTCTTGCGTGAGAGCATAGCGTTTTGCAAACTTGTGTTCAGATGACCCCATAGCCGCTCTGCAGATGTCAGGAATGGGAACATTGTGCAGGAAGGCAACGGATGTCGACATGGCTCGAGTGGAATGATGCCTTCGGGCGGTTGAAGATTTTGCGCATGGTAACAGGATCTGATGCAGTCAGAGATCCACTTGGATGGACGTTGTTTAGAGATAGCCGTACCTTTCGATCTTTTGGTAATGGAAACAGAGTGGTGGGGACTTACGAAATGGTTTGGTCCTGTCTAAATAAAAGGCGATTTCGTTGAGAGTATGCAGGGTTGCCTCTTGCAGAGTCTTGTGAGGTTTGGGATAGAAAGTAGGTAAGTATATAGGTTGGTTGAGGTGGAAGGTCGATATCACCTTAGGAAGAAATTTAGGATGTGGTCTCAAAGTGATTTTGTCTTTGGAGAAGATAGTGTAGGGAAAGTGGGCCATCAGGGTGCTCATTTCACCAACTCTCCCTGCTGATGTTATGGCAACTAAGAAAGCCACCTTCGTGGACATATGAAGGTGAGGGGAGGTAGCCAAGGCCTCAAATGGAGGTTTCATGAGAGCATGAAGAACAAGGGTAAGATTCCATGCAGCTGCTGTTGGGTAAATTTCAGGGTGGAGATTTTGCAGGCCTGTGAGAAAGCGTTTTACGGTGGAGTGAGTAAAGAATGAATAACTGTCTAATAGGTCATGGAAGGTGGTAAGCGCCGCCAGGTGCTCTTTGATGGAGCTGAGCGAAAGTCCTTCCTGTTTTTGTTTCAGGAGGTAGTCTAGAATGTTAGGGAGGGTCACATTATTGAGTGCTAAGTGATTACATGAGCACCAGGGGGCGAAAACGCTTCCACTTCTGCAGGTAGGTTTTACGAGTGGAGTCTTTCCTACTGTGAGGAGGACATATTGGACTTGCTCGGAACAGGCTAGTTCATGGGTTTGGAACCATGAAGGAACCATGCTGTGAGGTGGAGTTTTTGGAGCTGGGGTGAAGAACCCGTCCGTTGTCCTGGGAAACGTGGTCTAGCCTGTTGGGGAGAGCCCGTGGGTGACGGGAGGATATGCAGAGTAGGTAGGGATACCACATCTGTCTTGGCCAAGCCGGGGCAATAAGGATGACCCAGGCCTTGCCGTCCGCAATCTTCCAAAGAACCCTGTGTAACAGAGGGATTGGTGGAAGGAGTACAGGAGGGAGTTGTTCCATGGGATGAGGAATGCATCTCCTAGGGATGCAGTCCCACTCTGGAGCAAAACGGAACATTTTTGATTCTAGGTTGTGGCAAAGAGATCTATTGACAAGCTTCCCCAGAGGGAGAAGAGCTGTTGGAGTACTGCGAGGTGCAGTTCCCATTCGCGTTGTGTCAGGAAGTGCCTGCTGAGTGCGTCGGCAGTAGTGTTGTGGCAGCCTGGTAGGTAGGAAATGATGATTTGTATTCGATGTCGTATGCACTAATTCCATAGTTGAATGGCTTCCATGCAAAGGGAATGTGATTGGGTTCCCTCTTGTCTGTTTATGTAGTACATGCATGCTATGTTGTCTTTTAAGGCCCAAAGAGATTTGTTCTTTCTGAGGGGAAGAAAGTGAAGGCATGCTCACCTCACTGCTCTGAGCTCTAAGAGATTTATATGTGTAGGTGCGTCTCTGATGTGGACCACCGGCCTTGTGCCCTGTGCCGCCCTAGATGCGCTCCCCAACCGATTAGGGAAGTGTCCGTGGTGAGCATGAGCGTTGGGGAACATTGCTGGAAGGAAACCCCTGTGCAGAGGTTTTCTGGACTTGTTTACCAATGCTGGGAAGCTATAACATTGGGAGGAGGAGTTAGCAGCATCCCTAAGGTGTGTCTGTTGGGTTTGAAATTGGAATTGAGCCAGCCCTGGAGACATCTCATGTGTAGCCTGGCATGGTGAACCATGAAGGCGGTGGCTGCCATGTGACCAAGGAGCTGTAGGCAAAGTCTTGCCTGTGTCCTGGGATGAATAGAGAGCGTGTGTTTGAGCTGCGTGATAGCGAGGAATCTGTGATATGGGAGCGAGGCCCTGCTCTGGATTGAGTCGAGATGAGCTCCGATGAACGTGATCTGTTGTTTAAGTGTCAGAGTGGATTTTTGGATGTTTATTTGGAGGCCTAGGCTGTGAAAGAGGGAGATGGTGAAACGGGTACCTTGAAGTGTCTCGCCATAGGAGTTGCCCTTGATAAGGCAATAGTCCAAATACGGGAACAGCGTGACCCCGTGTTTGCGGAGGTGAGCCACGACCACGGCTAGAGTCTTGGAAAAGACTCTCGGTGCTGTGGCGGGTCCGAAAGGAAGAACTCTGTATTGAAAATGGTCATGACCGATCGCGAATCATAGGAAGCATTTGTGAGCTGGATGAATTGATATATGGAAGTAAGCATGCTGTAGGTCAAGGGCTCTGAACCAGTTCCCTTGATCCAGTGCAGGTATTATTGTGCCCAGTTTGACCATCTTGAATCTTTGTATCCTCACGAATTTGTTCAGTCGGCCTAGATCTAGTATAGGCCTCCATCCTCCGGTCTTCTTCTGAATTAGAAAGTAATGGGAGTAGAAACCTGTCCCTTGATTTTGCGTTGGCACAGGTTCCATTGCACCTAGTTGCAGAAGATACACCACTTCTGTGCGAAGTAAGTGGTCGCAAGAAGGGTCCCTGAAGAGGGATGGGGAAAAGTAGGAGGGTAGGAGAAAGTTTGTCCTTATCAAAAGGGAGATCCTCCACTTTGGTCTGCAGTTTTTTGGGGATGCCAGATGCAGAGAGCCATGAGGATCTGCGCATAACCACAGCAGTTGCAGTTGTACAGGCTGCTGTGTCTGCCATGTTGGAGATGCCTGTAGGGCTGTTCTGGAAATCAGTTGGCCCTCAGACAGGATTGATTTCAAGTCTGCTCTCATATCCTCTGGAATGTAGGAGGCAAATTCAAAAATTTAGTGTAATTATCAAAGTCGTAACTGGCGAGGGGAGCAGAATAGTTTGCAATTCTGAAATGTAGTGTGGAGGACATATAAACCTTGCGGCCCAAGACATCCAGGCGTCTAAGGTCCCTGTCTTGCGAGGTGGGTCGATATTGTGACTGTTTCGTCCTCTGTGCAACTGCATCCATGACAAGGGAGTTCGGTGGTGGATGAAAAAATAGGAAGTCAGCGTCCTTAGCAGGGACATAGTATCTACGTTCGGCCTTTTTGCAAGTTGGTACTAAAGATGCTGGGGTTTGCCAGAGAGTGTCAGCCGGCTCCAGGAGTGCTTCGTTTATAGGGAGCGCGATTTTTGAGGGTGCAGACGGTTGAAGGATTCTGAGGAGTCTGTGTTGCATCTCCTGAACCTCTTGAAAGGGGATATCTTGACTGAGTGCCACCCTCCTGAAAGTTCTTGAAATTGTTTACAGTCATCCACGGCCCATGGAGGCGGAGGGCTCCTTCCAGGGCTAATGGAAAGTTAAAGATATGGTGCGTAACTTGCATACTCAGGAGGGGGTTCAGGCACCTTAGAAGTGGACGGAGCAGGAGATTGATGCACAGAAGGAGGATGACTAGTAGGAGGATGTTGCCGAGGGTGCCACTGAGGCCAAGGCATAGGGTAGGAGAACCCAGCTGTTGCCCATGGGGGGGCGAAGTAGGGGAGCTGAGGCTGGTGGCCTTGAGCCGTGACCTGAGGTGGCAGAGGTGCCTGTGGAGGAGAAGCAGGAGGGGAGAACTCCGCTTGTTGTTGTAAATCAAGTTCACCGTCAGTGAAACCAGTTCAGGTGGAGAGAGCAGTGGTTTAAAAAATGAGCCCTGTCTACGTAGGAGTGGAGAGTGAGGCTCAGGTGGCACTGAAAGGTCACATTGAATGAGAAACTGTTGCTCCTGCTCCCTGGGCTGAGCTGAGCCTGCTCTCTGCTCTAGCTCATTAGCAGGAGAAAGTGCAAGTGACAGTAGTGCTGCAGGCTGCTTGGAGGTGCCCTGCAGGGGGTCTGCTACTGGTGCCCGGAGGGGGGAGATGAACGTTGGCACCGAGACTTTCTCCCTGCAGGGGAGGATTGCACTGGTGGCATTATGGCTGTTTTTGGTGACGAGGAGAGGCGCGCTGCCGGGACCGCGGTTGTTTGCGGTGCTGAGGAGCAGCACGCTGCCGGCACCCCGGCCGTTTGTGGTGCTGAGGGGCAGCGTGCCGCCGGCAGCACGTCCGTTTGCAGTGCTGAGGGGCAGCGCGCCGCCAGCAGCGCGGCCGTTTGCGGGGCCCAGGAGGCGCGCGCTGCCGGCAGCGCGGCCGTTTGTGGGGCCCAGGAGGCGCGCGCTGCCGGCAGCGCGGCCGTTTGCGGGGCCCAGGAGGAGCGCGCTGCCGGCAGCGCGGCCGTTTGCGGGGCCCAGGAGGAGCGCGCTGCCGGCAGCGCGGCCGTTTGCGGGGCCCAGGAGGAGCGCGCTGCCGGCAGCGCGGCCGTTTGCGGGGCCCAGGAGGAGCGCGCTGCCGGCAGCGCGGCCGTTTGTGGGGCCCAGGAGGCGCGCGCTGCCGGCAGCGCGGCCGTTTGCGGGGCCCAGGAGGAGCGCGCTGCCGGCAGCGCGGCCGTTTGCGGGGCCCAGGAGGAGCGCGCTGCCGGCAGCGCGGCCGTTTGCGGTGCCGAGCGGACCGGAGCCACAAGGACCTTCCTGACATGGGAGGTCAGGTCTCTGCCTCTGCGCTCTGTCAGAGTTGCGGCTGAGGCATTAGAAAAAGCTGAGGCACCTGCCTTTGGTGCTGTCAGCACAGAGGGTAGGGATGTCGCGGGAGACCCCCTACCCTTGTTAAAGTCTCGCCTGTGAGACTGTTCTGCTTCTTGCCTCCGCTCCAGGGAGGGTGAAGCAACGCTGCCCACCGGTTCTGATCTGGCTGGGGCGTGTGTGGGAGCAGGTTTGACCTTTCCCATCTCCGAAAGCGGCTGTAAGGATTTTCCATCATCAGCATTTTGAGCCGCAGACCCCTGTCGCGACAAGCTCTTGACTTGAGGCTTGTGCAAGGGAGGCACTTCACACAGTATGAGTGCCCATCTGTCCGTGGCATGGATTCCTGACAGGAAATACGCCTTTTGAATCCTGAAGCTCCTGGCATTATAAATTAGAGATGGCCGAGAAGAGTGTCTCAACGGGAGACAAGCCTGAGGGATTTTTTCTTTTTTAAACTAAGTAACTAACTACACTAA
Organism: Gopherus evgoodei; assembly: GCF_007399415.2. Lineage (NCBI taxonomy): Eukaryota > Metazoa > Chordata > Testudines > Testudinidae > Gopherus > Gopherus evgoodei. The sequence continues at coordinate 295,402,117 of NC_044322.1, read as the reverse complement.
AGGAAGGGAAACAACTGGGATGTAACTAATAATTATTTCTATGTTCTTTGTTACTGTTTCCTATAGAGACCAGGGAAGAGAAGGTAGTACTGCCCCGAGTCCCGTCTTCAGCCGAGGACGGTTGAGAAGGAACTGAGGAGGGTGTGGGACGCATGCACTCAAGAAGATTCCAACTAGACGGGAGATACCATCTGGGTGCGTGCGCCCAAACCAGGCACTGCTACCAAAAATCTCCGATCGACAGCGCCGGGACGCACCATCACCTAGAGTGGAGCACCCACAGGAACAGCACTCAAAGAAGAACCAAGCTTCTGCCTGCGCAGGGGAGAGCGGTGGGGCTGAGTGCAGCTGGGGGCCGAGACCGAGGCAGGCAGCTGTGTGCCACTCAAAATTGGCTCACATGCCATGTTTGGCACACGTGCCGTAGGTTGCTGACCCCTGCTGTAGACAGACGTTGATCCAGACATTGATCCATGTAATGTAATCCCCATTTTAGGATTCTAGGGTGAAGTAGAGCCCTTTTTGTATTTATTATTAAATATCTGTCAAAACAATAAAGTAACAAGAAAATCTAGTCTTGAGAACAGACTGGAGAACTGTTGGCTCTTGAGAGAACTGTGTGTTTCCCTCACTTACAAGCCGAAGGTCAAGGGGGAAACTATTTCTTTTGCAAAGCCAATTATGTCCAATTCTGGGCAGCATGGTTATTGCAAAGATATAGTACTTAGGCCCATACACTGCAAAATCTTATCCATCCAGTTCTCCAATCTGGGAAGACTGCTTTAGAAATTCACAGAACTCCAAGTTGAAGTGAAGCATTCCATTTTAGGTCCTTCTTATTCCTTTTGGTTCTTAGATAAATCAAGTGAATTCACCTAGGCCAGTGGTTCTCAATGTGTGGCCTAATCAGCACAGAGCTGCGGCTCCTGTGACATTCTCAGGGCCATACAGATAGTATTGGATGCACCCCACAATGGTAAATAAGTTGAGAATCACTGATCTAGGCCCTCATATAGCTAACAAAACACTTTAATTGGACTACATAGTTGGTATTGCTTTGTATATAGCTAGGAAATCTAATTTCCTTTGCCTTCACTAACTGGCTCTTACTTCTTAAAGCATAGGAAAACAGATGTTTCCAAAGGTTCCTATCCTCTGTTTCTAGTAGCACTGACAAGCATATTTCTCTGTCAGAGAAATTATCAATTTCTGACCAGGAAACTGTGCCTTTGAGATATACTTTATAAGCTTTAGGAAGCAATAAGCCAAGGAAATCCCACAACATGATGTTTAATACATTGTTAGATGAGCATTCAGATATTCAGCATTCTCTGCTTCACTTTAACCAGGATGGATAGAAAACCTTGCAAACCCATTTCACTATTTAATAAAATTTATTTTTAAAGTCAAAAGAATTAACTCACTCAGACAAGAAGTCTGCATGATAGTAGTAATCAGAGAGTTTGTCCAAGAAAGAACGAGGTTCCAAGATAAACGTAGGCAGTACAACCTTGGAGAGGTCCATTCCTGGACGGACTTGTTTCAACAGCATCCAGATCAGGCTTTTGTTCTCCTCTGACACGGTTTCTGTTTGACAAGCTTCCCCTGCCTTCCACCAGGAAAAAATGTTGATGAAAAAGTAAAGACACAGTAACAGTTCAACATACTATATGAAAAAAACTACACACATTTGGGACAAATAATAAGTTTGGTTTAGGATACATGGTGGCTAGCCAACTACCTGCAGGAGTGTGGGAACTAGCCCCATTGGAGGCATTCTGAGAAGTTGCTACCTGATTAACACAGCATTTCAGATATGCTATATAGAATTTATTTTTTAGGAATTGGGTTTGCCCCAATAATTATATTACATTTTATATCAAGAGAGCCTTCTAGATGGGACCATGGTCAGAAGCCTGTTCCTTTCCCAGCCATCAACTATGTTTTTCCCTTTTCTCTCACACGCAGTGAATGCACCAGCCAGGAGCCATTGGTTACATTAATCAATTTCTCATTTTGAATGCTGATGAAGAATATGTCCATTTCACCTCCACCTTTTGATATGTCCAGCACTCTTCCATACACCTCCCTCCCTCTAGAAGCAGCAAGAGGATGCTCTCTCTTTCCCATCTACACATCTCCAGATGACTCTGCTAGACTAGGAGAAGAAAAGGAAGATATTTCTCCTTTCAAGAGTGTTTCAAGAAATGAAAGCAGGATTTTAGAAGAAGCCACCTTATTTCCAATTTAAAAAACCAAAAAGCTAGTAGTGGGTTTTGTCTAAAAGAAGTTCAACTATCTTTGGAGCAGAAATCGGTAACAGCAGCGTTAACAGACTAGAAATTAACATCATCTGACATCTTATTCATTCCCTGCTACTATGGAAAAAAAAAAGTCTCTAGCAGTGAACAGGAACACACGGGAGGCTCAAACAAGTCAGATTCAGAGTGTTACCATTTCAAATAGCACTGGTGATTTTTTTTATGGTGACTGCTACTTTTTAATCACACAAATGCTCAGGACATCAAAGGCAGGTGGAGCTTTGCCATGCAGAAGCTTCGTCAGAGCCATTATGAAGATCAACTTAACAAATTGTTAAATGATAGAAGGCAACAAGAGCAACCTCTGAGCCCTGCAAATCTTGTGGCTACTGGCCTTTCTGATTAAGTGGGAAACTAGAATGTAAAGAAACCTCTTTACTTCATTTAATAACTAAGTTTCTTGCCCTTTTCCTTGAGAAGAGAGCCTTGAAACCAAGCTAATGTAAACCAATCACTAAAAATGAAAGGACAAGCAGCTGGACTCCACTTCTGCTGCAGGAGGCACTTTGTGTAAAATCAGTCCCTTAAGTTTGGGGAGTATTCCAAAGTCCCTTGCTCAGCCACATGACTAGTGGTGAACAGGAATCTGTTAAATAGAAGCACGGGTGGCTTTAGGTATTTTGTTGCCCCAAGCATGGCAGGCAGGCTGCCTTCGGCGGCTTGCCTGCGGGAGGTCCGCCAAAGCCGCGGGACCGGCGGACCTCCCGCAGGCAAGCCGCCGAAGGCAACCTGCCTACCGCCCTACAGTGACCGGCAGAGCACTCCCCCCTGGCTTGCCGCCCCAGGCACGCGCTTGTCATGCTGGTGCCTGGAGCTGCCCCCGAATAGAGGGACATGAGGGGGAGCAGTCACACTTTCACAAGTCTCCTTAAAGTACTAAATCCAATACTGCAAGGCAACTTTCCAATGACATTTAATTTGATGTCTAAAACTCTTAAGTCAATTTGCTATCTGGAAATAAGGTAAATACTGCTAAGAGTACATTATTTACCTCTCCAAGTTCTTCATGAATCTGTTCCATATAAGTAGTTTCCCTGATAAGATCAACAGGTTCTGGATCAATGTAAGAGTCATCCTGTCGCTCTGATGTGTCAGTGTCACTTTCTTCACTTTTTCCCAGGCCATCATTATCAGACTCATCATGATCGTGATCATTTTCCTTATCAGATTTGTCAGAGTACACGTCTTGATCTTTAAAGTGATGCCTTTCAATTTCACTATCATTTAATCTACAACAAATACACAGAAAATAAATCTAAAATGTTGTGACAGTCCCTTTCCTTCAAATTGTCCACAACGATGAATAACATCCTCAAACCAACATCCGAAGAAGTGAGCTGTAGCCCACAAAAGCTTATGCTCAAATAAATGTGTTAGTCTCTAAGGTGCCCCAAGTACTCCTGTTCTTTTTGAGGATACAGACTAACATGGCTGCTACTCTGAAATCCTCCAATCAGGAACTTATTTAATGCAGGCGTGTCAATACCAATATCTGATAGCCATATTAAACGGATAGCACTGCAATAAGAAAGGATCACAAGGAAGAGCCTTCCTTGAAACTTTTATAGCAATCTGTTTGGTTTGCTTTTGCTTTGAACTATGAAGTTCATTACCAACCCTACAACAATTTTGTCCTCGTACAGGTTTTACCTTACAACCCTCACTATTTTGTGTATAAACAATATGTATGATTGATTGCCTAACAGTGACCTAGCTACTTTTAGTGGGTTTTAAAGACTGTTTATATTTGTATGATACATACATACATACACAGGTAGATCTATGGTCCAGTTAGCTTACATAGCTGAGAACTGCATTTCAAAAGTGTCAAGTGTTGGAGTAGCTACTGCATAACTTTAAAAGAAAGGCCAAGGGAAGACGTTTGCAAAATTCTATGAAATGCCATCTCACTAATGTTTCTCTGGGTAATAGCTGGGTGTCCAGCTGGAGGCAGATCATATATATTCGTTGAAAGGAGCCAGTAGAGTGAGGGCAGTACTTGTTCCATGAGTTCTCACGGGCTTATTTGATAATCTCTACACACACACACAATGGACTGGGCCATGAACCAAGGATTGACGCAACAGGCCTCCTCCTCCTCCTCCCAGTTTCACCCTAGTCTCAAGGGGTCCCCTCAGAGGCAACTGCACTGTATTTCTCCAAATGCAGGTCTTCACCCACTTCCCTGCATATAATGGCATAATGTTCAGCATCCTGCATTGGGGAGATGAGCAACAACACAATCCTCCCACAAAAGGAAGATAAGGGAGCAGAATTCTCATGACATGTCCTGGAGTAGATGGCAGAACTCTAACATCCTGCTCCAGGCTGCACATATGATGGCATTTTTCTCAGGTAGAGTTCTGATTCATGTGGTGGGAAAGGGAAAATTATGGAGATAAAGATTGATAATGGATGTATTCTTGGTTGTCACTATAAGCTTTTTGACCGCTTAAGTAGCTCCAATGAAGTTAACACTCAGAAACAAAGATTCCAGAAGTGAGGTGACATTCTGGGCAACAGAAATAAAGTGCACTCACGCTTGAGAGCAAGATTGTTTAAGTATCCTTCTCCAATGTGTGTGTTCTGGGAGTGCCTACTGTATACTCCCAAAACACACATACTAGAGTTCCAGCGCTCAGAGTTCTTCCAGTGTTGTATGTGTATCCTCTATCAACCAGATATATGATGAAAAAATCAGAGAAAAAATTTAAAAATAAATTTTACAGTAATGCCAGATTTTTAAAGGCATTTAGGCCTTGCTATGTTCAGCACTGCGATCTCTTAACCAACTTAGGAACCTAAGCTTCATTTTCAAAAGGGATTTAGGTGCTTAGGCGCCTAAATCCACCAATTACCTTTAAAAATCTGGGCCTAAATCCCTTTCGAAAATCAGTTAGGTGTTGCAATGCTGAGTGCAACTACACCTAAATACCTTTAAATATCTGGGCCTAAATTCTTTTGAAGCAGACTCTGTCCATGCCCTCCTTTGTGTTCTGTATAAAACTTAAGATTCTCCATGTTCAAAAATAAGAGCCTTGCTGTTTGGAAATACCACTGATCTATTTTGGTTGTTTAAGACTTTATTTCCAACCAGTTTATTGTATCATCTTCCTGGAATCTTTGTCCCAAAGCATCTTCAGCCCTGAATCATGTCTAGGAAGTTATTGTACACTGAGTGTTAGAGGCAACATGAGAAATTTTGCCTTTTGGTTTTTGGCATACAGCTTTTGTACTCCATCATTCACTTTTGAAAATGAGGGTATATATCAGTCTGGTCACCCAAAAAGTTGAGCGTTGGTCAAAGTGTATCAATGACTTTATAATATTATTGTTCAAATTACCACCTATAGTACAAAAGCCAAAAATCTAGCAATTTATGTCAGATGAATTAAACTTTTGACCTTCAGATGAAGCAACCCAAAGGGTAGTGAGAGGGCTCCAAGAGGGATTAAACAGCAGTATTTCAGCAATTGGAGTCCACATTTACTGCCTATTTTTGAACACAGGACTGTGCGCATTTTGGAGAAAATGAAATAAGTTCTCTAGAAAACAATGGATGTGAGAAACTTGGTTAAAGGAAACGAAGGTTCCTTACCTGTAACAAGAGTTCTTTGGGATGCCTCTGCATATTCACACTTACTTGTGCTGTGCCACCTTGTGGTACCTTGCAGTAGAACCATCTTCTAGCAATGCCAGCTAGAGCAGTCTTGCGCCCCACCCCTCATTTTCATGTCGCACTCAGGGTGAGACTACATAGGAGCGGAGCACCCTCACCACCTCAGTTCCTTCCACTGGAAAGACAGAGATACACAAAAATAAGTACTCTGAGAGGGGAAGGCAGTTGGGAAGTGTGAATATACAGAGCCATTTCGAAGAACTCCAGTTACTGAAAAGTAACCTCAATTTCTTCTTCAAGTAGCTTTGCATATTCCCCAACTATGAGATAGATTGTTGCTGCCTCCAGATGAGTTTCAGAACACCTGATCAGAGTCCTACTTGAATAGAGACTAAAGCACTGCTCTGACAAATCCAGAGTATAGTGCTTAGTGACAATCTGCACTGAAGTCCAGGTTGCAGATTTGCAAATTTCATCAACTGGCATCTGCCTAAAATAGGCAAAGGAAGAAGCCACAACTCTGGTGGAATGTGGTCAAATCACAACAGGCACTGGAACTTTTACTAGCATGTAGCATTCAGCACTACATTGTGTAATTCACCAAGAACTAGTCTAGGAAGAAATCTTATACACCATTTGTTTTTTGGCATAAGACACAAACAAGCTAGGATTTACAGAAACTTTTAGTCCTGTCCAAGTAATGGGCGAGGGACTTTTGGGCATGGAAAGTACATAGGACAGAGTCTCTTTTCTTAGAGTGCAGCCTATGGAAAAGAACTGGCAAATTAATGTGGAAATCAGACACATTAGTTAAGAATCTGAGGTCAGGTCTGAGAACTAACTTGTCCTTAGGGAAAGAAGTGAAAAGTGGGTCAGCCATAAGGGCTTTCAGTTCACTCACTCTCCTTGTGATGGCAATAACGAAACCCGTATTGATAGATAAGAAGTAGAAAAAACATTAAGCCAAGGGTTTGAAAGGTTTCACCAGCACGGCCAACACCAAAATGAAGTCCCAAGAAGAGACAGGTTCCTCAATGGGGATACACATTTGATAAACCTTTCATAAATCTTTTAATCAAACAATGAACAGTGATCTACCAACAACTAGATTGTGATACACAGAGATGGCTGCCAAGTCAACTTTTAACAGTGAGTTAGATAATCCCTGATTCTTTCAGTATTCCAGATCACAAGGCACAGAAGCTGATATGGGGGTGATAAATAGAGATATGCCTGAAATCTGGACTACATTAGACATTAACAGTTTCTAGTGGATTGTTTTCTACAATTAACTAGTATATCCTGAAGATGAAGAATATGGATTGCTCAGGAGCAGAAAGAGTCAAAAGTCCGATCGCCCACTCCATCAGGTGAAGAGACTGAGTCCAGATGAAAGCTCCTGCCCTCCGGGTAGGACAGTAAAACTGGAGATCAGGGAAGACACACAAAAACTCCATTACACAGTGGAAGGAGATTGGTAAACAACAGCTGACATGGTCAACCTGGTGCAATTAGTATCATCCGCACTACTGTTTCGATCAACAGAAAAGTGGGAAAAAGCATACATCAAGCCTTTCCCCGCCAGTGGAAAAGGAAGGAATCCAACAGGGACTGACTGTCCTTGCCCACTCTGGAACAAAGGAGGAAACACTTTTTGTTGACTCTTGCTGTGAATAGCTCCACATCTGGTTGACTCCAACTGGAGAATACAGTCCGAACCAACTGAGCCTTCATGGACCATTCGTGAATCTGGGAGGTGCCTCTGCTAAGATGATCTGCTGTTCCCTGCTACATGTAGAGACACAGACTAACGTCACAATGAATACTGCAGAAATTACAAAATACATACCACACTCCAGAAACAGCTGACCAGCAGCATAAACACTGATTGCATAGCGAATTAAGGGAAGTGGTCTTGTTTAATACGACATGACCCAAGCCAGCAAAATTCGGAGGATATTCCCTGGCTGAAAGGGTGATCAGACCTCTCAGCTGACATGCGGGAGCTCCTCCCAATTCTGGCATGAGACATAGTTTTGTCTGGGGGCTTTTACTCGTGTCAGTCTCAGATTGGTTCCCTTTTACGTGTGTTGATACCGGATTGGCTCCCTAGCTCCTTCGCCTTCCAGGTTCCGAGCAGGAACCCCCTACGTCAGCAGAAGCTGTACTTGGCAAGCACATTACTTCTTTGTTTGAGACATGCTTACATGTCTGTATACGGCTCACAGGGTACACCCAGCACGCTAGGGTTATGCACACGACACCTTGGGGCTTTCCTGTCCTTTAAGGAACAAGAATCTGACCCAAAATGGAGACCGTCTTGTCCTTTTACCAAAACAAAATGGCTATGGACTGACAATTGGCCATAAAGAACCCATGTTTAAGCGTGCACTTTAGGGTTGCAACAATCTGCTGTTCCCCGCTATATGTAGAGAGACAGACTAACGTCACAATGAATACACCAATCCCACAGATTTATTGCCTTTCCACACAGGAGAAAGGATCCTTGCTGATGTAATACATCACTGATGTACTGTCCATTACCACCCACGTAACGGAACAATCTGAGAGCCAGAGGAACAGTTCTTAATTTCAACATGTAAATGTGCAGGATTCTCTGCTAAAAAGACCAGTGCCCTTGAACTGTCAAATGGTTCAGATACACCCTTCCCATATGCCCAGCCCTTGGTTGATGCGTCTGAAGTCACTATCCAGGTTGGACCCATACACCCCTGAGCACATCTGTTCTGACTGACCACCAGTCTAGGGACACTATCATCCTCTAAGGCATGGGTATCAACAACTGAAGACTGTCTCAACTTAGTCTGTAGACCAAGGCATCTACTGCCGCATAGATCTCATTCTCAAACAGGCAAACAGCGTCACATAGTAGTGGCTACCATAAGACCCAAGAAAAACTTTACTCTCTGGATCTTTAACAAATATTGACTTGTTTTGATAAATCTATACTCTGGCAGAAAAGCTCTCCCCTCTATGGAGTCTAGTATAGCGCCTATAAAAAGGATCTTTTGTGAAGGGCAGAAAATCGACTTTGGGTGGAGAAAGAACCCTAAATCTGAAAAGAGATTAGTCATGAAGACTATTTAACAGATCTTCATTTGCAGAAGCCTTCAGTAGCCAGTCATCTAAACAAGGGTTAACAAAAATACCCTGATTCCTCAGATGAGCCCCCACAACAGAGAGACACATTTTGTAAAAACTCTGCCAGTCTCTGCATTCTTCCTCTATCTCCTTCTTGGTAAAAATCTAGATTTGGAATAGAGTGAGCCAGGGACAACAGAACTTGCAGAAGATATAAGGAGCCAGCTTTTTGTGAAGATCCTGTAGGGGTCGTAGGAGGAGGGAGCATAAGAGGATCTGTGCAAGGGACCTTGATGCCCTCTAGCCTCCTCCTCCTGACAGTGGAAAAGATGATAATCTTCGAGTTGGGGAAACATGCCTCCTCTAAGAGCTCTTGCATTTCACTCTTGGATCAGACGTGCAGCGGCATCACAAGGTGAACCTAGGCTGCCATGATGATTGAACTCTCTGGAACTGAGGATGTAGATGGAACCAAAATGGGAGCCAAAATGGGAACCAAACTACAGATCTGAAGATTGAGATGATATCAAATCCAGTGTTACATGCAAGTCCATCTCCCTTGCTACTGACGCAAAAGGCTGAACAAGTCTGCGTTCTGCAGCCGTAGTGCCCTGATCTGAATCAGATGGATCTGACAGCTCTGATGCCTGTGCCAAGAACCAGAATTGCTCACTGTGGCCACTTTGTCTTTATGACCCTCTCTCTTCAGTGTCATTACTGTCAGCACCAAAGGCACTACCTACCCTGGTTCTGGCACACCAATGGACTCCATCTTCCTACATCTGTAAGTGGACTTTGAAGCTGATCCTAGTCCTACCACCACATGAGTTCCTTCAGGATTAGAAAGGTGTGAGGACAAAGTATGGCACCAGTAAGGGTGGAGCAACAGTCTTGGCCTCTCTTCCGGAACTGGGCAGTGTTATCCGATCACATGGCCCTCAGTTTGGTCATGTGTCATCTCAGAATCTTAACTGAGGAAGCCACAGGGATTGGGTCTGGTCCCAACTCAGGATGCAGCCTCTTGGAATCCTTCGGTCCTTTGTTGGAGGGAACAACAGAGGCAGAGACTGGCCTTTGCAACCTTGGATTGGAGGATTGCTCAGAACCAGAGGATCTGGCTTTGAAAGCTTCTTTCCACAGTAGGCGCTGCAGGTAAGTCTCCCTGTCCTTGTGGGCTCTGGGAGTAAAGGTCCTACAAATCAAACAATCAAAAGACAAATGTCTTTCTCCCAAGCACTTAAGGCACTGCACAAGGTCGTTGTGTACCGGGAAGACAGTTAGGCAGGAAATGCACCTCTTAAAACCCAGCTTCTTCACTTCTACCATATCACAGAACTGAAAAAGAAACACTGACTAAATCAACAGTAACTATCTAAGAAGAAAAAAACCCAGCTCTGAAGAGACCAGAGAGGTTCACATATGTTTGTGGCATGTGGTTGGAAGGGACTGAGGTGGTGAGGGTGTTCCACCCTCTATACAGCCTTGCTTTTGACATGGTGTGACATTGGGGGGGTTGAGGGAGGCACAAGAGTGCCCCAGCTAATACTGCTATAAGATGGTTCTACCACAAGGCACCATAAGGAAACACAGTACCCATAAGTAAGAATAAACAGGGCTACTTGAATATCATCAAGTAAAGAATCCACATCTGCACAGTTTAAACGTTACATTTTAAAAAAATACACAATTACAGATCTTTAAGGGGCATTAGGAGGCAAAAGGAATTCCAGTCTTAAGGTTTCCACTTTGATATTACCATTTCAAATTCAAAGATCTGCCTAAATGATTTAAGAGTTTTACACCGGTTTTAGTAACTTTCTTAAAAGAATAAAATTAAGGGCTTGATTACTTACGGAAAGCTTTCTGCACTGTGTAAGTTGTTAGCACGCAATAAGCCATAGAGAGAAACCTGTGTGCTCTCTGCTGAAGAGTTCAAGTCATGCTCTTTACCTTCTCTAATCATCGTACGTTTAAGCAGACCCGAACATTTCAAAGCCAGTTCCAAAGCATCCATCCAACACCTGCCTAAAGATAGATGCTTGTTAGTAATGGAATTTTATATTGTTCATTTCACAATGATGAGTTATTTTGGGCCCCCCATACCTTACCTTTGAAAGGCACATACTAGAATAATAAATGCACACTTACTCCACAGACGTTAGGTGACTTGGATTTTAATATCATTCCAGACCTAAAATATAAAAATAACGTACTCCCTGTCTAGATGTGAAAGGGACTCCAAGGTAGGACTGGCAAGGTCATAGACCAGAACATTATAACTAAGGCTATGATTATGTCACAGAGGTCACAGAATCCATGACTTCCAGAGACCCCTGTGACATTTTCTGCTTCAGCCCCAGGGCCGGAGCTGTCAGCCAGTAGGGGCCCCAGAGCTCTCAGCTGCCAGCCCCCGAGCTCTGAGCCACGGTGGGGGACCCTGCAGGTCTGAGCCACCGGCCCCAGACCTCCAAACCTCTGTGAGGTGGTGGAGATTCTAGAGCTCCCAGCCGCTGCGAGCGAGAGCAGCGATGGGTGATGTTGCGATGGTGCCAAATTATTATTGTGAATTACTGTGATTGATATGAATGAATGTGGTGAACATGAGTATTGTATGGCTTGGTATGTTTGAACTGGCTAGAGGATTCTGGGAGCAGGGCTCTCTTAACATCAGACCATTTGTAAGGAAATTTACTGAGTGTGCTGAAATTGCACTTGAATTGTTAATCAGAGGCTCTATCTGTGTGTGTTTCAGCTTGGAACTCTGGTCATGTCAGCGGATGGCCAGCTCACAAAAGTAAAGAAAATGCAGAAGACACGCTATCAGTGAGCTTGGTACTGAATGACCAGGGTCAAAATGACCCTTTAAGATGGCACCACACTAAGAGCTCAAGTGAGTGATTGATGAGAGGGTAAACGTCAACTAATCTTTGGACTGTGTCTATTTTGCAGTCCCCTTTAAAATGTTAATTAGAAAAACCAGTAATGAAACACCCACAGGGCATATTTCTGGGACATGACTCCTTTGACAGCAACGTGTATAAATGTTAAGGATACCATACATGCAGAGTTAATTAGTTAGTTAGCTCTCCAATTAACATCTGAACAGGTCTGTGACGCTGTAAGATAGAGGGTCTTAGGGTAGCCAACACTCTGCTACAAGGGATGTCTGTGGGACTTTTGAACCAGAGGGCCTCGGAGTAACCAAGTACTTGAAAAGAGAAGAGAGAAGTCTCTATCTAGGACTGGTAGCTCTACCTGCTTTGTTTGCCAGTCAGGATACGGTGTAGGGCCAAGATAGTTATTGAGGGTTTATGCTTGGGGAATTAAGGCTTATTAGGAGGACGTATTACATAACCTTTTATTGCTTGTGTGAGTCTCTCTCAAATAAGTTGCTGTACATGAGCAAATTGAACCTCAATTTTCACTGGTACCGGTAACAATCTGCCCAGCCATGGACCATTAAAGATCCGTTTCAACAGGCGATGGACCCCCGCCCCCATTTTGTCACAGTTATTTTTAGTAAGAGTCATGGACAGGTCATGGGCTTCCATGAATTTTTAACACACAAAAAGTATCCGAGACAAAATCTTAGCCTTGGTTTTAAACGAAGAAGCCACAGCAGATATATCTTTTCCCTGATAGAGGCAGACTGCCACCTCCCTTCTTTGCCTGCCAATGGATGCAGACACTCACTCTTCATCTCCAACCTTCCACCTCATTCAGAAGGACATTATCCTCCTGCTCCCCTGACCTAATATGCACTTTAAGCAGTTAGAAAATGTTACTATATTGAAAGCATTTATTTTGCTCTCTAGTATTTCTCTGTTCTATCAAACTCAACTTTCAAGCATGGAGTGTCAATTGTACTGAATTCTCCTTCCCTGTTTGCAATATTTTTGTTCCTTACTATGAATATGTAAAACTTCAGTACTTTCTTAAAGGCATCTTCTTACAAAAACACATCAGCAAATGTCCAATTCCATTCTTTACACATACTTACGTTTTAAGTTTACAATTATACCGAGGAAACGTTTTCACCATGTAGTCCACAATAACACCACCCTTTTCCCTCTGACTAAATAATTCAGACCCCAGCTAATGTTTGATTAGTTCAAATTATTCCTGCCAATGTACCATTTCTCCATTCACAGCAATGACCTTTATCTGCTATTGTGCTTTGTCACCTAACTTTATTAGATTTCTCTGCTGTTCCCTACAGCCTTCTCTAGTTTTGGCTAACGTAAATAATTCTGTCACATGCAAAATTTGCCCTTCAATTTGGTAATGCTCTGAAAAAGGGATCAACCACCAACCAGTCCTAGAACAGAACCTTGGGGCGTCCAGTCATTAACTTTTTGCCATCTTGAAAACTGACCATTTATTGCTCCTCTGTTTTCTGTCTGTTTTGTTGATACACCCAAAGAACTCTAATAGATTAAACCAAAGATCATAGTTGAAAGATCACAGAAAAACCTGTGGTTTTTTTCAATGTAATACTTTATGTATAGCCACCTTTACTATTTCCCATGTTTGGTTAATTTTCTGGGATCTTTCAATAGCAAAAAGGGAGCAAAAAGCATTTTGAAAAATAAGAATTTGATCATAAAACCAAATAAACTGAAAGCAAACTTAGGACAACTATGTCATGAAATTACCATTCATTTCTTGAAATTTACTAGATTTTAAGTTGGCCATAATCCTTTCAACAATAAGACCTGTATAAAATGTATACTGCAGTGCTAAGTTAATTAACTAGTGCAGTTGAATAGCAGCTGCTCACCAAAGTTACACAACAGTCTTTTGAAATTCTTTCTAATTTAGAATCTTCCAAGATATTTGGCATTTAATATGGACTAACACCTCTTCTACAAGACAGTTTTGTTAGTCTCTTAAGTAGGTTCAAATGTTTAGTTCAAAGGAGTCAACATTTATAACTACTAAAATTTTGCAAAGTTACTTCATGATATGAAATAAAAATGTTTGCATTACAGCTATCTAATATACTGGGTTAATAAAAAGAGCACGTTCAATTGAACTACGGATCTGCAAATATGATGCTCTTACACACTGTACAAGAGAAATGGAATAATTTGAATCTCTAATAAGCAAGCACTTTAAAAATGAAAAATAAAAACTAAACAAGAAATTTACTTACCGTCTGATTCTGAAGCTGCTCGGATGATCAAATAACTGCCGGGTAATGGCTGAGTTATAGAACCAACCGCTTCACCTTTAGGACCCTAGAAATATATGAATACAACACCCGTAAACATTATTTTGAATCAGCTGTTTCATGCTTCTTTGTTGTAATAACAAGCTAATTACAATCGGGCAGCTCTAGACATTTAGCCGCCTCAAGCATGGCGGCATGCCGAAGGGGGCACTCTGCCTGTTGCTGGTCTCGCGGCTCCAGCGGACCCTCCGCAGGCATGCCGCTCAAGGCTGCCTGCCTGCTGCCCTCCCGGGGACCAGCAGAGCGCCCCCCGTGGCATGCTGCCCCAAGCATGTGCTTGGCGTGCTGGGGCCTGGAACCGCCTCTGATTACAATGCAGGAAGCTCTAATGTCACTCACAGCAACAACTAATGAAGATATGGTTCTGTAGATGAGTTGCCTCCTTTCATTGGATTTTCCTCTTCAGACACTTATTTTAAATGGGGTTGAGTTGAGAACCACACTTTAAAGAGAAAGGTCTTCAGATTAATTTTAAAAAACAAACTGGAATAAACTGGAGGCTTTAGTTGGCTGTGGCAAATAACTTCTATGACCTGATCTGTCAGCAGCACCCTGTGCGCTTTTACCTTGTTTCCTTGCCTCCTCCCTGAAGTTAGGTTACGGTGGAGGTACCTTCCTCCCCTCCAGAACCAGACTTATGAGTAGGTGGCAAGGTTCCTAACTGTCCTAGGTACTTCTATGACTCCCCTCACTGTAGATTCCAAGTGCCTTCTGCAAGAGGAATCAGTAGGAGAGTGTGCCACTCTGTCTCCAAACAGGACGCGATGGCAAAGGATGCAAAGCTCCAGATATAGATCTCAAATTAAATTTAGGGCTGTTGATTAATCGCAATTAACTCATGCGATTAACTCAAAAAACCCAATCATGATTACAAAAATTAATCGTGATTAATTGCAGTTTTAATTGCATTGTTTAACAATAGAATACCAACTGAAATGTATTAAATATTTTAGGATGTTTTTCTACATTTTTAAATATATTGATTTCAATTACAACACAGTATACAAAGTTGACGTGCTCACTTTGTATTCTTTTTTATTGCAAATATTTGCGCTGCAAAAATGGCAAACGAGAGTATTTTTCAATTCACCTCATACAAGTACTTTATCATGTAAGTGCAACCTACAAATGTAGATTTTTTTTTGTTACATAACTACGCTCAAAAACAAAACATAAAATTTTAGAGCCTACAAGTCCACTCAGTCCTACTTCTTGTCTAGACAACTGCTGAGACAAACAAGTTTGTTAACATTTATGGGAGATAATGCTGGCTGCTTCCTATTTACAATGTCACCTGAAAGTGAGAACAGGCATTTGCATGGCACTTTTGTAGCCGGCAATGCAAGGTATTTACATGCCAGATATGCTAAACATTTGTATTCCCCTTCATGCTTTGGCCACCGTTCCAGAGGACATGCTTCCATGCTGATGATGCTCGTTAAAAAAAAATGCATTAATTAAATTTCTGACTGAACTCCTTGGGGGAGAATTGTATGTTCTCCTACTCTGTTTTACCTGCATTCTGCCATATATTTCATGTTATATCAGTCTCAGATGACGACCCAGCACGTTAAGAACACTTTCACTACAGATCTGACAAAACACAAAGAAGGTACCCATGTGAGATTTCTAAAGATACCTACATCACTCGACCCAAGGTTTAAGAATCTGAAGTGCCTTCCAAAATCTGAAAGGGATCAGGTGTAGAGCATGCTTTCAGAAGTCTCAGATGTGAAAACTACAGAACCCGAACCACCAAAAGAGAAAATCAACCCTTCTTCTGGTGGCATCTGACTTAGATGATGAAAATGAACATGCGTCGTCCACACTGCTCTGGAAGGTTGTCAAGCAGAACCCCTTATCAGCATGGATGCACGGTTGAAGCATGAAGGGACATATGAATATTTAGTGCATATGGCACAAATATCTTGCAACGCCGGCTACAACAATGCCATGCGAATGCCTGTTCTTCAAGCTGTGTGGTCCCCCTCTATATTTCATTTCCCTCCCTCTTTCCTCTCTGTTTTGGATCTTCTCTGATTTGCAGGAGAGAGAGAAATGGAGAGATGGTTGGTCTGCCCCACCCTTTATGCCCTCAGATGGAGGCTCGAAGTGAGCCAAGACACATGCATGGACCAACTGACCTATTTTCAAATTCTCCAGCTCCGGGCACATAGTGCACATGCATAACCCACAATGGAATACAGATAGGGACTGTACATCTCTAAAAACCTCCATTACAGGCCACTAACTTCCTCTTCACTTGCTTTTGTTCAAAACTTCTTGCTTTTACATTCCTTCTTCTAGTTTACCAGTTTCCCATTAGATTCATTGGGCGAAGTCCACCCCGCAACACCCAAACAGGTTTTCTTATCAATTAGGCTGATTGACAGTAGATTTAACTGCAAAACAACCATGACTGCAAACCCCTTTACCTATCGGTTGTCTTAAAATTCCTCTAAAGATACCTACGTAGAGTGTGCATTTGAGTGGTGTTTTCAGTCTTTTATCCTTGAAGCACACTTGACAGAATAGAAATATCTGTAGGAATAGCACTGTTTAAAAATTCCAGTTGTTTAAAACATTTGTTTAGAGTTTATTTAGGTCTGTCAAGTGATTAAAAAAATTAATCGTGATTAATTGCACTGTTAATAATATAATACCATTTATTTAAATAGTTTTGGATATTTTCTACATTTTCAATATATTGATTTCAATTACAAAACAGAATATGAAGTGTACAGTGCTCATTTTATATTAATTTTTATTACAAATATTTGCACTGAAAAAAAATTTTTTTCAATTCACCTTATACAAGTATTGTAGTGCAATCTCTTTATCCTGAATGTTGAACTTACAAATATAGAATTAAGTACAAAAAAAATTGCCTTCAAAAATAAAATAATGTAAAACTTTAGAGCCTACAAGTCCACTTAGTCCTGCTTCTTGTTCAGCCAGTCACTCAGACAAACAAGTTTATTTACATTTGCAAGTGATAATGCTGCCCACTTCTTGTTTACAATGTCACCTGAAAGTGAGAACCTCTATTACAGGTCAGTAACTTCCTCCTCTTCTTTGAGTGATGGTTCCTATTGTATTACACCGTGGGTGACTCACAAGCACTACTGAAGTAGGAGGAAGGTGTGAGGATGTAGACCAGGGGTCTCAAACTCAAATGACCACAAGGGCCACATGAGGGCTAGTTCATTGGCCTGAGGGCCGCATCACTAACACACACACTCCTCACTGCCCCCAGCCCTGTCCCTACTTACCCCTTCCATTAGGCCTCACCTCTTCCCATCCCTTCCCTGCCCCCATTCCAACCCCTTTCCTGAAGTCTCCCATCCCAACTCCACCCCCTCCCTGCCCCCAGAGAGTGCATGAGGAGTTTGGCAGGGGCTCAGGGCAGGGAGTTGAGGTGCAGAAGGGGTGTGGGGTGCAGGCAGAGTGCTCAGGGCAGAGTGTTGGGGTGTGGGGTGCAGCAGGGGGCTCAGGGCAGGGGGTTGAGGTGCAGAAGGGGTGTGTGGTGCAGGCAGAGGGCTCAGGGTAGGGAATTGGGGTGCAGCAGGGGGTTTAGGTTCAGGCAGGGGGCTCAGGGCCGGGGGTGTGGGATGCATCAGGGGCTCAGGGAAGGGGGTTGAGGTGCAGGCAGGGGGCTCAGGGCAGGGGGCTGGGGTGCAGGAGGGCTTCGGTTTCCAGGGTGGCAGCGGCTTGAGGGGGGCAATCCTGAGGCTGTAGTTTGCCCACCCCTGGCCTGGAGGTAGGCCTGGGGTGGGGGGGCAGCAGCGTGGGCCGCTTGGCAGGCCACAGGAAATAGCCCTGTGGGCTGCGTGTTTGAGACCCCTGATGTAGACGGTGGACCTGAGTGGAGGATTGCAGTCCCAAAGGAAGTATCAGTAGAGGAGTCCTGCACCTGGGCATAATGTCTTGCAAATGCATGAACAGTGCCTCAAGTGGCCACTTTACAGATATCAAGGAAAGGCACCTTCTGAAATAGTTGCTGCTTGTAAAACAATTGAAACTGATGTGATTATATGGCGTACAATCCTCTCAGAAGTAACATTTTCTAATGGAATCCTTCTTAATATTAGAAAGAATGTCTCTCAAGGCTGGGTTAGGTTCACTCCCCAACTGAACATTCTAACAATGATACCCATCCAAATATCAAGCCTTGAGGTGGAACGGACACAAATCAGGGTGCTCGATCTTGCTGTTCCAATGGGTCAGGAGCTCAGGAAACACTGGGAGGATGATTAGTACCCGGGATGACATGTGTAGGAGGATGGGAAACTAGAACTATTGGGGACAGTAAGGGAAGATCAAGATGACCTCTGCCCTGCCAGATTTTGCATAAAACTTGTGGTAGAAGCGGTAGCAGAGGAAAGGCATAATTGAACTGATCCCACCAAGGAAGAAGCAGGGCATCACCCTGGGAATAGATGTGAGGAGTTCCCCCGGGGTGCCACCTGGAACTGGGGTACCACTGAGCCCTCTGATCCAACAGCCTGGCCTCTTTTCCCACTGGGCTGCTGTGACAAGCTGCAGACCTACTCCTGGTCCTACACTTCCTCCAGCATTCACACAGGTAGGGACACACTCAGCTGCTATTATATGCAGGCTCTCTGACCAGCCACTGCATAAACCAAGAAAAGAGAGGCTACAGCCAAAATAACCACCAGCTTCCCAGACTAGGACCCCAGAGCTGTAGCATCCTGAACTGGTCAATACCCTGACCAGTATGAATTTATTATCCAGTTCGCCTCCCCCTCAATGTGGAGAGGAAATGCAACAAGCCTATGTTAAACCAAGCTGAGATTGGTTTAAACATGGGATTGTAGATGCCAACATGACCATGTGAAATCTGAGTTTGCAAACGATGTGATCGAAATGGCAGTGGTCGAGGACTGTCTCCAACCACCCTTGTTTTGGGTACCAGGAAGCAAGTTGAGTAAAACCTGCTCCCTTGGTATTGAGAAGGGACGTGTTCTATCGCTTCTCGCCCCAATAGGGAGTCCATCTCTTGTTTAAGAATATTCTCATGAAAGTGGTCCCCAGAGGCAGTACTGAGTAGAGGGTTTTAGAGGAGGTAGGGATGCAAACTGTATCAAACTGTAAATAGTTTTAACAATTTTTACAAAGCTAAATCTAATTCTTATTTTTTAGGATGAAGCTGAAGCTACAGACACTGGAGGTTCCGAAGCAGACCACAATGTGGTGAGAAGTAACAGGAGAGACGGTCGGTATGCCCCATCCTTTATCCCCTCAGATGGAGGCACGAAGTGAGCCAGGGTGCACGTAAGGGTGTCGATAGACATTACTTGCAAATTCTCCAGCTCTGGGTGCTTGATGCACATGTGTAAACCACAGTGGAATATAACAATCACTCAAAGATGACGACAGTGACTTTTAGAAGCTATAATATGGAACAGTCAGTGTTAAAGAAACAATGTACACAGGCTAGTGCTAGTTTCAACCACAGCCAGGAATTTCTGAACTCCTATTACAGAGATTAAAAACAAGAACTGTTCCCCAAGAGAAAGTGCTCAGAATTGAGACAAAAGGTATTGGTGGGTCTATGAAGAGTATTTTTGGCAAGAAGGACATCATAAGATACGGAGTTACCAGTCAGACTGTGAAAGAAACCACACAGTTTTTTATGCAGGAAGAACTGTCAATCCTCCAAGTATAGATCACCACAGATCCTAGATGTTATGAGCAATATGAGTATGTGATCTAGAAAATGCCTTAACTATGGGGAAGGATATTGTGGTAATGTGTAAAATCTTAAGGTGGCAAGACTACAGTCTGAGGCCAGAAGTCTGTCAGTGAGACAAGTTACCTGGACTCTAATTTGGGTTATACTAGATACATTAATTACTCTGTACCAGACTACTATCGTTCAGGGATAAAGACTGGACTGTTGGTATGAAAAAGGTGGTGATATGCTTAGATGCTCAGGCAAAGTACAATGAGTAAAACTGAACGAGTAATTTGCAGTGAATAACTGAACAAATCAACTTTTTTGATAATTGCTTGTAAATTATGATTTTCTATAATGTATCAGTTTTCTGAAAACATTAGATACTTTTTAAAAACGTACTGATTGATTGCAAATAGTTTTGAGAGTCGTTGATATTCACTGTTGCAGATGTGTTGGTTAGTTGCGATCGGAGAGAAGTTACACTGTATTGTTCCTGTTCCCTAACTGGATGATAGAATGTTGGGAATCATTCAGAAAGGGATAGATAAGACAGAAAATATTATATTGCCTCTATATAAATCACGGTACGCCCACATGTTGAATACTGCATGCAGATATGGTCGTCCCATCTCAAAAAAGATGCATTAGAATTGGAAAAGGTTCAGAAAAGGGCAACAAATTATTAGGGGTATGGAATGGCTGCCAAATGAGGAGAGATTAATAAGACTGGGATCTTTCATCTTGGAAAAGAGATGACTAAGAGGAGATATGATAGAGGCCTATAAAATCATGGCTGGTGTGGAGAAAGTAAATAAAGAAGTGTTATTTACTCCTCATAACACAAGAACTAGGGGTCACCAAATGAAATTAATAGGCAGCAGGTTTAAAACAAACAAAAGGAAGGAGTTCTTCACACAACACACAGTCAACTTGTGGAACTCTTTATGAGAGGATGTTGTGAAGGCCAAGACTATAACAGATTTCCAAAAACCCTAGATAAATTCACGGAGGATAGGTCCATCACTAGCTATTAGCCAGGATTGGCAGAGATGGTGTCCCTAGCCTCTGTTTGCCAGAAGTTGGCAGTGGGAAACAGGAGATGGATCACTTGATGATTTCCTGTTCTGTTCATTCCCTCTGAGGCACTTAGCATTGGCCACTGTCGGAAGACAGGACATTAGACTAGATAGACCTTTGGTTTGACCCAGTATAGTCATTCTTACGTTCTTGTTCTTTGTTGAAAAACAAGCTTTTTCTCTTGTGAGCCTAATAGTGAAAGCTTATTGGAGAGTAAAGTTACCGGCTGCTATCCTTATGAAAGTTTGCCTCCCACAGGATCTATAGTTTCACTAGCAGATTGCTGTTACTGATGGAGGGAGATAGGACACTATATGAAGAAGACTTCATTTTAACAAGGACTTCTAACTAAAACTAATAAATCTCTACTGTACATAGCCATACCAGAACGAACAAATGCCGCAATAGCCCTCAGCACATTTAAAATGGACAATATTGACTTATTCGGATTTAAAATTTGATCTACCTTTAATAATGTTAAAGCAATTATGAAATATAGGCTTGATTTATGCAGATCTCAGCCTAAGACTGATTTGTCATCTTCTGCACAACTAGGTCACCCTAGTCAAACAGCTGTTAACAACTTTCATGATGTAGATGCATATAAAGTATTCAACTTTTAAGTCACATTAACCACAAAATACATATAGCTAGGAAAGGAATGGGGAAAATCACCGTGCAGCAAACAAACAATGAGAAATTGGTACGGTAAGTGGTTTTAGACTAAAGTAAATTTACAACCAATTTGAAAAAAACCTAATATTTTGAGTATTTCATACTAAGAAGAGATAAGATTCCAAACAGACAACAGTTCCTTGGAATAAATGTTACTTTAACTGCCTGAACTTAATGAAGAAGAAAGTTATCATTTTCATCACCAATGAAACATGACATGAAACAGCTGCACAGATACTTTGCATCTGTGTGTCAGATGCAGAAAGTATAATAAATTCCTCATCCATTATTAGGGCTGTTAGGAGGTAAGGTAATACAGTAGAACCCTGTTTATTCAGTCTAATTGGGACCAGGGCCAGATCAGATTATCAAAAAACTCTGGATAAACCAGAGAATGGGAAAAATGTGATGATACACCGCCATCTAGTGTCCACAGGAGAGATTGCCCGCTTCTGGCCCTCGAGTCCAAGTTGTTCCGGAAATGTGGAGAGCTTGTTAAGGGAGGGTTGGATAAATGGGTTTCTACTGTTCAAATGATCACCACCACAGAGTCATATGTAAGCTTCAAATACCTACATGGTCTCCATCATTACTGCTGTGCACAAAAGTAATTAAAACAAGTGCTTTTGTATGCAGTTATTAATTTACTCAAGTATCAAATCTAAAGAAATGAAATAGCTATTTATAAATACTGAATGAAAGACTTTTCAGCAAGACATTACATGAAACACAGTGTATGCTCTTCAGCAAAGATTATAGCATCCTATTTATTTCTAAGTGCTCCCCAAAAGATTAATCTATTCATGTAACCAACATGTGATCTACCAAGTATAAATCACAGAGGTCACATAGTTACTTTTTTGGATGAAAAGAACAGCAGTAGACACTGTATTAATACAGAATTAAATTAAGAATAGCTAGAAGACATAACACTGATGATTATATAGAAAAGTGTATTGCCTCTTAAATGTAAGGCTGCTTCTACTCAATGCTGGGAACATAGACACATTCTGTAATGTCTTCTTAAAGAATGGATGTTCACTAACCTTAACAGCCCAGATGGACTGCTCCAAGGGATGGAAAAGTTTGAAACAAAAGCCATCTTTTTTCGAAGGCCGCTCAATGAGTTCACAAGCATTCAGGAGCACTGTTCCCACCCACTGGCCATTTTTGGGGGTTTTGTAAATGAGCAATACTCCTGGTTTCAGCACACACCACAGTTTGGTCCAGCTTTTCAATGTACCACGAATCTACAAAATATTAACAATTGGGTTTAGTTCATGACAATTAAAAATAAATATCATAAAGTCAAAAATAAATTTTAAAGTCATCCCCCTCCTGCTGAAAGGAAAATTGAATCCAAGTCAATAGACAGTTTTACCCAAAATAAAGTAAGTCCGTTGATTCTACAACAGTGTTCTTTCCTTCCTTGTGGAAGAAACATGTTTAGATGCAGATTCCTCCTTCCAGGGCTGGTGAGTATTACCCTTGTTATGCAAGCGATGTACAAATTGGTTCAAAATCTGGAAGTACTTCTGGATACCTGATTCCTTCTGGATTCCCCAGGAGTGTCCATGGCCAGAGCGTATTTTACCATTAGCAATATTATGCATGACATATGGGTTTACTATAACAGACTTTGAATAGAATTGCTATGAATGCAACTCAAAAGATACAGTTGGTGCAGAATGCAATTGCCTCCTTAAGGTTTTCCTCCCCACAAAGAAAAACCCAGGGGTGGCCCATGCCAGCCGGCTCGGGCTCACAGGGCTCGGGCTGCAGGGCTGTTTTGTTGCTGTGCAGACTTCTGGGCTCAGGATGGAGCCCAAGCTCTGGGATTCTTCCACGTCAGAGGGTCCTAAAGCCTGGGCTCCAGCCTGAGCCCAGAAGTCTGCACAGCAATGAAATATCCCCGCAGCCCTTGCCCAAGTCAGCTGGCACTGGCCAGCAACAGGTTTTTATTTTTTGTGCAGACATACTCTTAGTGATGGTAGGTCATAACAGGTCTCAGAGTTCTTAATACTTGATTTTGAATAGAAATCAAGGTATTTCCAACCAATCTACAGATATATAAAAATTCCAGATCTGACTTGGCTCACTGGCTATCTGAAAGAGCACCTCCTCCTGTGCACCACCAAGAGTTCTTAGATTCGTTGGATTCGAATATCTGGGGTCTGGATGTTTGTGATTAAGTTCTGGTCACTCTAGAACTTATACCTCCCTATCAGGCTGACCAAACACCAATTTGTTGACCCTCGTAGTATTGATTTAATCTTTCTATTTAGTAAGGCTTTTCCATGAGCAGGGTAAATATTACCTCTTATGGATAAGCCATTTAGTTTAATCTCTGTGAAAGTACCCACACTGCTTTTGCAATGCCCTATCACTAGTGGTACTGCCCACTGTTTGGGACAGATGAACTTCTCATCTCTTCTATGGAAATAAGCTTCTAGGATTACAGCTATTTCATATGGGAGGAAAGAAAAAAAGAGGAAGAGATGTGCAAGAAGGAACTTGTGTTAAAATACCTAAGACGGTTACTGACCTTCCTTTTGTGACTTCTAACAGAAATTAAGGAATTCTCTATGATCAAGTATAAAATCAACAAGTACAAAAAAACCCATCACCCCAAAAAGTTTTTTAAATTAGTTGCTGTACATATTAGATCAATGTCACTATGGCGACTGCAGTAATTAACAGCCAGTTATCCTCAGTTATCCCCTAGGATTCAAGCATGGAGCCTCTGGGTTGCAATTAATAGATGCTCTGCTAGTTGAAAAACATTAATCAGCAATCCACTAAGATTCTGAGCCTTTTCTATTTTGGTAGTAAACACCAGGCAGCTACTACAACTTCAACTCAGGTTTCACACTCAAGCTCTGACCTTCAGCCAGTCAGCCATAACAATAACTGATGGGTCTGTGATTGTGCTAAGCAATTCTTTCGTCGCTCTCTTCTTCTCTTCTCTGTAATTTTTCTTTTGAACCTGTAATTAACAAATATAGAGGATGGTAAAAACTATTTTAAATCACAGGGAAAAGGCAAGTCAGAGCAATAAAAAAAAACATTGCAACTAACAAAACTCAAGAAAATTGTAAGGTGCAAAGCTCAACCTATAACAATATAGACAAAGAAGCAGCTTTAAAATGTGGAAGAATGTTTATCTTGAACAAACAAGACTTTTCCCTGCTCAGTTTCAAGACAAGTCACTTCTAATGTCAAATTAAAAAATGTTACAAACATCACCTTAAATTTTTTTTTAAATAACTCAAGTCACTTATTTTTAACCATTTTATTGTTTATTTCATTGCTCCTTATCAGAAAGGCAAGTAGACCAGTCAGTTTCACTTTTATTTATAATCAATTAGTAGTCAATTTCAAGTTCTCATACACTGGCAAGATTGTGCAGATTTCGGGTTTAGGAGAGGTATGCATGTTTAAATGTCCATTATATTGAAAAATAATGAAAGAGGGATATGAAAGTATTTACTTTTTATTTATTTTCTTTTCCAGTAGAAATTCAGTGATGCCATTTTCCTTTCACAGTGGCCGACCACTTTACGGTCTGTGGCTATAACACCTCAAGAGTTGGGTAAAGTTTCTTCAATGACTTGCTTTTTCATCATTGCATTTTTCAGGAACCAAAACTATTTGAAATTTGGCAAATAGTTTCAGTCGAAAAAAAAACGTTCAAGAGTTGAAATGTTTCTTTTTGACCATTTTGAAATGTTTCATCTTGGACTACTTTGTTTTCACTTTTCATTTCAAAATGAACAGTTCAATTTCAAAATCTGGCCAATTTATATATAAAAAAGGGTGAAATAGCCACACAACCAAATTGCAACAAAAACTGAAAACAAATAAAAAAAGACAGAAAAAAATTATTTTCAAGTTGGCAATGTTTTGATTGAGTCAAAACAAATCTGTTGAAAAGTTAGGAAAAAAATTGTTCTGGGTTCAAATCAAATTTTTATTTATTTATTTTTTTTTTAAGATTTTTTGGTTTCGACTCCAGGCTGAAAAATACTGTGCTAAACACCTTTGGTAGTGATTTTAAACTTTGTAGGGTCTGATCTTGTCAGTATATGGAGGAACACCAACAAGGAAAACACTGGTACCACAAGACAGTGTTGGTGATTCAACAAGTGGCACTCTTCCCATTTTACACGTGATCCTAAAGACTGCACCATAGAAACAAAAAGTCACCTTAGCATCATCATGAGGCAATGGTCTTAGATATTCGTTAGAGTGGAGCATAGCAGCAGGACTGGGAACCCACAGGTCCCAAAGGACCCGCTGCCATAATAGCGGGAGCAGGTAAACTGTACTTTGTTGTGGGCAGGATTGGGTGGACATAAACAAAACCAGACTGCAGTAATTTGCAGGAAAACACTAAATCTCTCATCAGTTTGTCAAATAGAAATTCAGCAATGTAGAGCATGTTTTTCTTTTTTAAATAAAGCTTTTAATACTTAAAATTAAGCAAGAGATAGAAAGATTTGATGTCTATTATGACAGGAGTTAAAAGTATTTTTTTTACAAGGTTTAAGCAATATTTGTTTTATTCTTTCAGTGGTAAAAATTGTGTCTGAATATTTTTTATATATACATCTCTACCTTGATATAACGCGACCCGATAGAACATGAATTCGGATATAACGCCGTAAAGCAGTGCTCCAGGGGGGTGGGGCTGCACACTCTGGTGGATCAAAGCAAGTTCGATATAATGCTGTTTCACCTATAACGCGGTAAGATTTTTTGGCTCCCAAGGACAGCATTATATCGAGGTAGAGGTGTACAATATATTAATTGAAATTTTTTTTTAGTAGCATGGAGGAATTTGTCTCTCTTGTGGGATCCAAGGTTTTTGCAGGTGGGAGCAGAACAAAAAATGCAAAAACAATGAGGGAGTGGGTATTGCGGGGCAGCATGGGAGCTCGATTAAAAAAAAAAATCCCATGCAGGGCTCTACCTGAGAGGTCTTATCCCTATTTAGCTTCTGAGGGCTGACTGGAAGGTCAAATTTCAAGCTGTTAAATTATTTTGGAAACTGACACACCTTAAGAGACTCCTTTTTTGTGAGCTTGCTTGAAGTAGAGGAGATGTCCTTATCAGAGCCATTGTAAAGCTTGGATTCAGACTGAAATTTACAAAATAAAGAATAAGTAAATATTGCTGATAGATACCTGGACACATTAGGATAATATTTCACTCAGACAAAAACAGTGATGCGCACAGATATTTCTATAGCTCTTCACCATTTCCTTTCATTTCCTTCAGTAAAAATCAATTTCTCACAACGTGGTTCATTCAAAAACTATGTACAGAGTTATACTTTTGTCCGGGGTCCTCAAAGTCCTGCATGTGTCTCTCCTCCGCAGGCCATCTGCGGCCCAAGAACCTCCCCACTAAGGCCCGCGGAGGAGAGACACATGCAGACACGTTGCCAGCAATGTCTGCTGCAGGTACCGCCTCCCCCCCGCAGCTCCTGTTGGCTGGGGGAGAGGGACAGAGTAGCATCACTAGTCGCCGTGCAGTCAGCCATGGAGGCAACATCACTTTTTTCCACAATGAATACAAACAAGTCAAAATACCGAACATAGCTATCTGATGCACACCTTGCTACAATCCTGACGGTGTCAACTGCTCAGTTATTGAGGCCAAACATCAAAAAACTGACAGAACTGAAGCGCTGCCAGGTGTCTGGAAAGCACTAAAAACTCTCTGGCAGGCGAAGAATTGTATAAAGTTGTATGACAGTTTTATTATTTCTAAGAAATTCGAAATAAAAAATACAATATAAACGTTTTCTTTTCTGAACACCATCTTCAGTGACATTATTGGGCCACTGGGAGGATTTGAGGACTGGCACTGGCCCTAAGGTAAACTGAGTTTGAGACCCCTGCTTTTGTCAGTTACTTTAAGGACTGAGAGAGCCTGCAAGTGAATCCTCCAGAAACAGCTCAACTACATGTAGTAAATTTGTTGCAGGGGGCAGGGAGGAACAGCAGAAGAGGGGTCACGTTCTCTCCCCCCACTCCATTTTCTATATGGCTTCTACTGAGCATGCTCACACAGATTGAGCATATTCAGTAACACTGCTGAAGCCGATTGCCCTAAATCTCCTCCCACCCTCCACCCTATTGGCAGACACGAGTCGTCTCCGGCTGAATGGTTTTTTGTTTTTTTTTTAAATGCTCTATTTGGCTTAAAGATGGACCATAGGAATTGAAAATTGGGAGGAGCTCAGCTCTTCATGCAACCTCTTCAGACCATACTAGACTTAAATCTGTTCCATGAGTCAATGGACTACGATTGCTCAAGAAGAGTTCAGTCACTGCTTTCCCCTCTCCTACAAACTCCAGAAGATCAAGATATCTCAGCAGAGCACCCAAGTGCCACCAGACTGGAGAGTGGGACTCAAGGTTGCTTATAAAACCTGAGTCCTCATTCATGGCTGGGCAATGTGCTGACTTATCATAACATGATTTTTTTTTGGTCATGTCATAAAAAGAATCAATCTTGGAATCTTTTATCTGTTGCCCACTAGCTGAAAGGGAACTGGAAGAGGACACTGACTGATCCAGCCAAAGACTGGCAACTGGCCATCTGTAAGGGAAGTCTGCTGTGCTGTTACAATTTATCACTTGTCATTACTATTGCAATCCAGTGAATCACCACTGGGAACTGTTCAGTAGTTATTGCCTACCAACCTAAAAATAAACTTAAAAGAGATTTATTTCTCTATGCACCAAAACAACCCTGATTGACAAGAATTGCTTTGTAGCAAAATGCCCATGTACCAATACAACCTTCTTGATGCCAATATAAATTAGAGGACAATTTTCTGAAAGCAACCTCTTACTCTATTTAGCCTTTCAAATAGCCAGCTGTCCAGTTTCAAATCTAAAATTCCAATACAAAGTTTATTCTCTCAAAAAGTTTGTTTCCGAAACACTTAGGAATGACTGAGTCTAAAAAGTGCAAGTATGAAATAATGAGAGGGAAGGGAGCACTGTTCATTTCTATTAGAAGCCTGTTCAGAACAAAATAAAATTTAGATTTAAACTCTAAATACACAACCGGACATGTGAATCCTTGGTCTATTCAGTGATAAGGATTCAAGTACTTTCATTGCACTGGATGAAGGGGAAGAAATAATTACTCTGTTTCAAGCATTTGAGGAGAGATGAGACAGGAGAAGCCAAAAGGCAAGGCATAACGGAACACAACTCAAAACAACACTTTGAAGTTTTCAGATTGCCTGTTAAAAGGAATCTAATGCTATCTGAAATGTAAATGTGTGTGTGGCACCCCACACTGGTGCACATTAATCCTAGAACTATGAAAACTTGGTCTCCATGCAAGAGCAGAAGTTTGTTAGAAAAGCATTGTGATGAAACTGCCTATGGGAAACTTGTTCAGTAGATAAATGGAAGACTTTAAACTCCAGGGATGTCAACCCAGCACCTTTCCCAAGCACTAAATTCACATCTAAAAAATGACAGGAAAAAACATTTTGAACAGGAAACACTGTAAAAGAGCCAACTGCAACTCCTAGTGAGGTACATGCTGTACCTTCCTTGTACTGGGTGGTGAGTAACTTTCATCACTGCTGGCCCAGTCCATGCTTAGGGCTACCACTTAGCCTTTGTAGCTGGAACAGCCAATTGCATCTCTGAAAGCTTATCCTGAAGTCTAGGGAGCCGTTGATTCCTATCAAAAGTCAGGCCAACAGCTACTGCAAAACTGAAGGTGAAAAAAGAGGTGTTAATGGGGGAAAGAAAACATCTTTTGTCTCCTTATTGCAGCTGTACAGAGGTCTAGATAAGACAGTGACTGGAAAGGACAGAAAGACTGAAGTTATCGGATGGAAAACAAGAGTAAGAACCTGAAATGGAAAGATGAGAAAATAAATTGGATTAATATACAAAGATCAGTAATTTGTTAAATTATAAATTAGAGAATCTCAGTTAAAAAAAAATCACAGAATAAAAAGAGGGCTCAGAAGCTTCAGGACCAACCAACTGTTGTGAACATAAAGAAGCTGGATAATGACCAAGTGTATTTTCTCCTTTTCCCTGACCAATACAAACTGAGTGTGGACTAGAACTGAATGTATTGTTTTGCATCTGAAGCAATCCAGAGTCAGAGCTTAATGACTGAACAAAGGCTGACATGGTCTAGCCTTCTCAACTATGACATCACAGAATTCCAAGTCTATTCCATCAGCTACAGAACAGTTTGGCTGGGAGACAGGAATAATAGCCATAGGATACTACACCACGGCAAAAGCGTTTAAAAGAATGTAATACCTGCAAGATGATTATGGAAATTCCATAACAACTCCATAATTAAGGTTGCATTGAATTTTTCAATTTAAACAACCTTTTGTTTTTGCATGAAGAATAGAGGGTATCCTCCATACCAGAGAATAATCTATGAGTAAATACTTAAGTCATATTCTCTCCCACAAATTGCCCTTTTCTTCCAGTGTAAATAGGCTATAAATCCACTCGATCAGAGTGATGTAGATAATATAGTAAGCAACAGCAGCATGATAGTTAGGGCTGTATCACAAATTCTGTTTAAAGGTCAACCTTCCTAAATCCTCTAAAAACTACATGCTTAGATTTCTTTGAAGTAATTTAAGATTTCTGTGCACCTGGGGCGGGGGGAGTCATTTGAGCCAGGGGTTCCAGAGATAAGCCCTGAAAAAAACAGCCATTTTCCAAGAATTTTCTCCCTCTCCCCCGCCAGAGCTAGACATCAAACTATGACTATGCTTCAAGTCAAAACAGTGGCACAATCTGTCAGGTGTTACATCAGGTTCATGGAACCCCACTACATAGTGGATGACCCAAACTGAGAACAGTATTTAAGAAAATGTGTGGCTTTTGCAGTGTGCCTGTACCAGTACAGAAAAAACAGCTATGCAGCGGTTCTCAAACTTCATTGTACCACAACCCACTTTGAAAACAAAAGAGGGGGGACTGAGGCCTAAGCCCAAGCCCCGTCTTCAGCCCCAGGTAGGCCTGGGAAGGGGAGGGGGGCCTTAGCTTTGGCTTCAGCCTCAAGGCAAGTCTAATGCCAGCCCTAGAGACCCCATTAAAATGTTGTTGCGACCCACTTTGGAGTTTTGACCCACAATTTGAGAACTACTGAGGTAAAGGGTTTTCATTCCCACCAGTTTATATGCTTTAAAGTTCAACTCTTGTGAGTGCTCTAAAACCAAATGATTATTTTGATTGCTTTTAAAATTGGTCTGCCTCATGAGGAAGGGGGGTAGTGCTAATGACTGAAATATGAGGTAATTCGACCAAGTGGTTCCCAAGTTACAGATGGCCTGCCAAAAAATCCTGTTTCCTTCTGCTGCCTTGTACTAGTAAACTGAGAGGCACAAATCATTAGATTAATCAAAGGCCTCGTTGAGACTGATGACTGTGAACTCACCCTTCAGTTAATATAAGTTAATCAAAAACCCGCAGAACAGGGCAATTATCTTGGTAAAAAGCTATTGCTGGACCTATCCTCCATGAACTTATCCAATTATTTTTCTGAACCCAGTTATACTTTTGGCCTTCCAACATCCCCTGGCAATGAGTTCCACAGGTGGACTGTATTGTGTGTGAAGAAATACCTCTGTATATTGTTTTAAAACCTGCTGCCTATTAATTTAATTGGGTGAACCCTGGTTCTCATATTATGTGAAGGGGTAAATAACACTTCCTTATTCACTTTCTCCATACTATTCCCTCCCTTAGTCATCTCTTTCCTAAACTGAACAGGCCCAGTCTTTTTAATCTCTCTTTATGTGGGAGCTGTTCCATACTCCTAATCATTTGTGTTGCCCTTTTCCAGTTCTAATGCATCTCTGAGATGGGGAGAGCAGAACTGCATGCAGTATTCAAGGTGTGGGCATCCTATACAGTGGCATTATGATATTTTCAGTCTTATTACCTCTCTCTTTTCTAATGGTTCCTAACACTGTCAGCTTTTTTGACTGCTGCTGCTTGGTGGGATGCTGTCCCTTGCAGAATGTTGAGGACAACTCAAACTTTTGAAAAGTAGAAAATGCAGTTAACACACTAACTGCACCTACAGTGTGTCCCAATAATTCCCTTGGCTACTGCCAAGTCCAGAAGAAGAGACAGAAGGTAATGTGGGCAACCTATTTTCCCTTTAATAATGTTAGATGGAATCCAGTGGGTGAGAGTGAATAGATAGCAATTGTGGGGTTGGCAGCAGGCATTACCGAAAAAGGGCAGAGTTAAAGTTGCATGGCAATCTTAACTGTGAACTTCTTTGTTTTCAGAAGTCTGAGTTTTCCTTCAACTCAACATTCTACAAGGGGTCGACATACTATCAAGCAACCTTAACCTTGTGTTAACATGGGGGGATTTTTCCATTGAATAGAAACACTGAGTTAAGGTACCTAAACAGCTTTCACTTTGTCCTTATAGAGATGCCCTGAGAAAAAATTGTCAGAAAAATCTCATCGATAAAAACCATTCATTTCAATTCAGTGACCAAACAGTAGTTCAGTGTTTCTCAAACAAGGGTTGCCGCTTGTGTAGGGAAAGCCCCTGGCAGGCCGGGCCGATGTGTTTACCTGCCCCATTTGCAGGTCTGGCCAATCGCGGCTCCCACTGTCCGCAGATCTCTGCTCCAGGCCAATGGGAGCTGCTGGAAGCTATGTAGGCTGAGGGACTTACTGGCCGCTGCTTCCAGCGGCTCCCATTGGCCTGGAGCAGCAATCTGTGGCCAGTGGGAGCCGTGATCGGCTGGACCTGCAAACGGGGCAGGTAAACACACCAGACCGGCCTGCCAGGGGATTTCCCTACACAAGTGGCGGCCCATTTGAGAAACCCTGCAGTAGTTCTTTACTCTTATTTATACAGATGTTGTACAAAATCCCTCCCTTTTTTTATAATCAAAGATATACATTACAGACTGTTGATTAGAAAGATATTGATGGCCATTATTTCACATTAAAACTTCATGTGCAACCAAACACATAAGAGTCACCAAAGGCAGACCTACATATTAGACACTTAGGCCCTGATCAAGAAGTTGTAGCATGGATGTGAACAGCAAAATTAGGGGGTCACAAAGCATCACAAATAAAAATTACCTCATATTACACCAGTGTCTACAAGTACAGGTTTTTCAAATGCAAGATTTCTGCAGCCATAGATTGCAAACTTAAAGTACTTGTGTGGTAATGAAGCAGGGGGGGGGGGGAGGGGTGGCAGGTTGCTCCCTTTGATGGACACCCAGCCAGCCAGTTAGTTGTAAAATCCCTCTTAGTAGCTGTTCTCTACTTGCTTTACCTGTAAAGGGTTAAAAAGTCCCCCAGGTTGGGGGAGGGGGGGAGGGAAAGAGGGCACCTGACCAAAAGAGCCAATGGGAAGGCTAGAACTTTTTAAAATTGGGAAAGAAACTTTCCCTTGGTCTGTTTGCTGGGCTGGAGCAACACAGAGCAGTGATGCTATAAAGCAGGAATGCTGTGTAAGATTTGAACCAGGTATGCAAAAGTATCTTCCATACCTAGAAAAAATAATTTGGATAGGGAACATCTAAGTTAGACGATCAGGCTTATTTCTTATTTTGGCTTGTGGATCTCCTCTGGGCTAACCCGATGCTTTTGTTGGCTTGTAATTGTTAAGCTAAACCCCCAGGGCGGCTAGTTTGGGTGCTTAATTTTTGGAATTGCTCTTTTAAAAATCTAGCAAAAGCCTAAGTTCCAGATGTATTTTCTTCCTTTCTATTTTTAATAAAATTTACCTTTTTTAAGAACAGGACTGGATTTTTGGTGTCCTAAGAGGTTTGTGCATATGCTGTTTGATTAGCTGGCGGTTACTGCTAATTTCCTTTGTGTTTTTTTTTCCCTTCAGTTCTTCCCCAGAAGAGGGGTGAAATGACTTTAGGGTACCCCACAGGGAGGAATTCCCAAGTGTTCCTTCCGGGGTCCAAGGTTTTTTTGTTGTTTTTTTGCTTTTTTGCACATTTGGGTGGTGGAAGGTCAGAAAAAAGCTGTAACCTTGGAAGTTTAATACAAGCCTGGAGTGGCAAGTATTAATTTTTAGAATCTTTGCAGGCCCCCACCTTCTGGGCTCAAAGTGCCAGAGTGGGTGGGGATTTAGCCTTGATAACTTGTGAGGCAAAAAAAAAAAAAAGGGAAGATGGCAGTAGTGTGTTCTTTGTAGTAGTACACTTACCTTCCACATTTAAGATGTCCTAGGCCAAAATCTGTGAATTTCTTAAAACTCTTAGAAAATGTCTGATGTAAAAATACCACATCTTACAATATCGAGGCAAGTTCCAGAAAACCTTCATATGAATAACTCATTAGGCTCTAAGTCAAATGGATCTAAGCTAAGAGGTTTGAGTCTCCCAGACCAGGTCTACAGACTTACGGAAGCGGGGTTTGCAGACTAAAAGTAGCTGTGTAAATGATGCTTTGATGTTATAAACTCAGGCTGGGAGATTGGACTTTGGTTTTTGTTTTGCGCAGAAAGTTATAACAAGTTTTGATCATTTTGAAACTTCTTTTGAAATACAAAATTAATCAAAACTGAGTACTCCAGAGAACAGTTTCGACTTCAACAATTTTCTAATGAAAGACGTTTAGTCAAAAAATTAACGACCAGCTCTAGTTTTAAAATGAATGTAAAGAAACCAGTGACCATAGTTTCTTATACTAAAGATCAGTAGACTGTTGACTGCCATGGGAGATGATGGCACTTTGCACCTCCTAGGAGGCCCTCATTGCTTAACAGGAATGGGAATTCATATTGAACTCATGAATGACTATTTCATGCTCTTAAATAGCAACATTAAACTATAAATACTTTCGTATCTCAAAACACAAACTACATATAAATAGAATGATTGTTGGAAAACACACCCTTTTCCCATTGAAGATTCTTTCACAACCCTCAACTTGTCCCATTAGGAGATATTATGTCTCAATCAATGGCACTATCACCTACAGTTCAAAAGGCTGGAAGTTCACATTCTATATCAACACCAGTGCTGCCCAAACGTACAGTGGATTTAAGTTAAGGGATGCCATCTTTTAAATGAGATTTTTAACAAGACGACGTGAGAAACTATAACTTAATTTCTTGAGTTTGCACTGTAGGTTTATGTTTAAAGTCACCCTAATAAAGTAGACACTATGCTTTTAATAATATTTAATCCTTCTCTCTTGAGACGTCTTCACAGCAATCCACCAGATTAGCACTCACTGTGGCTAAATACACTTGCATTTAAACCCAGTGCATGGAACAACTCCAGTGTGTAATTGCATATTTCAAAACCAGCTTTTGGAAAGCTGGCTGTTCTTACCTTGCTTTTTGACATTGAATGTGCTGAATCTTCTTTACTTTGTGACACATCATCTTTCCCTCTATCAAAACCTTAAAAGAGAAGATGATATTGTTGCAATATGATAAAATAAAATGTAGTGTATTCAAATGAGTTATCTGGCTCTTGAAAAGTAAAACATAAATTAGCAATTTTTACTTGTCTGGTCATTATCTAGAATGATGCAAATAAACTAAAAAAATAAAAAAACACTGCCCTTATAAAATGTGATTAAATAACATTGCTTAGTAAAAATACATCCTGAGGTTTCAACATATCACTTGCTGTACAGCTACTTCTGAGTTTCTAACAAAATTAGTTTCCTCACTGAAAATATATTCTGTGTATTTATTCATATTTTAAATTTCACATTAGATCTCGACCTCAATATGATGTGACCCGATATAACATGAATTCAGATATAAGGCGGTAAAGCAGTGCTCGGGGGGTGGGGTCGAGAGGGGCGGGACTGCGCGCTCCAGCGGATCAAAGTAAGTTCAATAACACGCGGTTTCACCTATAATGCAGTCAGATTTTTTGGCTCCCGAGGACAGTGTTGTATCGAGGTAGAGGTGAATATACAATTTTCCCAACTGCCATTTCAGACTTAGAAGTGTTGAAATTCTGAGCTGCTCACACATACACCATAAATATTGCACCAAATGTGCACCTCTATACTCCACAAAGATTTATATTGTGCACATGGAGTACACGTTTTAAACAGGCAAAAATATTAAATCAGAACTGACTTTTTTCAAACTAAATAGACACTCCTCACTGTTTGTTGCTTTTTAAAAAACAAAACATGCAATTACAGGTTCCAGATACTTCCTGGCACTGGAAAAAAGGTTGTTTTTTTTGGTTTTTGTTTGTTTTTAAATAGAAACAAAGAAACAAGAAAACAAGAAAACTTGACTCAAAGCTGGCCAAAGATATTTTGCTCCATTTTTTTTTTAAATTAACTTTTAGGCATAGGCAAGCACGGAAAACTTAATTGAAAAAAGGTGAATTTTTCAGACTAAAGGGTTAAAATTAAAATAATATGCAACGTCACAATTTTCACTACCAAATGAACACCTGAAATGCATAATATACCTGTACTAATGATGATAGCAAACAGTTGGACAAATGTAAATCCTTAAAAGCAGTTTCCCTCCTACTGCAAAGTTGAACAATTTTTCTTTTTCATTTGAACAGAAACCAGTATTTTCCAAAGTCCATCTCTGGACCAGCACCTGCACCCTTCCAGGATTTATGCTAATGAAGATTCCAAATAGTGAGATTGTGTCACCGCCCAGACTTTGGTTGGAACTTATTAGCTATTTGGTGTCTCAGATATAAATTCAAGGAGGAAAACAAAAAACCACCAATTCCCTTGTCAGGGTCATTAAAATATTTCAAACTACTGTACATAAGCAGTAAATTGACATGTTTAATATATGTGAAAGTGCACACACAACATAGATGGAACTGCCCTTTTGTAGCTCTTCTCCAGATTAAAGATTGCTTCACATCTTAACATGTGCTTACATTTTGAATCCAACATGATGTATGCGATATATACAATATTAACTTTAAAACAAATTAAACAAAAGTTGACACTCCTCTGTATCTACAATATTTTGTGTGTATAAGTTATGCAATAACACTGGGCTTTTATCAGTGTCAAAGCTGTCAATCTACAACTCAATAGCACACTTCACTTTTACAGCATGAAATGTTCTAAGTATAAAGTAGTGGAAGAAGTCAATGCCACGCAGGTGATGAGATGCTGCAACAGATTATACCAGTGCTCCATTTTGTTGGAACAGTTTTTTCCAGTGCAAGAATAAAAAAATCCTGATGCATATATTTCAGTATATCAAAATATACCTGTTACTATACCACCTAGGTACACCACAGGTAATTTAAAGGTCACCTCAGAAAGAACATACCTCAGAATAGACCCAGCCAGATGAAAAGCCTTGCACCATTTTGACTGCAAATATACCATAAAGTCTTGGGCCACAAGAAAGCTAGTTTACCAGACAGAAATGTTGCATGGGTAGTAATTACTACAATGGGCTATACCTCTCCTGCAGGCTGAAGGACTGCCATAGGAATTAGGAATTGTGGAGACACTGGTACATAGGAAGGTCCTGTGGAAAAAAATAGACTTCCTCCCTCAAGAAGATGGGTAGTTCATTCCTCCTCCCCTCCCCCAATACATATTCTAAAAGAAGATTGTCCCATCCCCCCCACTACCGTAAAGTTGGACAATTTTTCTTTTTGTAAAATCATTTTGAAACCAGTATTTTCCAGACCCCATCTCTGGCCCAGCATCTGCATCCTTCCAGGGCTTATGATGCCTAAAAGATATCAGATACCATTTAATGATCTGATCCAGCACAAATATCCATTTCTAGAAATTTCCTCATGGAGTCATGACAAAAAAATAACCTCAAATGGGAACTAACTTGACGAGAAACCCTAAATCAGTGGTTCTCAAACTGTGGTCCATGCACCACCAGTGGTCCACGAGCTCCATTCAGGTAGTCCATGGATAGTTCCTTCTAAGGTGCATGCCTGGGCGGCTGCACACAAACAGAATGAAGGGCCACTCACCTAATTAATGAAGCCATGCAGGCATGGCTCCACTAATTAGGACCCTGCACAAGACATACATGTAAGGTGAGGTAGTGGCCTGGGGGGAACAGGAGGTAGGAGGATGGAGGCAGTGAGGTGAGAAGAGGGGGTGGAGGGAATTTTAGACATGCAAGGCTGCAGCAGCCAAAGAAAGAGGTGACTTTCCCCAGCCCCAGCTCAGGGGCTGCCAGGGAGAGACCCCACTCCTTCGCAGGCCCAGATCAGGGGCTGCTGCAGTGGGGGAGAGGGAGAGGGAGAGAACTCCTCTCCTTCCCAGCTCCAGCTTGGGGGCTGCTGCAGCAAGGGAGAGAGGACACATCCATCACATTAGAAAGGTAAGACTACCAATATTAACATATGAGTTGTATGCTTTTATTTGTAGAACAAAAAAACAATTAAAGGTTTTTTTTTAAAATATATAGCACTTTTATCCAAAGAACTTTACAATTGTCAGTTAATGGTACAAACAACATTCGGAAAGAACATGAAGTGGTTTGCCGAGACGCTCAGCAATTTTCAAGAGGTCCGCGAAAAAAAGTTTGAGAACCACTGCCCTAAATCATTTCATATAAAGAATGTCCAAGTTATGCAAGAACTGCTATAGTTCTCTCTGTTCTGATTTGGTAGCCAAAAACATAAATTCACATTTTTGTCAACTAACTTTGAGGGTGTCACATTTCAGTATATTAAAAATAAGTTTACTCCTTTTGGGTACTAATTTAAAAGGACATCACATTCTAAATACTCTTTGTGCACAGACAACTGTATTCCTTGTATATCGTCCCATTAGTGGCTCACAGAAGGCTATTAAAACCCTTCATTTACAACTCATCCTGGCCACTAGATCATGGAGTGCAGCGCCCAGGTAACAGCAATAGTTAAATGGAAGGTTGATCACAGTGTGTACATCCCTACACTGGGAGAAAATTGTAGTAGAGGGCTCTTTAATTTAAAATAAGAGAGCACAGCAAGATAGAATAACTGGAAGTTTAAGATAAACAAAACTGAAACTGGATATAAGGTGCACATTTTTAAACAGTGAGGGATTAATCACTGGAACAATCTACCAGTCAACACAGTGGATTTTCAGATACTGTAAGTCTTTAAATCAAAATTGGATGTCATTCTGAGACAATATGCTCTAGTCCAACCAGAAGTCATTAGGTTCAATACAGAAATGACTAGGTGAAATTCTATGATCTATTGTGCAGGAGCTCAGACTAGATCATAATGATCAGAGGCGCCAGAATGGGAGGAGGCAAGGTCATGGCCCCATCATTTTTAGAAATGGGAAGGCTATGCCATAAAGGCAAACAATGGGGTGGGGTGGAAGAGAGAAGAGGTGGCACAGAGGTGAGGGCTACTGTTCTGGCACAAGTTGCCACCTGTATTTAAGGGAGCTTTTGCCACTCCTGATAACTGTTCCTTCTGGCCTTAAAAAAAAAATAAAAAAAAAAATTAGATATTTGATATGGACTGTGAAGGCACATAATTTAAAATTTAAGGAACCCAGCTTCCTGAAAATTTAAGACAACCAAAATAAATTTTCTAAGTCACTCAACTAAAGCAACAATTTAGACAAGTACATATTTCTATCCAGTACACACAGAATAAGAGACTAATCTAAGTTTTATACAGTGCTGTTGCCATAGTGGTCTCTGGATATTAGAGAGACAGGATGGGGTGAAGTAATATCTTTTATTGGACCAACTTCTGTTGATGAGAAAGACATGCTTTCGAGCTTAAACAGAGCTTTTCTTCAGGTTCTGGGCTCAAAAGCTCGTCTCGGACACCAACAGAAGTTGATCCAATAAAAGATATTACCTCACCCACCTTTAAGTTTAAGTTTTGACATTTCGGGATGTTAAAGCAGAAAAGTTAATGGAGAAAGAGACAGAAAATGACTATCTTAATTACAAAAAGACATAATATGTTGAATTAACAACGTTTAACATCAAAAATTGTGATTAAGAGAATAGCAGCTATAAATTCACAGCTTCCCGTTAAAGGATGACAGCTTTAAGAACTTAATTTTATATACATACATATACACACACAATAAACTTTCCTAAAGCGTTCCATAGATTTAATTAGCTACACCAGGCACAAATGAAAACTGCATGCATCAATTTGGACATGAGGAATTACAGGAAAGTAGGATGCTATCTGATCCACTGTAACCTTTTATATTTGAACTCCATTTTCATGCTTCAGGTTTCTTCTCTCTTCAGTGTTCAGTTGTATCAAATTAATTTGTATTACTTGTTTCAAACCATTACTATTCTATTGAACAATTAAAAACTTTAAAAATTAACCAAAGCAAAACTATTGTACTCTGCTTGCTATTTAAGACACTGTCCCGGATTTTGAACCTTTGCAGTAAAGAGCTTTGTTCCACTACCAATAAAACCCCTGCATAGTTGTGTTCCCAGCATTGTGTTGCCTTGGCGTTCTCTTTTCCAGCAACAGTAAGGCAGCTGTTTAAAACTTCTACTAAATATAAATATATTCTTCAGATTTTTCTCCTTGGTGTTATGAAAATGGTCTATATAAAATGCAGTATTCTACCCCAACCTAGTCACAGCCTTATATAGTAAAACACTACTTTTGCCATGTATTCTCATACAATGGAAGCATCTGTGTATTTTAAGCTTATTTTAACAGAAGCACTAGTAGTCTAATGCATTCAAGAAGATTTGTACCAAAATAACCCTAAAATTGTTTGTTAGCCAAAACTCTGTAGTCAATATATTGATACTATAGATAATAGATAATAGATACTATATTCTGATTAGCTGCTCCCTTGACTTATTACCTTCCTGAACAATTTGTGTTAGAGGGTATATTAGTTTTTTGTTATTGTAGACAAAAATATACCTGTTTTTTCCATCAGCCATACACTGTGA
Source organism: Gopherus evgoodei (assembly GCF_007399415.2). NCBI lineage: Eukaryota > Metazoa > Chordata > Testudines > Testudinidae > Gopherus > Gopherus evgoodei. The sequence goes on along the minus strand of NC_044322.1, from coordinate 295,361,487 downwards.
ATTTATCTATACATGCATATAAAATCTTGACGGAGATAACACGGCATAACAGAGGAGGATCCATCTGTTTGAACATAATGCTCTGTGTTATTGCTATATTTGTATTTCTGTTAGCCCTTAAGGCACTGGAAATCTGCATTTTGTGGTACTAAATGCTAAGGCAAAATGCATTTGAGGTCACTGTCTGAGGTTGGAACTGACAATGCCAGAGGGGCTGGAAGCAGTGTTTAAAATTAACCCAGGTCTCAAGCTCTCATATCAATCACTGACAGTTTTCAGTTCATCTTTTTAATTTCTTCTTTCATTTTCATGTAACTGGTTTTTTGAGTACACTTAAATATTCTGCACACTGAGCCCTGTTTAAACAGAAACTTAAAGTATATCTTTCAAAAGAAGAAGATATGCACAGACAGATGTGTCAGCCTTAAAAGTCCTTGTGTCCATTTCAATATAAAAACTATAATGCTAAGAACAAAATACTCTGAGTTCTTCTGTCCCAATGTGTGAATCAATTCAGATTTAAGAATCACATCCCACTTTGTGCTTATGAGACCAATCCTTGGGTCTGGCTGAGATATACTTATTAGCACAGTACCAGATGGCAAAGATGGTAAAGATGACAAACTTAACTCTCCCCTGATCTCAGAGCTGCAGGTTCACCCCCAGGATAAGTTAAAGCAGATTCAAGTTAAAGCAGGGTCAAGTTCACCCCCAGGATAAGGTAAAAGCTGCTCTAACCTAAGCCTAGCTTGCAATGATCTCCAAGGGGTTGTTACAGCAGCCAGGAATAGTGGCCAGGGCGCTGCTGCACTCCCAACAGCCTCTTCCCTCGTAGGCCATATTCTGAGAGTTGTAAGGGGAGGGGAGTGGTGAGTGGTTTCAGGCTATACACCACTAGTGGGATCTCTGTAGGGAATCCACTAAGGCAATATTTAAATTTGCTTTTCTCCACCAGACCAAAACAAAGCAGATTTGGCATGGGCCAGGTTCTGGCCCTCAGATTATAAACTCACCAAGGGACTGATCCAAAGCTCGCTGAAGTCAATGGGTTTTGGTTCAGGTGCTAATTTTAGTGCCTACTATAAACATTAGGGCTATTCTTTTTAATAACTGACAGTCCTATCACACTTAAATGAGACCCAACTGATTGCAAGACAGTATTTTTTATACAACAGCAGGCAGAGTTTAGTAGTTACATATTAATTAAACTGATAACCAAGAGCTCTGATGTTTTAAAAATCTATTTAGAACACGAGGAGATATTAGTTTGTACATTTAAGACAATATTTTCTTGACTAAACAAGTCCTCCAGAAAGTATATTTCTTCTGCCCTCTACAGAAAGCTGATTTTAAAAAAGCGCAAGGATTAGTCATTACCTTGCTTAAGCAAGGTAATCTTTGGCACATAGTTTATGATATGGTGCCATTTTAAAACTGAATTTGAGTTTAACCTCTTAAACCTTGCAAATGAAGCATTTCATCACTATGTTAATTTCATTTCTTCTCATGCTACACATGCAAGTAGACCCTGCAATCAATCTTGTAGTAGAAAAGAAGACGGGCATCATTTCATATGCTGATTTTGCATTTCACAACAAATAACCTTCACATGTAGGAAGCTTAAGGGGAAAAAAAAAACAAAAGAAATTAATTCCTACTTAATACCAACACCAAACCCATTATGATTCAAAATGTAAGAAAAGACGGTTACTCACCTTTGTAACTGTTGTTCTTCGAGATGTGTTGCTCATATCCATTCCAGTAGGTGTGTGCGCGCCGCGTGCACATTCGGAGACTTTTACCCTAGCAACACTCGGTGGGCCGGAAGGGCACCCCCTGGAGTGGCGCCGCCATGGCGCCAGTTATATACCCCCGCCGGCCCGCCGCTCCTCGGTTCCTTCTTGCCGGCTACTCCGATAGTGGGGAAGGAGGGCGGGTGTGGAATGGATATGAGCAACACATCTCGAAGAACAACAGTTACAAAGGTGAGTAACCGTCTTTTCTTCGAGTGCTTGCTCATATCCATTCCAGTAGGTGATTCCCAAGCCTTACCTAGGCGGTGGGGTCAGAGTGAGACGTTGCGGAATGTAAGATTGCTGAGCCAAAGGCGGCATCGTCTCTTGATTGCGCAACGAGCGCATAGTGAGAAGTGAACGTATGCACTGACAACCAGGTAGCCGCGCGGCATATCTCCTGGATGGGAATGTGCGCCAGGAAGGCAGTCGACGAGGCTTGAGCCCGAGTGGGCGGTGAGACGGCCAATCGGGACGTGGGCCAAGTCATAGCACGTCCGGATATAGGACGTTACCCATGATGAGAGCCTCTGAGAAGATATAAGCATACCTTTCATACGCTCCGCCACTGCTATAAATAACTGGGGCGAGCGCCTGAAGGGTTTTGTCCTCTGGATGTAAAAGGCGAGGGCTCAGTGGACATCCAGGGTGTGAAGCTGTTGGTCCCTGCGTGATGCGTGCGGCTTCAGGAAGAAGACCGGTAGAAAAATATCTTGATTAATATGGAAAGCAGAGACCACCTTGGGAAGAAAAGCCGGGTGTGGGCGTAGCTGTACCTTATCTTTGTGGAAGATCGTACATGGGGAGTCTGCCATTAAAGCACGGAGCTCCGAAATCCGTTTGGCCGATGTGATAGCTACCAGGAAGGCCATCTTCCAGGACAGGTACAGCAGCAAGCAAGTGGCTAACGGCTCAAAGGGTGGGGCCGTGAGCCGAGTCAGGACAAGGCTGAGATCCCAGGTAGGGGAAGGAGGCTTAACCGGCAGGTAGAGGCACTCCAAGCACTTAAGGAACCTCAAAACTATCGGGTGAGAGAAGGTGGAACTGTTCGACTCCCCCGGATGGAAGATGGAGATTGCGGCTAAATGCACTCTTATTGAAGAGAGTGCCAAGCCTTGTTCCTTGAGGTACCACAAGAAGTCCAGGACAATAGGGACCAAAACGGCCTCAGGAACTAGGGAACGCTGTGTACACCAAAGAAAAAACCGCTTCCATTTGGCGAGGTATGTCGCCCTCGTGGAGGGTTTTCTGCTTCCCAAAAGGACCCGTTGAACCTGGGCAGAGCAGCGGAGCTCGGATTGGTTCAACCAGACAGCAGCCACGCTGTCAGGTGCAGGGACTGCAGGTCCGGGTGGTAAAGCCTGCCGAAGTCCTGCGTTATAAGATACGGGCAGAGTGGCAGTGGTATCGGAGTCGTTAGGGATAGGTCGAGCAGCATGGAATGCCAGTGCTGCCTCGGCCATGCTGGAGTGATTAGGATCAGCCTGGCCCTGTCCCTGCGGAGCTTGAGCAGGACTCTGTGGACTAGGGGAAAGGGTGGAAAGGCATAGAGAAGACGTCCTTTCCAGGGGATCAGGAACGCTTCCGACAGAGAGCCTGGGGAGCGGCCCTGAAGGGAGCAGAACACCTGGCATTTCCTGTTCTCCCTGGAGGCAAATAGGTCTACCTGGGGAAAGCCCCACTTCCGGAATACAGAAAGAAGGATGTCCGGATGGATGGACCATTCGTGGGACAGGAAGGACCTGCTCAGGTCCGTGAGAGAGTTCTGGGCTCCCGGAAGGAAGGAGGCTACGAGGTCTATCGAGTGGGCTATACAGAAGTCCCACAGTCGCATCGCCTCTTCGCAAAGGGGGGAAGACCGTGTGCCTCATGTTTGTTTATGTAACACATGGCCGTTGTGTTGTCCTTGAAAATCGCAACACAACAGCCCTGTAGATGGTGTTGGAAGGTCTGGCACGCCAATCGGACCGCTCTCAGTTCGCAGACATTGATATGCAGACTCAGTTCTTGCAAGGACCAAAGGCCCTGGGTGTGAAGGTTCCCTAGGTGTGCACCTCAGCCCAGGGATGAAGCGTCCGTCGTTAGAGACACTGAAGGCTGCAGTGGGTGGAACGGGCGACCGGCACACACCAAGGAGGGTGTCAGCCACCAGTTGAAGGAGTCCAGCACTTTTGGTGGGATCGCGACTATCATGTCCAGGGCATCCCTGCGCGGATGATAAACTGAGGCAAGCCAAGTCTGGAAAGGGCGCATGCGGAGACTTGCGTGCTTCGTCACGAAAGTGCACGCAGCCATGTGGCTGAGTAGAGCAAGGGTGGTATGGACAGAGGTTGTTGGGAAGGCTTGTAGCCCCTGGATGAGGGAGACTATAGCCTGGAACCTCTGTGGAGGTAGACTGGCCGTTGTAAGATTCAAATCCAGCATGGCCCCAATGAATTCTATTCTCTGCGTAGGAAGCAGAATGGATTTGTCTAGGTTGAGGATCAGACCTAGATGAGAGAATAGGTACTTGACGTTTACGTGTGTGGTAACCTGAGCCTCGGAGGTCCCTCGAATAAGCCAGTCGTCAAGATATGGGAAAACATGGATTAGACGGCGATGGAGGTAGGCGGCGACTACCGCCATACACTTTGTGAACACTCGAGGGGCTGAGGAGAGGCCGAAGGGAAGGACCGCAAATTGGTAGTGTTGACGATTTATCACGAAACGAAGGAACCTTCTGTATGGAGAGTAAATCGCGATATGAAAATATGCGTCCTTCATGTCGAGAGCAGTGTACCAATCTCTGGGATCCAGGGAGGGTATAATGTTTCCCAGGGATACCATGCGGAACTTGAACTTCGCGATGAACTTGTTCAGAGCTCGCAGGTCCAGGATGGGCCGGAGGCCCCCTTTCGCCTTGGGAATTAGGAAGTATCTGGAATAGAACCCTCTTCCCCTTAGGTCCTCTGGAACCTCCTCTATAGCTCCCAAAGCAAGGAGCCTCGAAACTTCCTGCAGAAGGAGTTGCTCGTGAGAGGGGTCCCTGAAGAGGGACGAGGAGGGAGGGTGGGAAGGAGGGGACGAAATAAACTGAAGACGGTAGCCACACTCCACCGTGCTGAGAACCCAGCGGTCCGATGTTAGCTGGGACCATGCAGGGAAGAATGCGGCAAGGCGGTTGGCGAACTGAAAAGGATCCTGGGAGGTAATTGGTACAGTGCTCTCGGGCGCACCCTCAAAAGTTTGGCTTCGGTCCCGCCGGTGGTTGGTGGGGCCGGAGTTATTACCCCCTTGTGGGCCAGACTGGCGTCTCCGGGAAGTACGGCCTCTCCTTCTGGAGAAGTCCTGTCTTGGTTGAGGTGGGGGACAGGGGTGCTGGGGTTGTGAGTGGAAAGATCGCCTCAGTCTGCGGCGTATGAATTCCCAGAGAACGCATGATCACGCGGTTGTCCTTCAAACTCTGAAGGCGAGGATCCGTCTTTTGGGAAAAAGGGCCCTGACCATCAAAGGGTAGGTCCTGTATGGTATACTGCAGCTCGGGTGGCAGACCCGACGCTTGCAGCCACGATATGCGCCTCATAGCAATCCCAGAGGTGACAGTTCAAGCTGCCGAATCAGCAGCATCTAACGAGGCCTGGAGGGAGGTCCTTGCAACTTTTTTCCCTTCCTCCAGGAGAGCTGAGAACTCCTGGCGGGAATCCTGCGGGACTAGCTCTACAAATTTCCCTATTGCCTCCCAGGTGTTATAACTGTATCTACTCAAGAGGGCTTGCTGATTCGCCAGCCTGAGCTGGAGGCCTCCCGCGGAGTAGATCTTCCTTCCCAACAAGTCCATGCGCCTGGTCTCCCTCGATTTAGGTGCAGGGGCTTGTTGGCCGTGGCGCTCTCGTTCGTTGACGGATTGGACTACTAACGAACAAGGAGGAGGGTGTACGTATAGGTATTCGTACCCCTTGGATGGAACCATATATTTGCGTTCGACCCTCTTGGCAGTAGATGGTACGGATGCCGGGGTTTGCCAGATTGTATCTGCCCGAGTCTGTATGGTGCAAATAAAGGGGAGGGCCACCCTTGTCAGAGCCTTCGCCGATAGTATGGTGACAACTGGGTCTTCCACTTCAGGAACTTCCTCCATGGGTAGGTTTATGTTAAGAGCGACATGGCGGAGGAGGTCCTGGTGTGACCGAAGGTCGATTGGTAGTGGTCCAGATGTGGCCATCCCCGCTACTGCCTCATCTGGTGAAGAAGAGGAACAGACCCCGGGGACCAATGGATCTTGAAGTGACTCCTGGTCCTGTGGAACGTCCTGGGGTGGTTCTTGCAAGTCCGAGACCTGTGCTGGAAGATGTTCTGTACTCACTGGAGGAGGTCTGCTCACTGTGGCCTCTGGTGCCGTATGCTCAGAAGGGCCAGAGCGCGGTGGCAGATGTGGGGCATCTTGGCTCTGATGGTAGGCCCAAGGTGTCCAAAAGGACCACTGATGAGGGTCCTGCTGATTGTCCGATTCCCCATGGGAGGGAATTGATGGCTGATGAGATGGCCATGGCGGGGCGGAGACCGTGAGGTGATGGTCCCTGCGTCCACTGGAACCATCCCTACGCGGTGTCGGGGAGCGGTGCCGAGAGCCTCGATGGTGCCGAGATTGCGACCGGGACCTGCGACCAGCGCAGTGCCGGGAGGTCGACCGGTGCCAGGAATCGTCGTACCGAGATCGGCTGCAGGAAGCACGGTGCTGCGAGTGATGACGAGATCTGGAACGGTGCCGGTAGTACCTGGACGGCGACTGGGACCTCAAGCGGTACCGCGAGTATGACCGGTACTGCGACAGGGAACGGTATCGGGACTGCGAGCAGCCGCGGGACCAAGATCGATGGCGGGACCGTGAGCGTCTGCGGGACCGGGACTGGGACCGAGAGCGACGAAGTCCCATGGTACCGGGCGAAGAAGGTCTTACAAGTGCCGGCTTGCCTGTGGATTGAGGGACCTGCACCGGTGGTGCCGGTAGTCGAGGTAGCTCAGGCTCCGTTAAGGCAATCAGGTCCCGTGCCGTGGAGAACGTCTCCAGAGTGGAGGGCACGACAAGCTCAACCATGGCCCGCGCTGGGGAGCTGGTAGGCACCAGACTCGACGGCTCTTCCGAGACTGGAATCAATGGTGCAGTGGAAGTCAGTGCCGTGGCAGACGGCCGTGCCGGGCGGTCCGGCCTGGCTAAGCGCTCTGACTGCGGTGCGGATATTGCAGCCACAGGAGGCTTGCGCTTCTTGCTCAAAGGTGAGAGTGAGCGGTGCCAGGCAGAAGCTGGTGCCGGAGAAGGTCAGTGACTCGGAGTCTTCACTGAAGAGGTATGCTCCGGTGCCGATGAAGCAGTTGTTCTCGGTGCCGGTGCCGAGGACTGGGGAGTCAGCGTCGATAGTACACCAAACAAAACTACTAAATAACAATAACTAACTACAGTTGAAAGATCGAACTATATACAATATAAGAGAAGACGAGTGAATCGCTAGGGAGGTGGAGAACAGCAAGCTGCGCTCCACAGTTCCAACGACCGACACGGGCGGTAAGAAGGACTGAGGAGTGGCGGGCCGGCAGCGGTATATAACCGGCGCCATGGCGGCGCCACTCCAGGGGGAGCCCTGCTGGCCCACCGAGTGTTGCTAGGGTAAAAGTCTCCGACGAACGTGCACACGGTGCGCGCACACCTACTGGAATGGATATGAGCAAGCACTCGAAGAAGAACTGTCACTTATGATGTTTTTAATTCTGAAATTCATATGTGCACCAATGCAAAAATGAAAGCATAAATGAAGAAATCAGGAAGATCATCTAAAGTCAACTGAGTGACAAGGCTGTCAACTTTGACACATCAAGATAAGCAGCAGGTTAACTTGAGGAGTGGATGCAATAAACAGCTTTGAAAGATAATAATCTGAACTGAAGAATTAAGCACTCTCAAAAGAATTATATGAGCTATGCTTCAGGGAAGGTAGCAGCACTGGAGAAGGCTCATGGGACAAAGAAGGGAAACAGCATATTCAGCTCTGGAACAACAGGTTTTGTCTGGAACAATGCAGGAAGCACACACTGGCAAACGCTACAGTGTGAATACTCAACTCCTGGGTGTTTCCCCACAACCAAGTAGTATCAAGTGTTGCATGATCAGCAAGCTATAGTAGTAAAATAAAATTGGTAACTGTATAATGAAAAACAACAACTTTGGTTACTAATTTCTCTAAATAAGATTTTGCTTTGAAAAAATGAATTAAGTCCACAGTAACTATTTTTCCCCCCCAAGGCATTTCCTCAGGACTTTAGCTACATATGCTTGTTTTATACCAGGTGTTTTCCATGTATGCATAAACAGCTATTTACATAACAAATCGAAAGGCTATCCCATCAAGTGAGGTAGATGCATTACCTAAATGGGTATTTACACAAGACATACCAAGAGCTTCATAAAGGTACAAATCCGTTGTGTGTGTAATTCTCACAGACTTCTTAAATCAGTGTTTCTCAAATGTAGTCACCGTGGCTGCATGTGGCCACCAGTGCCTTTTACTGCAGTCACAGCTTCTTGGGGTTTGATGAAGGGAGGTGGGGATGCAAAGCAGTGGCCCTCTCCCAGGGCTGCCAGCAGTGGTTGGACCCTGGCTCACCTCCAGAGACACAAACTCTGGAGGTGCAGAGAGCTGGTGAATTCACCACTTTCCCAGGGGGAGTGGAGGCAGGCTTCGGCCACTGGACTTCGGGCTCCATACAGACGGTGGCAGGCTCTGGCCCAGGCTCACCACACCCTGCCACTGTCCCTGGGCTCCACTGCCTTCCTTCCCATCCAAGGCTTAATTTGTCCCAGGGCTGAGTAATACTGCTGTGAAAAGTGATATTAACAAACATATAAATATCACTTATCACAGCAGAAGACTTACCAGTTAGCAAGTCTTGGGGGGAAGGGTAGAAAGCATAACCAAAAAAAGCAAAAGAAACAACAACAAAAAGACAAGAACATGCAAAGTGCCTTATTTGTGTTTCTGTTCTGTTTAGGTCCAGTAAAGAATAGAGACAAATGTAAATTATTTTTATTACTGAGTTTGAAGAAAACCCTACATAAATAAATTACAATTATTTGGATATGTATATGTGCATATTTATTTTGTTTTTCCTAAAGTATTTTAGGAAAAATTGTCAGCGCAACCACTAGCAAGAGTTGGTGGCTGCACTCTAAGGCCAACAAAAAATTTGTTGCGAGAACCCCTGGTCTAGTTCATCAAAGTAGGACCCATCTTTTCCATTTGTCGTATTTAAAAAAAAAGTTATTGTTGAAGTAATGGTCAAAGATAACACTTAATGTGCAGTCCTACTCTAGACAAAAAGACTTAAAATGGTGCTCCGTGGTCCATATTTCTTGTCTCTCTGATTACCGTATGAGTTTGGTTTATAAGTAAGAGCGGATTTCTCTAATTTCCAGCCCTGCAGATTCAGCCTAGGCTTGGGAAATCCTATTGTGTTCTTTTCTTCTTGTCTACCTCCACTTGTAGTAAAGGTTCTGCAAGCAAAATCAGGCCATCAGTGACAGCTGGCATAACTTGAGTGTTAAGAAGTTGCCCCTCAGTGACATTCAGCAACCCAACTATCCTCTATGGATTTACACAGATGAAAGTAACTGCAACTTAGCCAGCTATTCTGTTGAGGGAAAACAAAGAATGAAATAGCTTCCTCTTCCAGCTCTCCTGGCTCTATGGAGATAACCTGACAAAATTAAATGTTTCACGCCCACACCCCCGCCACCAGAATGGCCATTCTTACATTGCAACTTTCAAAGCAGAATTGCACTTCAGACTGACAATGCTTGGAAATAGAATTTTTAAAGTCTAAAGTTTCCTAAAGTATAATATAGGACTATACGCCCATTAATACTGATTTGAATCACACTTATGTAGACGTACAATGAAAAGTTTTTTAAAATTCCACCACAACTCATTATTTTATTATTAATTAACACTTTTCAATGCACACTTTCACCTATCAGAACAGGTCAAAATGTTTGACCCAGATGAGATTCAATCCACCCTATATAAAGTCATTTACTGGAGACCTCTGCGATACTGAAAGAGGGGGGTTGCGATTAAGAATAAAACTTTAGCCTTAACTCAGCTTCTTGACTTGTCATTCTAAGCAAGACCACTGAAATTGTGTGTGAACTTTGCAGCAGTTACCATGGAGCTGTTAAAAACTACACAGTTTAAAAACCTCTGTCTCTCACTTTAAGAGTCGTTTGGGGATATTCTCTCCCCATCATATAATTTTTCAGTTGCAAAAAACTGCATCCTGTATGCAAATCAAAACAAAGCACCACATTCTCTATCAAGCATGCACAGAATCCCTTTTAGGCAGACACACTTATGTTCTTTCTGAAACAAGCTAGTTTATTTACTCACATATCTTCCCACAATCCGATTTCATCCAGAAATATGTTTGGAATATTCATTCTAGTTACTGTAATACCAACATCTTAGTAAAGGGCTTTCACCTAAATTGATGGATTTGGGATTGTAAATTTTGTTTTTTGTTTTGATTAAGATCTACTGAGCAAGAGTGAGACAAAACAAACCTGGTAAAACAGGAGATATTTCATTGTATCCTCCAAACGAAGCATTCCGGACAAGTTTTCGGACATCAGATCGTGCAGGAAACACACCAGGCGAAACCCCAGCACATGAAGAAAACCTACGTCGCAGTGGACCCTCTTCCTTCATGAGTTAGATGGTCTGTGTAAGGATTATGTTCACTCAGACAGCTGGTTAGCATTAGCTGGTTGGAACAAGAACGTTGCAGTAACAGACTTTTACCTCACATTCTGATTAGTAAGATCCAAAGGGAACAGACACAAAGGACATACATACGCACACTCTGATGTGAGGAGATACCAGATGATGTCAAAATCAGCAATAAACAGAGACATTATAGGCTCAAATTATGCTGCTGCAGATTCTTTTAATGAGCTGAAAGTGGAATGGATATTCCCCCCCAATCACCATCCTACTTCAGCAATATTTCACATTTAATTCAATCAGTATATCTCAAGTCAGGCTGCTGTTCAGCACTGCTCGCTGGGCACTAGGCAACTGTCATTACTTAGGGTTTCAAATGGATTTGTTAAATAGATTCCGCTGCCTGCTTGTCTCCCAGGCCCCAAACTTATACTGTACAAAGATCAACTCATGATCTAATGTAGTAATGTGGATTTCCTATTTGACACTTCATTTCAAAATATGCTACCATGAGTACTGGAAAAGGGAGCCAACGCTTTATTTTATATAACAGTGATTAAATTCTACTTTTAGTTTAGGTTCCTGCTATTCACTGTTTGTCACCTATGATTACTGTGGATTCTAAATTAAAATAAAAGCTACAATTCAAAGCGAGAGATGCATTTTGATAGTCTCTCCAAACAATAATCCAGTATAAACCTTTTAAGTCTACATGTTAACAAAGGATTAGTCCCATTTGCTAACAGTTAACAATTCACGAAACGTATATCAATTCTGAAAACTAGTAGTGGCTTAAGCATTCTTAAAAGAATAGAGATTTTAAGTACTTCCACTTTTGAATGTCTAACTGGACACACATTAGAGATGCCTGGCTTTCAGACGGCAAGTGCTTAGAACTTCCTGAAAATCAGGCTCGTTTAATGTCTGTCTAGTTAACTTTTAATAATCAATCCTACAACCCTACCTGATGGTTTTTCTGTTAACTTAACACTGACCTGAATTCTTATTGCTTATTTTGATTTTTAAGCCATCAGACACTTCATGCAACAAGCAAGTATTTTATTCTAATTTTTTCCTTCTGTTAACTTTTTCTTTCTACATTTCTGACGAACAAGTAACACAATATAACCTCCACAAAAATAAAAAGAACCATAATGTTTGCTTAATGCAGAAACACTTACAGCCGATAAATATAATTAAGACTAGCAGCTCAGTGAATCACCTTTTTAAACCTAAAATTAAGACTTCAATGGAAGCAGCCAAGCTAACCAAAGGAGGACGAAACTCACTTAAAAAAACCATTTAAGAACTCTGAGCTGACCTTATAGTAGTAACCTGATGAACCAAACCTTACCTGCTGTAACTATGGCACGTAAAGCAACCAATCCTTTTCCTTCTCCCTACCCTCCCTACCAGTGATTTTATATGGCCAATTCTCCTGTTTCCCATACCTAACAATCAACACCATTCAAATTGTCAGTAACCACTAAGCAGTTTAGTTTTTTAAACACATCCACTCCCACAAGTTAATTTTCTTCACTGCTGGGCACTTTTCTGCTGGTTCCATTTTGTTACTATACAGCATCTGAGACAAAAGTCATTATAAAACCTGGTTCATTTTAATTGGACAATGCAAAAGAAACAAATATACAGTTAGCTCAGCTGGGTTCCTTCCTCACACAAAGCCCTCGTCCAGACTAACCCGCGGCATCGGCGGGTTAAAATCGATTGCTCGGGGATCGATATATCGCGTCTAGTCTGGACGCGGTGTATCGATCCCCGAGCGCGCTTACATCGATTCCGGAACTCCATCAATCCGAACGGAGTTCCGGAATCGACACGGAGGGCCGCGGACATCGATGCGGCGCCGTCCAGACTGGTGAGTACCTCGATTTTAGAAATTCGACTTCAGCTACGTTATTCTCGTAGCTGAAGTTGCGTATCTAAAATCAATTTTAATTCCTAGTCTGGACGTGGCCAAAGGCTATTTCTCCTTCGTTGGAGGAAGCCATTCTCAAAATCAAGTTAATGATAAAACAGTTTGTAATTAATGCTCAGTCACTCCCATTTTGAGGGGTGCTAAGCATCCTCATGTCACATTGTCTCACTGGGTCACACCTAAACACAGCAGCCTGCAGTATTCTATTGTCCCTACAATGGCTGTTAAACGGAGCTGTAACAGTGCAAAGTATGTATGTGGCACATAAAAATGTCTTTCGATTTAGAAAAATAATTGTAGCTCTACTACTCCCTGTGATGCTGTGAACTGTGAAATAATGCTCAGTCCTCTTAACAGCCTAATAATTTCTAGCACACGCCAAAGGCAAGGCAGGCATTAAAGAAGGATTGTGACTGAAATACCCAACTCATGTGCCATCCACAGAAACCACAGCTCCAAAATACCCAAGGATAACATGAATGCTAAGTGTGCCAGAACCTTGCTAAATGCTGAATGATTCAGTTCAGCAACATACAAAGATCAAGTTTTCATACCCATTATCCCAATTAACTGCCATACTTCATTGATTTGCCACAATAAAATTTATATTTCTTGTTAAATGGTAAAACTGTGACATGACTCTTGATACTACTCCTTTATGATCTCCTATCTTTACCTTTTACTTCTGGTGACCCCATTTCACTACCTCATTAACCTTTTCCCTTTTTGAAAAAGGGGTTGATATTCATTTAATTTTCTCTAAAATTGAAAGGAAAAATAGTCTGAGAATGATTTAAATCATTCTAGGTAACAGCTGCACAATTTCACTGTGGAATGAATGAGGCAGGCAGGAATGTAATGTTTTTGTAGCACAGTGCATTCACATTACTAACCAAAAAATGAAATGTCATATGTCTATGACTGGCTTGAACCATGCCATCTAAACCAAGTCATGCTATTAGTAGTTGGAAGCATGGCACAGCTTAGATGCAATTCTACAGCCAAAAGGCAAGTGGAGACATATGCTCTTTACTGTCAAACATGCTTCGAAATGCTCCAACATAAGCCTTCAAATAGAAATGATCCATCTAAATATTTTGTTTTTTCCCTGTATCTGTCCATTTTGCTCATCCCACAAGTAAGAAATTTCTAAGACATTTCCAAATGAATTCTAATGTATTTGAGTTTATTTCTGCTTAGTGGTGATTCTGAATGATGTGCTGGCCGCACTTCCTGCAGCTCCCACTGGCCTGGAGTGGTGAACTGCGGCCACTGGGAGCCACAATCGACCAAACCTGCAGACGTGGCAAGTAAACAAACAGGCCCGGCCCGCCAGGGGCTTTCCCTAAACAAGCAGCGGCCCTAATTTGAGAACCACTGGTGTATATCACATATTTTAATCAACTGCCCTTAGTTTAACTCAGCATGAAGATGGAAAAATCTCACTTATTGGTCTGCTGTTTTTAAAATGTCCCTTTTGACCAAAGATGATGCTTTCTTTGGAACTAACATGTAACATATGTATCCAGCATAAAAATACTATTTGAAGTACAGGAGAATTCTGTGGATTCCCCAGCTTCATGTTTTCATTTTCTCTTCTCTTATACTTCACTAACCTATATTCCTTACAATCTTCAGATTTATTAGTAGGATTTTCCACAAGTGTTTAATAGCGCTCCACTTTTTTCAGCATCACACTCATTACTTGTGAACTTTACCTGTATTTCTTATTTATGTGTGTCCCTTAGCTTCAGCATTTCAGTGTAGTACACTTGGGTGAGGAAGGAGAGGGAAATTTTAAAAAATGTGCCTGATACAGCTGCAGCGCTGTTATACTGTGGTGGACATGGGAACTAACACCTGTAGTGTAGTCAACATTCCATCCTATGATGCCTTAGTTCCAGGCCCAGATTTCAGCAGACTCCATATTGTGACAATAAGAAGTACAAGATGTGTTCTGCAGTCTACAAGCTAGAAAAGCAGAATGTTCTGGTCTCAATATGTTCAGCCTCCCAAATTTTAAAAAACCCTTTCAATTTACCACAACCAGCACCAGCCTCCTCTGCTGAGAGGGACACTTTAGCACTATGGACAACGTGGTAAATGCTCAGATTCTGGCCATCTTCTACATGACAACTTTGCTTAAAAGTTGCAAATTTTTTATATTTTATTTTTTAAACACATCAGAACAAATTCAGAATGCCAATCACAGCAAGTGCCATCATCACTTGGAAAATGCACATTTACTAAGCCAGCACCTCTAGAATTGGTTTAAAAAATTCAAAGAGCATTTAAAAGGATTCCTAGATCCCTGAGCGTCAGGATCTAATGCCTGCAGAGTCACCCCAATTATTTGCGCACCCCATGTATTTACGCACCCCATGTAAAGTCTAAGAGACAAGACTACAAAATTCCAACAAAACAACCAAGTGTATCTGCTGGCAACTCACAGGAGGGAGTGGGAGATGACTCAATATGAATTGTGTGATAACCATTCTATATCCTGAATGCATCTGTGCCCATAAGACACTGTTCAGATTCTTTTTACCAGTAACTATAGATGTGTCATGCAAGCAAGCTTCTGATTTTAATACATCATTTATAGAAGAAAAATAAGGTAATATGATACTATACAAAACAAGGAATATCAGAGGAGAAAAACCTGATGGTCTGAAATGGGTACAATAAGGATTACTTTGAAAAAAGTAGATAGTGAAGAAGATTGCAATCTACTGAAGACATTCTCTGAAGAATACAATGTATGCCCCATATGTATTTGCAATTAAATTGGGGCTTTCTTTTTAGAAATAAATCGATTTTTAAATTTATTTTCAGCCAGCTGAAAAAATATGTCACAACCCTCTCCTTAAGACATTCTTTTATAAGATTGCTTGGGATGGAACTAAATCAGAGTGCACAGGATGGACACAATCTAAAGATCTTTGTATGTAAACAGCACAGCAACACATTATAGAAAAGGTTAGGTTTTAACAAAAAATTATTCTTATAAGAGAAAAAATTACAAGTAAAAAATCATGAGTTGGTCAAAAAAGAAGAAAGCTCTCTGGATGAATTAGGTATTAATACTAAGCATGCAAATTAAGCTCCAAATCAATAGCACAGACTGAATACCCTTACGGAGCAAATTAGAACTTTTAAATAATTTACACTACATTCAGAGAGTATTCTTAGCTTATATAGCACATAGGCTCAGTATACAATCAAGACATGCTACTACTGGTGCAGCAGCAGCCACAGCTTAGATTCTCTTATGCAATACCCATACTTAAAAAAAAATAAAAAAATAAAAAAAAACAAAGAAAGGCAAAACATTTCTTTCAGTTCCTGAAACAGAGACCTTAAATTAATCAACACCGTAAAAGCCGAGGGTGTGGGGGGAAATAGCCCTGGAGCAATTAAGTCTCTGACAAGAATATGGTCTGACAATTCTACCATGCAATGTTACCTAACAGGCTTCCTCAAAAATAGATCTGTAAATAATTTCACGTTACCCACATGAATCTGCAGTATGTATCATGTAAGTGTTTGAAAAAAAAAATCAACTATTAGCAGCTGTCAGATGCATCAAAATTGTTTCTATACAGCATGCATATTTTACATTTAGTTTAAAAGCCACTATAATTGAGAAGTCTATTTTTCTCCTACGGATCAACAGGCTCTTTTAGAGGTATACTTGCCTTCAGACACCAGCGTGAGTCACAAAGCAGACATCCGAGCCACAATGCTATTCATTCTGAAAGCAAAGCTAATAGTCTGCTAAGGGAAAACCAATTTACTCCTGCCAAATATTCTCCTCTACCATTTAGTAATTCCAAACCAGGTACAATTTATGCTGAAGCATAACTCCTTAGATACTTCTGATTATAGTACAAGCATTTGCATCAAGGCTCTCTGCAGCTTGTACATATTTGTATCCCTGTGTTTCACCAACTGCACTGTCCCTCAGCTCCTCCCAGCAGAAGAAGTGTGTAGACTTGTTCACTACTCAGGTTTCAATAATTTTGGTCTTCACAACACTTGCGAAATTCCAGGGCAACAGTTCAGGTTCAAGTAGGTCAGCTTTGCTGAGATTTACTTGCAAAGAAAGCTTGGTTGAAAAGCTTTTTTCTCCTTCACATTAATCTGATACACTTGCCTCTTAAAGCATAGTCCCATGAATATTTTATGTCTCTGCAAAGGTGCTACCCATATAGAAATATGTAAATGTAATTTTAACAAGCAGCAGCTCTCTGTTGTATGGAATATTGTTTCCAAAATACAATGCCTTTACACATACACAAAGGGGATTCCCATTAATTTAGACTTTAATAGAGTATGCTATTTGAAGAGCAGGCATGCTGCCAAAATAATATTTTTTAAAAGACAATCTCAAAACAAAATTTGAAAAATGTATAAAAATTTTAATTAGGCAATATAGAGATTAAAATTAATGGTTTGGGGCTCAATGTCAGTGGAACCTTATTCACATGAGTTATCAATTAAAATTAGCAAGACTACTCATGAATAAGGGTCCTACAAGGAAAGCTTAAATTCCATATGGCAGACTCATTTAACCACATTCCCTGTGTCTTATGAAAGATAGGCCATATCTATTCAATAACAGGAGGAAGCAGATTTTAAAGTGACATTTTCATTTCATTGTTAAAGGTAATTAATATGTTCAGGACTTCTCTCCGGGGGCTTATGTGGCAACACATGTTGTAACAAGCTTTGGGCTCAAGAAATACATCAGGACTTTTGCTCTGTCACAGGTTAAGACAGCTCAGATACTTTGTGAGATCCGCTAATGCAGTGGTCACCAACCAGTCGATTGCAATCGATGGGCCGATCCTAGAGGACTTCCCAGTCGATCGCGATCCCCGGTGGTGCAGTGGAGCTGCTGCTAAGACAGGCTCCCTGCCTACCCCGGCCCCACGCCGCTCCTGGAAGCAGCCAGTGTGGTCCAGCAGGGACAGAGGTCTCCCTCAGTTTGCTGCTCCTGTTGGAAAGGACTGCCTCCGCAGCTCCCACTGGCCGTGAACAGGGAGCTGTAGCCAAGGGAAGCTGTGGGGCGATGCTTGAAGAAATGGGCAGCGTGCAGAGCCACGTGACACCCACCCTGCCACAGGTGCACATTAGCCCCTTCCGGGAGCGGCGTGGGGCCAGGGTAGGCAGAAAGCCTGTCTTAGCAGCAGCCACGCTGTGCTGCCAATTGGGAGCCACTGGAGGTAAGTTGCTGCCTGGTGGGAGGCCACACCCCAAGCCCAAGCCCTGAGACCCTCCCAGAGCCAGCAACCCTGAACCCCCTCCTACACCCCAAGTCCCAGCCCTGACCCCTCCTCCCAGAGACAGCACCTTCATCCCTCCTGTACCCCAACACTCTGCCCCAACCCCCTCCTGCATCCAAACTCCCTCCCATAGCCCACAGCCCACACTCCCTCTTGCACCCCCACACTCTGCCCCAGCCCAGAGCCCCCTCCTGCACCCAAAATATCTCCCATAGCTTGCACCCCTCACCCAACCCCCTGCCCCAGGCTCAGCCCAGAGCCCCCTTCCACACTGCAAATCCCTTGGCCCCATCCCAGAGCCCGCACCCCCTCCCTAACCTCCTAAACCCAGTGAAAGTGAGTGAGGGTGGGGGAGAGCAAGTGACACCGGGGGGGATGGCATGAGTTGGGAGGGCCTCAGGGAAGGGACAAGGTAAATCCTGGGCTGCCCTTAAATTAAAAAAGTGATCTTGGGCATAAAAAGGTTGGAGACCACAGCGCTAATGGGTATGGGCCAGCAATACTCCATACTCCCTCTGCCTAAATGATTCTTGGAGTGGCATAGGATAAGGGGCATGTAGCATTTATTATGTCCTGACTTAATTTAAGGAGCATAATGAATGCCACAGACATGAAGCAAAAGTGAAGTAAATAGGTAACATCAGAATGAGATGGAACAAAATATGACAAAAGTGAAAATTGCCTTCTTCGGGTGAGGTAGAAGGAATACTCAAAGACATTGCAACAACCCCCAAAGAACACAAAATGGTTAGAAATCATCTCAGGTTGCGTTGCTTGGGAACAATTTTCTTCTACCTCCGTTTAATTTTTGAAAATCTAAAAGAACTGTCTATTGCAACCCTATCTCAAAGAACAGAGATCAAGCATGCTGGTCTCTTGATGTGGATTTCAGATCTGATCTGGAGGGAGTAGTGTATTGTTTCTAGGGATTAGTAGCAATTTCATCTCTAAGCAACTTCTGTCTTATCTCTTCAGGGAACACAGGACAAACTCAGTTCTTTGTTTTGTTATGAAAACCAGTTTGCCTAAGAGATTAGCCAAACATAAGGGGCGAATTACCTTCCTTTGATATAGTTTATATATTATACTATTTACACTATTTGCCAATTAATTAATTGGTTCTCTAATCTTTTCACTTTTTTAAAAAAAATTCCTGAAATGGCATAATCAGATAACACTCTGGCTAACCTTGATTCACCTATAATAGAACATCCCAGAAATCCCTCATATAACTAAACAACTTGTAGACTAAGGAATAACAGCCTGTAAAGTGTGTTTTTAAACCATTTAACAACCCCCTATTTTTGTGCCCAAGAATTCCGCAAGGGCTTTGGCAAACAAAAAAAGAAATGCATAAATTATATAAAGCACACATACTCGAGACAGCCTTTCAGAAGGAAAGTCTAAAAGCCACAGTTGGAGGAATGATTCTGGAGATATAAAAGGTTATAACAGGGAAGATAATGGAACGAGTAAGGAAAACGTAGGTTGAGTATCAGCAAGTACTTACTGACAAATTATCTTAGCCTAGAGAATCTACCTCTGGAAGTGGTGGGAGTCCCATCATCTGGCATTTTACGCTAGACTGGAGAAAGCATTAGTATATTTACTAGGGCTGTCTATTAATTGCAGTTAACTCATGATTAACTCAAAAAAATTAATTGTGATTAATTTCAGGTTTAATCACACTGTTAAATAAAATACCAATTTAAATTTATTAAATATTTTGGATGTTTTCCTACATTTTCAAATATATTATAGTCTGTTATAACTGAAATCAAAGTGTACATTATTTTTATTACAAATATTTGCACTGTAAAAATGATAAAAATTAGTAGGTGTCAATTGACCTCATACAAGTACTATAGTGTCATCTCTGTCATGAAAGTGCAACTTACATATGTACATTTTTTTGGTTGCATAATCGCCCTCCAAAACAAAACAATGTAAAATTTCAGAACCTATGAGTCCACTCAGTCCTACTTCTTATTCAGACAATCACTAAGACAAACAAGTTTGTTTACACTTACAGGAGATAATGCTGCCTACTTCTTATTTACAATGTCACCAGAAAGTGTAGCTGGCATTGCAAAGTATTTACATGCTGGATATGGTGAGTATTTGCACCAGCTTTCATCCAGGCCACACCACTCGATCCATTGTCTACAGCCAAGCTCTACGATACAATCGCATTTGCTCCAACCCCTCAGAGATAAACATCTACAAGATCTCTATCAAGTGTTCTTACAATTACAATACCCACCTGCTGAAGTGAAGAAACAGATTGACAGAGCCAGAAGAGTACTCAGAAGTCACCTATACAGGACAGGCCCAACAAAGAAAGTAACAGAACGCCACTAGCCATCATCTTCAGCCCCCAACTAAAACCTCTCCAGCGCATTATCAAGGATCTACAACCTATTCTGAAGGACGATGCATCACTCTCACAGACCTTGGGAGACAGGCCAATCCTTGCTTACAGACAGCCCCTAAACCTGAAGCAAATACTGACCAGCAACCACACACCACACAACAAAAACACTAACTCAGGAACCTAACCTTGCAATAGAGCCCGCTGCCAACTCTGTCCACATATCTATTCAGGGGATACCATCATAGGACCTAATCACATCAGCCACGCCATCAGGGGCTCGTTCACCTGCACATCTACCAATGTGATATATGCCATCATGTGCCAACAATGCCCCTCTGCCGTATACATTGGCCAAACTGGACAGTCTGTAAGTAAAAGAATAAATGGACACAAATCAGACGTCAAGAATTATAACATTCAAAAACCAGTTGGAAAAAACTACAATCTCCCTGGCCACTCGATTACAGACCTAAAAGTCACAAAATTACAACAAAAAAACTTCAAAAACAGACTCCAACAAAAGACTACTGAATTGGAATTCATTTGCAAATTGGACACCATCAAATTAGGCTTGAATAAAGACTGGGAGTGGATGGGACATTACACAAAGTAATACTATTTCCCCATCTTTATTCCTCCCCCCACCCCAGTTCCTCACATCTCCTTGACAATTGCTGGAAATGGACCATTTTCATTACCACTACAAACAGTTCTTTTTCTCTCCTGATGATAATAGCTCACCTTAACTGATCACTTTACTTATAGTGTGTATGGTAACATCCATTGTTTCATGTTCTCTATATATCTTCCTACTGTATTTTCCAATACATGCATCCGATGAAGTGGGCTTTAGCCCACGAAAGCTTATACTCAAATTTGTTAGTCTCTAAGGTGCCACAAGTACTCCTGCTCTGTTTCCAAGCAAACAACTTTGCACACACCTCCTTGCTAACCCTCAGGCATGGAAGGTGTTCCTCATTAACATGTGCAAAATACCTTGCTGTTCTTCTTCAAATCCCTAGATAACCTAGCATTACAGACTTCATTTAGTGCCATTCTTTTCACAAGTGCTTCTACATGGAATTGTTATATGCACCTGACCTATTGTACAAGGATATGCAGGGAGGTGTGGCTACCTCCTCTTCCTTGGTCAGAAGTATGTTGTTAAAGCACACTGGGCTCCTAAATAAGGAGCATAATGGGATTCCCAGAAGCACCAGAGTGCCTAAACTTCCACTAAAATCAAGGGAAGTTAGAGTTAGGCACCTAGGTGCTTCTGAAAATCCCATTAGGTAACTATTTACATTTTTGGGATCCTAAATACCTTTAAAAGTCTGCCCACAGTCCTGATCACAATGTGTAAGAAGCACTGAGTACCAAATTAATTTTCAACAGCTAGAACTGCAAAAGTCACTGCTTGACTAGCATCTTCAGATTTTTACCTTCCTCTTTAAAAAACTAAACTTTTTTCCCCAGCATTACAGATCTTTGGAGTCTCTAGACATGTTCATTCTCCCCCACTGAAAGACTCCTGTCTATCTGGTAGCTTCTTGAACCTATCTAGCAATGACTTACTGCCAGCCAGGGAATACTTAGATTTTATTCTTGTTTACTCTGTTAATTTATTTAGAAATATTAGCTAAATTTAAGCCAGGCGTTTTACAAGTGTAACCTCCACACTGTGCTAATGCGGAAAAGTAATAATATTGGAATGGAGGGGAAAGTACTCCAATAGTAGTAATGGAAAAAAGGTTTAGGGATGAACCTTACAAAGAGGTATGGCAGAGGAAAAAACAAGTATGATTTCAGGTTACATATACAAAAGGATCACAGAGTAAGTGGAGGTGATAGTCCCTTCCGTATATAGGTGCTATTAGGTTACACAGAGAATACTGTGTCTTTTTTGACATTTTAACCAAATGAGGTTGATAGAAAATTTAAAGAAAAGCACTTAAAGGAATAGAGGATAGTCAAGTTTCAGGAAGGCTAACTGATGCCAATATTAACTTTCTTAAATCAACTACTAGAATAGTAGTTTTCAACTCAGGGTCCACAAACTATGTCTACAATTTTCAAAGAGGTGCACATTTCCATTCAAATTTTTTTAGGGGTCCACAAATGAAAAACGTTGAAAACCACTGCACTAGAGGAAGCTGAAGCAAAACACATGCTGTACTCTGAGTAGTCAAGTGGGTATGAGCTTCATCTAAAGCCTACACTTTACCTTAGTTACTGCAAAGAATGTTAAGTACCAATTAATAAAAAAGTGCCCATAAGCACCATTACAATTCTGTGCAAGTGAAAGCTAGAGGTTACTAAACTTGGCAGACTCACTTTACTCATCTACTCTTGTTGGACTATAATCATTCTTACAAAACAGTTTTTCAGTTGACTTAAAACAACTCTCATGTAAGGAACTGTCAAGAAAAAATTGCAATACATCAGTTTTTTAAAACAAGAAGACCCCACAAAACCTGGTATTAAGTAATGTTATTTCTTTAAAGCTACCATCCAAACTTCAAATATATGAAGATATGCTTAGTCACTGCGGGCTTGTCATAAACAGATAGTTAAGGGTTAATAGAACAGGAGTACTTCATGTCTCTTTTGCCTGTAAAGGGTTAACAAGTTCAGTAAACCTGGCTGTCACCTGACCAGAGGACCAATCAGGGGACAGGGTACTTTCAAAATCTTGAGGGAGGGAAGTTTTTGTGTGTGCCGTTAGTTTTTGGTTGTTTTTCACTCTTGGGGCTAAGAGGGACCAGACATGCAACCAGGTTTCTCTCCAATCTCTCCGATACAGGCTCTTATAAGTTCAGAATAGTGAGTACTGGGTAGATAAAGCGAGTTAGGCTTATGTTTGTTTTCTTTATTTGCAAATGTGTATTTGGCTGGAAGGAGTTCAAATTTGTATTTTGCTGAAAGGATTTTAATTTGTACTTGTATACTTAGGCTGGGAGGGTATTCCCACTGTCTATAGCTGAAAGACCCTGTAACATATTCCATCTTAAATTTACAAAGATAATTTTTACCTTTGTTCTTTCTTTAATTAAAAGCTTTTCTTGTTTAAGAACCTGATTGTTTCTTTATTCTGGTGAGACCCCAAGGGACTGGGTCTGGATCCACCAGGGAATTGGTGGGGAGAAAGGAGGGAAGGGGGAGAGAAAGGTTAATTTTCATTCTGTATTAGGATTACTTTCTGTCTCAGGAAGAGTCTGGGAGGGGGAGAGAGAAGGAGGGGGGAAGGTGGATTTTCCTCTCTGTTTTAAGATTAAAGAAGTTTGAATCACAGATCTTCCAGGGTAACCCAGGAAGGGGAAGCCTGGGAGAGGCAACGGTGGGGGAAAGGGTTTACTTTCCTTGTGTTAAGATCCAGAGGGTCTGGGTCTTGGGGTTCCCCAGGCAAGGTCTTGGGGGGACCAGAGTGTACCAGGCACTAGAATTCCTGGTTGGTGGCAGCGCTATAGGTTCTAAGCTGGTAATTAAGCTTAGAGGAATTCATGCTGGTACCCCATCTTTTGGACGCTAAGGTTCAGAGTAGGGGTTTATACCATGACAGGGCTGTATCTCAAGATGTACTTTAAGACAAACAAGTTGATGTTTTCAGAGTGGCAAGAGCTAGCACAATAATATGACCACTTCCATTTACAGTATTTTCCGTTTTCTTGTTAGTGATTCAGAGTGTGACTGGTTCCCTTCTACCCTTACTCTTTCCTGAGAGATGTAAACCAGGGCTTGAAATTAAATCTAGAACAAATTAGGGTAGATTTATTTCTAGTGCTACGATATAGCATTGCATGAGGTTAGAAATACTAGAGCTAAGATCAGGATATTTAAAAAGCTCAATTTCTTTTTAAAAGTTTATATTTGTATTCCACCCAAGGCCTGCAAAACACCAGGTCAAAATGCATAAGAAATAAAATATTTGCATATCTTTTACTTTAGTTCAGCCTCTCATTTTTGCAAAAGCTATATGACCAACAAACTTACTTTTATGGTACTAGAATAGGTAATTAGTCAAAGTATTCCTAAGCTTACTTCAAAAAACAGGCCTCAAACAAAACTTCTACCACCCTATCCATTTTTAGTTATAAAAATTTGTATCACGCTGACAATACACTTATTACAATTAAAAACGGCAACATTTGGCATGGCAGACAATTCACTGAATTTATTTAGCTTGCCACTGGTCAGCTAGCCTAGCAAATACTGAACCTCCAATAGATGACTGTAAAGACGTTGCTATGTTTTCTAAAAGTGTTTCGTTTATAGGAATAATGTACCTAGCCATATTTCACTCCTTTCTACTGTACATCTCAGTCCTGATGATAAAAAATCCCATGAATAAGAATTTCAGTTCAGGTCAGTCAGAGCAAATGCAAACATCTGGAAGCAAATGCTATTTTTGGAACACACGTATTTGTAGTACCATCACAGAATATCACCCTCCTTAAGGTCAACTTCACTGCAATTACAATTTATTTCTAACACTTGTACTTCATTAGATGAATATTTATATATGAAATATTCATTTTTGAAATTCAAACTACTCCAGATACATGAATCATTACTTCATATTGCAAGTTCATGGAAATATTAACATTGCAGCTGGCACAGCCATCTAAAAAATTACACAAATCTTGAACAGATAAAATTGTTTCTGGGCATAGTGGTTTATAATTTTCTAGCAATATGCGCCATGGACTGAAAACAAGGAATTTATTGTACTTTTTACCTGCAAATATTTTACATTTAACCTGAAGCCCATTACTTATATATTACTTATATATTGTGCCCATTACTTATATATTTGTATACTCTAGATATTATTTAAAAAGCAATGTGTCAAGTTATGATCCCCTATTTTAAAAAATAACCAAGGATAGGATTTTCAGAGCATCGTGGGTGACTTTCAATCGGACTTGCACTCCTAAACCAGTTAGGGTCTTTGGAAAATCCCATCCTAATTTTTCATTTATGTTACAAATATACCTAACAGCAAAAGTAAATTAAAATATAAATTACATTTCATTTGCTTTCTGCATTTCTCATGTTAAAAGCAAAAAGTAGTCAGTTTCACTTGGTTATTGAGACAATTAAGTTCATCTGATAACTAGTTAAGTGCAGTGATGATGGCAAATAGCCATAAGAAATGTTTGACTAGATACTTTCCACAGGATTTTTTCTTTTAAAAGTGATGGGAAATTTGGTTGGTCTGTTTTTGTGAGCCTTTTATTTAAAAGAACCTTGGGGTATAGTTTTAAAGAGACACTGTCACGTTAAATACCTCTGAACAGAGTGAATTTAGAAACACACACACAATCCCTCGGTGGCACTGGGCTGTTAGTATTAAATAATAAAAATAATAAGCTTTTGCACAGCTCACAGGAGTTAAAGCTTACAAATCAGTTTAATTTGTACACCCCAGAGGAGTTGTGATACTGTATTAAATTACACTGACTAGCAAAACAAGCTGTTCCAGCATTTATGAAAACTCATGTTACAAACTACTGGGGCTTTTAGATTTTGTGGTAAAAGTACTGGATCAAGAAGTAATCATTTAGCAGTTTTTAACATTTTCCATTAATTCATTCCTGGTAGCTGGAAAGCACTAAATCCTGTAGTTGCTTTCATGAAATGGATACTTCTACCTGAGTGGAAGTCACTTACTGGACATAATGGTCAATCCTGCTATTTTACTTCTACTTCTAGATATTGCTCTGTGTAGGTGAACAAGTAGAATTTTTGCATAGTGCTATAAAATTAATCGGTGGTGGTTTGTTCAGACAATTTTGTCACTTCAAGGCAATTATTACAACATTCACATCATGAAGAGCACCACAACTTCCATGACAGCAGACTGGCCAAGGACTGACTGAGCCTGGAGACTGCACTACTACTCAGAAGTCCAACTATGCTAAGACTGAAGCCTATTAGGAGGACAGCAGGAGGCCTCCCTATACTTTACCTAGTCTCTAAGCAAGTATAGGAAGACTTAAGTCACCAGGGATACCAATACACCAATTTCAGAAGCACTGAATTCACATCTTTACAGAAGTTTACAGAAATAATAAAACAGGCTAAATTAACCACCCATATTAGTCAGTTCATTTGCATGAATTAAGACACTAAAGTAACTTGTTTGTTTTGTCGCTGCACAAAAAACCCACCAACAAT
The DNA here is from genome assembly GCF_007399415.2 of Gopherus evgoodei. NCBI lineage: Eukaryota > Metazoa > Chordata > Testudines > Testudinidae > Gopherus > Gopherus evgoodei. The sequence continues at coordinate 295,335,169 of NC_044322.1, read as the reverse complement.
GGATTGAGACCCCATTGTATTAGTGTCCCTGCCTCAAAAAACTTATATAAGCACAAGATGAGACAATAGGAGGGATGACAGAGTATCAATGAAATGATTACTGTAGTATGATCTAGCCTATTGCTTTTATAAATCTTTTCCAAGCTTTTCTTTTTTTTTTTTTTTTTTTTTTTTAAATTTACAGACTCGTCTCAATTATTTTGGAGATCAAAAGCACAGCCAGTAAAGGACATAATGAATGCTTGACCACATCTATGTCATCAGGCATAATGGTTACATTTGGGGCTTTATAAAAAAACATTTTAGGAAGCTAAATATACAGGTACTGCATTGCTGGTCAAGAAAAGGATACAGCAAAGGAAAGAACCACCACAAACTTGTTTAGAAGGTTTATTAATATTAAAGTTAGACACTTTATAGCACGACTGTTCCTAAATAATAGACTGCAACAGGTACGAACTCCTGACTCATGCTGTAATGAAATATTAGCAGCTTTTAGAAAATATACCATAATTAGCAGTCAGTAGTGCAGAAGACCATAGTAAAATAAATCTTGGGAAAACACTAAACAGAACAAAGTAGTAAGTCAGTGTTATTTTTGGCTGAATTCACAAGTGTCATCTGAATTCTTCCCAAATACACTGACTTTTTCCCACCCATGTAGTCAAAAAGAGAAACCAAAAACATAATGAAAGCTCAAAATTAACTGATGAAAATACAGCAAACTAAGAGCAGAATATTTTTATTTAAATAATCCAATAACCCTAACCCATCCCAACACACTATTAACATAATTAAATCTCAACAGCAATAAATGATCAATCTGATAGGAACTCAGCCAGCCACCTACAAAAATTTTTCTCTGCCGCATCTAGGAAGCTTACGCTCTACCTTCTCCAAGAACCTGAACACTTGTCCTTTGAACGTCAACAAAAATTCAGGCTATTTCAGACAAAAGGGATATAATACGCTCAGGAAGGTTTGTTAGACTGACCCTGTCAGATTTCGATTGGCAACAGATTTACTGCAGAAAGATCTGGGAGTCCAAGAAAAAAAACCTGTCTGTCTGTAAAAGAAGGACTTAGAAACTTGACAGGTAAGAAATTAGACTTCTCTAATATACTTTGTCATGTCAGATAGCAGGATGCCTACAGCAGGACCTATTCATGTAAATGGGACTGAGAGGATAGTAACTTACAGCACCTACCCCAGAAGAAGCTGTCATATATATTGCCTGTAAAATTTAGGGTAAAACGCAAGTGACCACTTGACAATCCAAGTGAAGTCCCACATTGGAGGTCACTACTGCCCAAGGAGAATGGCATGAATTTAACAATTCAAAACACACTTTTGGCAAGCTGGGAGAATCTTAAAATTCACCCTCTAGAAGAATCAGTGTTGCACACAACTATAAGAATTCCCGTGGATTTAATGCTTGCAGAATGGATGTCAGGATATCCATCCATTAGAGAGAGGGAATTCTCAGAAGCTTGTTAATTTCTTTTAAATCATAGCAACAGATGGAATGCTACAGAAGGCTCCTGAGCTACATTTAATATGCTGAAGTATCACAGTCATCCTTCCTTGGAACGGAACTACTTAAATTTGCATTACTTGATTAAAAAATTCTGCTATTTGCTTCATGGCATTTTGGGGGCTAGGAGAGGGGAAGAAATAAATGAGTCTCACATACTGATGACTTCCACCTTGAACACACACAATTCATATTTTATTTGCTCCACACAGCTGTAAATCATCACAGGCCTATTATACAGAAACTCGGGCGATTCCCTGACACCTTCATTTAGTGTCTCAAAGGAGAAGGTTACTTACCAACAACTGGAGATTTTTTGACATGTCATCTCTATCTGTATTCCACAGAGGGTTACACATTCAAATTCTCCGACTCTAGGAGTGTGGTGTGTAAGTAGTATCCGCTGGTCCATGCATGGTTCTCCTTCACCACAAATCTAAGAGATCCACAGCAGAGAGGAAAGAGGGCGGGAAATGGAATACAGCTAGGGACCATAGCTCTCGAAGAACCTCCAGTTACAGGTAACTAAGCTCCTTTTCTTCAAGTGATGGTCCCTATTGTATTCCACTGATGGAGACTGACAAACAGTACCTAACTTGGTGGATAGTGCAAAGATGATGATGGAAGGGTTGTGTGGAGGACCACCGTGCAAAATAGAATCATAGGGTTAAAAGGGACTGCAAGAATCATTTACTCCAACTCCCTGTCAAAATGTAGGATTTGTTGTGTCTAAACATCCAAGATAGATGGCTAGCCAGCCTCCTTTTGTAAACCTTCAGTAAAGAAGTTTCCACAACCTCGTAAGGCAGTCTGTTCCATTGTCCTACTCTTCTTTTTACTAAGATTTAATCTATATCTGCTATGCAGTAGTTTGAACCCATTGCCTCTTCTCCTGCCCTCTGTGGCAAGAGAGAAGAACTTTTCTCCATCCTTTTTCTGGCAGCCTTTCAAGTATTTGAAGACCACTATCATACCCCACCCCCACCCCCTTAATTTCCTCTTTTCCAAACTAAACATACCCAGTTCCTTCAGCCTTTGTTTGTATGGCTTGCATTCCATCCCTCTGATCATCTTTGTTGTTCACCTCTGGATTCTTTCCAGTTTCTCTACAGCTTTTCTATACACTGATGACCAAAACTGGACACAGTACTGCTGAGTCCAGCCATGAGTCCAAACAGCTGAGGCCTAACCAGTGACAAGTAGAGTGGTACTATCACCTCCCGGGACTTGCATGCTATGCTTCTGTTAATGCAACCCAAAATTGCATTTTTTTTTGCAACAGCTGACTCATATTGAGGTTCTGATCCACCACAACTCCCAGATCCTTCTCAGAATGCTGCTGCCAACAGTTTCCCCCTATTCAGTATTTGTGCATTTGCTTTTTCTTCCTTAAGTGTAGTACCTTACATTTGTCTATAGCTCAGTTCTCCAATTTATCAAGAGCCCTCTGAATTTTAGCTCTATCCTCCAAAGTACTGGTAAGCCCCATTAGCTTTGCGTCATCTGCAAATTTGATCAGTATTCTCTCTATTCCTACATCTAGGTCATTTCACATCTTTATTAACAACACTTGACCCAGAACAGATTCCTGTGGAACCCCACTTGAGACCTCCCTCCAATCCAACATCATTCCATTAATAGTTATTCTTTATTTATGGTTATTTAACGAATTATGGATCCACTTAACAGTAGTTCTGTCAAGCCTGCATTTCTCCAGCTTACTGATCAGAACGTCATGTGGGACTGTCAAAAGCCTTGCTGAAGTTCAGATATAGTGTGTCCACCGTATTCCCCATATCCACCAAATCAGTTACCCTGTCAAAGAAGAAAACCAAACTGGTTTGGCAGGATTTGTTCTTGGTAAATCCATGCAGGCTGATAGTGATTATCCCTTCATCCTCCAAGTACTCACAAACTGCATGTTTTAGCTTACCAGGTATCAAAGTCAGGCTGACTGGTCTAAAGTCTCCAGGCTCCTCCTTTCTCCCCTTTTTAAAGATGGGCACTATGTTAGCCCTTCTCCAGTCTTCCGGCACCTCTTCTGTCATCCATGAGTTTGTAAATATTATTGCTAATGGTTCTGAAATTTCTTCAGCTAATTCCTCCAGTACCCTTGGGTGAATAGCATCTGGCTGCACTGATTTGAATTCATTCAAATTGGTCAGAAGATCTCTTACATCTTCTTTACTTATCTTCATCTGCATCTTTTCGCCTTTATTGTCTATGATAACTTTGCAAGTCATCTGGTCACGTGTTCTTTCTCGGTGAGAAGACTGAAGCAAAGTAGACACTGAGCAACTCTGCCTTCCTATCATCTTTCGTTACCAGCTGAAGCAAATGAAGCATCCACTGCCAAGTCTTGCACCAGGGCATAAAGTGTCGTAAAGATGTACACCAAACTCCACGTGGCTGCTTTACTTATGTCTGTGAGAGAGATGCTCTGGAGGGAGGCCATGATGGTAGCTTGCGCTCTAGGAGAGTGAGTCTTTATCCCTGCAGGGGGAGGCAGGTCCAACAGCTGGTAGCATAGTTTGATGCAGTCAGAAATCCACCTGGAGACAGTCTCTGGGTGGAGATGGCCTGTCCCCAGAGTCTCTCAGCTATTGCAGTGAATAGTCGACAGGCCTTATATGTTTCATTCTCTGAAGGTAGGTCAGCACATGCCTGAAACTGAGGGAATGGAGCCGACATTCTTGCGTGGAGGCATGTGGATCTGGAAAGAAAACCTGTAAGTGAATAACTTAGTTAACCTGGGTTATCACCTTGGTAGAAATTTAGGGTGTAGACATAAGGAGATTTTCCCCTTGTGGAACACTGTGAATGGCGGGTTTGCCATCATAGCACAGAGTTTGCCAACTCTCCTCACTACAGTGATAGCTACCAGGAAGGTAACTTTCATGGGAAGGAGGGACAAGGAGGAGATTGCCAGTGATGGGGGGGAAGGAGGGGAGGGCCAGAAGGAGGGGTGTCATTCAAACTGAGAATACCAAATTCAAGTCCTATTGAGATGTGACCATTTGGCAGAGAGGGAAGGTTCTGAGTAGGCCCTTACAAAACCTAGGGTGTGTAAAAAGAAAAACCCTCTACACTAGTGGATAGAATGTGCTAATTGCAGTCAAGTGGTCAGTCAATGTGCTGAGGGTGAGACCCAATGACTTCAGGAATAGAATGTAGTCCAGAATCAGGGGATTTCCACCTCTTCTTGTGGAACTCCTTTAAGTTGGGCCCAAGAGGAAAAGCACCTCCACTTCGCCAGGTAGCACTGTCTAATGGAGTCCTTCCTGCTGCTAGAGAGAATGTCTTGTACGGCCGAGGAGCATGCTCATTCTAGAGTAGGTGCCCATCGAATTACCACATCCTGATATGTAGACTGGGGTGCCACCAAGTTGGGTGAGGAGATCAGGAAAGTTCAGGATGGGAATCAGGGGATAAGAGGACATGCGGAGGCAACTGGGGAACCAGAACTGTTTGGGCTGAAAAGGGGCCCTGAGGATGACAGTCATCCTGTATCACTGGATTTTGAGGAGAAATTGAGGTAGAAGTGGCAGTGGAAGAAATGCGTAGTTGAATTGGTCTGACCACGAAAGTAGAAGAGCATCACCCAGGGAATGACAGTCAATGCCTTCTCTGGAGCAGTACGTGGTGCATTTGTTGTTGGTCTGAAAAGTGAATATGTCCATGACAAGGATTCCCCATAGTTTGAGGATATTGCCCAGCACCATATTGTGAAGCTCCCATTCGTGGTCACTTGCAAAGTGTCTACTGAACAAGTCCGTGAACACATTCTGTGTTCCCAGAGGTAAGCTGCAGATAGGGCGATTTGATGTGTGATGCACCCGTTCCAGAGCCTGACCACTTCTGTGCGAGAATGGGGGCTCTTGCTCCCCCTTGTTTGTTGATATAGAAAACTGGTGGCGGTGTTGGCTGACATGATGACATTGAAAGAGTGGGAGAAATGGTTTGCACGCCCTTTGCACTGCTCCAAGTTCCAGGATGTTGATGTGCACCCTGGACTTAAGAGGGGTTCACATGCCTTGTTCTGTGCAGTTGTCCATATGGGCTCTCTTGGCTATTAGGGAAGCATCTGTGATAATAATTTTGCTTGGAAAGGAGAGAAGAAAGGAAACCCTCAGCAGCACATGACCCACAGGGGGGAGAGAGTTGCGATCCACCGTAGCAGGGACAATAGTACCAGAATCTTCAGCCTGAGATCCAAAGAGTGATGGCTCGCTGAGTACATGGAGTGGAGCCACGTCTGGAGGCAGTAAAGATGAAGCCTAGTGGAAAGGGGTAATATAGCTAGGTGGCCCTGAAGAGACAGGAATATCTTGAGCGGTACATGTAGGTCGTTCATGATGTGAGATACGATGGCATTCATTGCCTGAAACCTGTCTGTGGGCAGGTATGTGTAACACACTGTACCTCAAAAAGGCACCCTGTAACCTCCATATACATCATTCATATGTGGTTGTAATATTTCATACAGGGCATGCCATGTAAGGTATATGAAAGGTCGTGATCTGCTGAACCCCATTGTTCCATCCAAATATGTATATTGTTAGTGTGTATGTTATGAGATTTTGCTGTATGGTTGTTACAAAAATATGTTGTAAATATGCTAGTGGCACGGAAAGGACCACCACCCAGGAGGGTGGTCAACGACCATCAATCAGCAGGGGAATTGTAATAAAGGGATTTACAATTCAATGACAGTTGTGAAAGCACCACACAATGGGAACTGCTTGACTCCATGACACAGTTGCACAAGACCACTCCAAGGGGACTACCCAACTCATTGACTCAGCAAAAACTGCCAGGACATGTCTGGACAAGTGTCTTCTAGGAAAATGGACTAAGGATATAAAATAGGGAACAGTGGCAGCATGCCTTCACCTTTCTTCTCCCCCACCTATGCTGGAAGTAACAATAACACTGAGAAAACAAAAACTGCAACTGAGAAGACTGGTCCTTGATTAAGACAGGCCTATGTATTAAGAATTTCAACATCTAGTGGGGTGAAAACTGCTTGATCTAAATACTGCTTAATGCAATAAGGTTAAGATTTAGACTGTGCGCTTATCTTTTATTTTCTTTGGTAACTAGCTCTGAACTCCTATATCTACCACTTTAATCTATCTTTCTGAAGTTAACAAATCTGTTTTATATTTTACCTAAAACAGTTTGGCTTAGTTGAAGTGCTTGGGATGTTTCATGTTTCCATCTGCAGGAAAATAAGATTAAATACAGCATTTGAGCTTGCATAGGATGTCTCAGAAAGGGATATATTTCTCATGCTGTGCCTTAAGTAACAAGTGTAAATATCTTATCACACAGACAAAAATAACCATATCTATACACTAGATTTTTCAAGAACAGGCCTACATTCTGCCATGCCATTCCGTATAATTGATGATGAATAAACCTCTCTGCATCAAGTTATATTTTCTTGAAGTTCTTTTACAAATGTATTGTATAAACAGTCTTGCATAAAATGCTTAGATGTGACATAAATAGCAGTTACAAGATTATATGCGGTCACCTTTATTCACTGTCACAATACGGAATATTTCTCCACAAGTCATAATGTATACTTTATGTAAACCAGTGCCATGAGCTACACTTTAATCCTCTTCTGTTGTGCAATTAACAACTTTTACTTTAGTGGTATGAAGAATTCCGTACAATATGCTTTGGCTAACAGAATAAATTTAAGTTAATTATATTGGAAGCTTTTACTCCAGAGGGTACTTAGACAAGTTTCCTTTTTCTGAAGCCTCAGTTTTAAAAGCAATATTTGGTCAAGAACTGAACTAATGTTTGATGCCTGAGTTGGAATAGGTAATAACTGGCAAGTTTGGAATATTTTAAACCCTTCAGTAATAGAAGTAGAGGTCTCTTACCATGGCTGTGGACTGTTCCTGGACTGAGCGTCGGCTGGAGTAGATCTTTGGTTGGAGTGAGATGTGCTTCTTTCCCCTGGCGCTGGCTCATCTTTCCTGGAGTCAGAAGGTGTGATTCATCACTGTTTGTTACCACAGCTGGAACATAAAAAGAATGGTCACGCAACTATAGAAATCAATGCATAACAAAGAAATAAATGACAGCAATTTAATAATCTTTAATTACTACAAATCTGCCCTTCAGATTAAATCCTTGGGATCTTCATTTTCAAACCCACAGGTGCTCTTTCCTCTTGAACAGGCTAATGAATTTCCCAACCAGTGATTTGGTTAGGAATAGACAATGGTCTGGGAGAGTGAAGTATAGCAGAGGAAAAGAGTACTGGGAATCGGGAAAACTATGTGGCCTGGAATCCACTATTCTAATCCATTGCAAAACACACTCCTGCAGGTGGAGGGGGGGGGGGGAGAAGGAGAGAGAGAGAGAGAGAGAGAGAGAGAGAGAGAGAGAGACAGACACTTCTTGAAATCCAGCTTCCCTCTGGATCCAGTCTCTGGGAATCCTTAGTATGGCACAGGCCATGGCTGCAACCCGCCAGCTCGAGTGGCTCTGTTGCAGAACCACGTGTTTGTTCCTAAAAGCTATCAATGGATGTACGTTACTATAAGAAGCATGTAGCCCTCTGGTGAGGGAATGGGCAGAGGAGCAAAGGAGAGAGATTAAAAAGCAGAAGTGAATAAAAATAGAAATTTCCTTCATGAAGTTTTCAAACAATGGCAGGGATGAGGGGAAAATTGAACATCTTTTTAAAAAAGCTTTAGAATGTAAATCCTGTAGTAACAGTGGCCAATAAACACCGACCACTTTACTTGTATTCACCTATAAACTGTTTAGGATAGGGACTGTTCCCTTCTTCTGTAATAGTACAGTGGCTGGCACACTGTGGGTATTATTGGAATGAGTAGTCATAACTAATGAAATAAGGAGAGGGAAAAACAAACACCAAAATGAAAACTTGGAGATTACAAAGGATGCCTAATTCAACGAGTCACCACATGGCAGGCTGCAAAAATAAGAAGAGATGAGCCCCTTGGCTGCAGACTTCACCATGCCTTAAGATTTCCACGTCTCTTCAGGCTGGGCCTGTGAACTGTACTTTTAAACCACGTCAGGTTTGGAGTTTAATTTTCCAGACATGACAATCCAAGGATGCCTGATGGCTTGTTTCATTATTATTATCACTAAGTTATTTTTTCCACAAAAGGTGGCAATGACCAGTGAAGACAGCATAAAGAGTAAAAGGACAGTAGTAGTCCCCACTTTATAGCTCTATTCTGGACAAACTACAAACACTTATGTGACCTGCTGATCAGGAAAGTTGGGTGAAACAGTAGCACTTCGTCTCCCTCCCCCTGACCGGGGAAGGAGGAAAGAGTAGGGTTAAAATCAAATGCTTTTTCAAGAGATCGAAACGTATCAGTGCTGGCAGGTCAGTAGTCAATCACCCTATAAACCAGCATAGAAGCAAAATGCAAAGGTGCAGAAGATCTATAAAGGAAACAAAATTTCACTTTAGAGTTTTGGTGGATTATGAACAGTCCTAAAAAAAAATTATGACACTGTTCTTTAAAATATATTTTAATCTGTTTTAAAACAGCAACTTTGAAGTATATAACAAATAAGCAATTAAAAACTAGAATTCTGAAAGATAATTCCCCTCTCCTGCCATTTGACTCAGTCAAAAAAGCCTTTTATGTTTTTCACATCTCTTCCTTCGTACTGTTGCAATGGAGCTGCAATTTCATTTCTGCTATTACATGCAGTGGAGTACCTGACAATTTGAAGAGAGTCACCATGTACACAACTATAATGCCCTCTGCTGGTTTCTGTTTAATACTGGAAGCAAAAGCACTTCAAGTTCTCCAATTTTGACATTGTAATGTCCAAATTGCCTCCAATTGTGTGTCCAGTGTACACATATCAATCAAAATCACATGTACTCCAAAGGAGGACAGACACTCAGCTTTTTAGTATTAATTGGTTACTTATAACACAATATCAAAGTAACAGTGCACAAAGTGTTGCCAAAGTAAGTTTACCTGAACCAAGAACCTCTTTTGGGGCACTTATACTACCAGTATTATATTTTTAACTTTTCCTAACTTTTTAAAACCGATGTAGTACTTGGTGCTTTTCAGTTTTTATTTAAGACATAATGAGGAATACTCTTGATTAGTTGTCACAAGTAACTCAGAATGCTAATCCCTCATAGTGCATGGCTCATTAATACACAGAACAGTAAAAACAATCATGTTTTAAGGAAAAGTTTACCACCACCCACCCTGTTGAAAGCTTAAAGTTTGCCATATACTCAACATACACAGTCTTGTAGTGTCACTGCAAAGTTCACCTTGTCAAGATACTGAAAGTGATGGCACACACACACAGAGACAATATTTGCAAACTATTCCTTTTGAACAGTTATGTGATATAGTGTATGTGTTTAAGTTAAAAGCAGCAGAGAGTCCTGTGGCACCTTATAGACTAACAGACGTATTGGAGCATGAGCTTTCGTGGGTGAATACCCACTTTGTCGGATGCATGTCGTTTAAGTTAGTTTATAAAAGTGCTTCAAGGCAAGGACTTGTCTTTTAACTGTATTTGCACTTATGAAGCTTTAACATTGGCCTCTTCAACTGAGTGGGCACTTCACTTTCAGCTTTACAGATTAACTTTTTTGATCAGCAGAAGAGAAAGGAGTTCAAAGTTGTTAAACTCCAATGGTATTTGTCAGCACAGTATTATAGAACAGTAAGAAGTGAATGGAAAGTTTTCAGTGCAGGTGCACTTCTGCCCCTATTGCAGGTAATACAGCAAGCACAAGCTAGGAATCATCTGTCTTGTCTATTCCAGAAAACCCCCAAACCTTCCCTCTAATCACTGTGGGCTCTCCTTTTGGCATGTGCCTGGTAAGCAGGCCAGATGATAGCATGGAGCCATTTACTCTATGCAAGATCAAAGGGAGCATCAGCTTCTTACTCTGTTACAAGTAGCTTTTATTAAGGCCCCCCCGACTTTCAGAAGTGCTGTATATCCACAACTCCAAGTGAAGTCAATAGGAGCATCAAGTGCTTGAGCATCTCTGTAAAATTATGCCCTATATGTCTGTGTGGGGCACTACCCAAGCATCTTTTGAATCCTAACTGGTACAAAGCTCTTCTGAAAACACTTAAGAAACAGCCTAGTTCACTTTAAATGGAAAGAGCAAGAATTTTAAAACAATCAAAATGAATATTTTCAAAAGCTATTTACTAAAGTAAGCAAATGGAAAAATGCCAGAAACAGGCCATTAAGATGTTTGGAATCAAAGTAATCATTTTGAGTTTAAAAAGGAATAAGAGTGCTAGGAAAGGAAACAAAAATCAGTTTCTGGAATAATTAACGCTGGAATAATTAACGCTGAGTGTTCATTATGCTATTAAACTGAATGTTACCATTAAAAATATGACCTCATTTTGAAGACACTGAACTGATTTATTTCAACTCCTTTTACTGCTTTGCACTGAAGGACTGGCATTACAACAAAATTAAAGGGTGTACACAGGACAAGATCCTTTCACGAAATGAGCTGTCGAATATTCCTGCAGTTTGGAACTTGTATTTTTGAAGAATCAATGAAAACTACTAAGCTTTAAATAGTACTTTCAAGTGTCTATGAGCTCGTAAATCCTAGTTTAAAGAACACTCCTGTCCAATATAAACTGCTATATAGTCCACTAACTGGCCCACTAAGCCCTGTACAACATTTCGGTTCCCTAAGACAGTATGGCTGTATAATGATATCAACTATCCTAGAAAGTTTTAATACCTCAAGCTTAATACTATTTAAGCAGAAGCAGTCTAACATTATTTATAGTGCATAGACTATCTAAATAAAATTCACACCTTCATTGCAGCCTGTTAAGGTGAGTTATGGTGGATCAGAGCATCATCAAAACAATGGCCAAAACCAGGAAATATCAGCTCCCTTAAATAGCGTACCAGCGATCAAAGAAAGCCAGGAGGAACTTCCTTCAACATATTGTAGATTTGGGAATCTGCTTATCCATCGGTTTAAGCAAGGAACAATGTTAATATCCACCTTTTAAAGAATGGTGGCCCCCATTACGATGGCAAGCCCCTAACAGTTTTTAAATACTGACTATATAAAGATTGAGAGCATCTCAAAAGAGATGCTAGTTCAGTTTAGCTGTAAGTATATTTGGACACCAACTCAGACTCAAAAAGTTCATGTCTACAGGATTCAGGGCCCTAATATGGATGTTAGGAAGCATTTCAAAACTGAGCTCCAACTACAATTCTGTTAATTAACTCTGAGTCCTACTTGGACACCATAGCATCCAGTGCCTCAAACACTGGATTATGTTCACAGTATCCATTTGAAATAGGAAAGCATTACACAGATGGGGAATTCAGACATGGCAAGATTAAATAACTCACCCAAAGCCATTCAGCAAGTCTCTGCCAGAGCTGTGAATTGAATTTCCCCAGTCAAGGTTCATTGCTTTCATCACAATATCATTCTCTCCCCCTACTCGATAGATAGTATTTCAACTTATGTCTCTGGCCCCAGCACCGGATACAAAGAGTGCCACACCTAGGTCCTTGCCGATGTGGAGTAAGAGACTAAGTTCTGGTCTTAAGCTCTGATCCCCATATAAGGGAACATTCCAATACCAGTAAGACCACTAGGCTAAGCCAACAACTGTTTTAAGAACATTTTTATTTACCTTTTTCCATTTCCTCACACTTGCTTCTGCTCAGCTATTGGGATGCTAGTTCATAGCAAGTCAATAACAAAAGATATGAAATGAAGAATTGAAATGAAAAATTACAAATTAGAGTCTTTATGTCAAATTTGCACAGATTCTGCAGTGGAAATTATTTTAAGTATCTGAAATGGCAAGTTACCTTTTCAATTGTTTCCATATTGAGAATATAGTAAGAGATCTTTAATATAATGCATTGGAAACTCAATACCACAATGGATTCCAGTAAAATCCTATTCCAGCATTGTCAATCCTGAGCACTCAAAAAAGCATGAAGGCCTGCCCAAGGCAAGTAATGAGATTGGCTTAAAAACAAGATTTTTAGGATGAGATTTAAAAAAAAAAAAATTAAATTTTAGGTTATTTTTATTTTCCTTCTGGTATTTAACATTTTAAGCTCTTCTTTGCAGCTATGAGGGTTAGAAACTTACTTTACATGAGAATCTCAGTTTTAATTAAAAAAGTAAAAAAGAGGACTCTACGAATTAGGGATTTAAGAGAAAAACCAGATACTATGCTATTCAATAGATATCACATCACAGGAGTTTGCAATGCTTCAATATATGAAAGGCTTCACTGCAGTGAACACTAATATATCAGAATCCCAAACCTCCACATTTAATCAACATTCCAGTTCCAGCCTGTATCAGGCAGAGTCTGTAATTTAAAATACATAAAATTCTCATTCAAAACCTTTAAGAGATCTCTTGTACCACTGTCTGTAGCTCATGAGATGGGAAATGAAAACTAGAGATGTAACTGAATATCAGAGAACAAGTGTTAATAAGACATCAGTAATTTGAACTTATTTAAAAAAAATATGTATCTGACAGTTTCACTGCATCTCTCAATAGGTAACAGCACTGTGCTTACAATGGGCAGAGTCCTAACTGAAGTATTTTTTTTTAAATTTACTTAAGTGCCTAATGCATTAATCAGCAGCAATTTAAATACATAACTTCTTAGAACATGTCCTTTAAAGATTAAGCCTCCAGTACTTAGTGCCACCAAACAGTCCCTTATAATAATCAGACTCAAGACTCAGAGTCTGATTTTCCTTTATTTGAGACTTGTCTCATCTTCAGTATGAAATCTGCTGTATAAACTACATGCAAACTCCAAATCCTCTCATTTTCCCTCGGTGTTCACTGAAGCTGGACTAGTGCATGGAAAAGTATACTGATTCAAGAAATGAGTACTGGCTCTCCAAAGTATTTGAGCTAAAGTAATTAGTGTTCCAGTCTCTGGTTTAGCAACTTCCATTTTTCTACAAGTGGTCTCTGGAGTGGAGGCCTTTCAAGGCAATGGAACTGAAGAGCTGTCATCTTGCAACAAAAAGCCATGATAAAACATGGCCCACAGACACCTTGAGGTAGTTAGTCTTAGAAATGAAACACTTTTTCTAACTGAAAGCAAAAGAGAAAATAGAACCCCCATCCTCAACATAAACATCTCTTTTCAACTTCAGGTTAAAGGATATGACACAACTGGCCAAATCTCTTCACGATGCACATTCAATGAAACTTCATGAGATTTGAAAATCTAAACTTCTGACCTCATGCTCAAAAGATATTTTTTCAAAATAGGACCTTTCAAGGAGACAAATTCAACAGCCTCAAGGTCTCCAGTCTGTCATGTGGAAGCTTTGCTGGGAACTTTCACTGCCAGTTTCAGCCCTTTTATTTACCAAAGAGTCATGGTAGATTCTCTCTGACAGTTTTTAAATCAAGATCGGATGTTTTTCTAAAAGACGTGCTGTAGGATGTATTTTGGGGAAGTGTCACACAAGAGATCAGACCAAGTGATCACAATGGCCCTTTCTGCCCTTGGAATCTATGAATCATAAAGGACCAGTCATCCTGGGACAGTTCTTCTAACGGGTACAACCCATCTGTGTCACGCTTAGCTTGCATTCCCCCACCCCTGGACAAAATAAGCAAAGTCGTCTGACAAACAGGCATTGTGGGATGGAGAGAAAGCAGATGCCAGGGGTGAATCCTGGTAGAAAGCCCTGGGAGTTGCTGTTGGTAGACAGCAAGGCAAGACTCAAAAAACCCCAGGAAAAGATCAGTTGAGAAGATCGACCTTTAGGAAGGCGGGTGGGCCTAGCTTGAGACTAGCTGAAGATTTTGGTTTGTGTTTATTTTGACTTGGATACCCTGGAAAGAATGAAATTTTTTGTTCATGATTTAGCCAGAGGGCCAAATCACCACAGCAACTAAACCAGGCTACAAAATTGGGAGAGCCAGACTGAGTGAAAATAAACTGAGGCAGCAGTTAGCCCATGACCAGAATGGTGAGCTGGTGATGCTACAAGAACTAAGAAGAAAATTCTGTGAGGGACAGAAAGGTGACACCACCAAAAAAAGGAAGTCTGTCTAACACCTTAAACTAAATTCAAACTGACCTACCCATCTGCATGTGACTCAACATAACAGTATTTGTACATCGTTTTCAGCAGTAGATAACTTACTTCATTTCACTTTTTGAAGAAAAAAGCAATATACAAAACCTCACACGGATTTGAAAAGTTTCTAATAGTAGTATTCCCACAGGTCACTGCCTTTTTATTAAATGGTATTTTAGTAAAAATGCATCCAAAACTAGTCTCCCTTGCATGCTGTGATACCTCTTTTTATTCACACTTCAGTACATGAGAGGGCTTTTTATTAAAAGTAATTCGACAAGGTACTGAAAGCAAACATTGCCCTATCACTGTACTAGATAGGTGTAAATAGAACAAGCTGCTTCTACCTGTTAAACCACTATTTTCTGTGTCCTTTTTATTTTTTATATTACAGTAGCACTTGGAGGCCCCAACTCCAATTAGAGCCCAGCTGTGTTAGGCACTGTACAAATGAGTGAAAAGACAACCCTTTCTTTTAAAGTGTTAAAATGGAAATATTTATCTTCACAACTCCAGGTGGAATGTTCAAAGGACTCATATTTTTCTAGCCATGACTGAAGAACAACAACAACACTTCCTATGAATTATGGTTGTTCTTTTAAATTTAACAAACACCTATGGACAAGACCAACAAGCAGAATAAAGTATTTCTCTAACTGTTGTCCTTGTTATTTCATCTCTTCAATTAGGTTGTAACACACATGAAACCCTAGTGTTACGTCCACTGACCCATGTGCTCACACAAGAAGATGGTGACCTTGACTAATATGCCCAAACATCTGAGAGAAGAGGTCAGTCACTTACTTGATGGTCCAAGAGAGTCTTTGATCTCACCATGATTCTGCATGTGCAATGCAATTGGAGAACGAAGAACAGCGAACAAAAAAAGTGTCCAGGCCAAGAAGAAGCAAAATGTGCAGAGACGTCAGCAACAGCAGCAAAAGGAAAGAGGAAGCACAATGAAAACAGAGTTAGTTTATCACTAAAATACAACATGCACATCAATATTAAGGGAAGACTTCAAAAGGACTTAACAGTTCAGAAACAAAACAATGTTGAAGCAACAAAACTGACAAATATGCATATAGGAAGCCATTATTAGCTTGGATACAGTTAGTGAGCAGCTAATATCCCTCTTTAGACAGACAAAAGTAGGTCTTCTGAAAGATGTTCAGAAATTTAGAGTTCACAAAACTCATTACAACAGAACATGTCAAGATCTGTAATTAAATCAGTTTCAGAAAACCACAATGTCCTATGAAAGAGTTAGGATTCTAGGACAATCCATCTAAAAGAAAAAATTGTTTCTCTCAAATTGTACATGTAAACACAAACATTCCTAAAAGCGCATTAAATGTGCTGCACCCACTAGTATGATGCAGCCAACCATAACCGTTTATGCAAAATTATTATTTTAGAGGCCTCAGTGTTTTAGTTTATTAAGTACAGCTACCCATCACACAACATATTTTTCCGGTGTAGAAAACAAGACAAACAATGGAAACTGAAGAGTTAAACAAGCAGCATTTGTGTTAGTACATCTCCAAAGAACTGTAAGCTGTATCACAAATTTTCCCCACTTAAGTCGCCACTGAACTATATATAGTTGTAATCACTGCAGGAGGAGGGAGTACTTATAAAGTAACAGCTCACTCCACCTCATCTTTTTTGGATGGGGTATAATTTGGGGGGTAAACGAATATAATCATTTATATTCCATTAGTATCCAAAGCTCCAGTCAGGATCAGGACCACTTGGGCTGGGGGCTGTACAGATACAAGATATGATCCATCCCTGCCCCCAACTGCTTACCATTTTAAAAGAGACATAAATGTTGGGATCAAGGATAAAATGAGCATTGTGACACGCCCACTATCAGGGAAAAAATATCCTCAATTGCTCCTCTGATAAGCTATAGTTTATCTTTTCAATTTTAGCTCTTTCCTAGTCTAGTTTAGTGTGTGTGATTTAAACAGGACTGTTGCACATCTGACTAATATTTTTTAAATTAAAAAAAAAAAAACCTATAAAATCCAATGCTTTGGAAAGCCCAACCAAAACCCTACCCAATGTTCACTGAGATGGCAAACCCTAGCCATATTTTAAAAAAAGGTGTCAGGTTTGCCTCCATGTTAGCAAACATGACCCCATGTCACCCCCCCAAGGCTCCCAACTCTGTGAGGGTGCATCAGAAGGAATCTCTTGCCTCCTGGAGAACACGGCCATGTCCCTATTTAGCAATGGGGGTTCCTGTGCCACTTGGCTGCCCTGGAGAGGGTAATACTCAGTTCAGTCTGAATACGTTGTTACTATTGTAACAAGATCAGTTTAAAAAAAAAAATGAACAACTTCAAATTCTTCACTCTGTTTACTGGGTGCATTTGGAAGGACATTCTGTACAGTCCATTTCAGTTTCTCCTGTTTAGTCAGCTAGTTAGTTTCACTCTTTGCCTGGATCTTTCATAGAGTATCAGGTGAGAGAAAGAACATGTTTTTAAATAGGGGAATGTGATTGCAAAACCCCCAAAGTTAAAGAAAACATCGGGACTAAAGTAGTATCAAACTCATTTTAAAGAAAACTGGACATATATCAAGTTGGTTTCTCTTCAACTGCATAATACAGTATGATAGCATACTTAAAATGGGAACACAATACATGTTATCGCAAATGGGATTACATTACATTAAGTTCCAAGAGCAACAAAACAGCAGAGAGGCATGCAGTAATAGAGCAACAGTGTAAGAATTAATTCAGTGTGATAATGAGTCAGAACACCAAGCCTTTCCTGATCAGCACCACTCCGCTACATCTGCCAGTTCACACTAAGAGCTTTAAAGCAAAAGGAGGAGTTGGGCGAGGTGGGAAACAAAGTATTAATGAACAAGCATGCAGGGTCGGGAGGGTTCTGCAATTTAAGCTTCCTAATCAATCAGCATTTCTCAAATACGGCAAGCCACAGCAGCTTCCTGAGTGGTGATGGGGGGGAGGCAAAGGTTCTGTTCCTCCCACTTCCTTCTCTGTTCCTCCTGGATGTGCAGCCCTGCACTGCTCCTGGAGACAGGTGGGGTACAATGCTGCAGGACTACAGGGAGTTCTCTACCAGCGTGGGAGGGCAATGAGGTTCTTGCTTCAGCCCTGCGGTGGTTGGGAGGCAGGCTCCAGAGGCAGGATTTAAGGATCCTGGTTGCGCAGATCAGGGCTCCAGCCAAGGGGCTTCAGGCGCCAACACCCAGCTCTGGTTGAAGGGTTTCAGGCACTGAACCCTAGCTCTGGCCACAGAGCCCTGGATTTCGGCCATGGGGCTTCGGTTCAGGCTCCAACTCCTGGCCACGCAGCGGCAGGCTCCAATCCCCATCTCTGGTCACACAGTGCTGGCCCCATGCCCCGATCACAGCGGCAGCTGCTGGCTCCAGGCACCAACCCCGAGTTGCATGCTCCGATCCCCAGTCCTGGCCACTGACTCATAGCACCAGCCATGTCACAGTGGGCACCGATCTCCGGGTGCATGGCAGCAGGCACTGGCCCCATCCCCACACTGATCCCTGGCCCCGGCTGTGCGCTGATGGCCAGGCATGTGGCAGCAGGTGCTAGCTTTAGCCTCGTGGTGGTGGGCACTGTCCCTGGGCTTCAACTCCTTGCCCCGGCCATGCAGCTCCTGCTCCGGGCACAGGCATTGGCCCCCTCCCCAGCCGTGCAGCTCCTGCCCCCAGCTCTGGCCATGGGCACTGATCCCCGGCCATGGGCACCAACACCCTGCTCCAGCCGCGCAGCTGCGGGGCTCACCACCAAGCCTCCTTTCTCTTGGCCCCACATCCATGCCCCTCTCCCCATCACTCCTGGACCCCACCGCCTTCCTGGCCCTCAATCAACCCTCCATCACCCCACTGCCTCCACCTCCAACCCCATCCTGTCCCCCATCCAGGGCTTAATTTTTCCTGGGACTTGCTGAGAAAAGTGATATTAACAAACATACAACTATCACTTCTCACAGTAATATTTTTATTATTCAGTCTGCAAAAAAAAACCCTACATGAATAAATTACAATGATGTGGATGTATATATGTGCTATTTATTTGTTTTTCCTAAAGTTAATCAAGTATTTTAGGATAAAGTGTCCGTGCAGCCACCAGCAAGAGTTGGTGGCCACACTCTGCAGCCACCAAAAAATTTGTTGCGAGAACCCCTGCAAATGGTTTGTACTCTCTCATAGTGGTGAAATACACAGTGAAAAAGCACAGCAGCAGTCTTGACACCACTACCTTCCTTTCAAGTATTGTTTTGACCAAGTAACATCATCAGAATTAGACAGCATAAAGCAGGAGAGCTTGTCACCTGAGATGATTAAGGCCTTTTATATAAATATTTTAGCACTGTATGGTTAACCTTTGGACTGATACAAAGAGCACCTATGCTATAGGATGAAACAAGTCTAACACTGTTCCTGATCTTCACCAATAAACACAGTGTTTATACTGAGATTAGATTCCATACTGCCCAAGCACCAGCCTAAACTATAGATATTATACACTGCATCTATACCTAACAACACAAAAGTATATATTTATAATCTAGAGTCTTAACTGAAGACAGCTTCTTTTCAGGATCTATTCTGGACACAAGACCTCTGTTTACTTCACAGGATCCTTCATGTATCATCTGGAGTCCATATTGAAATAGGTTATATGCACTAATAAGTCTCCTAGAGGGATAAAATGTCAGGAAAGACTTTTCTGAGTAAACACTGTCAATACAGGTAAAAGTGAAAATAGCACCAGGGATTCTATGTTATTTTCTCTCCATGATTTCTATATTAAACATGCTAATTTTATTTTATTATTAATTATTATTATTATTATTTAAATTGCCATCTCTGCAAACAACCTACACTCAGAGTCAAGCTTGGTTCTCTCTCACATGGTCACCAGTAAAAAAGCTTTTAGTGGTCAAATTAGGCCCCTATAACACCTGTGCAAGTCCCACTACCTTCACTGAATTTGCACAGGTTGAGCACTTCTGTTGATACACAAGATGAAACAGAAACCATCTTCTTCTCCTACCCCTGTTTTGACTATGCAAGTTTAAAAGCAGCAAAAAGCAGAAAAGCTGTCACTAGAGACACTGATTACACACAAAAGTCTTTAGACAGTCGTTCCTTCAAGTTTAAACTCATTTTAAAGACTAGTAAGCCTAAAATTAGACCTACTACTTGTTTTGCTGTGCGAAATTACTTTCTAGTTTGATGCATTTGTGATCAGGATATATAGCAAAAACATATAAGCTCTTGATGAAAAAAGAACTGAACTATTTAATATGTACTATGAACTAAATTTAAAAATATATACTTTTAAATCATTAAATCACAAATCATTGACAGAATACACATGTAACCTTAAGAATGACATTTTAAAAAAATGAAAGGAAAGATTTTAAGCCTGTCAAGATCTACTGTCATGGATTTTTCCTGCAAAAGAAGATTGAGTATCTGCTAAAGCAATACAGAAAAGTGGCAGTTTTAAACATTACTTTAGGAAACCTGTAATGTCCAAATGTTGCAGGGGTAAGTGATCCTGAATTCAAATACTAGCCGGTAACACAAATGTCCTCACACAAACATGTATCAGTTAAAAGTTATTTAAACTAGTACAAGTTTGTGTGTTGATATTAAGCTGCTTGAAATTGTCAGTCAAAAACTTATTCAGCCAGAAAACTTGGGTTTCAACTAAACATGATCCACATAAAGTCTCTTCTTTTTATGTATGTTTAGAGTTTTGGGCTAAAAATGATTCGTTTGGAGGGTGTTGGGTTTTTGTTTTTTTTTTTCAAATGAAAAGTTGAAGTTTTCTGTAGGTGAAAAACAAACTAAACCAACAAAGTCTACTATAACTGTTGGAAAACGGCTTTATTAAACCTTAGTTAAAATGTTTTTTTTAAGATATTAAAAACTATCATTGTACATCTTATTTATATGCAAGCTTGCAAAGATTTACCTAAATTGGTTTAAAAATGCGTGTTTAATTAGTCAAACCAGTGCAAGTTTGCATATGAATAAGGTGTACAATGATAGTCTTTAAGATCTTAAAGACTACTTCAGAAAACTTGATTGCCCGTATGTATTTTCAGTCCCATCCCTCCATATAAATCAGAGGAGGAGGATTTCAATTTGTATATATAGAATCTAATTCTCCAACTTGAATAAGCTGGAAAAGGTCACCACATTCAGAAACAGACACAACAGGAGAGAGGGGAAAGCTTGAGCCCTCAGGGATCCAGAGATTATGTCTTTGATGAAATTCTTTGCAGGAAATATTAACTAGGTTTCTGGACAAACTAGCCAAAAAAATTGTTCTACATCCCATGAGAAAAACAAAATGGCTACACCATATAAGGATGGAAATAGGCACCCCTTTCATAGGTGTGGCAGTATCTGAGGTACCCTGCTGGAGATACAAAGTTCAAGAGTACCCTGTTGCCAGCTAGATCATGGAGCATTAATAGGCACAGATGCATCAGACAGCCTCTGTCCTGTATGTTGCTCTGACTGAGGCAGAAATCCAAACTGGCGAAGCAAAAGAAGGACCTCTAGCAACTGGCAGTCATCTGTCAGAGCAAGGAGGAAGAACTGAGTCCTGTGTTGCCACAAATCAAACCACAGAAAGTTTCATATCCAGAATCAGTCATGGGCTCACTTTTAGTCAGCAAAATTCTCCAGTACTCAAATACTTCACAAAATGCCATAAAACAGTATGAAACATGCATTTTCCTTTCCAGAATCTAAAAGGAGTATTCAATATTTTCCAATAAATAATTAATTTTCTAAGATAAGTGAGCAAGTCTTTAGAAAAAAAACATTAAAATAAGTTTAATATATATATGCTTGTTATAAACAAGACTCTTTAAGCTCATCGTTAAGTTGCTGTTTGTTCACCTAAACTGTTCATGATTAAGCATGCATACCTATGTAAACTTAATATCCATAGTCCACTAATAAAAAAAACAATTATGTTGCCTGTATATAACAGAAAGATAAAGACCAAAAGGTAAAATTTTCAAAAGCACCTGAGTCACTCCAGTGATTAAGTCCCATTGGGCTTCCAGTAGGATTTAGCTGCTTTTGAAAATTTTACCCCACAATCACATTGTTAAAGGATTTATTTTAAAAAAGGATCATCTCACTGTCAGAGGTCAATAATTAAGGCTATTTTTGCAAACTACTGTTTATTAATAGAGCCCTACCAAATTCACAGTCCATTTTGGTCAATTTCCGTGTCATGGGATTTTAAAAATCATAAATTTCATGATTTCAGATATTTAAACTCTGAAATTTCATGGTATTGTAATTGTAGCCTTCTGTGCATATATATCAAAATCTTACCACCAAAGCTGCACCTGAACCTAAGTGATCATCCCAAACTGCATTTACTAGATTCTCAGACAGATTTAAATAGCATATGTAGATCAGTGTTTATCAACCATTTCTATTATTTGATCTTTAGTGGTCACAAAAAATGCTGGAATGGTAAGACTTGAAGAGTGACAATGGAATTTAGCTCAGTGCTGATGCTCTAGCCGCTCTGTCCCATTCCTGGTACCAGGGTCTCCTGTGGAAGGCAACAAGAACAGGCTCCGCACCTCCTGCAAGGGGCTCTTTTCCAGGGAATCTTGGGGTAACCCCTTTTATTTGTATCAGCAAAGTGGACCATGAAGTTCTAATACTAACAGAACAAGTACACACTGAAAACTTTTTAATGTTGTGCCTAACATTCTTGTAAAAGATATTGGCGGACAGGGTGCCCTTATCTCTAAATTTCCTGGTTTTCTAGTATTAGAATTTAGGCATTTAAACTCCCACAGTCAGGAAGAGCACAATGACTATGGGTAGCTTTGTGCGGTCACAATCACAACTCCACCTTAAAGTCTGCCTAGTGAATTTCCTTAGTTTAAAGTAGTGACATAAGTTTAGGGAGCAAAAAAGCTAGGGAGACTCTAACTTCCTACAGATTTGTCTATCCATGACAGTCCCTCTATACATTTTAGGAAAAACCCTCTTTCCTCCAAAGTACTCCTGTTCGCCCCCCATCCCATCTGCAAATCCAGAAAGCAACAGTCATCCGAGTTGCAGCTGTTTGGGGGATGGCAGCAATTCCTGCCCTTCTGGCCCACAGCTCCTCTTCCCCATAACTGCAATCTCCTCCTGATCAACACCACTTCTCCAATCACTGGCTGCTGTGTCTCAGGGCTTGTCTACATCAGAAAGTTGCAGCGCTGGTGAGGGAGTTACAGCGCTGCAACTTAGGAGGTGTACACATCTGCAGGGCACCACCAGCGCTGCAACTCCCTGTTTGCAGCACTGGCCGTACTCCCGTTTTGTCTCGGGTGTAGAGGATCCAGCGCTGGTGATCCAGCGCTGGTAATCAAGTATAGACACTTACCAGCGCTTTTCTTGACCTCCCGTGGAATAAACAGGTATCCCAGCATACCTGAGGAAGCCTCTGGTAATCAAACTGGTCTCCTTCCCCAGCTTGCTCTCGCGTTCCCCGAACCCCAAGCAAGCAGGTCTCCTTCCCTGAGGTTTGCTGGGTGGTTCCGGGAACGCGAGAGCAAACCGCGGCGAAGCTGGTCTCCTTCCCCGGTTTGCTATCGCGTTCCCCGAACAAGCAGGTCTCCTTCCCTACGGTTTGCAGGGTGGTTCGGGGAACGCGAGAGCAAACCGCGGCGAAGCTGGTCTCCTTTCCCGGTTTGCTCTCTCGTTCCCCGAACCCCCGAGCAAGCAGGTCTCCTTCCCTGCGGTTTGCAGGGTGGTTCAGGGAACGCGAGAGCAAACCGGGAAAGGAGACCAGCTTCGCCGCGGTTTGCTCTCGCGTTCCCCGAACCACCCTGCAAACCGCAGGGAAGGAGACCTGCTTGCTCGGGGGTTCGGGGAACGAGAGAGCAAACCGGGAAAGGAGACCAGCTTCGCCGCGGTTTGCTCTCGCGTTCCCCGAACCACCCTGCAAACCGCAGGGAAGGAGACCTGCTTGCTCGGGGGTTCGGGGAACGAGAGAGCAAACCGGGAAAGGAGACCAGCTTCGCCGCGGTTTGCTCTCGCGTTAACTGAACAAGCAGGTCTCCTTCCCTGCGGTTTGCAGGGGGGTTCGGGGAACGCGAGAGCAAACCGCGGCGAAGCTGGTCTCCTTTCCCGGTTTGCTCTCGCGTTCCCCGAACCCCCCTTGAAGCCGCCCAACAGCGCTGCAGTGTGGCCACATCTAACACCACTTGCAGCGCTGGTTGCTGTAAGTGTGGCCACTCTGCAGCGCTGGCCCTATACAGCTGTACTAATACAGCTGTAACAACCAGCGCTGCAAAATTTTAGATGTAGACATGGCCTCAGTCATTAACACAGCCTGTCAAGCAGCCTCACTTGTGAGCCCTTTCCTCAGTAACAATCCTCCCTAGAATCCTGTTGTATTTTGAGCTCTCTCTGCATGGGAGAAGGTAGGGTGCTCACCTCAGATTTTATAAATGAAAAATTAGGATTTCTGTTGTACTTTGATGAATTCACAGGAACCTGGTTATCTTTAGCATTTTCCTCTCTTTGCAGATGCAAGACTTAATACTTCATGCAACTAAATTTTGCTATCTTAGATAAAAATCTTGCTTAGGAGAGTTTGGTAAACTAAGTTTCATATCCCTCCCCCACCACCACCACCACCCCTCCCGTCCCCCCTTAATAAATACAGAGTGTTAGAAAGCTTTTGCAACTTTGAAAATGTCTATTTTGTGTGGTGACCTCTGTCAGAAACCCCCGTTTGAAAGACCTAAATTTGGTAGATTTTGTAAAAAGCTCAAGACTTGTTTTAACATTTTTCAAACTTAGCTGACATAATAGATTTTGGCAAGGCAGCAAAATATGGCTTTAAAACAGTAACATACCTGTAATCTTTATGGAAAAGTTACTGCTTTTTCATGGTAGACCAACAACTGTCCAAAGAGCAGATTATACAACTTGAATACCAATAACGAAAAAAAGACGGTTACTCACCTTTGTAACTGTTGTTCTTCGAGATGTGTTGCTCATATCCATTCCAGTTAGGTGTGTGCGCCGCGCGTGCACATTCGTCGGAAAACTTTTACCCTAGCAACTCAGTGGGCCGGCAGGTCGCCCCCTAGAGTGGCGCCACCATGGCGCTTGATATATACTCCTGCCGGCCCACCCGCTCCTCAGTTCCTTCTTGCCGGCTACTCCGACAGTGGGGAAGGAGGGCGGGTGTGGAATGGATATGAGCAACACATCTCGAAGAACAACAGTTACAAAGGTGAGTAACCATCTTTTCTTCTTCGAGTGATTGCTCATATCCATTCCAGTTAGGTGAATCCCAAGCCTTACAAAGGCGGTGGGGTCGGAGTGAAATGTGGCACAATGAAAACTGCTGAGCCAGAGGCTACAGCCTCTCTTGACTGTTGAACCAGGGCATACTGCGAAGCAAAGGTATGGACCGAGGACCAATGGAGCTTCGCGACAGATCTCGTGGGTAGAAACAAGAGCCAGCAAGGCGGCAGATGAAGCCTGAGCCCTGGTAGAATGCACGGTGATTTGGCTTGGGGAAATATGAGCCAAATCATAACAAGTGGGGATGTCCGCCATCACCCAAGATGAGATCCTCTGAGAGGAAAACAAGCAAGCCCTCTCTGTGGCCCGCTACCGGGACAGAGCTGGGGCACCTTAGGAAATGGTTCTGTCAGCACAATATAATGCGAGCACTCCACAGATGTCCAAGGAGTGCAATGGTTGTGCCCATTGCGTTGAGCTGTGGGTAACATGAAAGGCCGAAACCACCTTAGGGAGGAAAGCCGGGTGCGGTCATAACTGCACCTTGTCTTTGTGAAACTTAATGTACGGCGGAACCACCGTAAGAGCTCTGAGCTCGGAGACCCGTCTGGCCAAGACTAGGTTGAGGTCCCAGGTTGGGGCTGGGCGGCGCACCCGAGGGTGCAAGCGCTCCAAGCCCTTGAGGGGCCTCGAACCCATAGAGCGTGAGTACACGGAACGTCCACCTTAGCCTGCTGGAAGGTAGAGATGGCTGCTGAGCGTATGCTCAGCGATGATACCGCCAGGTCCTGCCACTGAAGGCCAGAGGCAGGCCAAATAGAGGGGGATCGAGACCTCAGCAGGAGCAAGATCGAGCGTATTGCAGCTGTAGAAGAAACGCTTCTACCTGGCCCGGTACGTTGAGCAGGTGGAAGGCTGCCTGTCACCCCCGACTCAGGTACGCAGCAGCCACCGTGAGGCGAAGAGGCTGCAGGTCCGAGTGACGAAGCCTGTCGTTGCCCTGAATGATGAGGTCTGGGTGGGGTGGAAGGGTAATTGGGTCTGTTACCAACAGGCCGAGCAACGTGGTATATCAGTGCTGCCTGGACCACTCTGTAGTGATCATGATGATGCGCGCTCTGCCCCTGCGGAGTTTGAGCAGGACCTAATGAACCAGTGGGAACAGTGGGAAGGCATAATGCAGTTGGCCTTTCCACGGCATCAGGAACGCGTCCAAGATCGATTCCGAGGAGAGACCCTGGGAGGAGCAGAACACCTGGCATTTCCTGCTCTCGCGGTGAGCGAACAGGTCTGTGTGAGGAAACATCTTCACTTCCGGAAAGCAGGACGCCTCACATGGGGCAGAGTGATCACTCGTAAGACAGGAAAGACCTGCTGAGTCAAAGAGTTAAGACGTTCCGAACGCCTGGGAGAAAGGACGTCGCCAGCTCCATCGAGTGTGCCATGCAAAAGACCCGGAAATGGATGGCCTCCTGACAAAAAAGGGGGGGAGGACTATGTCCCTCCCTGGATACTTATGAAGCACATGGCCGTTGTGTTGGCTGTAAACACCGAGATACAACGGCCTCGCAGCTGCCACTGGAACCCCTGGCACGCCAGGCGGACTACTCTCATTTTTGGGGCATTGATGAGGAATGCCAGCTCCCTAGAAGACCAAAGGCCTTAAGCTCGGAGGTGGCCATGAGCACTCGAGCAGAGAGAAGATGCGTCCGTCGTCAGGGGCAGTGAGGGCTGGGGCAGATGAAACCGCATCCCTGTCCACACCAAGGAGGGAGTTAGCCACCACTCTAGGGAGCCTAAGGTGTTCGAGGGAACGGTGACTACCATGACCATTGGCTCCCTGTCCGGGCGGTACGCCGAGGTGGGCCGGACTTGGAGAGGACGGAGGCGGAGCTTGGCGTGTTTGGTTACAAACTTGCGGGCAACCATGGACCCAGGAGACTGAGACAAGAACGAGCCGAGGTCGTTGGGAAAGCCTTCAGACCTCAGATGATTGTTGCCATCGCCTAAAACCGCAGTTGTGATAAGCAGGCTCCGGCTAGGTAGGAGACCAGGATAGCCCCTAGGAAGCCCAATCTCTGCGTGGGAACCAGAGTGGATTGCTCTATAGTAATCATCAGGCCTTGATCTGTGAATAAGACCGTGACGATGCCCACGCGCTGAGTGGTTTGTGTCTCAGAGTCTCCTCGGATAAGCGAATCGTCCAGATACGGAAAAACGCATATCCGACATCAGCGACGGTAGGTGGCGACTATGGCCGTAAACCAGGAGTATTGACAGTTGGCTATAAAGCGGAGGCATCTCCTGTGCGGAGGGAAGATGGCATTGCGAAAGTACGCGTCCTTCATATCCAGGGCGGCATAGTAGCCCCCAGGAGGCAAGGATGGAATAATGGTTCCCAGGGATACCATGCAGAACTTCAACCTTATCCTAAACCGGTTGAGTCCGTGCAGGACCAGGAAGGTCTGGGACCTGCGTTCGAGTGGGGGACTAGGGCATAATGGGAGTAAAACCCCTTGCCCCTTTCGTCCGCTGAAGGGGGACAGGGCTGGAGCAAATTAAAGGTGGTACCCATGCTCCATCGTGCGCAGGACCCAGCGATCTGAAAGTAACTGGGGCCACGCCAGGAGAAAGCGGGATCCCGGCCTGTGACTGGTACACCGCCCTCAGGCGAACCTTGGAAGGTTCGTCTTCGGTCCCAGTGGTAATTGCGAGGGACCTTGACTTTGGCTCTTTAGGGGTCCTGACGTTCGTCTGCGACCACCTTGGCCTTGCCGTTTGCCAGAGTTCTGCCTCTGGCTAGGTACAGAGTATGGCGGCTGGGGCCAGAAAGGCCTGCGTTTGGTCGCTGGCGTATGCATGCTGAGAGAGCGCATTAGGACCCTATTGTCCATCAGGCTTCGCAGCCTGGGGCTGTCTCTGCCGCGAAGAGGCCTTTACCAGCAAAGGGTAAATCCTGACTGGCATACTCCAGCTCCGGCCGGAGGTATGAAACCTGAAGCCATGAAATGCACCTCATGGCGACACCCAAGGCCAGAGTCCTGGCCGCAGAGTCTGCTGCGTCCAACGAGGCCTGGAGGGACGCTCTGGGAACCTTCTTTCCCCCGTCCTCCAAGACGGCAGCGAACTCCTGGTGGGAGTTTTGAGGGAGAAACTCCTTCACCCAGGTGCTATAATTATCGCAGCTAAGCAAGGCTTGTTGCTTTGCTACCCAGAGCTGCAGGGCCTCTGCAGAGTACACCTGGCGGCCAAGCAGGTTCATTCGCCAAGCCGCTTTCGGCTTCGGGGCTGGCGCCCGCTGGCCATCATATCAGAATCGTGGACCTGAGCATAAAATCTGCGCATATGGGATGACACGGATGCGTGTCCGGACGGCCATGGAGGTACTAAAAGAAGGCACAGGCAGAGTCTCTGACTCATTCGGACCTTGCCGAACTCGGCACCGGGGACCGGCACCGGGAGGCGTATCGGTACCTGGGACGAGATCCAGACCCGCAACCAGAACGGTGCCGGGAGGTCGACCGAGATCTCGAGGCTCGGGGAGAGGCTACAGGAATCAAGGCACCTGCCGCGGTGCCGGGAGTCGGAACGGTGCCGATAGCGGGTCGGCGAACGGGATACCGACCGGTGCAGCGAGTGCGACCAGTACCGATGAGGAAAACAGCACCGGGACTGCCAGTGGTGTCCGGCGTGCCGACAGGACTTGGAGTGTCTGCGGGACCGTGATCATGAACGGTGCCGCTCTGCTGTGCTGACAGAGGACGGTCACCTGAAGAGACTGTATTACCCGCACCGGCGGTGTCGGGGTCAGGCAGCATCGACTCTGTCATGGCACTGAGAGCCCTTGCCGTTGGTAACGTCTCCGGCGTGGAGGGAACAGCAGGCTCAACCACGGTGCATACTGGGGAGCTGTCAGGCACCGGATTCGACGGCCCTCGTGGGACCAGGATCAACGGTACCGAGGTCGTCAGAGCTTCGGTAGGCGTCGGTGCCGGGCGATCCGAGTTAGATAAGCTGTCTGGCTGCGGTGCCGTCAGCACGGAAGCAGCAGGAGCAATAAGCTCAACCACGGCGCGTGCCGGGGAGCCGTCGGGCACCGGATTCAATAGCCCTTGTGGGACTGGAATCGACGGTGCCGACGTCGTCGGTGCCTCAGAGGCGTCGGTGCCGGGCAATCCGACTTAGACTAGCCCTCTGGCTGCGGTGCCGTTGGCACGGAAGCAGCAGGAGCAGTCGCTCAACCACGGCTCGTGCCGGGGAGCCGTCAGGCACCGGATTCTACGGCCCTTGTGGGACCGGGATCGACGGTGCCGACGTCGTCGGTGCCGGGCGATCCGACTTAGACGAGCTCTCTGGCTGCGGTGCCGTTGGCACGGAAGCAGCAGGAGCAGTAGCTCAACCACGGCGCGTGCCGGGGAGCCATCAGGCACCGGATTCTACGGCCCTTGTGGGACCGGGATCGACGGTGCCGACGTCGTTGGTGCCGCAGCAGGTGTCGGTGCCGGGCGATCCGACTTAGACGAGCTCTCTGGCTGCGATGCAGGTGGCACGGAAGCAGCAGGAGCAGGGGGCTCAACCACGGCGCGTGCCGGGGAGCCGTCAGGCACCAGCAGGAATCGTAGGCTTTCCCGACCTCGGAAGAAGGGAGCGGTGCCGAGTCGACATCGGTGCCGAAAGGCCTTGGTAGTACCGGCGGGGTCCAGTGCCGAGGAGGCGCTTCTGCCCACCGCTTGAACATCGCTCGGCGCCCAAGGTGGAGGGGTAAGTGAAAGTCCCGCACCTTTTTGTTCTCGGCTTAAAAGCCTTGCGAATGGGGCACTTAGCTGTCAAGTGTGATTCCCTGAGGCACTTCAAACAGGAGTCGTGTAGATCTCCCTTCGGCCGCGGCTTCTGGCAGGCCGGGCCCATTTTAAAACCCGGTGAGCCATGCATGGGCTCCGGCACCGGGATCATGGAAGGGGCTGCTTCCTGAACCCCGCTAACTAAACTAACCATGTTAGCAAAGAAAACACGTATAACTATACAATATATATATATAAAAGGGTTATAACTGCATAACTATATACGAGAAATACGAGTAGCTAGGGAAGTGGAGGTCAGCTAAGCCGCGCTCCACTGTTCCAACGACCGACACGGGCGGTAAGAAGGAACTGAGGAGCGGGTGGGCCGGCAGGAGTATATATCAAGCGCCACGGTGGCGCCACTCTAGGGGGCCACCTGCCGGCCCACTGAGTTGCTAGGGTAAAAGTTTTCCGACGAATGTGCACGCGCGGCGCACACACCTAACTGGAATGGATATGAGCAATCACTCGAAGAAGAACCCACAGTTCAATATTCTACCCTTTAAAATGACAAATTTATATGGAAATATACCTATCTCACAGAACTGGAAGGGACCTTGAAAGGTCATCGAGTCCAGTCCCCTGTCTTCACGGCAGGGCCAAGTACCATCCCTGATGTGAAAGTGAAACAGTAAGTTTCACCTATTGTACAAATCGAAGATTGGTAAAGAAAGCTTACATTTCATACAGCACACAGCTTTGCTTCAGATAAAAAGTTTTGTTCTTTTCATAGAAGGGCTTTTTGTACATAAAACAAAATGTTTCTGTTCTAAACAGCTCTTCCAGTCAGCAATAAGATTACATTTTGATATAATTTAGGTTGCACACTCCCACGATACCGTGTCCAGACTTTCAGATTCTCTGTATAGCCCATCAATGGCCCAAGAAGAACAGTTACAAGATTTTCTGAAGTTCTTAAAGTTTGCCAAATATAATCAAAGTACTGCTTCATTTGACTAATATACTAACAATTTCAAGTAGAAGGGCACAGTGGGGAGGGGAAAGAGGTAAGATTAGAGATACTTTACCATACTTCATTGCCTCCATAAGAGCTACATATGAAAATTCAACCCAAGAAGTTGTTAGACAACAAAGAAGAACCTAAGCTACATTACTGGTTCACAGTTCTATAGAGGCAATATTAAGATAGCTTTCTGCTTTACAACAACAAGAATATACAAATAATTAACAGATGAACAGTTTTCCAGTCAGAACTAAAACATTCTTGTTTTATTTTAAAAACCTTTTACCTAGTGTGCAAGTTATACATTTGTGTGCTAGATGATGAACAACAGATTCCTGTCAATATTTAAAAGAAAGTGCCATGAACATAAAAAATATGCCTTGCCTCCCCCCTTTACTCTCTTAGAAGTTTTTAAACAAATAACTCATCTGCACATTACTGTCCCAAACTTCTTACATTCAATCTTTACACAATTCAAAGTATCCACTACATTCAAGGGTGCACACAAGACCGGACTTGTGAACATACCTCCTCACTACTCTTTTCATTTCTCCCAAAATATTAAATCTAAAATCATCTGTCTTACACCACTTTCACCTGTGTCACCTTTCCCTTAAATCTTATCATTGACTTCTTTCCACATCAAACCTCAAACTCTCTTCAACTTGAAGGCTTTAAGTTCTGCCCCCACCTGCCTGGCAAGCTATCACCTCTTATTTTCCATGTCTAAGGCCTGTAGGCCAACTGCTTTTATTTTATCTCCTTCATACTTGCAATAATGTCTTTTCTTGCGCCCAAACATCCTCTCTCTGTATGCCAATTCCTCCTCAGATCTTACTTTTCAGTTAGCCTTTCGTCACTTCCTCAGATCTGGAATTATCTGCTTCAATTGCTGTTTTTATTCTAAAAAAAGTGTCTATTTTTAGAATAAAGACAAGCAGCAAAACATCTGCTTCCATGGAAATTACACTTTCATCCTATTCCTATTCCCACATCATCAGTAAGTTTTCTTTTCATTATCATTTAAACTACATTTTGGGGCCAGAATTATATTTATGTTTGAACAATGCAGAAATAGAGTTGTTCAGAGATGCAGCCACCCTGCCAAAAGGAAAAATGTATACCTCAAAAAGGCAAAGATGAATAAAAGATCATAATGGTCAAAGATTAAATTGTCTTAAGCAGAAGAGCCTTGCAGATAGTTAAAGGGACTCTAGAATATATAGAGGAAGGGTGTTTCTTAAGACTGAATCTGTCCCTACACTAAGATCATAGAATATCAGGGTTGGAAGGGACCTCAGGAGGTCATCTAGTCCAATCCCCTGCTCAAAGCAGGACCAATTCCCAGACAGATTTTTGCCCCAGATCCCTAAATGGCCCCCTCAAGGATTGAAAACTCAACTCTGAGTTTAGCAGGCCAAAGCTCAAACCACAGAGCTATTCCCCCCCAGATAATCTTGTTCTTACTCAAATGAAACACTGGGACAAAGTAGGATAACCAACTCAGCCTTAGGAGGGAAAAATCAAAAACAAAACAAAAACAAAAGCGGGACTGATTTATCAAGCAGAACTCATGTCTAGATCAGAGTTTAAACTAGCATCATACATTTGAATTTAGTCCATTACTTTCTCAGCAACCAGTACATAGCACGTGTTTTAGATTCCCTCTATTGATTGCATATTCAAAACATACTGTGTCAACAGTAGCTTTTTCCTCCAAAATAATTCCTACTATTCTTAGTCCCACTTCAGCTCCACCAGCATTATGATGGCCTGTGACACACGCACTTTTACCACCATTCAGGCCAATTATGCTCCTAGTAGGTCTACACAAGATGGTGATAAAGACAACTTGGCTACCAGTCTCTTATCTACATTGGTACTCCCACTACTGCTAGCGCCATGGAAGCTGAAACAGTGGGAAGTTTCAGAAAAAGAGGCTACTGTAAACCAGGATATTTTGATTTTTGAATTAATAAATTGCATGAAATTCCAAGTCTGTGCACTCCGAGATAAACTGTATAAGGTCTACGGTGCAGTGCAACACTGGCAGCATAAAGGCCCAACAGAACAGCAGCTACGGATGGTGGATCACTTCTGATGACATCTTAGAAATATTGGAAGTTATGTGTCTTACAATTAAAGCATATGTAAATAAGACTAAGGGACTCAACCTTGTATGGAGAAATATGATATAGGGTGAATGCACTGTCATTGTTCTACGGAGAAGAGGTGATGCCCTATCTGTGAAAGTGGGAGGGGAAGTGATGGAGGAGAAGTGGGGGGAACATTTGAGGGACAGAGGCAGACAGGAAGAACCTGAGGGAGAGTTTAAGAGAAACTGTCTGTGAGTAACCTGAGAGAGACAGGGTGAGGGGAGAGAGCAGCTAGAGTGGCACAGAGAAACTAGGACTGACAGAAACTGAGAATAAGTGGAGAGGCTGAGATTGGGCAGGACAACAAACAGATGTGCAGGAGAAGATCCCATCAGTTTACAGCTGGCTGGTCATGTCAGTATGTGTTTAATTGCGTGTTCTTGAGCATCCATTTCTTAATATTCCTGATCATTGGATCTAGTCATCTCCTATCATTGATTCATGTTGTCCCAGATATCCAGAACAAGAGAACCAAAGGTCCTTCAGATCCAATGGGTCTGGTCTAACATGCACTCCAGCAAGCAAGCATCACTGGAGTCAAGACCATCTCTTCAGGAAGT
This sequence comes from Gopherus evgoodei, assembly GCF_007399415.2. NCBI lineage: Eukaryota > Metazoa > Chordata > Testudines > Testudinidae > Gopherus > Gopherus evgoodei. Next base: position 295,301,669 of record NC_044322.1, on the reverse strand, counting down.
CATGAGAGGTGCTTGAGACTCAGAGACTGACTTCGTGTTAGACAGCACTCAGTGAGATATTTGGGGAAAGGAGAACCTTGAACCAAAAACAACAACCTATAAGATAATAGCCTGTGCACACAGAGATAGATTTTTTTTTAATTTAGAGGATTATATCTGTCATATCTGGCTTTAAGATTAAGCTTGATAAGTTTATGGAGGGGATGGTATGATGGGATAGCCTAATTTTGGCAATTAATTTGGCAACTGATCTTTGATTATTAGCAGGTAAGTATGCCTAATGGTCTATGATGGGATGTTAGAGGGGGTGGCATCTGAGTTACTACAGAGAATTCTTTCCTGGGTGCGGGCTGGTGAGTTTTGCCCACATGCTCAGGGTTTAACTGATGGCCATATTTGGGGTCAGGAGGGAATTTTCCTCCAGGGCAGATTGGCAGAGGCCCTGGAGGTTTTTTGCCTTCCTCTGCAGCATGGGGCACGGGTTACTTGCTGGAGGATTCTCTGCAGCTTGAGGTCTTCAAACAACAATTTGAGGACTTCAATAACTCAGACAGAGGTTAGGGGTTTGTTACAGGAGTGGGTGGGTGAGATTCTGTGGCCTGCATTGTTGAGGAGGTCAGACTAGATGATCATAATGGTCCCTTCTGACCTTAAAGTCTATGAGTCTATATGTAGTTAAATAGACTTAGTAGTAAGTTAGTATGCGCACACATTTGAACGTGTGTGTGTGTGTGTGTGTATATGTATTTGAATCAGGTTTTTAATTATATACTTCATATATTAAATATTGTAGGTAGGTGGAGTCCAGTTCTGTTTGTTCCAGTGTAAATAAAATCTGTTATTTTTTGTTGGACGATCACTTTTATTATCTTGTCTATCATCCCACAATCTTTTACTGCAGTGTAATTTCCCGCCCCCTCAACCCCCAATCTCTTACATGCTGAGTAAATTATACCACCCCTGTGATGGACCACTGCTAAATCTTGGTCAGTGTATTTCAAATTATAACACAATAACCCTACTTGGAGAGGTCAGTTTACACATAGCACACAATATCTGCATGTGACCTGGAGAACATTATGTTATGCTGCAGTTGTTGAACAGCTGCAATACTGAACCTATGGTTCTACAAGAAAAAACTACGAGGAGAGAAAGAAAGTCATCTGTGCCTCAGTTCTTCTATATGTAAAATGGGAATACTACTTCCTTTTTCCCCAACCTTGTGTCTATTTAGTTTGTATGCTCTTCAGGGCAGGTACTGTCTTATTAGAGGTATGTGAAGCGCTATTATAACCTAGTCCCAGATTTGGACCTTAGCGTCCAAAATATGGGGATTAGCATGAAAACCTCCAAGCTTAGTTACCAGCTTGGACCTGGTAAAGCTGCCACCACCCAAAAAATTAGAGTGTTTTGGGGCACTCTGGTCCCCCCAAAAACCTTCCCTGGGGACCCCAAGACCCAAATCCCTTGAGTCTCACAACAAAGGGAAATAAACCTTTTCTCTTCCCCCCTCCAGGTGTTCCTAGAGAGAGACACCGAAGCAAGCTCCGTGAATCTAAACAGAGGGATTCCACCCTCCCCGTTCCCAGCCTTGGAAAACAGAAGTACCGAGAGTTAATCTCTCTTTCCCCCCTCACCCAGAGGGTATGCAAAGTCAGGCTAGTAAATCTAACACACACAGATTTCCCCCTGACTTCCTCCTCCCACCAATTCCCTGGTGAGTACAGACTCAACTCCCTGGAGTTCCCCACTAAAGAAAAACTGCAACAGGTCTTAAAAAGAAAGCTTTATATAAAAAGAAAGAAAAATACATAAAACTGGTCTCTCTGTATTAAGGTGACAAATACAGGGTCATTTGCTTAAAAGAATATTGAATAAACACCTTATTCAAAAAGAATACAATTTAAAGCACTCCAGCAACTATAGACATGTAAATACAAAAGAAAAAAAAACATATAACTCACTATCTGATCTTTTTGTACTTACAACTGGGAAACAGAAGATTAGAAAGCAGGAAACAGAAATCACTTCTCATAGCTGAGAGAGAGAGGCAGACAGAAGACCCAAGAACAAAGAACTCACACACAAACTTCCCTCCACCCAGAGTTGAAAAAAATCCTGTTTCCTGATTGGTCCTCTGGTCAGGTGCTTCAGATACTTCTTTCCAGGTGAAAGAGACGTTAACCCTTAGCTATCTGTTTATGACAAGCGCTTAGCACAACAGGACCTCTGTCTATATTGGGGACCCCCTGTGCTACTATAAATACCACTAACAAAAAAGTTCAGAATTGGGAATGATTTTAGCTGATTGAATTTTAATGATCATAGGCAAGTTTTAGCCTAGCAGTACTCCAGATTCTGAAGGCACACCACCATCACCTAATCTTCATTTAAACACTCAAAATATAGCTAAAGAATGCTCAAATTAGAATCCATTTAAATCATCCACAATGAGGAAGAAGGTGCGAAATAAAAACACATCATCGAGAACAGAAGATTAGGATGTTTAAAACTAACTATGTGGGTTGCACAACAGCAGAGTCTCAGTGTATGTCTTTTGATACTTGCTTAAAAAAACAAAAAAAAACTCCTTTATATTAACATTTCCTACTTTTAAAATTTATTTCTAAAAGCAAGCTCAGCCAATCCACACACGAGTCATGCAAAATCACAGTTCAGATTTTTGGACAACAGTTTACAGAACCCCCAACTCAACATCAGAGGCACCAAGTTACTTTATGGGAAGAGAAGTTAAAGATATTTCTCTGCAGTTCCATGAACAAAGCTTGGGATAAACAAAAGGAAAAAAAGTGTTTCCGAGGGTTCCAAAATTGAAACAAGATTCGCATGTGAAAAACTGATATTACTGTGCCCTCTTGATCACCCATTTCAATACCACCACCCAAATACGCAAGCTACAACCAAACTATTCTGAAGCAAGAATTAAAGTTGAGAATTTGAGAATTGCATCACCAGAACAGCTAGGAGAATTAGTATAGGTGTTTTTTTCTAACTAAATTACTAGTTCTTATGAGCTTCCCCATTTTCCAAACGCACGCACAGAACAAACTGACTTTAATTGGACAAGAAAGCCATACTCTAAAAGCCACAAAAGCATACAGCTTATCGTTTGCTCTCTACCAACCCAGCAATTGAGTCTAGGTGGATGACATGAGAGGCCTTCTGCTACAGACCAACAGCAGAGCTGTAGCATGAGTGGGATCCTGCCACCAGTCCTACCCCAAGATCTCCTCCCTCACCAGCAGAGGGCATGAACTGTAGAGCTGGAGAGTTAAAACTCTCACAGTATACACTAAATATTAAAAGAAATTGAGTCATGAGCTACTTTCCCATGCACATTTGTGATCATACTGATCACTTCCCCCTCTGGTAACTACAACTATTGCTTATGCGGGAAAGTAGTATTAGGCAGTATTTTTTTGTCATCTTTACTCCAAGAATGGTTCATCTTTTGAAGAAAAAGAATCACACTGCATGCTTATGTTCTTATATGATTTTACACCCCTGCCACCTGTTCTTTTCTCAGTTTAAATAAGAATAGCCAGCACAATGTAAACCAGACAGATCTCTGCTGACTGCCAGTAAATGGCCCATGGGCCCCAATTTGGGAACTTCTGCTCTAGAATACATCCCAATATGAATGAACAGAATCCTAGTCAATACGTGCATCAGTTGAAGGCCAGCCTGTGCCTGGATCCTGTGAGTAATCCACAGATTTCAAGAAATGTGAAAGTCACAGGAATCTGCAAAAGCCTATGAAAAGCTCAGCAGTTCAGCCTGTATCAGCTCGTACAATTTAGAGCACCATGGCAATCCAGGGCTCCTGTACGGAGGGAGAATTCTCTCCAGTCTGAAGAAGGGAAATACAATACTATGTGACTCGGGCAATAGAAAATTTCAGTCATAATTTGTTTTCCCCAGTACTAGAACAAAATCAACCAGGTCACAGCACAGAAGATTAAGTGAAAGAATTTTTTTTAAAAAAGCCCTCATTACTTCTGGCTCCCATTACACAAACCCTTCAATATTACACAGCTACACGGCATACTTCAGCAAGTTTCCTCTCTTTTGGGGCTCTAGGAGATAAATTCAGGTTTAGGCTACCCACACTTGCTTGCCATATTATTCTTACTGTCTAATCAAATCACACAAATCCAAACACCATTACCCCTGCCCCACTCACTCCATCTCCTCCTCCCTCCATCACTTGCTCTCCCCCACCCTCACTCACTTTCACTGGGCTAGAGCAGGAGGTTGGGAGGGTGCTAAAGAGGTGTGTGTGGGGGGGGTCCAGGTTAAGCCTGGGGTAGGGGGTTGGGGTGCAGATTCTGGGAGGGTTTGGGTGCGGGAGGGGGCTCAGGGCTGGGGCAGAGGGTTGGGGTGTGTGCAGGAAGGCATGTAAGCTGTGGGCTCTGGCCGGGTGGCACTTATCTCGGGCAGCTCCTGGGAGGTGGCCAGCATGTCTGGCTCCTAGGCTCAGGGGCAGCCAGTCAGCTCCATGTGCCCCTGCCATGTGCCCCCACAGCTCCCATTGGCCGCTGTTCCCAGCCAACGGGAGCTGCAGAGTTGGCAGTCGGGGAAGGGGCAGCATGCAGAGATCCCCTACACGCCCCTGTGCCTAACTGGATATACTAATCGCTTCTGGGAATTGCATGGAGCGCCAGGGCGCCTGCCTTAGCCCCACTGCTCTGCCAGACTTTTAGTGGCCTACAATATCCTAGATTGGCTTCCAATAGCCTCCTGGAGACTGAGCCCAATTCCTGGAGACTCACGGCCAATCCGAGAGAGTTGGCAACCCTATTCATATTCCTCTGGCAGGAGAGCTTTCAAAAACACAAAACTTGTAAGATGTTGGGTATTTGTGCACAAAGGATTTTCAAAACAAAGAAGAAAATGAAATATTGTACTGATCCTAAATACAGTAGTAATATTTCTGTATTAATTTTCAAATACTTTAAGCAAATCAAAAGCTTCAGGCAATGTTAAACTAAAATGTTTAGTAGTCTAAGAAAATTAGATACTGTACTTAGACAAGGTTTTGGCCCCAAAAGAGAACCTTAATTGTGCTTACAGTTTGAAAAACACTTCTAACGCAATAGCTGTGGTATAAAATAGAAACATGAAATACTTCACATTCCGCCTATAATCAAGGTACACATTTGTCAAACTTAATTACTACTGTAAGTATTAATCTGGCAAGCAATGCTGAACAGTGAAAAAGAGTACTTAACATTAACATCAGTTCTAAGGAGAATTCACAACATTTTAGATTTATGGCTTGCCTACTTGGCCCTGTAGTTCAGACATTGGGAGTGGGAATAGCAGTGTGCACCAAAGTGCTGCACTATAATTCTTCCTTGTGATCTGAATGGGCATGAGCTAAAAGGTTCCTAGTTCAGATTAACGTTGTCCTATTCAAACAGGATGACATTAACGCAAACCAGGAAACTTTTAGTTCGTTCCCACAGGGTCCACCTGGGGGAATTACAGCACAACACTTTGGCGTGCACTGCTCTTCACACCCCCGTCATAAACAGATAGTTAAGAGTTAATGTCTCTTTTACCTGTAAAGGGTTAACAAACAGTGAACCTGCAACACCTGACCAGAGGACCAATCAGGAGACAAGATACTTTCAAATCTCGGTGGAGAGAAGCCTTTGTTTGTGTTTTTGGGTTTTGCTTTGTTCTCTCTGGATTCTGAGAGGGACCAGACATGTAAGCAGATTCCTCCAATCTTTCCGAAAAAAATCCCTTCTGTTCTAATTTTAGTAAGTACCAGGAAAAAGGCAAGTTTAGTCTTTTGATTGTTTTCTGTATTTGCAAATGTGTATTTTGCTGGAAGTATTTTAAATTGTATTTTGCTGGGGGGCGGCTTTTCTGTAGTGTCTATAAGCTGAAAGACCTGTAACTGTTACTATCTAAATTACAGAGACAACTTTTACTTTTTTTCTTTTCTTTTTTATTAAAAGTTTTGCTTTAAGACCTGTTTGATTTTTTCCCCTTGTTGAAGCTCAAGGGAATGAGTCTGTACTTACCAGGGAATTGGTGGGAGACAGGGAGAGAGAAGGGAGGGGGGGAAAGGTGGAATCCCTTTGTTTTAGATTCACAGAGCTTAAATCTGTCTCTCTCTCCAGGATAGCCCAGGGAGGGAAAACCTGGGGGGGGAGAAAAAAACTTGGATTTCTCTGTGTTGTGATTCAAGGAGTTTGAATCACGGTGATCTCCTAGTGTACCCAGGGCGGGAAAGATCTGGGAGGAAGAAAGGAGGGGAAATGGTTTATTCTCTTTTGTTGTGAGACTCTAGGAATTTGGGTCTTGGGGTCCCCAGGGAAGGTTTTTGGGAGGGACCAGAGTGCCCCAAAACACTATATTTTTGGGCGGTGGCAGCTTATCAGATCTAAGATGGTAATTACGCTTAGAGGAATTCATGCTGGTACCCCATCTTTTGGACTCTAAGGTTCAGATTGGGGAATTATACTATGACACCCCCACAGTCCAAACCACAGGATAGTGTATCTGTACCCTTAATGAACTTAGAAAAACCTACCCTATATATCTCATTTTTAAAGCATGTCACGGAGGTCCAACACCACACACTTGAAGTTGTCTGCATTGCTTCCCAGTTTACCTTTATCTCTGTATTTGCTAAATGTTGATAACCGAGGAAAGGTGCAGGATTCTCATCATTGCAAATAAGGTACCATGACCACAGGAGGAGGAGGAGCAGGGAATTTCTTCAAACGGGCCCTATACTGTGGTTGACATCTGACATATAAGGTCTGAACAAATGCCTTGGAAAGGAGAGTACCCTCTCCCAGGGAGCAATTCAATTCTGAATGATGTCAAGTATCAGAGGAGTAGCCATGTTAGTCTGTATCCACATGCATTTGAAGAAGTGGGTTTTTTACCCACAAAGCTTATGCCCAAATAAATCTGTTAGCCTTTAAAGGGGCCACCGACCTCCTCGCTGTAATTCTTGAATGAGCAAAGAGAGATCCAACATTGTTGCAGGCTGTAAAGTAGCTCACTTTATACTCATCTCCAGATAGAAACATTTTCCATATTATTGATTATGTCCTGGCAAAACAGCTGATTTATATTACTTATTTTTATGGCCCATATACTGCTGTAAGATTTTCTTTTTGCTTTCATTGGTGATCAAAAAGTTTTATCAAGTAAAAAAAATTCTTGAATTAATTTAAGCATTCCTTTATTCTCACTAAAGAAAGGAAAAAATCTAAATGAGTTTTACTTTGTTTTTGAAGGAAAGTGATTAGGGCCCCACAATGCTAGGTGCAGTATGGAAGTTGACATGGTCCCTGCCCCAGAGAGCTTACAATCCTCCATGGAAAGTACTCATTGTCCTTGAAGAAGTCCTGGGAATCCCTACCATTCCGCCTACCCAATATCTCATGAAGCAGCACTTCAGTTAACAATCACTGACTGGAAAAAGAAAGCTAGTCTGCCCTGCTCATATGCTGATCAGCGAGACTGACAGGAATGCCCTCTACTACCTTACCTCCCCTAATAGTGAGTACCAAGTCCAAGAAACAAACATTTCTTCCATGGTAGTGAAAAGTACTACTACAAGGTAACCAGGCAGGCCCTACTTAACAAGTGGTACATTCTCCCCCCGCTGATAGGATATAAAATTTACTTTTAACATGCATTGACCAAAAAGTACTCGCAATTTTAGATACAAACTCAACATCAGTGATCCTAAAAAAACCCTCCACGTTAATTTAATCTGAATATGTTCAATCACACTGACGCTACTCACCGAAGTTCTGTCGGGTTCCCCTTCAAATAAAACAGTCTCCATGTTGGAAGAGGCCTTGTCTCAGTATTTCTTTCAATTAGAGTTCCTCCATGCTGCAAACCTGCATATCCTGGAAGAGAACAAATCAATCATCAGTGGCTGAAATTAATTAACACTGCAACCAGATATCACTAGTGTTCTTTAACAATAATACACTAGAGCAGTGTCCAAAAAAATAATGACTTAACTGCTGCCATATGCCATTCATATCATATTTCCTCAAAGATTCCACATACTACCTGTACAAATGGCCTACATTAAAGGAAAATTAAGGTTGCAAAGTGAAGAGCCCAAAACTCAAGAAATGATCACATTAAGGTTGGCCTATTTTGCACATGCATTGTGATGGTCTTAAAATATAACGTCATTTTCCCCACAGGATCACACTCATTCAAGGTATAAAGCTGCCAAAAGCCAGTGAATAAACAACAGTCAGTAAGCAAAAACTAGATTCTTCTGTATCTTTTTACATCCTCTTAGTTCAATGTATAGCTCCAGGCCTCAATTACTGAGCAACATCTAAACCCTACAGTGAACAAGGAACGGTTTTCTTTTATAAGCTTTTCTGTAGCACTCAATTTAGTCAGAAATTTTTATGAATTTTTAAAATCTCCACTACAGTTTAAGCAGTAGCCTAAACAGACCTGAGGCACAGACTAAGCGACTTTGCCACTTACGGTGCTATTTTTGGACGACCTGGCGACTGGATTCATGTTTTTTTAGGTTCCAGTCAAAAGACACACAGGATCATTCCATCCCCTTCCTCAGGACCACTGCCTTATTCCCCATATATGATGCAATGTTTTGTATGGAACAGGGAAAGGGTGCTACGATACCAGGCTAGCTCACACCACAGTATAACCCTCAAACAAACAAACAAACAACAAAAAAAACCCACACCAAAAAAAACCAAAAAACCCAGAACCACGGTTACTCACCTTTCTGTAACTGTTGTTGTTCTTTGAGTGATTGCTCATATCAATTCCAGTTAGGTGTGTGCGCACACCGCATGCACGGATGTCGGAAACTTCTTCCCTAGCAGCTACCCGTCGGGCAGCTGGGGAGGCCCCTGGAGCGGCGCCAATATGGCCTTCTATATAAGACCCTGCTGGCCCGAACCCCTTTCAGTTCCTTCTTGCCGGCTACTCTGACAGAGGGGAAGGTGGGTGGGAATGGAATAGATATGAGCAACACATCTCAAAGAACAGTTACAGAAAGGTGAGTAACTGTTTTCTCTTCCTAGAGTGATTGCTCATATCAGTTCCAGTTAGGTGACTCCCAAGCCTTACCTCAGAGATGGGCTCAGAGTCAAGGAACCGCAGACTGGAGGATCACTCTGCCAAAGGCTGCATCATCCTGAGAGTGCTGGACAATGGCACAGTGGGACGTGAAGGTGTCCACATGGCAGCCCTACAGATTTCCTGGAGAGGAACGTGTGCCAGGAAGGCAGCTGATGACGCCTGAGCTCTTGTGGAGTAAGCCATAACAGCAGGCGGAGGGACATTTGCCAGGTTATAGCAAGCATGAATGCACCTGGTGATCCACAAAGATATTTGCTGAGAGGAAACCGGGGCGCCTTTCATCCACTCCACAATGGCGACAAACAACTGGGTTGTTTTACGAAAGGGCTTTGTCCGGTCTCTATAGAAGGTGAGTCCCCTTTGAACATCAAGAGAATGGAGATGTTGTTCACGAAGGTCAGCATGTGGTTTTGGGTAGAAAACGGGTAGGACGATATCCTGGCTCAGATGGAAGCGGGACACCACTTTTGGTAGGAAGGTCGGGTGAGGTCTTAGTTGAACTTTATCTTTATGAAAGACACTACAGGGCGGCTCACATGTGAGAGCCCGTAGTTAGGACACCGACATGCAGAAGTGATGGCCACTAGGAAGGCGACCTTCCAGGAGAGACAGAGAAGGGAAGAGGAGGCCAGCGGCTCAAAGGGAAGGCCCATAAGGCAAGAGAGGACCAAGTTAAGGTCCCATGCAGGCACGGGTGGCTTCGTCAGAGGATGGATTTTCTCCAGGCCTTTGAGGAAACGCCACACAACCAGGTGTGCAAAACACGGAGCACCCGGCCACACCTGGGTGAAACGCAGAGATGGCCGCGAGGTGGACCTTAAGGGATCCAAAGGCTAGGTGCTGGTCCTTTAGGAATATCAGGTAGTCCAAGATGCACGGAATTGGAGCCTGAAGCGGGGGCACCTGCCGCTGAGCGCACCAGCTGGAAAACCTTTTCCACTTAGTTTCGTAGGTAAGCCTGGTTGACGGCTTGCAACTTTTGAGAAACATCCCGCCTTACCAAGTCCAAACAGGCGCGTTCAGCCTGGTTTAGCCACAGATCCTCCAGGCCGTGAGGTGGAGCGACTGAAAGTATGGGTGCAGGAGACAACGGTGGTTCTAAGAGATGAGGTCAGCACTGAGAGGGAGATGCAGGGGAGCCGGGACTGACAGGTCCAGCAGGAACAGGTACTAACACTGATGCAGCCAAGCAGGAGCTACCAGAATGACATCTACTAGTTGATTAGTGATCTGCAGCAAGAGATCCCCAGTAGAATAATTTTTTCTCCCAAAAAGGTCCAGCTGCTTAGCTTCCATTGACTTGGGAGCAAGTCCTTGTTGGCCCTGCCTTGCCTTGGCATTCACCACGTTCACAAGCAAGTATGGGGCAGAGTAAGTAAAAAGGTATTCATAACACTTGGTGGGGACAAAGTACTTTCTTTCTACCCCCTTAGCTGTGGGAGGGATGGAGGCCAGGGTTTGCCAGAGAGACTTGACATTGTTCTGGATGGTTTTATTCATTGGGAGAGCCACCTTGGAAGGCCCCTCCAGGCCTAGAATGTCCATCATAGAGTCCTCCTCCTCCTCCACAGCCTCCTCAATTTGGAGGTTCATACTGAGGGACACATGCCTCAATAGGGTCCTTAAAGAACTAAAGTCCTTCGGGGATGGACCAGATGTGGTCGTGCCAGCCACAGACTCATCGGGGAGGATGAAAACAACTCCACTGGAAGGGGTGCGGAGATAGTTTCCTGGTAGGGCACGGGTGGTTCCTCCTGGGCGCCTGGCACCACAGGTGCTGGCTCCGCAGGTTGGTCTGGGTCTGGAGGAGTGTCATAAACAGATAGCTAAGGGTTAATGTCTCTTTCACCTATAAAGGGTTAACAAACAGTGACCTGAAAACACCTGACCAGAGGACCAATCAGGAGACAAGATACTTTCAAATCTCGTGGAGGGAAGCCTTTGTTTGTGGGTTTGGGGCTTGGCTTTGTTCTCTCTGGGTCCTGGATGGGGCTAGAGGTGCAACCAGGTTTCTGCCAATCTCCCTGCTACAGTCTTTTATCTATTCAGAATTGTGAGTAAGAAAAGGCGGTCTTTTAATTTGTTTTTTTTTGCATTTGCATATGTGTACTTACTGGAAGTAGCTTAAATTGTGTTTCTGCTGGAGAAAGTTTCTTTCTATTGTTTATAAGTTGAAAGACCCTGTAACTGTTTACCATCTAAAGTGCAGAGATAAACCTTTTCCTTTTTTTTTCTTTTTTATTAAAAGTTTTGCTTGTAAGACCTGTAAATTTTTTCTCCTAGTTAAGGTTCAAGGGAATTGGTGCGAAGAAGGAAACAATAAATTTTCTCTTTGTGTTAGATTCACGCAGCTTGAATCTGTACGGCCTCTGGGTGAGGAGGAAGGTAACAGTCCTCTCCGTGTGGTGATTGAAGAAGTTGAATCAGGCGATCTCCTAGTGTTCCCAGGGCGGGAAGGAGCTGGGAGGAAGAAGAGAGGGGGAAGGGAATGGTTTATTCCCCTTTGTTGTGAGACTCAGGGAATCTGGGTCTTGGGGTCCCCAGGGAAGGTTTTGGGGGGACCAGAGGGTATCAGGCCCTGGAAAATTCCTGATTGGTGGCAGAGTATCAGACCTAAGCTGGTAATTAAGCTTAGGAAAACTCATGCTAGCACCCATATTTTGGACGCTAAGGTCCAGAATTGGGAATTATACTATGACATGTTGGCAGCGGTTGGGATAGTAGAATCCAAAAGCCAGTAAAATTATTAATTTTCTTTTCTTTGTTAGCTGCTTGTAAGCAGAGAGAAGGGTTTGTTTTTTTTAAACCTACAGCCAGTGATTTTTTTTTCCTTGCTTCGGTCTGGCTGTGCATAGAAATGGCCTCAGGCAAGGGCCATTAAATTTAACAGGGGTCTTTTGTTAGACAATAGAACTCCAGCTGTGAGTCAACTACACCAGCAGAACACACATGCAAATGAGGGTTTTCCTTTTGTTCTAGTTTTATTCAGGAAGGCTTGTTAGAAACACTCTGTTGCTTAGCAACAGAGCAGGCAGCAGAGGAACAGTAATTCAGACAGTAAACCAGCAGAGGGCACCCCAACACAAGAAAACAGGAACCATGACTTCCAAGGCAAAAATGGAGGCAGAGAAACAAATCAAAGCAGCAGACCACAGGCAACAAATGGGAAAAAGAGGTGGAGCTGAAAGAAAGGGAAGAAAACATCAAACTGGCAGCCCATAAAAGAGAACAAGAAGCCAAAGATGCAGCCCACCAACGAGAACTGGAAAAACAACAAAAACAGAGTGAAGAGAGGGAAAAAGAGAGAAAGCATGAAATGGACTTGGCGCAGGCCAGGCAGGATGCTCCCGCCAGTCCTAACAACCCTGTGCCAATGATTGTTCCACATCACAAGAAATTTCCCACCTACAAGGCAGATGATGACACTGAGGCCTTCTTAGAAAATTTTGAAAGGGCCTGCTTTGGGTACAGCATCTCTGAAGACCAGTACATGGTAGAACTGAGGCCACAGCTCAGTGGACCCTTAGCAGAGGTGGCGGCTGAAATGCCTAAGGAAAACATGAATGATTATAAACTTTTTCAAACCAAGGCCAGATACAGAATGGGAATAACACCTGAACATGCCCGTCAGCGGTTCAGAAACCAAAAATAGAAACCAGATGTGTCATTCCCCCGACACGCCTACCACATTGCAAAGAATTATGAAGCCTGGCTATCAGGAACAAAGGTTAACAATCTGGACGAGCTGCACCTCCTAATACAAATGGAGCAGTTCTTAGATGGTATTCCTGAGGAAACAGAGAGGTACATCCTAGATGGGAAACCAAAAACGGTAATCGAGGCGGGGGAGATTGGAGCCAAATGGATGGAAGTGGCAGAAAAGAAAAAAGCTATTGTCAAGGGGAGCGAATACCCCAGGGGGCACACCGACAATAAACCCTACAACTGAGGGCAGCCAAAGACCCCACCTACAGCACAAGGAAAGCCACAGACGCCCTATTCTTCCACCTCACCAGTAACCCACCTCGACCCAGTGACCAGTCAGCTGGAAGATGGAGAGGAAGAAGAGAGGGGGAAGGGAATGGTTTATTCCCCTTTGTTGTGAGACTCAGGGAATCTGGGTCTTGGGGTCCCCAGGGAAGGTTTTGGGGGGACAAGAGGGTATCAGGCCCTGGAAAATTCCTGATTGGTGGCAGCGTATCAGACCTAAGCTGGTAATTAAGCTTAGGGAAACTCATGCTAGTACCCATATTTTGGACACTAAGGTCCAGAATTGGGAATTCTACTACGACAAGGAGGGCGGCTGAGAGTTGCCTCAGAGGGCTGGGCGCTCAATCCTGATGGTGGCCAGGCATCTGAGGAGGCGCCCTGGGCCTGGTGATATGCCCAGAGGGTCCAAAATTGCCACTGGGGCTGACAGTTGGGTGCTAAGGGATCTAAGGCTCCCCGGGCCTGACTGGGGAATGTCCGAGAACTCTGAAGCTCTCTCCGACCTGCCAGAAGGGGAACAAGATCATGACGGCCAAGGAGGAGCAGTGCGCGAGTGAAGCAAAGGTGACACTGAGTCCCTTGGTAGGCGCGGGTCATATGGGGATCAGTGCCAGGAGGCTGATTGCGACTGGTGCCAGGCAATAGAGCAGCGGCGCTCTGGCGACCAATGCCATGATGAAGCATGGTGGCAGGCCGGGGGCCAGTGCAACAGTCGACATGGGGATCAGAGTTCCACACTGCATTGGTCCAAACGGTGCCGCAAGGTCACCGATCATGACCCGGATCTGGAGCGGGACTATGACCCAGCAGTTGATAGCGACCTCGAGCGGGAACGGCTCCGAGGATCAACACTGCGAGTCTAACTGGTGCTGTGAGTCAGACCAGTATCTGTGGCGGTGCTGGGACTTGGAACGGCGTGGAGATGCTGGTCTGAGGGCTGCCACTCCGAACATCACCGGTTTACCCTTGGACGGTATCGGACTCAGGAGCCGGTGCTGGGGCTGGAGGCACCAGAGCTGTCATTTCGATGAGCCCTCTGGTGGCCTTGAAGGTATCCAGTGTGAAACGTAAATGTGATCTCTTCCACTTGTACTGTCCCTTGTTCACCGTCCCAGGGCTGGGATGAGCAGATCTGGGCCTGGCGGCCTTGTCCTGCTTAGAGGCCTGGTTAGAGTCTTGCTGGGTCAGGATTGAGAAAACTGCTTCGACCCTAACAGGGAGTCCTTCCAAGGCTTGCTTTTTTCCCAGTAACCAGGGAATGAGCGCGGTGCCAACATGGGCATTTTTGGGGCCTGGGAGATCGCCAGTCCCGAGATGAGCGCAGGATCTTCCGTGGTGCCGAAAACGGTACTGCAGGAGGGGCACTCCACTCCAAAGCACTTGGGCCCGAGTCTTGAGAGAGCCGCAAAGCGGACTCCACGAGGAGTTGCTTGAGTCAAATCTCCCTCTCTTTTCACATCTGAGGCTTGAACGCCTTACAGATTCTACATTTGTCTGCCTGATGGCGTTCCCCCAGACACCTGAAACAGGAATCGTGGAGGTCACCCATAGGCTTGGGCTTGTTCCAAGGGTTACAAGGCTTGAAGCCTTGGGACGGCATGCCCCAGAGCCCAGCAGGGAAGTTGTTGAGGGGACTGCTCTCAACTACTAAACTACTCTTAATACTATAGGAAACACTTAACGCTAACTAATAGCAATTAATTGACAATCAAGATAAGAGAAGCTAGGGATAAATGGAGCACTTGATGAGACAAGAGACCACTATTCCAACAACCGTCACAGACGATAAGAAGGAACTGAAGGGGGGTAGAGCCGGCAGGGTCTTATATAGAATGCCATATTGGCGCCACTCCTGGGGACTCCTCAGCCGGCCCGACAGGTAGCTGCTAGGGAAAAAGTTTCCGACATCCGGGCACACGGCACACACACACACCTAACTAGAATTGATATGAGCAATCACTCGAAGAAGAACAGACATGAATTGCTCTGGACCTAAGTTCCCTGTAAGCTGCGTGGCCATGGAGCCATGCAGTAGCCTATTTAACTCTGCGCAGGTGCTCAGGGAACCCACCCGGTGACCTGCCATGGCTAAGGTGCCCCTCTGCCAACCCGGCCCCAGGCGCAGTGCAACCCGGCCCCAGGCACGGCTGGGGCACCCCTTCCCTGACCTAAATCCGGCCCTGGCCTGGATCTGCTGGGGCCGTGGAAGGGGTACCTATCCTGCAGCCCCAGGCCAGGTGCTGCCATGGAGGAAAGAGGCACCTCTTCCCCTAAGCCCAGGTGCTGCTCTGGGGGCGGGGAGGAGAAAGAGAGCAAGCGTGCTGGGAAGAGTTCTCTATTCCTGCCGTAACCCTGGAGCACCCTCCTGCACCCCAAACCCTCATCCCCAGCCCCACTGCAGAGTCCGCACCCCTTGTCAGAGCCCTTACATCCCTGTACTCAATCCTCTGCCCCAGGCCTGAGCCTCCTTCCACACTCGAAACCCCTCCGGCCTCACCCCCACCAAATGAATTTTGTTATGTGCATCAATATGGAGGTGACGTGTCACACATCACCTCCGTATTGGTGCACATAACAAAATTCATTCCGCACAGGGGTGCAAAAAACTAGAGGGAACACTGCTCTGGACCCCCATTCACTGTTTAATGTATGTAAGAAATTGAGGCCAAGTGTGAGGGAGAGAGAGATAGTGTACAAGATTATGTAATCTGAGACAGTATCAGCACATCTATACATAAGGACAGAAATTCCAACATGAACAATTATTAGGCAGTATCAGAACATTCCGTAAAGTTCTTTTGTTTTAAAGTTATATAAAACTACAGTATGCATTAGTTAAAATTCCTATAGGAATCGTGTAAAAAACTCAGTTATTTTAATAAATCCATCACAATATTAAACAGAGAAAATTTTAAAAGTAATGAAGTCATGGGTTACTATTGCCATTGTACTCTTATAGCTTCTATTGTGGCTAGAAATTGCAAGACTAATGCTCTTTATTAGAGAATCACAGGATTAAGGATGATCTTACAAAAATGATGCAGTGATATGCCATATAGCTGGATTACTCAAGACAGTGTGGCAACTTCATGTTTTAATGTTATTGTTTGAAGTATTGAAAATCTATATGAAGTACTTGGTTAAAAACTTTTCCTTTAAAAAGGCACACTGTTCATATTTCCCAACACACAGAAAGGTCACAAGGAATCAACTCAAGGTGATGCAGAAGGCAAAAAAATATTTTTAAAAGATTAACAGAAATAAAAACTCATCCTAAATTACTTGAGGTGAAAAACAACTCATTGACAAATGAAGCATCTTTCAGCAGCTTCAGTTCCAGAAGTTACATCTGTGCTGAAGCGCTCTCAAACACAGTATACAGGGAATTCAGATTAACAAAATACCAAAATTTCATTTTTGAAAAATGAATTGCCATTTCCCCCCAACAACTCTTTAGAAACATGAAGACAATTTTGTTCTTTAACACTTTTATCTCTATCTCCAGCTACCATTTTATGCTGTTATTGTATTACTCATCAGTACTAAGCTATCTGAAGATATTTGCTAAAACACTAAAATGTTTAAAGTGATACAAAACATTATTTTCCAGATTACATATATGTTTAAAGCAGTCTTTTCATATTCATAAATTTGTAAAAATATTTCGTTATCCAACAATAGTGGATGTCTGACTCAGAACGTACAGTATTCATCACTGACAAGACCTTGAGCACACAAGGTAAACAGCATTTTCAGTACCCTTTTGGGAATGACCTGTTGCTAATCACAATGACAATGAGGTCCTTATGCAAGAGACTATTAAATATTAACTATTAGGTAAAAAAAAAAGTTATTTCAGTTATAAGAAACATTTGAATTATTTCTTGTATAAGTAAAATTTGCATTCTCACACTCCAAAGAGGCTCAACTATTATTCTGAAAACTATTAAAACTGAAAATTGCCACAGTTAGTTGTGACTATTTGGTCAGGAGCCCAACACATCTCAGTTACAGTTGGACTCTCCAATTTCCCCCAAGTTACTAGGGTGTAATAAAACTGTGGGACCGGCAGATATATGTATTGACAATGTAATTTAGATCTGTGTTGTGTGTGTCGGGGACCTCTACATTAGGTGACTCTCTTCCCATAAGCCCTCTCCCACTGCTGCTGCTCCTTTCCAGTATGGTGCAATGTGTAGTTTTTCTTGTTAATATTAAATTTAAGTTTAATTTCATTTTGCACTACACCACCTTACCTCACCCCAACTGTCATTTCTGTATTAAAACACAATAGCATTGCAGAGGCTTTAAGTGGGAAGACTGAGGTTTTGGCAGATGGGGCTTTGGACAGCGAGAAAGGTGTAGGTGGTGGTTCTGTTTTCTGGGAACCAAAAGGCATTTGGAATTTGGTACCCTGGAGAGAAGCAACGTATCACTTGCTCCACTTCTATGCAAAACGAGATAGAGAATTCTTCATTCTCCACACCAGCAAGACCCTGACAGCAACTAGCTTACATCCAACAATGGTGAAGTATTAGCCTGACGTTTCTGCCAAGATCAAAGAAGCAATGTCAACGTTTGAAGTATCCTTGGTTGGAATTTGGAGCCAGTATCCAATGGAGATAAGTAGCTCTGTCACGACACCCAGACCTACTGTTCTAAGCTATTTGCAAGTAACACAGCATTGGTTTACACTGTGCACTGTTGGGTTACCTTCACAACTGCAAGGGCTATAGACTTATGCTACAAAATCCTAAGCTTTCATTTAGCCCAATTTTACAAGAAAAAGAAAACTGGCAGCTGCATAATCACATTACACAGAACCCTCCACATAAATTTCAACCCTAGAATGACTCCTTTACGTTTTAAGGAGTTTGTTTATTGCTTTTAGTCTTCAAAACGTACAAGCAATGAAATATGGGTACATCAAACTCTTGCTGATGAAATAAGGTCTCAGAAAGATAAAGGCTAACAAAATAATACTGCATTGTGACGCCACTCAAGATTTTGCTATGTAGAAATTATTTGGTTTCTAAAAGCACAGATTGCAATTTCATATCATTAACACATGTACCTTAGACACAAAATGCAATACACTATATTTTTACTAGGCAGTTTACTTATTCTGACAAAACCTGAATTTATGACCCTGCATATGTTAATGATTTAGGATCTTATACTACCTTCCACATACCCCTACTCCTTAGTTAAGGAGAGTTAGGTTGAGAGACAGCAGGGAATAGTTGGCAGTCAGTTTATAATTTTTGAAGCTTATGCATAAAAATTGTGTTGGGTGGATTTGTTGTAGTATCTTATTGACTGTGCAGCGAGATCAGATGCAGAGCAGTACTGGGGAACTGTTTTGCCACCCTCAATACGGTTAGTTGGAAGTGGTACTGAGGACTTAGTTTGCCACACTCAATAAGGTAGTTGTATGCGGTACTGAGGACTATAGTTTGGCTGCCCCCAACAAGGTTAATGCATAAGGGAAACACACAAGGTTAATGCACAGGTGCAGAGGGGTTGTAGTAACACCCTCAAAAACACAGGTGTGTTCAGTCCGGACAGAGGGGTTGTGGTGACACCCTCAGGTTAAAAAAATAATAATTTAAAAAACACTGATGCATCATGGTATTTAAAAACAAAGGCCTTGGTGTGTGTATGTACACCACTGTGAATGAGAGTTGCCGGAAGACACCCAAAGTATTCTGCAAAGTCATAGACTTGTGACCAGAAATACTCTAAAGCAGGGGCAGGCAACCTATGACATGCGTGCCAAAGTTGGCACACAAGCTGATTTTCAGTGGCTCTCACACTGCCCAGGTCCTGGCCACCAGTCCGGGGGTCTCCGCATTTTAATTTAATTTTAAATGAAGCTTCTTAAGCATTTTAAAAACCTTATTTACTTTACTTACAAACAACAATAGTTTAGTTATATATTATAGGACTTATAGAAAGAGACCTTCTAAAAATGCTAAAATGTATTACTGGCACGCGAAAATTTAAAATTAAATTCAAGTGAATAAATGAAGACTCGGCACACCACTGCTGAAAGGCTGCCGACCCCTGCTCTAAAGCAAGTCAGGTAACTCCACCTAGGGGATCGGTAAAAAGTTCTGACCCAAGGTGGGCTGTCTCTGCCTGGCATCGTCAAGCGAGGGGCTTGCCTGGATCTAGGAGAGCGTGAACCCATCTTCCCTCCCCTTTTTCCTCTCTGTATGAGCCACCGACTGATCTCACCATCTCACTGGAAGTAATAAGAGTAAGCGGCGCCGTCTCTCTGAGACTAGCCAATGCTCTTTGCTGAAGGGAGGTGTAGAAGGGTCGTGGCCATCCTCGTTCATCTCTCCTGTGAGAGTGCCCTGGGGGGTGAGACCCTTAGTTTATGAGCTGCTAGCAGACAGGATACCCTCCCTGTGTGATTGGAAAATTGGTGAGAGACAGTCTAAGCATTCCCTCTCACGCTTTAAGGGTACCCCAGCATATTACATGTATGTACATTATGGTCCCAGAACCTGCAAATATTTAGAAACTTGGAATTTTTGCATGTGTAATAATCCAGCTAAACAATTCCCACTAAAAGGTACCTGTGATTTAAATAAACTTACATACCTCAAGGAAGGAAGTACCTAACTGCAGAGTCTGCAGCTGCCTAGGGCCAGCGCTGATGATTGAGAGTCCACAGTGCTGTCATTGCAAGTTTCAAGAATGCTCAACCTTGGAATTGCCACCCCTCCTTAGACTAGTAGCTACAGCTACCCAGGGGCTCTGGTGGCAATTTAAAGGGCCCTGGGCTCCAGCCGCTGCCGGGCGCCCCAGGCCCTTTAAATCATCAGCCTGGGGAAGCCAGTGCAGTATGGCATACCGGCAAGATTGGCTTACTTTCACCTCTGGTTGTTTTCCTCTTCCGATCTATTAATAAAAACTAGGTATGAGACAATGAGATTTACTAGTTCTAATACCTTGACAGGCATGGTGAGCACAAACAACCAGTTCAATTCACTAAGCAGGTAATATTTCCTTTGTTTAATAAATGCAAAACATGATTGATACATTTTTGATGTGTTGAATAAATACAGGACAAATTTTAAAAATTAAGTGCTGTTTTTGTGCATTGACTTTAAATTTCTATCCAAAGGGAGTTTGACACAAATCACAAGTTAATTATCTAGTAAGAAATGAATTATTCATTCACAATTTTCTAACATAAAAAAGGAAATAAGACTAAGGCTGGCCTCTGGCAATTGGCCCCATGGCTGTAGCCAGAGAAGCTGCAGGTGGCTCTATGACTATGGGCGCCGCTAAGATAGGAGCAGATAAAGAAACCGGAGTTAACTTCAAGGAACAGAGGTCACCTGTAGGAAAGGAATGTCAAGGGAAGCAGGTCAGGCTTGCAGGGGAGAAGGGAAACAGCCATGGGGAGAGGTGGTGGTGACCAGGTAGTAGATGAGCATGTAGATGGGAGCAGAGGAAGAAAGGCTAGTGACTTCAGGTTCCCAGTGGCTAAGTCCTCTCTTTGGGGAAATCGTGTTTGCAAATGGCTTACTAAAATAGCAGGATGGATGCTGATGAAGGCATCTGTCAGAACTGAACAAGTATCTGCTGGCTGTGGAACTTTATTAGCTGAGACCAGAACCACATACAGTAACGGTGACATAGGGTGGTGTAGGGGACTGCGGAAGACTGTGTCACGGCCTAGCTAGGGTATTTTCGCTTTCTCGGCGGCCTTGTGGAAAGCCCCTGCTTGCTAAGTGGCCAGTCGTTGTAGGACTCGGCATGTCAGTTATAACTTGCTTTTAACTGGATGAAACTAGCTTGTGTGGCCTTAGGCCAAAGGGCGTACACCGCCCATGGACAGTCCCTGGCCTTTGGCCAAGGGACAGACATAGCCTGTGGGAAGTCCCTTTTTGCATATGTATGAGTTGCTTTTGTATTGTGTCTATATAGCTGTATGCTCCCGGTCCCGCCTTTGGACTCCAACCCAGGACGAGCTGAGCTTCGGTGCTGGGTTCCTCGCCAAAGTGACAGCAACACCCGAGGTCCCCATTGCGAATGTGTCACTTTACCTTCATTAAAGCCAAATAACTCACAGTGTGTGTGGGCCTCGTTCTTACAGAGCATCTAAGCACGTTACAGGTGGTACTGGAGACATGGCTATAGAAGGTCTGAATGAGAAAGGAGATAAACCTGTGGGGAGTTTCCCCTGATCACTATGAAAGTTCTGCTCACTGTGGCCACTGATAAACCCACATGGGCATACAGCTCAGTGAGAATAACTGGGGGCTCAGGGAGCTGTGTATGGCAATGCATATAATCATGCAGAGGTGTGTGATCAAAATGAAAAATGTCTCTGAAATTCAGTACCGGGTATACCATAACACCAATGGCACTGCTGCTCCAGGCCCACACTCGGAGCCCACAATGACTACATGGGGGACCACAAATATGTTTGGCACTGGGGCCCATAAAAGGTTAATCCGACCCTGCATGGTCTAGATAATTCACTCAGCCCTTTGCAAATGGCAAGTAACCAGCAAGTGCAGAAAAGCACTATGATCTTTTGGACAAGTAGCTGCTACTTTATTAAACTTTTACTCTAAGCGAGATCTCCTACATTTCTACCAGGATAGGTTGCTTGAAGGAGGAACAATGAAGCAGCCAATATAATCCAAACCTACTGAAGGCCTTCCCCCTGTGGATGTACGACTTAAAGCATCCCAGGACTACCAAGTCCACTTAAAGGCAAGACTAAAGGTCTCAGCCTGCAAACCTATTTCTGGGAGCTGTCTTACGTTGTTTTTTTGGCAAGTACATGGGCTTTCCTGCCAATCCAAACCCCTTCTCAAATGAAAGTCTAATTCAAAGGAAAGGTTCATTGCCCAACTCTACCTCCGCAGTATAATTTTAATTAGGGCCCAGAATAACTTTTGAATAGTGACATAAATTTTCTCATGGTTTTTGCATATTTGAGAACAAACAAAAGGGCACTTGTTAGACTTTATAGAGCATGGTCTGAGTTCAAAAGGAGTTCTGCTGCTTTGTTAATGAGGAGATAGAGAAAACTAAGTCTGCTTTAAAACAGTTAGGATCTGGCCTTCATATTTAAATCTAATACCTTATTTCTACAATTGATTAGGATACCTTGAGTTTTCAGCTCTTCACTGTTTTGGAGTTTAATACTGTGTTCTACTGTACGTAGTTAGCTAGATTCCACTTTCCAAAATTTGCTGACTCGAAATATAATCTTGCACTGATGTATTCCATGAACTTCTTCCTAATTACATTGACCTCAGGCAGCTTGTGGTTGCCAGCCATCTCTATTATCCATGTTTTCGTTTTTATCTTGTAAGAAGTAGGTTCAGGATGACTTCTCCTGTAGTTATATTCTTTATTTTCTGAATTAAAAAAAAAAGTCTCTTTTGAAACTTAGAAAGCTCACTGATCCATTTTTAGCTGCATATTTTAGCAAGCAGATGTCTGCTTTTGAGCTCCCTAATAGTTTGTACAGAAGTGTTCAGGATCACTTTATTTCAAATCTTGGAGAACAGGAGCAATAAAGAAAGTCTGTAGACTTACCAGCACAAATAAAAACTGTTCCATATCAATCTTGATAGGTAAGCCTGCACACAAAGAGTAAACCAAAGATGACTTCTCCCTCCCTCCAGCCACGACTCCCCCAAGCTTTGTATCATCTGCAAATGTTATCAGAAGTGATATTATATGTTTTCTTCCATAACATTAAATAGCATTGGGCCAAGAACCTATCGCTCTGAGACACCACTAGAAATACACCTGTTTGATGATTCCCTGTTTACAAACACTCTGAGATCTGGTCTGTTAATCAGTTTTTAATACACTTAACATGTCACATTGATTTTGTATTACAGTTTTTAAACTATAATCCTGCAGTACCAAGTCAAATGCTTTACAGAGGTCTATGTATATTACATCAACACATTGGCCTTCATCAGACTTGTGATCTCATCCAAAAAAAGATTTCAGTTAGTTTGACAAGATTTATTTTCCATAAGTCTATATTGATTGGATAATATAACTAATGCCACGTTTAATTCTTGATTAATCAAGGCCCATATCAGCCATTCTATTATCATGGATGTCAGGCTGACAGCCCTATGATTAAACCATTTACCCTTTTTAAATAATGGTGCCAGATTACCTTCCTTCTAGTCTTCTGGAATTTTTCCAGTGTTCTAAAAGTTATTGGAAATAAAAGAAAAAAGCCAACAACAGTCCACTGAGCTTCTCAGCCAGCTTTTTTAAACTGTTGGATTCAATTTATCTGGACCGGCTGGTTTTAAAATATCTAATTTTAGTAGCTTCTGTTAAACATCCTGGAGTCACTTGAGATATGTCAGTTTCAGTACTGACACCATATGCATTCAAGAGTTGGATTAATTTTTTTTAAGTTTTGCATTCTTATTGGCATTCTGGTTCTTAAAACTTTAGAGTTCACATTTTCAAGCTTTTCTCAAAAACCACAAGGACAAGAAACAAACCAACTTTCCTTAAAATAAAAGCAACCTCATGTAATTGCCCCTCTACAGGAGCTGGCACTAAAAAAAACTATTCAACTTTCAGAGATTGATAAAAATAGTGAGAATTGTCAATACTGCAGTTCCCAAGTACTCTCAGCAAATGTAAGTTACAAAACTTCGCTGATTTCATCCACAGGCTTAGCTTTTTACAGGTATAGATTCATACAACTGATAAGAGATTAATGTTAAACTGATTTCTCTTCTCAAGACTACTTTGAGGGCCACATCAATTACGATTTACTGGACAAAAGTAGCTTGTGAGGTTTAATTCATTAGTATTAGAAATTCCAGAGCCTCCCATCAAAGGATCTCAAAAGTACTAGAGTGCATTGTACTTGGTGTGTTAACTGTGTAGTTAACATATGTTAATATGATGGGCGCTAAAACTTGAGGCTGAACACAAACAAAAAAAAACAAAAAAAGACGGTTACTCACCTTTGTAATTGTTGTTCTTCGAGATGTGTTGCTCAAATCCATTCCAGTTAGGTGTGTGCGTGCCACGTGCACGTTCGTCAGAGATTTTTACCCTAGCAACACTCAGTGGGCTGGAAGGGCGCCCCCTGGAGTGGCGCCGCTATGGTGCCGGATATATACCCCTGCCATTCCCTCCGCTCCTCAGTTCCTTCTTGCCGGCTACTCCGACAGTGGGGAAGGAGGGCGGGTCTGGAATGGATATGAGCAACACATCTCGAAAAACGACAGTTACAAAGGTGAGTAACCGTCTTTTCTTCTTCGAGTGCTTGCTCATATCCATTCCAGTTAGGTGATTCCCAAGCCTTACCTAGGCGGTGGGGTCGGAGCGAGACGTTGCGGAATGTAAGACCGCTGAGCCAAAGGCGACATCGTCTCTAGACTGCTCGACCAGTGCATAGTGGGATGCAAAAGTATGGATGGAAGACAAGGTAGCTGCGCGACGTATTTCCAGAATGGGAACGAGGGCCAGGAAAGTGGCAGACGAGGCTTGAGCCCAAGTAGAGTGGGCGGTGAGATGGCCAGTCAGAACGCGGGCCAAGTCGTAGCATGTCCGGATACAGGAAGTCACCCAGGATGACAGTCTCTGGGAAGAGATAGGCATGCCTTTCATGCGCTCTGCGACTGCTACAAATAGCTGAGGCGAGCGTCTGAAGGGTTTGGTCCTCTGAACGTAAAAGGTGAGGGCCCGGCCGACATCCAGGGTATGTAGTTGTTGTTCCCAGCGCGATGTATGCGGCTTCAGGAAGAAGACTGGTAGGAAAATGTCTTGATTAATGTGGAAGGCAGAGACCACCTTGGGAAAGAAAGCCGGGCACGGTCGCAGCTGTACCTTGGCCTTGTGGAAGATCGTATACGGGGGGTCTACCATCAAATCATGAAGCTCCGATACTCGTCTGGCCGAGGTGATAGCGACGAGGAAGGCCGTCTTCCAGGAGAGGTACAGCAGCGAGCATGTGGCTAACGGCTCAAAGGGAGGGCCCGTGAGCCTAGCTAGTACAAGGTTGGGGTCCCAGGTAGGGGAAGGGCGCTTAACCGGAGGGTAGAGTCGCTCCAAGCCCTTAAGGAACCTGGAAACTACAGGGTGAGAGAAGATCGAACTGCTGGATTCCCCAGGATGGAAGGTGGAAATCGCGGCCAGATGTACCCTTACCGAAGAGAGCGCCAGGCCCTGCTCCTTGAGGTACCATAAGTAGTCTAAGATAATGGGGACCGATATGCCTGCGGGAGTAAGGTTACGCTGGGTGCACCAATGGGAGAAGCGCTTCCACTTGGCAATATATGTCGCCCGCATGGAAGGCTTTCTGCTTCCCAGGAGGACCTGTTGCACCGGGGCGGAACAGCGCAATTCGGATTGGTTTAGCCAGACAGCAGCCATGCTGTCAGGTGGAGGGACTGCAGGTCCGGGTGGCGAAGCCTGCCGAAGTCCTGCGTTATCCAGTCCGGGTAGAATGGCAGAGGTATCGGGTTCGCCAGAGATAGGTCGAGCAGCATGGTGTACCAGTGCTGCCTCGGCCACGCAGGAGTGATCAGGATTAGCTTGTCCCTGTCCCTGCAGAGCTTGAGCAGGACTCTGTGGACTAGGGTAAAGGGTGGAAAGGCATAAAGAAGACGCCCTTCCCAGGGAATTAGGAACACGCCAGAGAGGGAGCCTGGGGAGCGACCCTGCAGGGAGCAGAACACCTGGCATTTCCTGTTCTCTCGGGATGCAAAGAGATCTATCTGGGGAAAGCCCCACTTCGGGAATACTGAAAGAAAGATGTCCGGACGGAGGGACCACTCATGGGACAGGAAGGACCTGCTCAGGTGGTCCGCTAGAGTGTTCCGGACTCCCGGGAGAAAGGAGGCTACCAGGTCTATCGAGTGGGCTATGCAGAAGTCCCACAGTCGCATCGCCTCTCGACAAAGGGGGCAAGATCGCGTCCCTCCCTGCTTGTTTATGTAATACATGGCCGTTGTGTTGTCTGTGAAAACTGTAACACAACGGCCTTGCAAGTGATGCTGGAAGGTCTGGCACACCAGTCAGACTGCTCTCAGTTCGCGGACATTGATATGAAGCGCCAGCTCCTGAAAGGACCAAAGACCCTGGGTGCAGAGGTGCCCTAAGTGAGCACCCCAGCCGAGAGAAGAAGCATCTGTTGTCAGAGACACCAAGGACTGTGGCGGATGGAACGGATGACCGGCACACACCAGGGAGGACATCATCCACCAGTCGAGGGAGCCCAGAACGTTTGGTGGAACCGTGATTATCATGTCTATGGCATCCCTGCGTGGACGGTAGACTGAGGTGAGCCAAGTCTGGAGAGGACGCATGCGCAGTCTCGCGTGCTTCGTAACAAAGGTGCACGCAGCCATGTGACCGAGGAGGCCAAAGCAGGTGCGGACAGAAGTTGTTGGGAAGCTTTTCAGTCGCTGTATAAGTGAGACTATAGTCTGAAAGCGCTGTGGGGGCAAGCTGGCCAATGCACGATTGGAGTCCAGCATGGCCCCTATGAATTCTATCCTCTGCGTAGGTAGCAGAACGGATTTGTCCAGGTTGATAATCAGGCCTAGATGGGTGAAAAGGCCCTTGATGACGTTTACATGAGCGGTGACCTGAGCCTCGGAGGTCCCTCGAATAAGCCAGTCGTCGAGGTATGGGAAGACGTGTATTCAACGACAGCGGAGGGAGGCGGCGACTACTGCCATACACTTCGTGAATACCCGAGGGGCCGAAGAGAGGCCAAAGGGGAGGACCGCAAATTGGTAACGTTGACGATTTACCATAAAGCGTAGGTACCTTCTGTGCGGAGGGTAAATCACGACGTGGAAATATGCGTCCTCCATGTCGAGAGCAGTGTACCAATCTCCGGGATCCAGGGGAGGGATGATGGTCCCCAGGGACACCATGCGGAACTTGAACTTTCTCATGAATTTGTTCAGTCCTCACAGGTCCAGGATAGGCCGGAGGCCCCCTTTTGCCTTGGGAATTAGGAAATATCTGGAATAGAACCCCTTGCCCCTTAATTCCTCCAAAACCTCCTCTATAGCTCCCAACGCAAGGAGCCTCGAAACCTTCTGCAGAAGGAGTTGCTCGTGAGAGGGGTCCCTGAAGAGGGACGAGGAGGGAGGGTGGGGAGGAGGGGTTGAAATAAACTGAAGGCGGTAGCCAGACTCCACCGTGCGGAGGACCCAACGGTCCGAAGTCAGCTGGGACCACACAGGGAGGAATGCGGCAAGGCAGTTGGTGAACTGAAAGGGATCCTGGGAGGTCATTGGTACAGTGCTCTCGGGTGCACCCTCAAAAGTTTGGCTTTGGGCCCAAGTTTGGCTTGGTGGGACCAGCATTGTTACCCCCCTGACGTCCAGACTGTCATCTGCGAGAGGTACGACCTCACCTTCTGGTGAAGCCTTGCCTTGGCGGAGGTGGGGGGTAGGGGCGCTGAGGTTGCGACCAGAAAGATCGTCTCTGAGTCTGTGGCGTATGCATTCCCAGCAAACGCATGATTACGCGATTGTCCTTCAGATTCTGTAGGCGAGGGTCCGTCTTCTGGGAGAAGAGGTCCTGGCCATCAAAGGGTAGGTCCTGTATCGTGTACTGGAGCTCAGGTGGCAGGCCTGACACTCGCAGCCACAATATGCGCCGCATGGCAATCCCAGAGGCGACGGTTCTAGCTGCCGAGTCGGCGGCATCCAGCGAGGCCTGGAGGGAGGTCCGCGCAACTTTTTTCCCCTTCCTCCAGGAGAGCTGTGAATTCTTGGCGGGAGTCCTGCGGGACGAGCTCTACAAACTTCCCTACTGCCTCCCAGGTGTTGTAACTGTACCTACTCAGGAGGGCTTGCTGGTTCGCCACCCTGAGCTGGAGGCCTCCTGCGGAATAGATCTTTCTCCCCAACAAATCCATTCGCCTGACCTCTCTTGATTTAGGAGCAGGGGCTTGCTGGCCATGGCGCTCCCGTTCATTGACAGATTGAACAACCAATGAACAAGGATGGGGGTGAACATACAGGTACTCGTACCCCTTGGAGGGCACCATGTATTTACGTTCAACCCTTCTGGCTGTGGGCGGTATGGATGCCGGGGATTGCCAGATGGTATCCGCTCTAGACTGTATCGAGCGGATGAAGGGGAGGGCCACCATGGTTGGAGCCTCCGCCGACAGTATACTGACAACCGGGTCGTTCACCTCAGGAACTTCCTCTACAGGCAAGTTGATATTGAGGGCAACGCGGCGCAGAATGTCCTGGTGTGACCTGAGCTCGATTGGGGGCGGTCCAGATGTAGACGTCCCCACCACCGCTTCATCCGGGGAGGAAGAGGATGAAACCCCGGGAACCAGTGGGTCTTGGATTGACTCCTGGTCTTGGGGGATGTCCTGAGGCAGCAGATCTTGAGGGTCTGGCACGTGTGTTGGAGATTCCTCCATAGCCGGTGGGAGAGGTCTGCTCACTGTGGTCTCTGGCACTCAATGTTCAGAAGGGCCGGACCGCGATGGTATATGCGGATCACCTTGGGTTTGGTGGTAGGCCCAAGGAGTCCAAAAGGGCCACTGATGAGGTCCCCGGTGGTTATCCGAATCCCCGTATGATGCAGCGTCTGCATGGGAGGAGATCGACGGATGACGAGACGGCCACGGGGGAGCGGAGACCGTTTGATGTAGGTCACTGCGTCCACTCGAACCATCTCTACGCGGTGCTGGAGAACAGTACCGAGAGTGGTGATTGTGCCGGGGGTGGGACTGGGACCTGCGACCAGCGCGGTGCCGGGAGGTCGACCAGTGCCTGGAATCACCGAGCCGAGATCGGCTGCGAGAAGTCCGGTGCCGTGAGTGGTGCCGAGATCTGGAGCGGTGCCGGTAGTATCTGGACAGCGACTGAGACCTCGAGCGGTGCCCCGAGTACAACCAGTACCTCAATGGGGAACAGTACTGGGACTGCGAGCGGCCGCAGGACTGGGATTGATGGCGGGACCGGGAATGCCTGCGGTACCTGGTCGGGACCAGCGACATTCTGTGGTACCGGGCGAAGAAGGTCTCATGAGAGCCGGCTTGCCTATAGACTGAGGAACCCGCACCAGCGGCGCCGGGGGTTGAGGCAGCTCAGGGTCCATCAAGGCAATCAAGTCCTGTGCCGTGGAAAACGTCTCCCGAGTGGAGGGCATGACAAGCTCAACCATGGCGCGTGCCAGGGAGCTGGTGAGCGCCGGACTCGACGGCTCCAGCAAGGCTGGAATCAATAGTGCGGAGGACGTCGGTGCCGCAGCAGTTGACGGTGCCGGGTGGTCCGACTTGGCTAAGTGCTCAGACTGCGGTGTAAATATAGCAGCCGCAGGAGGCTTGTGCTTCTTGCTCCGTGGTAAGAGCGAACGGTGCCGGGTAGAAGCTTGAGCCGGTGATGGCTGATGTCGAGGAGCCTTCGCTGTTGGAGTGTGCTCCGGTGCCGAGGAGGCACTTGCTCCCGGTCCCGCTGACGGTGCCGAGGACTGGGGAGTCAACGCTGCCTCTATCAGTAGTTGTTTTGGGCGAATGTCCCGTTCTTTTTCAGTCCGTGGTTTGAATGCCTTACAGATGCGGCACTTGTCCGTCAGGTGGGATTCACCCAGGCACTTAAGACAGGAGTCGTGAGGGTCTCCTGTGGGCACTGGCCTATGACAGGCCGAGCACGGTTTGAAGCCCGGTGAACCGGGCATGGGCCCCGGTACCGGGGGAGGGAAAAAGGGGCTAGACCCCGATCCCTCTTAACTATCTACAATAACTACTACAGAACTAACAACTAAACACTAACTATACTGATAGAAATCGAACTATACACACAAATACAACAGAAACGAGCGAATTGCTAGGGTGGTGGTGGTGATCAGCTAAGCTGCGCTCCACTGTTCCAACGACCAACACGGGCAGTAAGAAGGAACTGAGGAGCGGAGGGGCCGGCAGGGGTATATATTCGGCACCATAGCGGCGCCACTCCAGGGGGCGCCCTGCCGGCCTACCGAGTGTTGCTAGGGTAAAAATCTCCAACGAACGTGCATGCAGCGCGCGCACACCTAACTGGAATGGATATGAGCAAGCACTCGAAGAAGAACTGCAACAGACCCCATACCCTCTTCTCCAAGAGTGAAATTAAATGTCATGAAAAGTTTCTGTACAAACTCTGAGAGCTCAAACTCAGACAGCTACTTGATAAAATATGCAGCTAAAAATGGATCAATAGGTTTTCTAAATTATGAAAGAGGCAATTTCATATCCAGAAAGTAAAGAATACAACCACAAGAGAAGTCTTCTCGAATCATCTACTTAAAGATAAGAATTATAACATGAACAATAGAGATGGCTAGTAACCACAAGCTACCCGAGGTCAACATAATTAACAAATTCATGGAATACTTCAGTACAAGATTATATTCTAAGTCAGCAAATTTTGTAAAATTATATCTAACAAGCTAGGTGCAACATAAAGCAATATTAAAAACCCAAGCTGTGAAGAAACCCATCATAACCAAATGCAGAAATAAAATCTTTACTTTTAGGTAAAGTACCTTCTACTTACTAGTTAAATTTAGTTTCTATAATATTCACGGTGTGATTTATCAACCTAAAAAGTAACAAGGAATTAGGAGTTATCAAAGTAGCTTTTAGAAGAAGTGTGGTTGGGAGGAAAGCTCAAATATCAGAAGTAAATCTATACTAGAAATAGAACAGTGGGGAACAAACCAAACCAGAACAGAGTCAATTAACACTGTCAGCGTTCTGGGTAATGCAAAACATATTGTAGATGGAGCTGGTAGCACCACCTATTAAGGTTGCCCCACACCTCCTATTGTAAGACCTTGTTTTCAGCTGCTTATCAGTTTGGCAAACTCTAACCATTCAGGCTGAATTTTTCCATGTCAGCTTATTTGGCTCAGGCAGAATTGGTTTGGAAAAAAACTCAGCCCAAATAGTTCAGCCATTTCCAGGAACACAGGCTAGAGAAAAAAAAATGCATTTAAGTGTTAAAGTTCCAGTGACCTGTTCTTTAAAAAGATATAGCACTGCCAACATTCTTTGGAGCAAGGACTTGAAATTTTACCTTAATGTCAGG
Organism: Gopherus evgoodei; assembly: GCF_007399415.2. Taxonomy (NCBI): domain Eukaryota; kingdom Metazoa; phylum Chordata; order Testudines; family Testudinidae; genus Gopherus; species Gopherus evgoodei. The sequence continues at coordinate 295,270,452 of NC_044322.1, read as the reverse complement.
GACGGTCCATTTGCCAAACCTGTGAATATCTGCCCAAGTTACAAGTTTGCACATGCTCAGTAGAGACTTGTTAAAGCTTAACAGCTAAAATTGCTGACAATATAGCCTCACTAAGCATGCCTGAGCCTCTTAGCTCCTATGAGATACTAGACTGACTGCATATGCTTCAGTCAAGGGCTACAGGGGTGAAGCCAGACTTCCCCTCTAATGACTGTTCCCAGCTTCTCCAGGCTGGGGAGGAGCCAGGCATGGCAGCCGACCAGATTCTGGAGCAGATCTCCCCTCTGGAGACAAGACGACCTGGGCAGCTGGGAGCAGGAAGGTGAGAAGCCCAGAGGGCAACTGGCCTCCCAGCGGGGAGCTGCACGGAGCTGAAAGCCCCAGCTGTCAGCCCCCACACTGCCCCTCTTCATTCGGTGAAAGCACTCCTGGTAAGGACACACTCCACGGACAGAAGGAGGGTAATGTGGACATCAGCCACCACAGTAATTACTGCCCTTAGTGACAGAGTTCAAATGCCCTATTTATTCCCAAGACCCTAACTCTGCCTCTTTCTTCCTTGTCCCGCCCCCACAAAAAAAAAAAAAAAAAAAAGACTATCCCAAACAGAATTCCGACATGAAAAGAATGAAGTACCAGAGACTCCATGAAATCCACTGCTATTGATTTTATATGGAAGATGCTCAGGGGCTACAGTAAAGGGCAGCACTATAAAAAAAAAAACTAAGATAAGCAGCATTAAAATTAAGAGACCATGAAAAATGTATAAATGTAACTGTTGACAAGAATCCACTGATACTTAGAAAACATTAAAATATGTAGTTTAGTTACTTCACATCTACCATCTTTAATTTTTATCAATACCCATAGCGGTACCAGGGAATGGTATTACTTTTGCTCCCTACTCTATTTTTAAAATGCAGTCAGTGATGCTAGCATTGACTCATCAGTAAACCTATCTTATTTCTCTAACAAAATGTGGCCCATAATCTGAATATCTAAAGAATAATGGAACTTTTAGCAATAGCCATCAAGAGTTTATAAAGCAACCCATCATAGCAAATTTAGTTATCAGATTTGTAAGTTCAGCATACAAGGGAAAATAGTACATGCAATATACCTTGGCACCAATGCAATTCTTGGAAAGTCTGAGATACATCAATTCAAACTGGCTTGAGAAGATCCCTTTAAAATGGACTGAAAACTGAGTGAAGTTATTTTTACTTAAATTCAAGAAAAGCAGATGCCTGCTATTATAACAAGTGTACCTTACAGGAAATTCCTAACCATTACTGTATAAGTTCTGGGGGCATCTCCTTGCATTTTCCAAACCAGATGAAGCCAGTAATTTTTTGAAGCGACATGCAGATGAAGCTGCATATGGGGCTAATTCTTTGTTTTTACATTCAAAATGCACATTTAGTAAAATCTTATTATCTGTGGTTATTTTTTTTCTAGACATAGGAAGGATTTTCTAGAAAGCTACATATCTGCAGGACTATGTGTTCCTTTGATTATAATCATGGACTGCAGTAACTTCCTTGCTTGGGGATCTTAAACCAGTATAGGTTTACAATGTCATTCAAGCTTATCTTGTGGAAAGAATTAAACAGTGTAATGGAAGAATGATAGTACCTTGTCTGCATCAAACGTTTAGGCAGGCACTGAGTGGAACCTACAATAGATATTAATATCTTGTAATGCTAGTACTTCATATACAAGTTAACTTTCATACAGGCTCTTTGGAAAAAAGTGATTACCTTGATGTTCCTTCCTTCAACGGCTAACAAATGTTCAAAAAAGTCCTGCCCCCGCCCCCGGAACTCCACTCTGGAACACTGGGACTATGTCCTGATTTAGAGTCACACACTTTTTCCATTCTTAGTTATTTTTAAATAAGACTTTGAAACTGGGAAAATTCTAATGATGTGACAGGTAGCAACAATTTGTGGTAAAGGTTCTATATCTATGATAAGTGGGTGACACAATTTTCATTCAAAAGAGGAGCCTTCATTTGACGCCAGCAGCACTTTGAAATTTCTTTCCCAATTCTTATATAGTATAACTAAAATAAATAAGTAAATAAGAAAGTTTCTCTACCTAGTTAATTCATTTTCACCTAGACAATGATTAGCATGAGAAATTAAGAGGTTCTTGTCAATATCTCAAGGCAAGAAAATGATCTGTATTTTGATGGATAAAGACCAATTAATATTTCCTTTGGTTCTTATCATGATAGGTTTGTGAGCTGTCTGTAAGTAATAAAAGCACTGATGAGAAGCTAATGCAACTAAGGGGACAAGCCGAACAGAAGAAAATATAGATGTTTTGGCCAAACTCCTCAAACAAAGGAAGTTAAGTTAACAATGGTGTTTCCACAGACAGGATGGATAGGTGCAAGAATAGGTTCTTTCCATTTCTAATGTCAGAGTGGAATGAGCAGTTCTAAGAAGAGATACTAAATACAGATTTGAATTTCCTTTGCATGTAACATTTACCAAAACAAAACCAATCCTGTTCTTTTAAAACGAAGACTTTTTTTCCCTTCTCCTTTGACTGACATTGCTGTGGAATGTAGAGTGAAAGCATAAAAGGAAAGAGGCAGCGCTTTTACTATTTTAAGCCTGGGAATAGATGCCTGTAACAGTACTAGTATCAGATTCAATTCACTAAAATGAAAAAATATCTGAGAAAAAGGACACAGAGAAAACAATTTAATAGCTTTTAATGAACTAGTAGACAATGTTCCCAATTACGACACTGTGTCAAAACATCTGCCAGAACAAATGCAAACCAGTAGACATATCTCCACTGCTACAAAAGATCAAAACCCACACAACACACGTTTCAAGATCCAGGAGTCATACCTATGCCTATTCAACACCTGGCATACCTCACACAATGCATTAAATGCCCCAATAGAAACTGTGTGGGTAAAATCAGATGAGCACTTACGCTCTCAAATGAACTCTCACACGAAAATGATAAAAGGCCAATTACCTATGGGTGAACACTTTCACAAAGCAATCACTACTAAAGTAGCATAAAACTTAGGTTGACTTACAGCTGTAGTGTAGACCAGCCCTCAGAAGGACATCACTGCATTAATAGCGTATAAGTGTTGCCAAAATTTCAGTTTACCAGTAAAGATGTTCCCAATTTCTCTTTATCATGTGTAGTAGAAAGAGAGCCTGAAGCATGGGGCCTGGTACAAGGCCTAAGGCCCAAACTAAAGTCAGGCCCTGCTGATATAAAGCAAAGATAGCAAGAGTCAGTATATGGATTTGGCAAGAACAGAGCTGGCATTGCAAAAACGCAAGCACTCCTAGGCACTAAGCATTCATGTAAACACATTCTTAGAAGGGTGGTACCAAAACACCTCAATACAAAGTTACTGTATAAATATACTTCCTGACGATGATATAGGGACACACTGACCCCTCACAGTTAAGGTTAGGATGACAGGGTGATGGATAGAGATATTTTGATCAAATCAACAGGCACAATGTAAAGGGTGGTAACCAATCAAGTCAGAGGGGGCATTTGTAACTTGTTTGTAACAGTGCATAAAAGAGGGGTCGCAAAATGAGTGTCTTTGTCCAGCCTAGGGGGGAAGCGGAAGATCCTGTAGCTCACTAAGCTGAGTCCATTATCACGAGCATGCCTCTAGAGTCTGCCAGGTGCAAGTGCAATGCTTTGTCATCAGTAAACCTGGCCAAGCATTTTCACCACTGAACCGAGTCTCTGGTCTTTCTGGACAATTCAACCAAGGTCTGCTGAGCTGGCTACCTGGCCAGAGTTGGAACAGCACACCAAGAGAACACACACATGCAGCCAACAACATCATGCACAGCTTGCTGTAACTGAAGTTATTTAGGATGGGAAGATAATGCAAGTTCAAAACCACACAGAAAGGCTTAGAAATCTAAAATTTACCTGATTTAATCTATGAATGCATATTAACCATGGGATTTAAAAAACAAACAACACTACATGTTAGCAGCATACTGACTTTGCAATAAAATACAATTTAGTTGGGAATTCATAGATTACATAGCCAGAAGGAAACATTGTGATCATATAGACCCATTAAAGTTTGTCTTTAATGTGTGCAATTCAGCAGCTTCTTCCTGTTGTAGATTAAAAAATATGATGAAGTGAGAAATAGCAGACTTTGAAGTTGAATTTATCTGCAAATATTGTGGAAATTATCTTCTAGGACTTTCAGAACAAAAATAGATTCCCACAGTAGAGGGGAAAAAACAGAAATCAAATACCATAAAAGTATACACCTCTACCCCACTATAACGCGACCCGATATAACACAGGTTCGCGTATAGAGCGGTAACAGTGCGGCTCCGGCGACGCTTTAAAGGGTCCGGGGCTCTGGCTGCTGCTGGGAGCCCTGGGCCCTTTAAATCACCGCTGGAGCGCTGACACCACTACCCTGGGACTGCAGCAGCGGGGCTTGGACAGCGCTTTAAAGGGCCTGGGGCTCCCCGCAGCAGCCAGAGCTCTGCCGCCTGTTAAGATAAGTCCCTGTCTGCATCCTAAAAAACTTGCCCATACCGATATTGCCCTGGCCTCTTCCTTTGTCATTCAGTGTTAAACGCATTCTGAACTATATGCATTTCCTCACCTTTTGGGGGCGAAGCCAGACTTTCAGGCAGCTGCTCCCCTACTTGGTGTAAACTTTGCTTGTACCAATCAGAAACGAACACACACAGTTTTTGGGCCCCGTCCCCTATGACACTTCTATGATGTCATAGTGGGTATTTTAGGCTGATCTGCCATGTGCAGGCAGAAGAGGAGAAAGAAAAACGAATCCTGTGGACCTTGTGCACACCCATAACCGAGCCTGATCACCTCGAAGCCTCTCTCAGCTCACGTGTTTCAAGCAGAGTTTCTACGTTGGCCGGTCGTTATGAGTTGGTTTGTATTCGTAAGTATTGGTTATTACTAAATGCTGCATCTGTGTTTATAAATATGGTTTACTACATCTTTGTTTATAAATATTGTTTGATAGTAAATACTTTAGCCATTGTATGTTTTAAGTTCCATTAACCCTATTAGCTAATCATACGCTGCTCCCCTACCCCTTGTAACTATCCCTAATAAAACTTTAAATTAATTAATTTTAGTTGTGTGCATGCCTGCAGTTTGCATCGTGACCCATATCCTCCTTGCATCCCTTACCTATACAGTCTATTGCCACGTGCAGCCTGGTAAATAACAGGTCTGCATTTTTCTTTCGCCCCTAAAAGTACGTGGCTAACGCAACCCGATATAACACAGGTTCGCGTATAGAGCAATAGCAATGGGGCTCCGGCGACGCTTTAAAGGGTCCGGGGCTCTGGCTGCTGCTGGGAGCCCTGGGCCCTTTAAATCACCGCTGCAGCCTTGACACCACTACCCTGGGACTGCGGCAGCGGGGCTTGGACAGCGTTTTAAAGGGCCTGGGGCTCCCCGCAGCGGCCAGAGCCCTGCCGCCCCTACCCCAATATAACAGGGTTTCAGCTATAACGTGGTAGGGATTTTTGGCTCCTCATAGCTGCTTTAGAGTGGGGTAGCGGTGTAATAGGGAAAAAAAAAACAAGAAAATGTTACTTAAATGGACTAACAGTTACAAACATAAAGTGACCTTGCCAGCCTTTAGCATCATGGATTATTAAATCAAAAGATTTAGAAAGTGTAATTTCCACCATTTTTGCTAAATTTACAGTTACACTTACTTTGCTTGCCTAGTTAAAATTTCACTTCTAGGTTCTTGTATACTAGCACAGTGCTCCACTGTTTGTGATTCAAATAGAAGTGTTTACAGACTTTTTAAAAGTTAAGATTTGTAAAGATTTAACAAGACCTACATTTTTAGCATGAATTATCCAAGCCTGTCCTTTTTAAGGCTGCTGCATCATCCTTTGTAGAACCAATATGCCAAAGAATCATAGGAATTTCACGTCTGTGTGTTGAGTCATGCTGTATCCTATGCAATTCAGTCTTTAAATTTAAGAGGTTGAATCAAGAATGTTTCACTTTCATTTGTCCAATTGAAGTAGTCATAAATATTATTGTAATGAAGGCCTCCCGAGAGTCCTCATATGACACACACACACATTGGGGCAGCCTGCTCCACATTTCCACTGGGTAAGAGTTATACACAAACCCCTTTTGGCACATAAGAAGGTATTCTGGTCTCTGAGCCAAGACACTATGGTTTTGGTCACACCTCTTCCAATGACTAGTGGTCAGGGTTGCGAACTGCACAGAAATATTATAGATAGGGCCCTACGAAGTACATGGTCCATTTTGGTCAATTTCACCGTCATTGGATTTTCACAGTGTTTTCACAGTGTTGTAGGAGTTGTGGGCAGATCACAAAGATGTTGAAGATGCGGTTGCGGCACTGCTACCTTTCCCTGTGCACTGCTGCTTGTGGCAGCATGGCCTTCAAAGCTGGGCAACTGGAGAGCAGCGGCGGCTGCTGGCCAGGAGCCCAGCTCTGCCAGCAACAGCACAGAAGTAAGAATGTCATGGTATGGTATTGCCACATTTATTTCTGCACTGCTGCCAGCAGAGCTGGGCCCTCAGTCAGCAGCCGGCACTTTCCAGCCCCCCAGCTCTGAAGGCAGCAGTGCAGAAGTAAGAATGGCATAGTATAGTATTGCCACCCTTACCTCTGCACTTACCAGCAGTCAGCAGCCACCACCATCCAGGCCTAGCTCTGAAGGCAGTGCAGAAGTAAGGGTGGCAATACCATGACCTCCCTCAAATAACTTTGTGAGCCCCCTGCAACTCCCTTTTGGGTCAGTACCCCCAATTTGAGAAACACAGATTTCATGGAGACCAGTATAGTACAGGGTAAAAGCACACAAAAGACCAGTTTTCACAGAGGAGGAGACCAGATTTCACGGTTCATGATGTGTATTTCACGAACGAGAATTTGGTAGGGTCCAAGTTATAGGCCAAGTGTTCATATCCCTACCTCTAGGAGAAAAGCAGTTACTCTTTTTTTATATAAAAAATTATCAGAGATTGCTCAAAAGATAATTTTAGGCAGAACTGGGAAAAGACTCAGGCCTCTAAAAGATCAGAACAAAGTTTGTGCCAAATCTGCGTGGCTCTTTCATTCCAAAAGGCTATGAACTTTAGCTATCTTCTGTAACCACTGGGAAACACTCTGCTCCCAAAGCCTAGAATTAGATATATTCCAGTTCCAAAGAAATTATTTTGGGGAAGTTCCATGGCCTGTGTTATACAGAAGTCAGACTAGATGATCACAATAGTTCCTTCTGGTGTTGGAATCTATGGAATGGAGGCCAAGAATCCCAATACCAAAGCATTCCACAATTCATGGGCAATGCGTATTTAAGATCCCCTTCTAGGGACTGATACAGAGGATAATAGTCTACATTTCTGTTACCAGTTAATCATTTAGCTCAAGTGGAAAAGCGTGTGCTCTGAATCTGAAGATCCTCTGCTCACAACCGGCTGAACATTCATGGAGGAGGAAAAACAAAAAAAAAACAGTAACATGATCACTGAATGGAAGACTAGCAAAATGCAAACATATAAGAGGGTATAAAGTTGCATGAGAACCTTTGACATTTCCTAACTTTTGAGACCTTGGCTTTGCAAGTTTGGGAAATTGTGCAACATTTTTTATTATTATTATTATTTTTAAATGTGACAAATCTACATGAAGACCATGGAGCCCCAGGCATAGCACAAAAGTTTGTTTTTCCCCAGTGAAATGTAGCATTATATAATTATGAGGCAAGAACAGGTCTAAAAGGAGCCTCTTCCAATTGTCAGACAAATTGTGCAGTTTTTAGCCTTCTTTGACAGACGTTTTTAAGCATTCATAAAAGAACTGTTATTTCTTCCTTTACTTATACCACTGTCACATTCCTCTACAATAATCTGAGTTACAAACAGAGAGAAATTCCTAGATTTTGTTAAACTTAAAAGATAACACTCCCTTTTTGTATTTACTGCATAAATTAGATACTAGCTTAAAGTTACTTTATGTGACTAGTATTGATACCATAGCTACTAAGTGTGTCATGATTTTATGCTTTCATTTACATACATCATAATTTGCATTTTGATTTTAAAATCTGGCATTTAGAGATCAAGTAAAGTGTATCAGTCCTTTACAGTAAGGCGTGGAAGTTAACAACCGTTCAACTCTGGTATCAGTAGCAACATCTTCAACATGCTTCTAAATCCAATGAGTGGATTGCTAGGACCATGGGTTTTCAAACTGTGCTATACCAAGCATTTCTATCCTTGTGCATATTACATCTCTTACTCAATTTGGCAAATCTCACATGCCACATGTCTAATGTGTTCTATTAGTCCTCCTCTCTTCTCAGTTGCGCTATGAATGCATAGAATCTAGTGATTAGGGACCATAGTAAGTAAATCAGACTTAGAAAGCACAAAAATACAGTGTTCTAGATCTTCCAAAGGCAACCACTTCTTTTGGGTGTCCAATCTGAGATACCTTATAGGGGCCTGATTTTCCAGGAGTTTGAGCACCCATGCTCTGAAATTAAGACTCCTTTTAAGATGTCTATATTGGAAACCCAAAGTATCAGTAGTCACTTTTGAAAATGTAGGCCAGTAAAGTTAATCCTGACATTTTGTATCCAGTTCAAGTTTGTTCATTTTTTAAATGCAATGAGTATAGGCAGCGTGACCATGAACCTTTAGAACATAAGCTCTTCCATGACGACTTTGTAAAATTTTAGGGCCAGATTTTGAGGTACAAAAAACAAACAAACCACACACTCTCAACTGACACGGCCTTTAAACTATTCTCTGTACACTGAAGTTAAGGTATATTAACCTCACTGGAAACTACTGGAGCTGAGCACCACTTGAAAAAAAATAGCAGACCATGAGCTATCAAAATAATCTATTAAACGTAAACATGTGAAACCCAGGGTTTGTGGATTTTGTGTTTGTTTTTTGTTAGTTTTGCAGCCCTGAGTGAAATTGAGTTGATTGACCAATCATGCCAAAATACATAATGTTGTCATATTTTCAAATGTTAATATAATGGCTTCCATTACTCCTATTGCATCCATGATTAACTTGTTCTTTACCATAATGCAGTTCACTGTCAAATTCTTAGCCCAAGATGGATTTTTTCTAAAACATATTCCATAGGAAATGCATCCCAATTTAAATGTAGTATTTTATCATTCTATTCTATCCTTCTTTAACAAATTCTGAGCAGTCATTTGAGACTCTAAGGAAAGTAATTTGACTCCTACCGGATCTTATTTAACTAGAGTCAATAACATGGAATAAAGATCACACAAAAATATTTAACGTAATAGCATCCCTTTTAATCTTACAGCAAGAACTGAAATCACTTCATGGATAAACAAATCTGTGAAATGAGAGGATTTACTATCTTGAGGTTGTTGGATTTTCTGAAATAAGGATTTCAATTATGTTCACCCTGCACAAATTACAATAGCTGTGATATGGTCCAGAGAAAGGCAGCCAAAATAGTGACACAGCAGGATTTGCACGTAAGAAACTGAAAAAATCCTAGGATTACTGGTTGAGATTTATAAGTCTCAACCATTTTCTCCCTTCCATACCTCAAAAAATTAGATTGTAAAAGCTTTTCACTGAAGAACTTTGACTAATAAAAATATCAGGAATAAAGGGGTAAAAATAAGAGTCTGTGACAGGGCATGCTTGCCCTGCAATGGTACTGCAAGGGTTAACCTCACCCTTTGGGCCAAAGAGATCACACTCCTTCGGCTCTGCTGGGCATGCTCCAGCTGGAGACCAGGCATAAAGGGGGCAGCTCAGCTCACTCTAGGCTGGAGCGCCCAGCATGCATCCTCCCTCCTCCGCAGTCAGCCTGGAAACTGCTGAGGCCCCGGATGGCAGAAGCCAGAGACATTGAGACCCAGGCAAATGCCCAAGCTTCTGCAGACACCCAATGAGAGATGAAGCTGTTGAAAGCTGCACAAGTGGAGAAGAACGAAGACTTCAGAGATGCCATGACCACTACGCCAAGGCCAGGGTAGGAAGTAGCTCGGGAGGAATTATTCAGTGTGCCAGGTGGTGTCAGCGTGTTTCAGATGAATCCCCCTCTAACCCAGTGGCAAACGCACTTGCCACTGCCAAGGCCCTGAGCTGGGACCCAGTGGAGCAGTGATAGGTCCTGACCGCCCCACACCCCTAGATAGTGGCCCACTCCCCCAACCAGTCTCTAGGCCACACAGCACTGCTGAAAAAGGCAGCTATATTGACTCTGGTCACTAGGTCACGCAGACTTACTGACTGGGGCCCTTAAGTCGCACAGCCCTGCTGAAGAGGGCAGGTAAATTGACTCTGCATATTGGGTCACTCAGCCCTGAGAGTGGGGAGTCATATTGACTTTAGCCCCTAGGCCAGGGGCAAGGGGTGATCACATTGACTCAGTTGTGGGGAAATAACCCTCATCCCGCCCCAAAAGGGGACAGGGTGCACTTCCCCTGCGACAGAACTCCTTTTGGTTCTGTCCCAGAAGACAGGGCCAATGATAATTCAGTGATGTTTCTGGACACTAAATTTAGTGATTAAAAAAGGAAATGTCAGCAACCTATGTACTTAACCAGCTGTACTTGGTCAAAGTTATCTAGCTTTCATCATTAACTTTTATAAATCTGTAAGCTCAGAGAAGAGTAATCAAGTCTCATGATTCATAGCATACACTATATCACCTGAGCAATAAATATAATTGCATATTTGATTATTTGCACTAAACAGGGATAGAGAGGAACGTTCACTTCTCTGTGAAATGGTCACTACTAGAGGCAAGTGTCATAAACAGATAGTTAAGGGTTAATGTCTCTTTTACCGGTAAAGGGTTAACAAACAGTGAACCTGAAACACCTGACCAGAGGACCAATCAGGAGACAAGATACTTTCAAATCTCGGTGGATGGAAGCCTTTGTTTGTGTTTTTTGGGTTTTGCTTTGTTCTCTCTGGGTCCTGAAAGAGACTAGACATGCAACCAGGTTTCTTGCCAGTCTCATATATTCAGAATAGTGAGTATTAAGTAGAAAAGGCGGTTGTAGTCTTTTGATTGTTTTCTGTATTTGCAAATGTGTAGTTTGCTGGACGGATTTTGATTGGTATTTGTGCTGGGGGGAGACTTCTTTCTAGGGTGTTTAAGCTGAAAGACCCTGTAATAATTCCATCTTGATTTTACAGAAATTTCTTACTTTTTTTTCCTTTCTTTTATTGAGTCTCACAACGAAGGGGAATAAACCACTTCCCCTCCCCCTCCTTTCTTCCTCCCAGATCTTTCCCCCCCTGGGTACACTAGGAGATCACCGTGATTCAAACTCCTTGAATCACAACACAGAGAAATCAGGTTTTTTTCTCCCCCTTCTCTCCCCCTCCCAGGCTTTCCCTCCCTGGGCTATCCTGGAGAGAGAGACAGATTCAAGCTCCGTGAATCTAAAACGCAGAGGAAATTCACCTTTCCTTCCCCACTCCCCTTTCCCTTCTCCCACCAATTCCCTGGTGAGTACAGACTCAGTTCCTTTGAGCCTTAACAAGGGAAAAAATTTAAACAGGTCTTTTAAAAAGAAAAGCTTTTAATAAAAGAAAGAAAAAAAGTAAGAAATTTCTGTAAAATCAAGATGGAATATTACAGGGTCTTTCAGCTTAAACACACTAAAAAGAAGTCTCCCCCCAGCACAAATACCAATCAAAATCCGTCCAGCAAACTACACATTTGCAAATACAGAAAACAATCAAAAGACTACAACCGCCTTTTCTACTTAATACTCACTATTCTGAATATATAAGAGACTGTAGCAGGGAGATTGGCAAGAAACCTGGTTGCATGTCTGGTCCCTTTCAGGACCCAGAGAGAACAAAGCAAAACCCAAAAAACACAAACAAAGGCTTCCATCCACCGAGATTTGAAATTGTCTCCTGATTGGTCCTCTGGTCAGGTGTTTCAGGTTCACTGTTTGTTAACCCTTTACCGGTAAAAGAGACATTAACCCTTAACTATCTGTTTATGACAGCAAGATACTACATTCCTGTGATATTATTTTTCAGAATGGAGTATTGTCAACAAACTGCTTACAAACAAAAACAAATTTGTAGTCACACCCCTCATTCCCAGCTCCACTGGGTTCCAGGCATTAATTTTCTTCAACTGGGTTGCCAGAAAAACAGTTTTAAAACCACTGGTCTATATCAATTGGACCTAAAGAAAAAGGGCTTCTGAATTTAGCAGAAGATCAACTGAAGAGCAGAAATTCAAGTCTTACCTTCCATACACATCACTGGGGATTTGTGGGTGTTTGTAGTAAATATTCTTTTCATCACCTGGGACAGCACACATCAAACAGAACTGAAGCACACTTTGCAGAGACTAATATAGCGAGCTTGTAACATTTATGAAGGGTTACATGCCTCTTCTAGTTATTACCTAACAAGTTGGAGGGCATAACATGAACTACTTAGTTTTCATAAATATATATTTGTGATACAGCCACTGGCACTTTCTAAAGGTGTTTACACCGTTTTGTTTTAAGGGTCTCTGAAGATGACTTTGTAGAGCAGGAGGTTCCTTCTCCTCTTTCCTTCACAGATAGCTATGGCTTCCAAGAACAAAAGTGTTCAGAAAACTCATGCTGCTGTAAGAGGTTGTTTTTCTATACTACATATGTTAACAGGACAATGAACTAAACATGTTGGTGAGAGCTGAACTCCCTGTCTTTTCTAGTTGGCCTCTTTCCATCCTCTTCTCTAATGGATCACAGTGGAGTAATTCTAATGGAGCTATAGGTATTGTTGCTACTTATAATATGGAGACTCAGAGAGACCAGTGCACTCTGGAAATAAATTCCCAAAATCAAGTGCCCTTTGATTCTTAAGTACAACTTTAGAGATGCTTCACTAGTGGCACAGTTTACTTGGAGAAGATTATGTAGGCCCAAGGGTGAGCTGTGAAACTCCTGGTATGCCAACTGTTGTTATACTGAAAAGTTTCACGTAATGTTCAAATGCTATTTATTGGATATTCGTCATTTGCTCTGAGTTTTGTTTTTGCTTCTCCAAGAATACAAATTCTTCATTTTGTCACCTATGCTTCAGACTCTGAGCCAGTTACACAACCTTACTCACAAAATATAAAAAAACCTGACCTACTGTCAAGTTCTTCACATATGTGGAAGATTCTGGCAAGTAGTTACAAATCTATCTTGCAACTGGATATTTTTTCTGCAGCTGGGACATTTAGTATACTGTTCAACTATTATCCCTCTAAGTAATGGAAAATATCAACTTAATAGTCTACCCTTGCAGAAGAGTAGTAGACTCCTCATGATGTTTGATGAGTTTTGCTGCTAACCACTTGTAAAAACCCTTCATGACATATGAATTCCAACCAGGAGCTGCTTAAACATCAAATTCAAACACTGTGAACATAGCTAAAGATTAAGCACACTCTTCCATTTGGTGCAAAAAAAAACAAAATCTATTCCTGAGCACCTATCTCCACCCTTACTCTAATCCTCCACTTCAGGATGGACATTCCCATTAAAATATTTATGTTTTAGGCAAAGCTGGTTAAATATAAGAAGTGATTGGAATTCTCAGAGCCATTAGAGTGAGCCCAGAGAGCAGGAGACGCAGTGAACTCTCTCTCCTTCCTCATCCAAATGTCTCTTCATTACAATTTCAACACAGGAGGGTGTCACAATGACAAAAGATTTCTGAACAATTTTTGTAATTAATGTATCAATCCTTTCACACAATAACTAATCATGATTATTTCACATGACACCAGATCTCAAGTTTGAAGATATTTGCAGCATTTGTACTGAAAACAAAGTAATAACATTTCCTTCCTCAAGGCTGAACATTCAGAAACAAGACAGCAGAGTCTCTACTTTTTCCCCTGTGCAATGACCATGAACCCATTTGTAAGTTATTTTAAGATGGCAAATTAAAAAAACTAATTTTTTAGACTAAAATTAGAATTTTACTTTCAACATTCTTACACTACCTTGGCATTAGTTTGCTCCTCAGCTTTTGCAATTTGACTGAAGGTCAAACATAGTGAACTCTGTTTAAATAATTTGTAATTTAGTTAGTTCTCCGACGTTTCACAGGCAATTATTTCTATTTCATAATGAACCGGCATGACGTGAGAGCTTTTTTTCTGGCAGTGTTTACTGGCTGAATACATTTGTTCACTTACTGTGACAGGCTTGATAGTTAACTCTTTTTGAAAATGCTCACCTTGTAATGTTTCAAGGAGGCCTCTCGCTGATTTCATACACTTAATTCCTAACAAACAACTATCACACAGGGCACGCCAAATGCCGTGTTCAGTTCTTCACTTTCTACAAGTCATGTTCTTATCTTAACCCAGAGTTAGATATAACAATTATGTTCAGAACTGAAAAAGCAAGTCTTCAGCTAAAATATTCAGAGAAGTAAATAACATAATGGCTTAGATTAAGAGAACAAAGTCTTAATCATGTCATCTTATTTACTGCCAAGGAAACAGAGAATCACATTAGACCAACAGATGTACAACCATACCTGATCAACCATAAAAACTGGGCTAGTAGATTTAAATTAATACAAATCACTTCATCTGAGAAGGGAAACAGGATATTTGAAAAGAAATTAAAATATAAAGAAATGTTCTGATGTTTATTGTATGAGCTTAGCATTAAAAAGATGGGAGATCTATCTTTCAGTTGTGACGATCTGTGCATGACCAGGCTAATTTAAGTCTTTAGCTAACTAAAATCAAGACAGCCTTCTCTAATGGTACCCCACACTTATTAAAGCCTCAGCTGTGTCCTTCCTTGTGGACAGTCGCCAGTTTGGTGTAATGGACTCAACCTCTGCTCCCATAATTTCAAGCCCACTGAATCTGGGTGGAGTCATGCCAATGAGTGCACAGCAGCATGTTCTTAAAAATGGCATCCTTTGTGCAGCATGTCCAGTGTTCTGGAGCTGCATGAGAGGCCACCACAATCAAGTCTTCACATGCACAATACCTTTGTTTCATGTGATAAAGCACATCAGCTTCAAGCGAGTAGTTCTTGGAGCGAGCAATCTGGATGAGTCCTCCTGCATTAGCATTTCACAAGATGAGAAATGCCCTCTCCTTCTCCTGCTTTACTATTATATAGCACAAACAAGCTATACATATAGCAGATCAAACTGGCTCTCAACACAGAACAAAGTATGATCAAGTACAAAATGGGGTCCCTAATCGATGCAGGTTGATACAAGTGATACAAAATAAAATGAAATTCATAAGGTGACAGACATTTTCAAAACTGTCAAAGCACCTACCAAAAAAGGCCTAGATAATCTAGTTTGGTTTGTTCATATGCTAGTTATTTAAGGTGTCATATGGGCATGTCCACATTTTGATAATGAGAGTAAATTTGCAATTTGCCAGAGAAAGTAGGAGATCACATGGTTGGGTGGTAAGAAAGGAGCACGTGTTAAAGGGAGAATGCTTGTCTTTGCTATGAAGTCACAAGATCCTGCCCAGTGAAAGGAGGCTGCAAGAGCATTAGAAATCAAGGCTGCAAATAAGATTATGGCCGAGGGATTCAACAAGAAAGAAATAGTATGTTTTGGTCAGGGTGATAGGAGTTTGGAAGGTGGAGAGAACCAACCTGTAATGGAGTAAGTCAGCATGGTCATTGGATTACCCAAGAGATGTTCGGCAGCAAACAGAAGCAGAAACAGAGATCAGATACTGGACAAAAGCCAGGTCTGCAGGTTAATAGGACAGACTTTACAGTAGGGGACAGAGTCAAAGGTGGAAGAAAAAGGGGTGGTGGACAACTGAGTCTACTCAAGTGACTGACGGGAAATCTATGAAGAGAGAACTGAGTGACAAAGAAATCATGGACGCTGATAGACTGGACATTATGAAAGGGTAAGGCAGGGGTCAGCAACCTTTCAGAAGTGGTGTGCCGAGTCTTCATTTGTTCACTCTAATTTAAGGTTTTGCCAGTAATACATTTTAATGTTTTTAGAAGGTCTCTTTCTATAAGTCTAATTTATAACTAAACTATTGTTGTATGTAAAGTAAATTAGGTTTTTTAAATTTTTAAGAAACTTTATTTAAAATTAAATTAAAATGCAGTGCCCCCCGGACAGGACCCAGGCAGCATGAGTGCTACTGAAAATCAGCTCACGTGCCACCTTTGGCACATGTGCCATAGGTTGCCTACCACTGGGCTAAGGTCAGTGACATTAAATGAGATAGAAGGAACCCAAGAGAGCAATTTTGCTTGAAAATAAGATCAAGCCAGCAGCTAATAAGTTGGTGGAGCATCAACATGGAAAGTAAGGTCACAACGGAAGATGCTGAGAGGAGGAGAGATTTATTATCTTCTTTCAAGAAAGTTTGAAAATTTTATGAAGTGTGTACCTTTCAATCATATATTATGCATCTTAAGTGGTGACAGATGTATGCTGATGGGGCTTTTGAGGGACCCCTTAAAATTCCACTAACAAACTGAAGAAAGTTTTGGGATAATTTTACCGTCTTGGGATACTGCTTGTCATCTCCGGTATGAGAGACTTAGTGCAGTTCTAAAAAGTACTCCTGAACATCAATTATTTTTTCCACTGAAATATATTAAATGCCCAAATCATCAAATATTTCAAAACCATTTCACTGGGAGGAAACCTCCTAGACCACTTTTGATGGAGACCTGTTTAAAAACTTTCAGCTTATTATGAGTAGCACAAAATTTCTGTATGTTTTCCACACCAGAGATCCACATAACTAGCATCACACCCTCGGTTTCCTAAAGGATAGTCAGAATCCCACAATTTAAAAAATAATTTAAAAAACTGCTTCTAAACAATAAAGTTACTAATGCTATTTTTTTGCATTTAAGATTCTTACAGTATGTCTACATTTAATAGGGTAACAGTTATATTTTGGATTTTCAAACAAAGTTACTGAGAAGCATTATCAGTGATCTATTAAAGAAGGAATGTTCATATCTATTATTGGAAGGTGGACAGAGTGAGCCTCCTGGAGCCAAAGCAGTAGCAAAAGTCTTTCAGTACCTGATATTCATTCTGGATGGCATTACACTAATGCTTTCTATGAGGAAAGCCTGAACTAGGCTGAAGTGGCAATAATAGATATTTTACTAAACCTTTATGAACCAAAATCCTCTCCCAAAGCTTCAATCTTTTCTTGAACTTTACAGGTTTGACAAAAGGATGACTTGATAGGTAGGATTAAGTTACGTTTTACCTTGCAGTTTTACTAACCCCCTTTTCTCAATGAAAGGGTAGACTCCTATTGAGTTTGCATCACAGAAGTCTAGAATTTATGTTAGAAACTGTTTTTCAATACTCTCAAATTCCTGCCATCTGAACTGTTTTATTTTGAAGCACAGAATGCAGCTTGCAGAAGATCAATTTAGATCAAGTTACAGTATTAAGAATACTAGCTGCTATTTTGTGAGAGCAATTTCTTTTTGACAGAGTAGTAGTCACAAGAACTTGGTTAAAGAGGAATCCAAATATCATTGTCATCAATGATTCTCTATAAACTGAATACACTACATTGATGCTATCCTTCAGGAAGTGAACATCTTATTTTTTGGAATAACACAAATATTCTGGTTGGCTTACTTTTCTCCCATGAAAGTTTGGAAGTGAATGGCAATATTGAAACAGATATATGGCACTTACCTTAAATTGCCTCTTGCATAGCAAAGGTTCTTAATTCCACAGTTTTAAATAAAATTTGTATAACCAGATGGAAAAGCCATCCATATGCTAAATATCTACAGCAGCTGATACTAAACTAAGCGCTTATAAGTCATTCTTGTTTCATAGCACTTAGACTGAAGTAGTCTTTTTAATCCATAAAATAGCTGGATCACCAACAGTGCAAACTCATACCATGTTTCACAAGTGAATTTCAATTGTTCTCTGTGGATCATGTTCCAAGGGTGAATTTAGTTCAGTTTCCATGTCCATTCAGTTTCTCCTCTCTGTGACTGGCAATCCATTAATAAGTGGGCTGAGCAGGCCACCCACTCAGACTGTACTCTGCAATTGATGGCTCTCATTAGAGGAAACAGCCATTTCACAGATACAGTTCAGCCCTCAATACCCATGCATGAAAGAGAAACAGAAAACTGAGGTAGATGAATCAAGCTTAATCTGAGAGTGAATCAGCGAAAGAGATATCAGATGAACAGATCCCAGGAAATCCGACATCTTCTGCTCTTAACACTAAACTACACTGCAATAAGTGACTTGTTCATTATCTACTCAAATTGTAGATGACTATTCACCAAGGAAAAGAACTATTCCATCATTTACTTACCCAAAGAGCCATGCCCACTCACTGAAGTGTGTGTATGTTTGGAGGAGGGGGGGGCGTGGGCAGACACCTTGATCCGTGGAATCAAGGAACAACTTCTAATGGCTGGGGGTGAACCACATACAATATTTTAACATTCCTTTTATTGGATCAGCAGCAGCAACCTGATGCACAATATCGATACAGCTGGGATTAGAGCATTTTTCAGTGCTGTTGCACAAACAATGTTTGGATGAGGTAGCATACTAGACAGCTATTTTTTCTTCATACACTTTTTCCCATGTTTTGAATACAGTTTGAATGAGAACAAACAGGCTGGTGTGTATCATGGCAAGTTACTTTTAAGGAGGCACTAAACCAGAAGACATGAACTAAGGGTAAAATGGGCTTTACTATATACTGTGAACTACACAGTTAGGACATAACAGACTCGCGAAAAAGGACACAGAAAAAAAATGCACCTATAATTACAGAATGAATAAGGAAGACAATTTCAACAATAGCTATGCATTTCTTTTTAGTTTTCTGTTGGCAAGTATGTTTTATTATATTGAATTTAGTTAGGATATTAGTACTGAACATCTGTATTTATTTTTCCTCTTTTATAATGAGAAGGGATTTGTTTCTCTCCTAGCAATGCTGGGAAGTATTCACAGAACTGAGTAACGAAAAGATTATGTGAATAGATTGCTGATATTTGCCTTATTTGAACACTCTATTTGGTTTCATTTCTTGTTTTGCAGCTCATATGACTACTGATAAACAGAGCTCATTTCTGTATCTTCAAAGTACAAGATAAGGAAAGCCCTTGTTACAGCTTGGCAGTGTTTGCCAGGGACTTTCCATCTGCATAGCAGGTATTCAACTTGCTAGGAAAGCATGGAGTGTTTTTTTTTTCCTGACCCATTGAGGCAGATGACTTGTTACACCATCAAGGATCTGGGATGAGCAGACCTAACAGAGGGACTCTACAAGCAGCCTAATTTAGAGAGAAGGTTTCATCTGATCTTGTGTGTTATCTTAAAGTCAACAACACCAGACCATGTAAAAGGAGAGAGGTTTGCATTTTACATAATACCTAGAGTGCACTTATACAGCATGTTGGGAAAGATACATGCTCATCAACAATTTAGTCCTATGGGCTGTCTACCAGCAAAAGAAAAATCAGCCAACACTCCCCACTCCACCCACCAATGTAGCACAAACTGAGGGTCTATGGACATTTCAGATCAAATTACGTAATTTCAGCTTCCACCTTACTAAATGGCATGTCAAAAAATTGTAATTCCTGATAACTATGCAAAGCAGTGTTGCCAACGTCAAGTATACCAATAAATAAATAAATAAATAAAAATCACAAGTCAATCCCTAAAAAATAGTCATAACACTTCTAAAAGACAACTTTTCATGTCCTTTTATGTGCCTTCTGGTATTTGAGCCTTTAGGATCCATGTTTTCCAGCTTCTCTCTGCAGTCTTGAGGTCCAGAATGTTTTTTAATTGAAAGCAGAGATTCTGATTTATTCACATGACTACAGTAATTGGGGCTATCAGAAAGACCCAAAATATTGTGAGACTCAAAACCCTAAGAGCTGAAACACCAGGGATGCAACGTGGCAGAGGCATAATAGACAATATAGCAAAACCTTAATTTAGTTTAGTTTGGAAGCTTTTGAGGTTCAAACTTTTGTTCAAAACGAGCTATCCTAATTTCCTGTTCTGTGCGCCGCTCACAATATAGATACTTAAATACGGATCGCCTCTAAGTTAGATTCCAAAATAGAGCGCAAACTAACTTAAAGGTTTATAGAAAATAATTTCCACTGTAAACACTGATATGCAGTTGCGCTGCCCAATCTTGTGAAAACTCCTTCTAATGAGCTTCTGCAAATAACATGTAATTTAAAACCCTTCAAAAATCAGCAAGGTACATTAATCTGAACACAGTTCGGACTATGTTAAATTAGGAAATGCTAACTGGTAGTTTACATCAGTTGTTCCATTCACACTACTTCCCTTTATCCCCATAAAAATTATTATTTTTTTGTCAAGTCAATGAATACATCCAACCTCTCTCCTCAGCAGTGCCTTGGAACTCCTTCTATGAGGCAGATATCTATCATACAATGGTGAAAAGATTAAAGAGACCAAACTACACTTCAGAAAAGCACCAGGTGTTCAAAAGAAGTACCTCGGTGCAAACATGCCACCCTTTAGAAGGAAGACATGTTAGTCCCAAACAATGCTGAGTCTGAGCTGCTGGTTGGAGAAAGTACACAGTAGAAAAACGCAGAGTCTGGATCACTCCCACTCTTCTGAAGACCGATACAGCAACGAGAGTCAGATGCCCCTGCCAGCCAAAACAGCAGAGCCAGGAAATTACATGTACACTGATTTAACTTGTTAAAGGCCTGAAAAAAGGGAACAACTGGGGAAACTCAGCTAATGACTCATTCCAGGCAAAACAGATAGAAATCAGGAGGAGATGAGCACTTCCAACTTTATTATTCAATGCACAACAGCAAGTAGAGGGCCATAAAAAAGGCTCAATAATGATGATGTGGGGGGAGAAGGGTGAAGGACATCAACTTCGACATGAAAGCATACTCTAATTGAAGTTCAAACCATTTCTCAGCTGAAAAGTTACATCACTTTTTTCAATTAAGTACTTTTCTCTGTCCTGTGACAACAGATTGTGTCTGTCTCCCACCATCCCCCACTTAGTGCCTCAGATTAAAACACTGACTATCCAGCAACATGGTAAATGTACATTCTACCTGAATCAAGGCAGTTCTTTTACAGCCTTACTGCTAACCGTACCTGTTTATTGAGGGTAGGTTTTTAGAACCTTCCAAAGAAGGAATTTCCATAGTGCTACTTAAGAGGGAAGAAAAAAAAAAATCCATAGATGAAAGGGCAGGAAATCCTAGTCTCTCCGCTGTAGGAGCAGCAATAAATGATGGTAACGTGGCTCCTTAGGGTTTGTTTTTGTAAACTGCTGCCGTGGACTTCACATGAGAATTCTGAAGAGTGACTAGGCCTAAACGCTACTCCTGAATCCCGAAATCTGATATGCAATTTAGGGTATTATTCTGATTTTACATAAACCGGTTTTTTAAAACAGATTGTATAAAGTTGAGTGCATGCGACCACACTGAGCACATATTTCGGCGGTGTGCATCCATGTACCGAGGATAGCGTCGATTTCCGGAGCACTGCACTGTGGGTAGCTATCCCGTAGCTATCCCATAGTTCCTGCAGTCTCCTCTGCCCATTGGAATTCTGGGTTGAGATCCCAATGCAAAAGCAGTGTCGCGGGTGATTCTGGGTAAATGTCGTCACTCAATCCTTCCTCCGTGAAAGGAACAGCAGACAATCATTTCGCACTCTTTTTCCCTGGATTGCCCTGGCAGACGCCATAGCATGGCAACCATGCAGCCTCTTCAGCCTTTTGTCACTGTCACCATGTGTGTACTGGATGCTGCTGACAGACGCGGTACTGCAGTGCTACACAGCAGCATTCATTTGCCTTTGTAAGGTAGCAGAGATGGTTACCAGCTATCGCACCGTCTGCAATTGGAAATTGGCGATGACGTTTATCAGTCATTTTGCACCATTCACAATTGGAAATTGGCGATGACGGTTATCAGTCCTTTTGTACGGTCTGCTGCTGTCATGGATGCTCCTGGCTGGCCTCGCTGAGGTGGGCCGCAAGCACATGGACAAAAATGGGAATGACTCCCCAGGTCATTCCCTTCTTTATGTTTTGTCTAAAAATAGAGTCAGTCCTGCCTAGAATTATGGGGCAAGTGTACTAGAGAACCAGGGAGCACAGCCGATCCGGGTCAGAGCCCCAGAAATCCCGCAGAAATGATGATGACATTCTAGGGGCTGCCCCTGCGACAACCCCACCCGTTGCTTCCCTCCTTCCCCCACCCTCCTGGGCTACCATGGCAGTGTCCCCCCCATTTGTGTGATGAAGTAATAAAGAATGCAGGAATAAGAAACACTGAGTTTTTAATGAGATAACATGATGGGGAGGCAGCCTCCTGCTGCTATGATAATCCAGGCAGTTCAGATTCTTCATTAGACATGAAAGGGGGGGGGTGATGGAGCTCAGCCCCCAGTTGCTATGATGGAGGACGGTTTTCAATCCTTTTGCACCGTCTACCAGGAATGACCAGGAGTCATTCCCATTGTTGCCCAGGCACCCCCGGCCGACCTCACCGAGGCCAGCCAGGAGCACTCACCGGATGAGGAGGATGGTTTTCCACCATTTTGCACCGTCTGCCATCAGGAAAGGAAGGGGAGGGGATGCTGCTGTTCAGCATCACAGCACCGCGTCTACCAGCAGCATGCAGGAGACATACGATGACACTGAAAAAAGGCAAGAAACGATTTTTTCCCCTTTTCTTTCATGGGGGGGGGGGAGGGTGGTAAATTGACGAGATATACCCTGAACCACCCGGGACAATGTTTTTGACCCTTCAGGCACTGGGAGCTCAGCCAAAAATGCAAATGCTTTTCGGAGACTGCGGGGACTGTGGGATAGCTGCAGTCCTCAGTCCCCCCTCTCTCCCTCCATGAGTGTCCATTTGATTCTTTGGCTTTCCGTTACACTTGTCACGCAGCACTGCGTTGAGTCCCTGCTGTGGCCTCTGTCTGAACATTTTTTCAAATGCTTTGGCATTTCGTCTTCTGGAACGGAGCTCGGATAGAACAGATTTGTCTCCCCACAAAGCAATCAGATCCAGTATCTTTCGTACAGTCCATGCTGATCAGCGCTCCACGCTGGGCAAACAGGAAATGAAATTCAAAAGTTCGCGGGGCTTTTCCTGTCTACCTGGCCAGTGCATCCAAGTTCAGATGGCTTTCCAGAGCGGTCACAATGGTGTACTGTGGGATACCACCCAGAGGCCAATACCGTCGAATTGCGGCCACACTAACCCTAATCCGACATGGCAATACCAATTTCAGCGCTACTCCCCTCGTCGGGGAGGAGTACAGAAATCAGTTTTAAAAGCCCTTTATATCAATGTAAAGGGCTTTGTTGTGTGGACAAGTGCAGGGTTAAATCGGTTTAATGCTGCTAAATTCGGTATAAACGCGTAGCGTAGACCAGGCCTTAGATCTTACAGTCTTAGGGTACATCTACACTGCAATTAAAAGCCTGTGTATAGCTTGAGTCAGCTGGCATGGGCCAAGGGGATGTTTAATTGTGCTATGGATGTTCATAAAGCTGAGAAGATGTTACAATGACCTCTAACAACAAATGTTGATGGGGAAAGGTATGAAAGAGAAACAAACAACTTGCATCAAACTATTTTAAACGAACAAAACATGATCAGGTAATTTGGAAACTAGGTCTGATGTAATGTTATCTGTAAAGATCACTTCCTCTAATACGAAAAAGCAAAAAACCTTTCCTGTCATTCTAGTCAGAGGAAAATTAGCTACTTATTTCTATTACTGCAACTGCAGGAAAAAGGATGGGAAAGCTTAAGATGAAAAAGTCAGCTCTAAACAGAAGCAATCCCATGTTTATCTTGAGTAGTTTTGAAAGGTCTGGGAACAGAAGATTTCCATTATTGAATAGCATGGCTCCATTTTAGTTTTTATGATTTTCCTGACAGATTCCCATTCATAGATGTTATAATGCAACATAATGTCAAGCCTTTTCAAATGTTAAGGAACCATGGGGATGTGAAATTATATCTGAGATTTCAAGACAGTTCAGAGGATGTAGCTATACATCTTCAATTAAAATTAACTGAAAATGTGTGGAGAGGCATTAGTGCCCACAAAAATTCATCTGTTCACTGCACCACATTACATTGCATCAAAGCAATCTTATAAAACATATTAGAGCAACCCTATAAAATCAGTTGTTTTTGCAAATTTAATAAATTCTATGTGGTGTACCATGTTGAAAATACATATTGCTCCAACTTACAGTACTGCAAGTAATGGGAAATGGATTACAAAAACTTCCACAGATAGCTGTTGCTAGATCAGAGAAGAATTAGAATGCAATAGAAATCTGAAGCTCTTCAATCTGTACTAAAACTGAACAGTAGACCTGAACAATGTAATAGTAATTGTATTAGAGAAAGCTTTTAGGGTACCTATGGACTTAAGTGTATTTGTGTTTCCCACATATAGTAGGCTCGATTTTGAAGAAGTGATTGACTAGACTGCATTTTGCTCATTGCTTCGCTGCTTAGGCTGTCATAAGCTCTTCAGGCCTGTGCTTTATTCCCTCTGCTGATTTCTACTGGATTTCTGCTGTCAGTTTAAGGCACTGGTCCTAACCTTTAGAATAAATAATGGATTGAGCCACAGAAGTGCTAAAGACCAAACTGAGAGAATGCAGGTCAAAAAGCCCAGGATAAAGTTTGTGACAAGGGATTCTCAGAAAGGATCTGGGTGTGGAAGGAAGCTCCGAAGGAGATAAGGCAACTCTAGCATCTGACAGTATCTCTAGGAAATATTGTGCAAAACTTTGCTTTTCAAGAAAGCCTTTCCTTTATAGCAAGACTGACAACCGCCGTCTGCCCCCAAAAACCAAAACCAAAACCAAAACCAGAGCCTGTACTCCTGAAAAAGAAAGAACCACCATAGACTCCATAAAATCTACTAGGGACTTCAGCTATTACTATTAATTTAATGTGGAAGATGCTTGGATGCTATAGTGATGGGCAACTGTCATAAACAGATGGTTAAGAGTTAATGTCTCTTTTTCCTGTAAAGGGTTAACTAGCCGTAAACCTGGAACACCTGACCAGAGGACCAATCAGGAGACAAGATACTTTCAAATCTCGGTGGAGGGAAGCCTTTGTTTGTGCATTCTGGGTTTTTTCTTTGTTCTCTCTGGGTTCCGAGAGGGACCAGACATGTAAGCAGATATCTCCAAGTTTCTGAAACAGCCTCTTCTGTTCAATGTAGTAAGTACCAGTTAGAAAGGCAGTTTAGGCTTTTAATTGTTTTCTTATTTTGCAGATGTGTATTTTGCTGAAAGAATTGTATCTCTGTTTGCTGCAATTTGTATTTGTGCTGGGGGGAGGATTCTCTCTAGTGTCTATAAGCTGAAAGACCCTGTAACATTTTCCATCTTGATTTTACAGAGACAATTTTTACTTTTTTCTTTCTTTTATTAAAAGTTTTCCTTTTTACGAACCTGATTGTTTTCTTAATCTTGTGTAAGACCCATGGGGAGGGAGTCTGCACTCACCAGGGAATTGATGGGAGAAAGGAGAGAAGGGGGGGGGAGGAAAAACCTGATTTCTCTCTGTTAGTATCACTCACTCTCTCTCAGGGAGAGTCTGGGAGAGGGAGTGAAGAAGGGAGGGAAGGTGGATTTCCTCTCTGTTTTAAGATTCAAGGAGTTGAATCACAGCGATCTCCTAGTGTAACCCAGGGAAGGGAGGATCTGGGAGGAAGAGAAGAGAGGAATGGTTAATTTCCCTTTGTTTTGAGACCCAAGGGGCTTTGGGTCTTGGGGTCCCCAGGGAAGGGTTTGGGGGTCAGAAAGTGCCCCAAAACACTATATTTTTGGGTGGTGGCAGCTCTACCATTTCTAAGCTAGTAATTAAGCTTAGGGGGGTTCATGCAGGTACCCCATCTTTTGGATGCTAAGGTTCAGAGTGGGGTTTCATACCTTGACAGCGACAGTCTGAAACTCTAAGATGGACATATGCATTCTAATGGCTAAATCCTGGTCCCACTGAAATAACAATTTTCAGCGACTCCAGCGAACAAGGATAAGGCCCTAAAGTAATTCCGATAACAGTTCAGATGTTCTGTTTTATGCTAACTTGTAAGCACTGGATTTCATATTTTGTAGAATGATCCAGTTGGATGTGATATCAACAGCAACTTAGTTAACACCTCTAGCATCATGCAGTTAAAAATATATCAAATGTGTCTTCCTAGAATTTTTATCCTGACATTTCTGAAAGCATTTACTCTTGTTTTAACAGCCTTGTATATTTGGTATTTACAGCTCACTTGCTGGTTAAATTTGATCAGCTGATTTCTTGACTAAAGTGTTGCAACTATTTCAGTTGGCGTGACTTTTTGTTATTTAAACAAAATAATTATTCTGGTACAACACTTACTGTGGGTGCAATTATACTGGTATAGAAGTGCCTACGCCAGTATACCTGGGTCCACACAGTTGTGTCCTCACTAGGGCAGTTGTGCCAGTGTAGTTAAAAATGGTACAGATTTTGAGTGTGGACAAAGTCCTACTTTCTTAAACCTGTTTCTGTGTGTCTTGTCATTAGATTGTTCACATCCCTTAAACTAAGTATTTGTTTAAACTAGTCTGTGGTCCTCAGGGCAGAGGTCTTATTTAAGTTGTCTGTAACAGCAGCTGTGATATAAGAACACCCTGAACTAGCACGTAGACAAATCTTAATTATGCTGTTTTACATTAGCCCACTTTGTACCCATTTATTAGCAACTGTGCAGCTGCATTGGTGCGAACAAAAATTCAGTAATATTATACAGCTTATTTCAGCTCACAGGTCTAAATTTTACCAGGGTTGGAATTCAGGGATCCAAAGAAAAGACTTGAGTATGTATATTTACAAAGACGTCTGTGTGCCGAATTATTTTTTCTACAGCATGCTTCATAAATATTTGATTTTTATTGTAATTCTCTACAATTGTGTATAAAATAGAAGTATGAATTAAATTATTTATCTTTAGTCCAGGTAAAACCAACAATAAGACAGCTCTCCCTGACTAGCACTCTTGTAGTCTTTAATTTATCATGAGATGCCTTCTGGTAATCGCTCAGCGCTTATATAATTAAAAAAAGCATAGATAAAGTTATTTTTAAGCACATTTAGCAAAAAAGGCATTATGGTCCATTTAGGTTAGTTTACATCAAGGAAACTAACCTACCACAAAGAGCCTTTCCAATCAAGGCAAATCATTCCCTGAAGTGGAGGTTGTTCTAGTCAAAAAAAACATTCTAGTTTGATATTATGGTAGAACATTACTAATTAGTGGACTCTGAAGTGGAGAGCTCTTAAAATGGTTGGTTTCAGTATGTGAAATATTGCAGCAAATTCTGTTAAGATCAGGATTAATAATTCAGCCTAGCTATTCAATAAATGAGGTGCACCATTTTGCAGTACTGGCTTATTTTTGTGTATCTTGGTACTTTTTTGCTCAATGTAAACACCTGGTTTATATATTAAGTAAAGTTACTCTTTGTGTTTCACAAGAAACTTGTTTAAATGGATCGGTGTGTGGATACCCTTTAACGGGGAGGGGATGGTAAAAGGGGGAGGGAATGGAATATATTTTGTTCTTCCTTCCACAACGTATCACCACAGTTGGTAGCCCAAAGGCTCTTGAATATGCCTCTTCATAGTTATTTGGGATAAGAAAAGAAAAGTCCCAATACCACCATATTTTGCCACCTACTTTGGAAGTTATTGTTCTAAAATTATAGTAGAGCCTCTAGGTCCTAGTGGGAAGCTGTGGATTACAGAATTTTTCCTATTAGCAAGTAAACAATAAAAAAGCACGGATAACATATCAGTACACTGTATTTTAACAACTGCTTAGTTTTAATTTTATTAAAACATAATATTTGTGTAAATGTACACCACAGTATTTTGAGACTTTGGAGGATTTGGCTATTGAATATAAAGAGCAGTTTTGTGCATGTGCATGTGATGGGGGTTGAGTGAGTTTTCCTGAAACCCAGAGCATTTAGAAGATAAAAGTATGGGAATAATATTTTAATGTAGGTGAAATAAGTGGGCAAATGTTGTTAACATAACCCAGCCTATGTCCAACATTAGTTTTAAACAAGATATGTGGTTTGGTACAGAGATCTCTGCCTGCTTAGTACCTTGCAAACACACCAATAAAAACCCTTTAAGCCTATTAAAGATACAGTTAAAGCATTTGAAATGTAAAGTGTTAAATAAGGCTTTCATTTTAACATTTGTTTCCTCTCATTCTAGCTTTAGAGAGTTTTAGAAGGGGAAAACTCTTGTCTGACAGTCTCTTAGATGGCATCAGTTTTTTTTATTACTGCTGATGTTAAAGTCATTTCATCCCAGGTGGTGGTTAGGATTCAGCTGGAGCTGGTACGGTGGTGATGTCATCCTGCTCCCTCTCTCTGGCCTGGTCTAGTAAGGAGATTTTTCAAGATCAGGATGAAGGAGGCCTGGGGTCAGAGAAAAAGGTGGAGATGGCAGCCATGATGATGAAACTTGCTTCAGTAGCCTCCATCTGTTCTTTTGAGTGATTGGGTGGAATAGCCAAACCCCTCACTATTTTGTCCATCGATTATGCCTACTATCTGACATATCAATGTTGGCTCACTAACTTCTAGCTTCACATCTTCTATTTTTAACAAGAATAATTTCAACAATCCTTGAATCACAGCAACTTGTCCTTTTCGTTTAAACTAATTCTGTTGATGCAAGTTGGCAATTGTAAGAGCATTAGAGTGACAATCATGCCGAACAGCATCCATTCCATCAAGTTTTCTACAGAAAAAAAGTAACTTGATTGGCAATTAATTTTAAAAAGACCTTTGTAAATAATGATTAATGGCATAAACTTCCAAAGCTAAGTACCTGCAGTTAGGCTCTGAAATCCATATTTTAGCATTTAATTTAAAAATAGCCTGGTCAAGCTACTTTTTTTCTGTAGGAAACCTGGTGCAGTAGGTGCTGTTCAGCATAAATAGATTCTGATGCTTTTTAGGAGATATGTACAGGGCAAAAGCATCACCATTGTGTTATCTCATTAGACAAGAAACAGTAAAAACACCTGCGCCTCATCTACATTAGCTGGAGCTGCACTGATGGTAGATATCCCAAAAGATGGTAGGGGCAGATATATTTATGTTCCCTTGACTTCAAACTGAAAAGGTCACTCCGGTCAAATGTGACCACTGATACAAAAACAAGGAATAGATTAAAAAAAAAAAATCAGTCCTGACTCACAGCAGAATGCTTCAATAATATACATCATACTGCACTCTTGTTAACTGATAAGTTATTAAAAGTGTTTCAGTTAAAACGCAGCTATGGAAAGGATCTTCCTTCAATTTGAAGAGTACCACAAATAATCCTGGTTTTGTGGTTGCTTTTCACTGTACAGATTAGAAAGCAGGGCACTTACATCACTCATTATGAGGAGACTGTTCTCTTACTACAAAAAGGCTGACATGCAGCCTTTCAGACACAAAGACTAGAGAGTTTCTAGACATATTAAGTATTTATTTTCAGGCTACACTATTTATCTGCAGGAACAGCTCTCTAGAGAAAAAAACAATGCTGAACTCATTCTCACAGCACCATTCAGCAGTACAGCACATCAGGCATTTTCAATTTCCACAGCTGTGGAACAAAACTGCAGTTTACAGAGATTCAGAACCTTAATGTCCAAGGAGTCCAGTGGCACCTGAAAGAATCTGAAGAAGTGGGTTTTTTACCCACGAAAGCTTATGCCCAAATAAGTCTGTTAATCTTTAAGGTGCCACTGGACTCCTTATTGTTTTTGTGGATACAGACTAACACAGCTACCCCCTTATACTTAATGTCCAAGTAGCATCATCACTATTTTGTCCACATTAAAAAGCAAATTACTTGTTCTTATGAAGTACCAAGGTACACCTCTCAGTAAAATTCCATCTATTAAGGCCAGACTGCCTCATATCACTAAGTGATTTTAAAATGGCTCAGACACCAAGTCATATCAAAACCAAAAATAAGAAGAGCTGGCTATATTTTTCCCTTAATTTTCCCTCAAGCACCGTCAGTTAAAGCCACATTTCCTCAACCTGTAATCTGGGCACTCAGGGCAAGGACACACCAGTTCAAGGAGAAACGGGCTGTGGACAGGAGCGGTATGGGTATTAGGCAGAGGAGCAAAGCGATAGTTGGCGGGGGGTGGGGGGGAGGCGGTCACATGATTCTTATGGTTCACTAAACTTCTCACTGAACGCATGCTGTGGGTAAGAGAATGCAGCTTCTTGAAAGCCACCTTCCGTTCCAACTGCAGTTCAGGTTTGTAAGAGTAGATGCATATCTGTCTTGTAACAAACTCTCTTAAGAGAGCTCATGTCCTGGTGCTAGAGTGATCAGTGGACTCCCTAACCTATCCCAACACCATATCGGCTTCTGATGAGCAATGGAACAGGCAGGGGGAAAAGCAAACAAAACAAAAGGGGGGGCAATAATAAACAGTAAAAACAAGATGCGGAGGGAAAAAGAGTAACAAAAGCAGAAGACAGGAAAGAGAGACAGAGAGAGTAAACATGTTAATTGAGCACAGGTTATGAAGGAAGATTGTACTAGATTAGTGGATGGGTGCAAAGTGGGGACACAAGCAGGCACTGGCTAAGGGTATGGATACACTACCCAGTTTTAGCAACACGCCTGTGCCACTATAGCCACACTGCTAAAAGCCACGCAGTGCAGCTGCGACAAAAAACTTCCACTCCCCTGAAAGACAGAAGGTTTTCCGATGAAGTGCCAGTGTAGACAAAGCCTTGAAAGATAATTTACAGGCTTTTCCCTGGAGTGGAAAATAGTGGTAAAACAGGTTTTTATGGCTAACATTCAGTGGTTATGGCAGGCTAGTGATATATACCATTTTCAGTGACAGAAAGAAATCTTATATCAATTAAATCTTTAATATTCACCCATGAAAAACAAAATAGACATTCAGCCCTAAAACACAGTTATATGTCACTATGTATCGTCACTTTGACTTAGATGTTCCTCTGCTCCCCTCCTTGAGGTCTACTCCAAGTGTGGAACAAGGACAGGCTTATGAAGGATCTGCATACCAGTACACAGGCATTTCCAAGTTTGGTGGTCTTTGGAAGCTGACTTTCGAATATCCTGATGTGAATCCAAACACACAAATCATCAAAACTCTTGCAGACTGGTGAAGACTATTTGGACAGATTACTTCGGTATATTCATCAAAATATGAGGTCACTTCACCAAACATTGTCCATGTTTTCTCCATAAAAATATTTATCTTGTCAGTGAAACTAAAATAGTGCCATTCTTAACTTATGGATGAAGTTCTGTTATAGATAAACTTTTTAGTCCATATGTGGAAGTTTTGTTTAAATATGTGAAGTATGTGATCACTCTGTAAACAAAACCAATCACAACTTCCTCCACAACTAATTGCTTTATAATGACTCTTATCAAAATTAACTATATTTCTCCTTGGAATTCAGCCAAGTATCTTTCCAACAAGTAATAAGACAACAGACTGACTTATAGGCTTCACTATACAATTCTCAGAGATTGTTCTAAGTGCAATTGGCTCTGTTTGCCATCTTCTGATCACTATAAGCAGAGTCATACATTGCTTTTAGAGGACTCAATTCAGATAAAAAGATAAATAAATGTAATACAAAAAACTGAATTTGAGCAATAAGCTGAATTAAGATGTTAGTATCGGAATGAATGCTCATTAAGGTAAGACGTTCCCCGTAACAGTATTACTACATCAAAGATATTTAAAATATTGAAATTTTGATTATTTTTCAGTAGATTTATTCTCACATTTCTCTGAGCTCTGGCAAGGAAAATAAGCTAATTATCTATAAACAAAAAAAAGACAAGTTCCATTTTCTAGTTTCATGCCCCCCACACAATTTTTGTCAAGTTGCTGACAGTGCAGGAAACATTTGTTAATAAAAGCTTCCCATTAGAATAGGTTTTCACAAGTTTTGTGAAAGTAGTTTCTATTGATCTTCGATTTTTTAGGATTAAGTTCTTAACAAGATTTGTACCCAAGTTGGATGTAACAGAACCTCTTCAAAGCACAAAAGATCATTTAGTCACTTTATGAGTGTTAGAAGGCAGGTATTAATTTAGAGTCAACTAGTGTCTAAATAAAAGGCCTTTTTAGCTTCCTTATTTGAAGTATCACACACGTGAAATTTATTATTTAAAGGGAAACAGCATTAAGATAGTGTTCAGGTTGAGAAATCAAGCACAGGTTTTGGTAGCTTCTAAGTATTACAATATTTACCTGAATGTAAAAATATACAGGAAGTACAATGGGACCAAGTTATGGCACAGAATAAATATAGCAATAATTACAGTTTAGACTGAACAAAACAAAAACAAGGAAGTCACTACAAAAGCACAATGTGGACAAGTTAATAGTTCTTGCTGCACTAACTCTTCAAATTTCCTAACTTGAGCTCATGGTTCTGCATCACTATTTTGTTTTAGTTTCCTACATTTTAAGAAAAAAGAACTACTTTTGTTGAGGAGTACATTTATATACTAAAAAAAGAAACAGCATCTCTTAATATACATACACAAAAGAGATCAGTGTAACAAGGCCCTGTATCACACACATTTAGGTGCTTGGGCCCTTTCAGAATAGGCCTTCTGGGAAATTTAGTTGCCAAGAAGGAAATGAGTCTATCAATCATGAGACCACAGAATCAGGCAACTGCCTTTGAGAAATACATAAGGACTAGTCTCAGCTCAGTTGGAGGGTAGATGAATTACTCCTGGGGAGAATTCTGCACACACACACACAAAAAATATATATTATATTTTATTTGTAAAAATAACAATATAATCATGCCAGTTTCAATTATTTTGGTAATTTATTTCAAAATACCTGTCAGCAAGCATGTCTGTAACAATACAGGCAACAAAAAAAGATTGAGGAAATGTTTTTTGACACGGATTCCTTACAAGGCATATTAATACAGAACTCTGAATAATAATTTATTTAAACTACAATACAAACATATTTCCCATCCCTCTTTGCACTGCTTCTGAAACTTGGGAGAGTCAAGGGTAACAGAGGAGCTGAGGGAGAGGGGAGTAATTGCTGTGAAGGTGCCTGGGGTTTGAAGGGCTGCTGGGTGTCAGTGGGAGAAGTATGGAAAAGGTTGGCTGTTTTTTTGGGGGAGGAGGGAGAGGGGGTAGGAGGGATTGTTAGGGAGCCTCCCCGATGCAGACCCCAGCCTCTCTCATTCAGTCAGGAATATCCACCCCATCCCCATGTCTCTGCAACTCCATTCAGCACCTGCCCCTGTCATCCCCCTCACTAGCCATTCTGAACCCCAGTTTGTCACACACACACACGCACACACCCTGCAGCCCCATGCTGTCCATCCTCCCATATCCCCTGCATCCTGACCTGGCTCCATGGGCAGGGTGCTTTGAGGAATACGGCCTCTTCTCTTCCCTATCTGTAGCTGGGGCTGCTCCTGCTTGGGAGCAGCTGCTCACTGTCCTGGTGCCCTTGGTGGGCAAAAGGCATAACTGCAGCACTTCTTGGCAGAATATTTTCTGCTGAGAAAAAAAAATTCTGAGCAGCACGTGAATTCTATGCATGCACAGTGCTGCAAAATTCCCCCTGAAGTAATGAATGTTCAAGTAAAACCCTTCATGAGGGCTTGAAAGGACATCAAAAAGGCATCAAGAGAATCTACTTGAGAATCTACTCAGGGGAAGGGTGCTTCTACTCTGCCCATGCGCTAAATGCTGTAAAAACCTCACTTGGTTGTTGAGTGTTTTGTGTTACTTTGATCCTATTTTTGAATCTTCTCCAAGTTAGCACAGCTAGTCCTTAGAAAAAGAGATTTGGACAGAACTATAGTTTGGGCTTTATTATACATTGGTTGGGGAAGGTATGTCAGCTTCTAGTCAGCTTTAAATATATGTAGTTTAAACACTAAGCCTGTTTTCTTCAAATCTGAAGTACTTACTTCAACCAGCTAGGAAGTTGTCCCTTCTCCAATTCTAGTTATGTGACCATGAAGACATCTCCTGTAATATATAGGAAAAGTACTCCTATAATTTAAGAGTGGCTGTATTGATTGTTAAAAATCTTTCCAATATAAGATTCACCTTTGCTCCAAGATCAAGCAAATAAATTTCAACCCAGAGGTAACTTGTCTGAGGAAGTTAAAAGTCAGTGAGTGAAGTTAGAATGGAAACAGTACCCTAGGGTTCTGTTTCATGCAGCTATGCAGCTACATAAACAGAAACATAATTGTGCACCTAAATCTAAGATTCTTTAAAAAACCAAACAAAAAAACCTATTCCATAACACCATAAAATAACCTTCACAATGTAAGCCAACCAATGCCGTAGCATCTGCACATGTCTGCAGGCAGAATGAACAGGTCTGGAAAAGAAAAATAAAAATTGCTCCTATTCATATATAATTAACTAGCATTTGTATTGAAGTACCACTCTGAGACACCGCTCAGGATCATTGTGCGAGGGACTGTACAACCACAAACAGTAACAGTCACTACCCTCAAAGGCTTATGAATCCAATGGCTTATGAATCCAATTAAAAATGGAGGGAATAGGGGATGAGGTGAAGGTAACAAATGCAAGATCAGTTACACAGGTTACGTGCTGC
The DNA here is from genome assembly GCF_007399415.2 of Gopherus evgoodei. Taxonomy (NCBI): domain Eukaryota; kingdom Metazoa; phylum Chordata; order Testudines; family Testudinidae; genus Gopherus; species Gopherus evgoodei. The sequence continues at coordinate 295,235,670 of NC_044322.1, read as the reverse complement.
ACAGTTTAGATACCAAAAATTATAATTATTTCCCTGCTAAAAATGTCAGGGGGAATAAAACAGAAGTGTCTTTTTTATTACATGTAGGAGCAATTGCTGTAGACTGCAGTAAGAAGTTTACTGCAAAATAAAACCCACATTCCCACCTAGTTAGAGGTAAGAAGAAACAAAGATTTCTTTACCATCCAGAACCAGAATCCAAGCTGCCTCCTCATTGCCAAAAGCCAGGACTGATTCCTCACTTTCCCAGGCACTCTACATCAAAAACTAGCTGTGAACCACTACTAGTTGTTCCCTCTTCTCCACCCCAAGAGCTTCTATAATTATGGCCTTGCCAAATTCACAGCCATGAAAAACACATCATCTGGTCTCCCCCACTGGAGAAATTTGGTCCTGTGTGTGCTTTTACCCTATCCTATAGGATTTCACAGGGGAGACCAACGTTTCTCAAATTAGGAGTCCTGACCCAAAAGGGAGTTGTGGGGGGGGGGTGTCACAATGTTATTTTAGGAGGGTAATGGTATTGCCACCCTTACTTCCGTGCTTTCTTCAGAGCTGGGCAGCCAGAGAACGGCAGCTGTTAGCCGGGCACCCAGTTCTGAAGGCAGCACCCTGCCACCAGCAGCAGCACAGAAGGAGGGCAATACTATACCATGCCACCCTTACTTCTGCACTGTTGCCTTCCGAGCTGGGCAGCCGGACAGTGGCAGCTGCTGAGTGACGGCCTAGTTCTGAAGAGAGCAGCACAGCAAAGGATGGCATGGTATAGTATTGCCACCCTACTTCTGTGCTGCTGCTGCTGGCGGCAGCTCTGCCTTCAGACCTGGGTGATACTGCAAGGGTAGCAGTATCACAACCTCCCCCACAATAACCAGGCAACTCCCCCCACAACTCCTTATTGCATCAGGAACCCTACAATTACAACACCATGAAACTTCAGATTTAAATAGCTGAAATCATAACATTTATGATTTTTAAAATCCTATGACTGTGAAACTGACCAAAATGGACCATGAATTTGGTACGGTCCTATCTATACCGTACTCCTTTACTGAAGAGTTCAAAGTCACTGATCTACTACACCAAAGTGCACTAGCAAGACTCTGGTTGTCGGTATAAAGCTACAAGGCTAAGGGCACAGCTACATTATGGGTGGTATAGCAGCAGCTATGCCGCTGTAGCACTGATAGCAGAGATGCCTCCTATGTTGATGGAAGAGGTTTTTTGGTCGATGTAAGTAATCCAACTCCCCAAAAGATGGCGGCTAGGTCATCAGAAGACTTGTTTCATCAACTTAGCCATGTCTACACCGGGGCTCAGTCATCTTAACTATGGTACTCAGGAGTGTGAATTTTTCACACGCTGATTGACATTGCTAGGTCAATCTACAATTAAATGTGGATGAGGTCTAAATTAACATGTACCAAGTTGCTGGAAAAGTATTTAACATGCTGTTACCATGAGCTGACCAAGTATTTGCTTTAAATGCTGATAACTGAAGTTTCTTCTACTCAGTCTTCACTGATGAAATCGTATGATTGAAGAGATTACTTCACTGTCCAAAAGGTTATGCTTTGTGTCATTCATAAAACTAAGCAAGGCTTAACACTGGTGGTATTCTCTCTCCAATAAGAGGCAAAGATTTTTGCCCTCAATTTGAAAAAAAAGTCTACTCTCCAGCAGCAAGAATCCCTCCCCCTCGCCCCGAACTGAGAGGGGACAAGAACAGAAAGGGCCTAAAGCAATTGGTTTCTACATAACTAAGTCTTGCATTTTAAAAAGCAGCACAGGTGCCTGCCTTTGAGGATCTGAGCCTAATTACCTTTGAGAATCTGGGCCTTAGTTCTGATTTCTTACAGTTGTAAAGAAAATCTTCTAGCGTCACCATGATGCAGTGCTGTCTGTTTAAAAGATTTACAAGAAGACAGCTCCAGTGCTTCAGCAGTTGCATACCCCTTTCTCAGTAAGCAGCAAAACAAAACAAATATAGTCATTTTCATTGCTACTGATCACAACTGTCAATTTCACTCTACCAGTAGTTAGAAAAGTTATCCAACAGAGGCGGGCACAGGAGTTACTCATGGGTCTCACTCTGCCCCCAAAACCCCAGAGCTTCCTGGCTGTGGGTGTGGTTATAGGGAGGAAGAAGGGATGAGCAGCAGAGGCCATCTTGCAGCCTCTCAGCTGAGGGTGGCTTCCTCCTTTGCCCTTCCATCAGCCTTTTCTGGGTTCTTCCTTTTCCCTTCACCACCCAGGAAGTTCTAGGGTTTTGAGGGCAGAGTGAAACCACATCCTCTTTAAACAGTTGGAGGTGAGCAAAAAGGGCTTCTACCTAATATTAATTAGCCAAAGACTGCTACAAGAGATGAATTAACCAAGCAGGATACAAAGACAGTTCTCAAGTAGGAATCCTAAAGCGTGCCGCCTTCCCACACACTATTTATGTGGAAGTGAGACTCTGGGTTGTACACCAGGACTAATCTTGCCCTTGGCCTCTGGCAACTCCAACTCCTAATCTTCCAATACTGTTTACACTGTAAGGTATACATACACCATTTCTGTTAAAAATAATCAGACTAGAAATGTGTTAGAGTGGACTAAAACTTAAAAACTTTATTGATTTAACACGAGCAAATCTGTGCACAGAATGCAGAAAATAAATTTAGTACTACTCAATAAAGAAACTGTTCAGCTTGACATTTAGAAAAGCAAACACTCTGCACATCCCCCACACCTCATCTCACTGACTGCCTGCAACTGCACAATTGCAAAGCCTCTAATTTTTTATTTCCTGTAAACATAGGAGCCATGCAAATATACCTTTTAATGAGTTCCAGATACAGCTCTCTCTCTCAGCACTTCTTAAAGAGACTATTTGCAGAAACTTAATGTTTTCTGATAAGTAATTAATGAAGTAGAAAACTTACTATTGAATTTTTGGCTCTTTGGGGGAAGGAACACTATATTTTATGTTTGCACAGCATCAAGTACTTTGTGGGTATTCCCGGAAAACTACTGCAACACTTAACCAATATAAATACTGTATTTTACAGAAAATTATTCATTCTTGTTTTCTTAAGACAACAGTTCCCTTCTGCTTGTCTCCTTTCATGATGCCTAGCTCATTTATTTTTAAATCTTCTCTACCTCTGACGCTGAGAGAGCCATTACGTTAAAATAATGACCAATCATATTACGTGAAGGCTATTCCGGTTCATACAACAAGTCTACTGCCACAGCAAAGCAGCACGTTAGCACACATTTTACAAATAGTGATATCTACCTTCTTTATCAAGACTTTTCCCTGTTCAAAAGCAGGAGAGTACAGGGCCTGAATTAGAAAGCCCTTGTGACTTCTAGCCTAAAGTGACAGCCACATACACTGCACAAGATAGAAAGAAATCACAGCTGGGGAAACAGAGAAACAAAGTGAAGGTGAAAAAGTCAGAGATTGTCAAACTAGCGATCAAGCTCATAATCTCTTTTCAAGCCCTTCCTAATATATTCAGAGTACTGAACACTTCAGTAGCATCTCACCCAAGAATCAGTAATCACAAGTTTTTGTCAAGGATTAACATTTTAGGAGTGCTGTTTCCCAGAATACACAGTACAGAAGTTCTCGGAGGCATTTCTGTTGTAGTAAATGTTTTTCATATATATATACACATGTGTGTTTATATCTGGTGCATGGACCATCATGAAAAACACAATTGGTCTGCTGTATTTGTAAACTTTAGTTTAAAACTGAGAGCAGGAAGACCTGTATTCTTCTATCAATAACTACAGCTAATTTTTAGACATGAGGGGGAAAGGTTTCTTGCAGAGAGAGTCTGAATGCCAAGATATGTAAATCCTGCATAATGTGGCTTGCTCTTAATCACATTTTGTCAATATGTGGTTCAAAACATTAGTATCATCACTTCCCTGGAGACTCACATCCTACAGAAATAGTGTATAAAATAGCAACAACATGGTTAGGTGCACAATAGTCAAACTGGCTGCACTTTATGCCAGACTTTCAGCCTGATCAATCTTTCCCACTGAAGTCAACGGGAGTTGGATCATGTCTTTAAAGCATAGAAATTAAACAGCACAACACACACAGAGAACATTACGTGCAAAAGAAGATTTAAAAATCCTCTGTTACTCAGCCTTCACCCTCTTGACTCTAGGGATTTCATAGTTTCAACTACTCCAAGAGTCAGAGAGCCTTCCAGAGAAGACAAGACCTGAATATGTTAAAAACAAGCAAGATTAAAAAAACATATTCATTGGGCCTTTGTTATATAAGAAGAGCATGAACTTTTTCTCCAGTTAACCTTCACCAAAAAAGAGAAAAGGATTTTAGGTTTTATGCATAGTATTTTCCTTAACTTTTGTTTAAAAGTTCTTAGTTTCAGAGTTGCTAAAAAAGTGAAAGGATCCTTGACAAATAAATAGTATGCGGTGGGAAAATGTTTCCTTGGACACTCTTTGAAAGTTAGAAGACAGAAAAGCTTTTAAACATACCAAAAAAATTGAGATATTTCATTCCCAATTTAAGAAAGTCTCCCTGCAACCCATGGTTAAAAGCAGGAAAAATGGTCCATTTGCTGCTGTCATTTGGATCTAGCTGTCTAAGCATCTTTTTATTTACAGCTCTCAGTTAGCTTTTCTTTTCTCCAAAAGAATTCTGTCACATCTTAACTACCTAAAGCAGTGATACTCAGACCTCAGTTGTTCAGGAGCCAAATTAGCAATCAACATTACCCAAGAGAGTCACAATAGCGTGAATTCACTGTTTCATTTACTACTTTTTATATATATTTCTTAATTTATTTTCTTGGTTATTCTGACCAAGTATTATTTTATCAACTACAACTGGTTAACAACACAGTACAGTAAAAGCTGTGTTGATCTGCACTTTAACAACCAGAAAGTTCTAGAAACTAGCATTTCTGATATCCGTTACGAGTCCGGTTGGCACAGGGGCCAGCAGGCTCCCTACCTGGCAACATATCCCTGCTGCTCCTAGGTGGAGAAATGGCTATGGGGCTCTGTGCGCTGCCCCCAGAGCTCCCGTTGGCCAGGAACCATGGCCAATGGAAACTGCAGGGGTAGAAGCAGCATGCAGAACCACCTGGCCATGTCTCTGCCTAGAAGCAGCAGGGACATGTCGCCATTTGTGGTGAGTCGCCTGAGGTGAGCACCATCCCCCTGCCCTAAGCCCTCTCCGGCACCCAAACTCCCTCCCAGAGCCTGCGCACCACATTCCCCTCTTTCCATTGGTAAGTATAATTCTTAATCAACCGGAACTTTTGACTTACCTGCACCTCCATTCCCCCAACACGCTGGATAACAAAGCTTTTACTGTAAAAGCATCCTGATTTAATTATTAACCAATCACAGTGTTTTAATATATTACATGCTGCAAAGAGCCATTTGCAGCTCCCAAGCCCCAGTCTGAGTATCACTGACTTAAAGCCTAGCAGCTCACAAGTGACCATAACCACAGATGGTAATAAGCATCCAACATCCTTTTGCAACACTTCCCGTCTCCCCAGCTAGAAGCATTTTTAATAGGCAATGAATTAAGATGGACGAGAATCCTGCTTGTCAAGTGCTACTGTACGTTTTAAAGACTAAAATACTGCACAGTACATATCAGATAGGCATGTGGCAAACCAGTTTACAGCAGAAGCTAAAAAGTTTTTAGGAAAATTAGTGCATGGCTGAAAGCACATCTCCAGGTGATTGCATTGGATTCAGAGAAGCTCCTATAGTATTTTCTAAAGCTGTGACAGGTCACTGAAGTGAACGTGTGTTTGTTTTTGGTTTAAGCCCTGTGCTTAAGGAAGCAAGGCTATCAGTTTCAGATTCCTGCCAGCTCACCAGAACTGAGTTGGCAAGGAAAGCAAAGGAATGGAACTAAATACATCCTCACCACAACATTTGTAGTGAGCAGACAACTGTCCAACAGCTGATGTTTTTAAAAACTGTTACAGCCCTTATTTCAAAGATCTGATAGACTAACAAGAATAAAAATGAGGTTAACATCACAGTGAGTTTTAGTTGGGACCCAACCATACAAATCAGGTTTTGATATGCCAAGTGTTAATTTCCATTCTAATTTATCTCCAGGGATTAAACTAAAACATCTAAGCTTTCAGCCAAAAGAGCCCTCTCATGAAAAATTATGCTTTGAGATTTTTTACTGCTTTATGTTTTGTTTTAAATACCACATATTAGTCCACATACACCTCTACCTCGATATAACATAACCTGATATAACACGAATTCAGATATAACACAGTAAAGCAGTGCTCCGGGGCACGGGGTTGCACACTCCCACGGATCAAAGCAAATTCAATATACATGGTTTCACCTATAACACAGTAAGATTGTTTTGGCTCCCAAGGACAGCATTATACCGAGGTAGAGGTGCATAAGCAGATGACTTTCTAATAAAAAGAGACAGGTTCAACCCATTTAAGGTTTGTTTTTTTAAATCTACGTTTAGAGAACACTGGTTTTGGAAGGTTTATTTGTCTGTTTGCGTGGGTGTTGACGTTTCGGGGGGTGTTTGTTTTTTGCAGTTTTCCTGGACACTGATTTACACAGATAATTTTAAAACAAATATTACAAGGCTACTGCAAACTGGACTGAGAATTAAAAGATTAACAGTATTTCATTAAGCTACTAAGTATTAAACATACTTGTCTGTTTGAAAGACTGATTTTCAAGAAGAATGGACTCACATTTCTAATAGATATACAGGAGGGTCAGTGGTGACATACAACAGTTTATAATGCTTGGGAAATTTAAGTTTTGTTCCACTGGGGGAATTAAACAGTTAATAGGGTGACTCTTTGACCAGTACTAAGGAAAGGAGATTACTGACAACAGAGAAAACTAGGTTTTTAAAAAACTGTGTTATGTATTTTTAAAAGGGCATATTACTACATTATCTTGACTCCTAGTTTCAGCTTAAATATGCCTTGCTCATTAAGTCTGGGATGATGATGCATCCTGCATGACAATTCACTGCTCTTCATTTTCTCTAAACATGCAAAATATTTTCTTAGCCTGATTATCAGATCTTAATGTATTTGAGCGGATACATTAACCTAAAACTGAATGAGGCACCATACTAAGTTTCAAGGGACAACCACCCCTGATGATACCACCTGCAAAGTCACATAACCCTCAACTATTTTCCCCACAGGTCTAACCACCTTCTACATGCGATTCAACAAGTAAAGTGTTCCAGTTTTTAGTGATTTACCCACCCAGTCCTCCTGCCAAAAGCGTAATTCCACAACCCCAGCTACATCATCCCTCCCAATCCCAACAATTTTACCCACCCAGTTGGTTATTCTGACGTCCTTGGCAGATAAAACAGTCTGAAGTTAAGATCGGCCAGTGTTTGCGAACAAGCAACAGCCACACAAAGGCGCGGTGGGTGAAAGCCCGCAGGGACGGGCTGCAGCAGAGGCGAACGCTTCTCTGGCCGCAGCGCGACCCTGGCCGGGCTCTCGCGGCTGAGCGGGGATGAAGGCAGTTAACGGGGGCCGCGTTGCCTCCTCCCGGACCCCTCAGCGACACGGTGGGGATGGGGGCCGCGCCGGCCAGGAGGGACCCCCGCAGTGCGGGCAGCGCCGGGCTCCGCCATGGCAGCGGGGGGGTCTGAGCAGCAGCAGCCCGGGGCCGGCTCGCTCGCAGCCCAGCAGCACCGGGGCGGACTCCAGCCTCTGGGGGAAGCCGCAGCAGAGTCGCCGCAGCCGCGGCCACAGGCTGGGCACCCCGGCACCACCCCAGTTACCGCCCCCGGCGGGCAGCCCGTCCCAGACCGCGGCGCTCACCTCCCCGCGCGGCACCTGGGAGCGTCCGGCCGTTACCCGCGTGCGGCGAAAAGACAAGCGCGGCCCTGGCCGGCTTAGAAGGTCGTGCCCGGGACGCCTTCTACCCCGCTCCGGCTCCTGTCCCCGCACCCCGCCGCGGCGCAGCGTCGCTGTTTGATTCTCTCACCAGCCGCGCCGCCCTCGCCCTCGCCCCAGACCAGCTGGGCGGGGCCCATGCGCAGCCACGCCCCTTCTGGGCACGTGACGGGTCCTGCCCGGACTCATTGGCGCAGAGTCGGGGAGGGCGGGGTGCGGGTTTGACAGGTCCGCGGCCTGAGGCCAGCTCCGGAGGAGGCTTCTCGCCCCGCCCGAGCAGATCCGTTAGCCCCGGTCCCCTCCTCCGCCTGCGCTTCCCTAGGACAGCAGCGCACCCACCCCCACCCGGCAGCCAGCGCCTGCCTGCAGCCCGGCTCGCGCCCCTCGGCCTCCCGAGCCGCAACACCCCTCCACACACAGCCCGGCACGCGCCCCTGGCAGCCACAACACCCCGCTACAGCCCTACACGCACCTGCTATAGCCCTGCATGCACCCCTCGGGCTCCCGCAGCCCCTCCGCCTGCTACAGCCTGGCACACACCGCTCCAGTTCCCAGAACACAACACCCCCCGCTACAGCCCTGCATGCACCCTCGGGCTCCCGCAGCCCCTCCGCCTGCTACAGCCTGGCACACACCGCTCCAGTTCCCAGAACACAACACCCCCCGCTACAGCCCTGCATGCACCCTCGGGCTCCCGCAGCCCCTCCGCCTGCTACAGCCTGGCACACACCGCTCCAGTTCCCAGAACACAACACTCCCCGCTACAGCCCTACACGCACCTCCGGCAGCCACAACATCCTGTTACAGCCCGGCACGCGGCCCGGCAACCACGACACCCCCCGCTACAGCCCGGCTGCATGCACCCCTTGGGCTCCCGCAGCCCCTCCGCCTGCTACAGCCTGGCACACACCCCTCCAGTTCCCAGAACACAACACCCCCCGCTACAGCCCTGCATGCATCCTCGGGCTCCCGCAGCCCCTCCGCCTGCTACAGCCTGGCACACACCCCTCCAGTTCCCAGAATACAACACCCCCAGCTATAGCCCTGCTCACACGCCTTGGGTTCCTGCAGCCCCTTCCCCCTGCTACAGCCTGGCACACACCCCTCCGTCTCCCTCTATCCCAGCTCCAGCCCTGCACACAGCCCTCAGGTTCCTGCAGCCCCTCCACCCTCCTATAGCCTTGCATACACTCCTCGGGCTCCTGCAGCCTTTCCACTCTGCTACAGCCTGGTACACACCCCTCCAGTTCCCATAACACAACACCACCAGCTACAGCCTGGCACACACCCCTTGGGCTCTCACAGCTCCACACTCTCACATCTCCAGCCAGCACCAGATTATGACATTCAGAGGCCCTAACTATGTCAAGTGTAAGAGGCCCTATTCCATAAAAAAAAATGAATTTATTATTTTCACAGAAAGGACACTGAATATATAAACACAAAAGCTTTATATTTGCATATATACAAAGATCAACTTGTAAAAATAGAATAATAATCTTCATTTCCAGCAGCCCTCTGTAAGGATGACAAAGCAAAAATGAATTTTAGACCAATTCTTTGAACTAATTTTGTATGTAAGTAACATAGAAGTAAAGAATACAATATAAAAAAATACAAAATAAAAAAATACAGTAAATAATACAATTTACTAGAAGAGTTCTCAGGAAATATTTCTTCTCTGTTGGGGCATCTAAATTGTGGAATTCCTTGTCTTAATACGCAATGAGACTCTTAAGAGGATATAAGATGGCAATAGAGGATACAAGAGGCAATATAAGATATAGGATGCGGATAACCCACAAGCTTAAAGCTCAGCTATTAGTTATATTAATATAAATTACACTGAGGTAATAAGCAAACCGTCAGAAAATTGTATGCAGCTTGTATTTTTCCAATAAATTGATCTGTTTTGTTCTTATAGAAGGTTATGCTGAATTACCTAATATTGGTACTAAAATTAATAGCAGAAAGTTTTAATTGAAACCAGTTAAAAAAATACTGAGATTTATATATCTATACAATAATAATATTTTTATTAATATATATGTCTGCCAAAAACCTGTGTTATTTTACCAGGATGTTTGTGTGAAAGTTAGTGCTATTTTGTCTATGTTCTCACATGAAAACAAGAGAGGATATATCTTTTGTTTTTACACCATGAATAAAGAAAGTGATCCTTCTTTTCATATGAATAAATGAAAAAACATTTGATTAATTTTGTTAGGGAAATACAAAGTTTATCCAGACTATATATAAAATATATTTACAAATGTTTATTCTGATTTAATTTTCTCTACGAAACAATGAATTGTTGGGATTTTTCTTTCTCATACTATAAAAATACAATGTATTATGCATATGATTTGTGATTTATAAGTCTATATAAGAATTTTTACATAGCATACTACCTATAATAAAATAATATCTTGCGTGCTCCAAACCCACCGAGCAGAAAATCCCAGGCTTTTTTCTAGACATCTCTCTTTGCCTTCGTTTCTCTTCTGTCTCCCCCAGAACCACTAATTAATCTGAGTAAACACCTCAGACACACAGAGTGACAACAGGCTATATGTACGAAAGAGAGAGAAAGAATTTACCAGAAAAAAATGGTAATCTCTAGAGAAGCATTGAGAAAGTGAGAAACACTAGCCCATATTCAAGCAGTATAATGAATATTCTAGTCTTTAATAGCCTATAAATCATATATGCACATAGTTTGAAATAGTTTGCTCAACAAGTATTCAGAAATATTTTATACCTATGTATATCTGCCTTCACATCTCTCAAAACCTCTATTTATCCTTTCTTCAGCACTCTCTGATATTTACTGTGAAGGTTCCCAAAACTGACATAGGGAAGCCAACACAAATTTATCCTCCTCAAGATCCACTTGACTCAAGGCCATAAGACGATTAATTGCAAACTAAGTCATATAAAGCATAGATAGTGCACAAAGCAGAAAGCAGAGTGTGCCCTAAAATACACAATTGTACGTGTGTACAGATCAAAATAAGAAAGACCACACTAACATACAAGTATGAGCTTGACAGGATTGTTTCATGACACTGCGATCTCCAACCTCACATTTTTTACAATTTTATCGGCAGTGAGATTATGCATTTCTTTAAATAAATTATGAAGGCGTGGTCAGAATTTTACCAGTAGCAGCTGGCCAACAAAAAGCTGCTTTCACAGACTGATAGCAGACTTACTCGTAGAAATCTAATTCTACAAGTTCAATTGTCATTTTCTTCTAAGCCCTGGCATCCCTCCTTTCAGTAATGAATAATTAGTGAAGGGGAAGGGTAGGGTTAGGGTATTTGTGTAGCCAGATGTGTATATTTTTGTGATATTTGGACAAAAATGCCTGTATTTAGAGAGAATCTTCTTTTTCGCATATCTCCTTTATTTATCAATTGATTATGATAAAATTTAAAATGGAGTCATTTTTTTATGTTTTAGAGGTCCCTCATATTCCGAGGCCCTAAACTGTAGTTTAGTCAGTTTATACCTTAATCCAGCACTGACCCAAGCTACATCCTGCACATACCCCTGAGGCTCCCGCAGCCACAATATCCCCAGCTACAGCCTAGCACACACCCCACAGGCTCCTGTAGCCATAACATTCCCAACTACAGCCCTGCACACACCCCTTGGGCTCTCACAGCTCCACCCGCCACCTAGCTACAGCCCAGCACACACTCCTCTAAATAAGAGAGCCTGACCACATCTCTCACAAAATACCCTTTAACCCTGGGATCTCAAACTCAGATCACCATGAGGACCACAAGAGAACTAGTACATTGTCCCGAGAGCTGCATCACTGAAACCTTTTCATACAATGATACAAAAGTATAGTCAAAAATGAAAAAAGTGAAGAGTAATGCAGTATGCTATTAAAAGTCAATATATGAACTTTTTAAAAACTGTAATGTGAAGAGGAGTTTTAATAAAATATAAATACCTGTAACTATTCCTTATGTGATCAGTAACACTGATGATGACCTACACTAACAGCTATCAACATAGCTGTAATAGCAGGAACTTTTTAAAGTAACTATTCATACAAAATACATAACCACTTTTAACAAACATTCTTCCCAACAACTCACAGCAAAGAATCATACATGCTGAACTTCATATCTCAGACTGCTCATCTAGTCCATGAGGCCCTGCCCCTGCCCCACCTCTTCCCCACCCCCATTCCAATCCCTTCCCCAAAGTCCCCCCTAACTCCACCTCCTCTCTGCCCCTATTCCTATTCTTTCCCCAAAACCCTACCCCAGCCGTGCCTTCTCCCCTGAGCTCGCCGGGTCCCTGCTCCTCCCTCCGGGAAAGTCGTAAGTGCCACTAAACAGCTGTTTGGCAGCGGGAAGTGCTGGGAGGTAGGCAGAGGATTGGGGACATGGCACGCTTGAGGGGAGGGAAAGAAAGGGGGTAAGGGGTGAGGGGAGCCTGGTTGCTGGTGGAGTCAGTGCCTACGGTGACCCACAGAAAATAACTCCATGGGCTGCATGCGACCCACGGGCCGCATGTTTGAGACCTCTGCTTTAATCTAAAGTACAGTAGTCTAAGAACCAGGAGGACAGAGCATGAGTTTAAGTCATCGTCTACTGGCAACTGTTAATATTTTGGTGCAACTCAAAGCCCTTATTATTGACCATGGCCTCATATTCCACCCTTGGGACTGATAACTATGATTCCATCCATTTCACAAATAAAGTAAGCTCTGGGACTAGAAACCAGGTTTCCGTTACAGCAGATACAAATCCTGCCCACTCAGCTATGTTGCCTCTCAGAATGTGTTACCCGCATAAATTCTCTGTTACTCACAGACGCTATGGGCACACATCTTTACCCAGTTCATAGGGCTCAAGGTGTAACCTGGTTAATTTAGGCACCCATGCTCGCCCTGTTCCTAGGGCTCAGGTGTAACCTTACACTCTGTGGGTTTGCAGGGTCTTTTACCAGTGAAAAAGCCTTACACTGTAATGTCCTACTTAACCTCTATTTATTAACAATCTTCAAAACAGACTGCACACGCTAAGCATACTATGCTTACCACTCCCAATAAGACAAGTGAACTTTCCTTGATGGCCAGTCAGGATCAGGTCATCTGGGGGGCTCCAGCTTCTTCACTGTGTCATTAGCAGAGTGTTGCGGTCTGGCAGCTCTGATCTTGGGGCTGTGTCCTGGAGTTGGTTCCAAGGAACTTCCTTTTGGACCTCAGTTTATACAGTGAAACTTGAGTCTTGCTGAGCTGTACCTTAACCATTCATTTTACTAAAATATTACTGAGCAATTTTCTAACCAATCCTAACATATTGTAAAACAATCCTTTAACCAATTATACCCCACCATAGAATCACAGAATCATAGAATATTAGGGTTGGAAGAGACCTCAGGAGGTCATCTAGTCCAATCTCCTGCTCAAAGCAGGACCAACACCAACTAAATCGTTCCAGCCACAGCTTTGTCAAGCCAGGCCTTAAAAACCTCTAAGGATGGAGATTCCACCACCTCCCTAGGTACCCCATTCCAGTGCTTCACCGCCCTCCTAGTGAAATAGTGTTTCCTAATATCCAACCTAGACCTCCCCAACTGCAACTTGAGACCATTGCTTCTTGTTCTGTCATCAGCCACCACTGAGAACAGCCTAGCTCCATCTGCTTTGGAACACCCCTTCAGGTAATTGAAGGCTGCTAAAAAAATCCCCCCTCACTCTTCTCTTCTGCAGACTAAATAACCCCAGTTCCTCAGCCTCTCTTCATAAGTCATGTGCCCCAGCCCTCTAATCATTTTCGTTGCCCTCTGCTGGACTCTCTCCAATTTGTCCACATCCCTTCTGTACTGGAAGGACCAAAACTGGACACAATACTCCAGGTATGGCCTCACCAGTGCCAAGTAGAGGGGAATAATCACTTCTCTCCATCTGATAGCAATGCTCCTACTAATGCAGCCCAATATGCCATTAGCCTTCTTGGCAACTAGGGCACACTGCTGACTCATATCCAGCTTCTCATCCACTGTAATCCCTAGGTCCTTTTCTGCAGAACTGCTGCTTAGCCAGTCGGTTCCCAGCCTGTAGCAGTGCATGGGATTCTTCTTTCCTAAGTGCAGGAATCTGCACTTGTCCTTTTTGAACTTCATCAGATTTCTTTTGGCCCAATCCTCCAACTTGTCTAGGTCACTCTGGACCCTATTCCTATTCTCCAGCCTATCTACCTCAGTCATTTAAGGTGTCAAGAAACTTTATTCCTGCATCCCATCCTGAGGTGACAATTAATGAGGAAAGCGGTGAATGTGATATATCTTGACTTTAGCAAAGCTTTTGGTATGGTCTCTCATAGTATTCTTGCCAGCAATTTAAAGTATGGATTGGATGAATGGACTATAAGGTGGATAGAAAGCTGACTAGATTGCTGGGCTCAATGGGTAGTGATTAATGGCTCAATGTCTAGCTGGCAGCCAGTATCAAGGGGAGTACCCTAAGGGTCGATCCTGGGGCCAAATTTGTTTAACATCTTTATAATGATCTGGATGATGGGATGAATTGCACCCTCAGCAAGTTCGCAGATGACACTAACTCTTTCCCTGGCAACCAAGGACGCAGCAATTCTGGAGGGCCTGGGCTGGGCTGGGTCAGGGAGAGGCCACCTGACCAGGATGGTGATAGTGACGGTAAAATGCTCAGGGAGATTTGAGGAGCTATTAAAATAAAAAACTCAATAGTAATGGGGGATTTCAACTATCCCCATATTGAGTGGGTACATGTCACCTCAGGATGGGATGCAGGAATAAAGTTTCTTGACACCTTAAATGACTGCTTCTTGGAGCAGCTAGTCCTGGAACCTGAAGAGCTCTGTGTAAGCTCAATAGCTTGTCTCTTTCACCAACAGAAATTGGTCCAATAAACCAGCAGTTCTCAACTGGGGGTCTGTGGCCCTCTGGGGGTGCCTCGAGCCTTTTCAGGGGAGCTGTGGGACCCTGCAGCTGGAACCCAGATCCTGAGCCTTGCTGCCTCCCTGGCCACGGGACTGACACCCTGAGCCCCAACACTGAAGCTCGAAGCCCCGGGGCCCTCCCACCATGGGGCTGAAGCCGGGCGTCCTGGTCTCCCACACTGTGGGGGTGAAGAGGGGAGCCTCGGGGCTGAAGCCCTGAGCATTGGTTGCCCCCATCCCAGCAGTGCCAGAGCAGAACAGTCCCAAGGGCAGCTCCACATGCCCCCACTTCGTCCTCTCCCTGCCCCTGAGGTCTCATTCCTTGGCCAGGTCAGAGACAGGAAGCTGGAGTTGGGCAGTCCAGGCAGCTGCTGCTCTGGCTTGTGCCATGGAGTGGGCAGCCATGTTGTTCCATCTCCTGCTGCTGGTGCCCAGGGTTGTGGCTCTTCCTCAGCTCAGACAGCTGGTAAGAGCTGCCCAGGCAGGTGGACCTGGTTCTGGGACTGGCAGAGTCCTTGGGGAGCAGTGACCTCAGGAGAGCCCTCCTGCTGCACAGCCCCTAGCTACTCTCTCCCTGAACCCTGAGATACCCCCCTGTCTGCACACAGCCCCTTAGGTACCCCCTCCCAGCATCCAGAGATACCCCCTGCCTGTACACAGCAACTAGCTACCCCCTACACCCTGAGATACCCCCCTACCTGCACACAGCCCCTAGCTACCCCCAGGGCCGGCTCCAAGCACCAGCATTCCAAGCTGGTGATTGGGGCGGCAATCTGTAAGAGACGGCAGTCCCTGTTGTTTTGCCCCCAAGCAGCGCGCCGAATTGCCGCCATGAGCGGGGGGCAGTCCGTGTTCCCTTAGGGTGGCAGGTGCATTTCCGCAGTGGCGGCAATTCTGTGGCAGCTTCTATGTTTAGCTGTCCACGGTGGCTTCAGCTAAACATAGAAGCTGCTGCCAAATTGCTGCCACTGCAGAAACACGTCTGCCTCCCTAAGGGCACACGGACTGCCCCCCGCCCGTGGCGACAATTCGGTGCACTGCTTGGGGCAGCGAAAACTCTAGAACCAGCTCTGGCTACCCCCTCATTCTACCCTGAGTTACCACCCACACACACACAGAGCTCTAAGTACTCCCTGTACCAAGAGCAGTTTTCAAAATTTTTGAGCTGAACCCCCACCACTCACAACCCAAACAGCCTGGGTGGTCTGCTGAGGAAGGTCAGTGGGTGGAGGTGGTACTGCCTCCTTGGACGCTGCCGTATCTCACCCACCTTGTCTCTCTGATATCGCTGGTCTACAATTTTTGAGAAGTCGTCTGTTTCAGAGATAAAATGGGATATTTATTATGTATTTTGATGTGCTGAATTCAAATATGATAATTAACACAACTGTTTAGCTACTGTTTCTAAGATATTTAAGTTTTTACATTTTATGTCTATGTATATTGTGTAGATAGTAGAGTTTTAATCATAAATTGTAAACCTAGGTCTTTTCATGTGTTTATGGTTGCTTCACATGATAATATTTCACCTGTCCTGTTTATGTAACACTTTAAAAATCAGCAAAAGGGTTAGATAAATAAAATTTATTATGAAACAAAAGGCAAAAAACTATTATGTATATAATTTAGTCCTATTCAGTGTCTACTCGGCGCTTCTTGGCTTGTCTCTTGTATTCATTCAATGGAGCATCTCTTGTCACTGTCCAGCAATAGTCTGCAAGCATTAATGGGCTCCATTTGCCCTGATAGCCTGCCAGGAGATTCCACTGCTGTAGTCTGGAGCCCAACAGCTCTGCCTTACTCTTGGGTAGTTCCAAATCCCTGACAAGGTCATTCAGTTCACCTTGTGTTATGAGGTGTGCTTCAGAGGAGGAGGATGGGAGAAAATGTGGGTCCTGTGACATTGATGGTTCAGGGCCAGAAGTTTCATCCTCTTCCTCTTCCTTGTCTGACTCAAGTGAGAATGATTCTGGTGCATCAGGAACCGGCAGTCCTTCTCCGTGGGGTACTGGGCGTATAGCTGATGGAATGTTTGGATAATGCACAGTCCACTTTTTCTTCTTTGACACACCTTTCCCAACTGGAGGCACCATGCAGAAGTAACAATTGCTGGTATGATCTGTTGGCTCTCTCCAAATCATTGGCACTGCAAAAGGCATAGATTTCCTTTTCCTGTTCAACCACTGGCGAAGATTTGTTGCACAAGTGTTGCAGCATATGTGTGGGGCCCACCTCTTGTCCTGATCTCCAATTTTGCAGCCAAAATAAAGGTGATAGGCTTTCTTAATCATAGTGGTTAGACTGCACTTTTGTAATGCAAAAGTCACTTCACCACAAACATAGCAGAAGTTATCTGCACTGTTCACACAAGTCCGAGGCATCGCTGCTCACTTTGGCTAAACAGAAATGTGTCCCTTTGCAAAATCAAACACTGACAAATAAGAGAGCAGGACACTGTATGATTTCTAGAGCTGATATAGGGCAATTTGTTCAGCAGAGTGATGTAAGCTTCGTTATGATTGCATCATCCATAACTTCTAGGAATAACATGATGCAATTCATATCATGTATGATGCAATACCAGCTTCAGATTGCATCATTCATTGTTTTGCCTAAAAAGCAAGTGCTGTCCAAACCCAGTCATAGATTTATTCATAGATCCAGTCAAAGATGTATTTTAATCATTTCTGGTTTAAATTGAAATCCCTTCCCTTTATAGCTCACTTATCCTCCTCCATTCCCAAGTCAAGGGTTGTATATACTGACTCAATAGCATATCTTGAAAACTAGAGCCAATCAACAATTTTAAGCATCATTTTTGTTCTTAGTGACCCAGAATTAGTAAAGTTGGACTACATTTATTTCAGAAGCATTTTGGCTGTAGAGCAGCGTATCCTATGACTAACATAGCTACAACAACACTGCAAATAATCAAGGAACTGGCAGACATGTACATCCAGTCACAGGCTGTAACAAAGTGGGAATGTTTTGTAATATGTTTATGAAGCCTGTTATGCTTCAGTTTCCACCTGTACTTTGCATTGCTACTTAGTGGGGAAAACAGGATGAAGTCTGCTCTAAGGGCAGACCAAAAGCCATAGGTGTATGTGTGCTGCATAGCTATCTGAGCACACTAAATGGGTCATTAAAAGGACTGGTCAACGCTCACCTATATCAAAGGAAAACCCAAGAAGAAAACGGAAAGCCTTCATCACCAGTACATTGATCCCTAGTAACCAATGACCCAGAAGGAGTTTTTTCCTGCCTTAGCAGGGATTGTGCACTCAGCTTGGCCCTACCTGGAGAACAAAGGACTTGGGAGGTGACTAGAAAAAAGCGATAATTTCTGGAAGAAGCTGCCTCTCTGCAGGGACTGACTGAGGTCAGAGAGAGACAGATCCTGAAAACAGAGTTTGCTATAGCTTGGCTGGTGAATGACTCTAGCTTGACCAGACCAACCAGACCAGTTCTGGCTTTCCGTGTGGTGGGCACCAGACAACTAGCCACCAAGGAGCGTAGCTGCCAGTCAAGCAGTCGCTGAAATGCCGGTGAGAAGCAGCAACGCCAAGAAGCATTGCCACCAAAATGCTGCCGAGAAGTAGCGTTATCAAGAGGTGTCGCCATCAAAATGCCACCGAAAATCAATGGCATTTTGGCAGCTGTTTGTACGGCGGCCAGTAGGTAGGCACACATAGATGCCCTGGCAGGCACCATGTTGGGGATCCCTGGCCTAGGGAGTTGCCAGGCTGGAGCTCCCCAGCTCCTTCTGCCTTTCCCTAGCCCTGCTCCAATCCCTGTACCCTAAGCTCCCAGGCAGGCCGGTCCTTCTCCCTCCAAGGCTAGAGAGAAAGTCTACCTGAGCACCTCACTAGCAGCCCTTTTATAGGGCCAGCTGTGGCCTGAATGGGGTGTATCCCCAGCTGTGACTGCCTCCCCAATCAGCCTAGCATATTGACTCCCCGTGGCAGCCCTGTCCCAGGGCTGTTTTAACCTCTTCAGGGCCGGAGCGGGTGACCACCCTGCTACACGCACTTAACAGGGTCACTCCAAGAGACTGTTTAAAATCTGGGGTGTAGCACAGACCCTGCAGATCAGTGACATAGGCACAGTTCTCAGTAGACCCAATGAACATCCTATATGGGGATCACACATTATTATGGCTGGTTGGATTAGAACTGTAGGGTCTGGAGGTATGTCCCAGTCCTTCTGGTATGTATCTATGCCACAGTGAGCATGGAACAAGGAAATGCTGCCATGGAGGCCTCTATTAATATTTTGCCCATCTTTCTGCACCTCACACTGATAAGAGGGGGAAGGCCCTACCTATCCTATATCAGAATGTTCTGGGGTCTCAAATCTGTAGGCAAGAATGTCAGGCACAATATGGTGAGAGTATACACTTAAAATATAACAGTATTCTGGTCTCTTCCCCTTGCCATATGGGAGCCTCTTTATCATAATATCTTTTGTTGCACATTCCAGGTTTTCAAAATTATGGCAAAAACTATGAAAACCAGCTTTAATATTTCATCACCTCATCATACCATATGAACTGACGTCTACACCGCCTCACTTATTATTAGGATTTCTGGCCATGGTTGGTGATATTGGGCTCTGTGTGCTGTCCCCTTCTACCACAGGTGTCCACATATGTGGGGTACTGGAGTGCTAGGAGAGTGCTGTAAGGGTATCAGGGGCTTATTTGTGACATTTAGGAAGAGGGAACAAATGTGGCATGGATAAATATGAGTGTGTCCATTAGACAAGTTTGTACCTAGATGGTCTGCAATGTCTTTGGCACCCACTTGTCTTGCACATTTAGATATGTGACCATGTTTTCAGGATCCATGGGTGCTCAATACATGAGTTTAAAAGTTCCACAGTTTTCTGAACACCTCAGACTGAAGCAGGGTGATATCCTAGAAAATATGGCTGCAAGTGATTTGTCTAGTGTCTCAAAGCAAGGCAACAGTGAGTCACCAATAGAATCCAGGTCTCCTGCTTCCCAGAGCTACCCTTAATCCACTAGACTGCAGGTGACCTTACAGATTAAAGCTCTACATTGAGAAAGCCCTGGTATATAACTCTTGTCAAAGTGAATTATCTCCCTTTGTGGACATCTTATGGTGAGAACCATTGCTTAATTAAGGGAAGCTTTATTAAAAGACATTTAAAATCTATTCTTTCTAAATATGAAAAAATATTCTAAGTAGCTGATTAGCATTTCAGTTCTGATTGTTGAGAAGAAGAAGAAATCTTCTGTACTCAGGAATACATTTTAGGGTTTTTTCAAAAACATATTTATAAGAAACAAGTATTGAGGAAAGAAAATTCAGACTTTCAACTTTTATTATTTAAGCAACAGAATTAGAGATAATGTCAATGGAACATTAACACAGCATAATAGTCTCCTAAAGCTACTGCTACATAATTGAGGCAAAGCAGAGGAAACTATGAGAAATGTAATCACCTAGAGCTGGCAAGTTTATTTTCAGAGTAGGAAATATTGATCCTTTGACAATGTTCTTTTATAATTACTTACGTTTCAATCCTGAAGATGCTGAACATTTCTTGCAGGTGCTGAATGCATTTGAGTCCTCGGTAAGACTTATGCAGCACCTTGCAGGACTGAGTCTGTACTTTTTCAATTATGCCCAATGAAAGATGTAAATGTAATAATTGTATCTGATAAATGTTGGTGTAGTAGTGACAACTGCTCACTATGACATTACGTATCTAGTGACAAATTCACAGCTGGCATAAGTGGGCAGGTTCTGATTGAAGCCCATGGAACTGCACCCACCTTACATCAATGATACATTTGATTCCTACCATGTGCTTTAACTAATCAAAGAGAGGTATTCTTATCTGCAGAATTACAGGTTTTAATTAAAGCACATATTACTTCCAGAATTATTACTTTTATTGGCTATCTAAAGTATTATTTGAAAAAATGTCTAGTGATTACAAGCTTTTGTAGGATGCTCATCACTGTAGTATTCTGAGCCATACCACAGACCTCTCCCCATGAGCTAACATGTTCTGTGAATGGTTAATATTACTATTTTATTGACAGCAGTAGACTATGTTGGGACTTAGGCTTCCTAGGTTCTATCCTATTTCTATTTGTACAGTGCCTAGCGCAAAGGGGTCCTGGCCCATGACTGGGGCTCCTAGGTGCTATGATAGTAAGTAATAACAAAAGGAGGGTTAGGGTTGCCAGTAGTGCCCCGCTGAGTTGTGTTCTGTTCAGAAAAGATTTGCTCAGTTCTGACATCATGGACCAGTGTATAATGTGATTCCATGTACATAACTCATGCTTAAGGGATAATCTTCATGAGAAACTCTGGGCCAAATTCTGATCTAAGTCAGTATGTTTGTATGGGAGTAATTGAAAGTAGAATTTGGTCCAGAAAGGTGAGTTGCAGACACTAGGTCTGAGTCTTTTCTAATTTCCACCCATGTGAATCACAAGTAATGCCATTATCTTCTATTTCTCCTGACTTATAGTGTTATCTTTATGGAATTGTTTTTTGGAATATTTAATTGTTTTCTCCTGTGTGTTGTCAGAGGCTATGTCTACACTAGCACTTTTGTTGGTATAACTTATGTCACTCAGGGGTGTGAAAAAAACACACACGCACACACCCCGTGCAACAAAAATTACACCGGCAGATGCATTGGTGTGTACAGCAGTATGTCAGCGGCAGACACTCTCCCAACATAGCTACTGCTGCTTGTTGGAGTGATTTAATTATGTTCATGGGAGAGCTCTCTCCCACAGGCATACAGTGGCTACCCGGGAGATCTTACAGGGGTGCATCTGTATCAGTACAGCTGTGCTGCTGTAAGATCTCTAGTACAGACATAGCCTAAGATGCAAGAAAATGAATACGGAAAATTCCTCCACACTAGGTCACTTTTTATTCTACAGACAGCTCAGTTGCTAACATCGTCTATTGCAGGCATCAGCATCTGAGAATGCTGTAAAACAGCATTCCCCCTTCATCTGGCTCTGGTTTTCCTTGTGTCTAATGCGGCATCCCTACTCCATGGCATCATTTTTGATTATCTAGGATATGATGGAATTTGGGATTCAAACACATACCAGGTCGAATAGGTCTTTATTGTCAGGCACTCTCTGCATTAAGATATTCTTATGCCTGAGCTTGTTCCTTTCTGCAATCTGCAGTTTGCTCCTGTCTGACAACTACTTTTTAATATCCACTTTGTCAACTGCCACGTTGTCCTGGGAGACAATTTTCATCTCCACATGTTTCTCTGTTGCCCCCATTTTCTTGTCAAGTGCGATTAGCTTTTGTAGCAAAAGCCCCCATTTTTGTGTGCAGAGCTTCAAATTTCTCATGTATAGTTGACTGCACTTTGTCAGATTATATTTAGCTGTTCCAGTAGGTATTTAATTAGATAATCCTGCTGAGAGGAAGTGTTCGGCAACAGAGATACTGAGTGCACCTGCACCTCCTGTTGCTTGGTTGTTGGACTGCATATCTGGATAGCCCACTTTCTCAGAATTCCTTGTATTAGTGTTTGTTGTGTGGGCAAATGGATTATGAGAACATGCTCAGTTATAGAGAATAAGATAAAACATTTATAAGGGATATAAACAATCATGTTTCAGACCATACACCAACTTTTAACTACCAAGAAGTAGAAAAAACAATCCATATAGTCAGGTTGTTTCATAACTCTTGCCAGTACCCGATGTTTCAGAATAAAGTGGAATTGTCAGAGATAGAACACTGGACTAGATGGTCCGCTGGTCTAGTCAGGTCTGGCAGTTTCACAAGGCTGAAAACGATGAGCCAAATCAGCTAGGAGGAATAATTTAATCAGAAAAATGTGAATCATAATTGGGAATTGTTTAAGAACATTTTACTAAATGCCCGAACAGCCACAATCCCACAATTAAGTAAGAAGGCCACATTGGTTAAAAAAAAAACAATCTGGTTTAGAAGGGAAGTGCAGACAGCTACAAAAATAATTATATATAAAAAAATAAAGGAAGAAAAAGAAGTTGGTAGTACTATAAATCGGAAGCTAGGAATTATAGAAACTGATAAGGGAAGCAAAGATCATAAAGAGAAATCTATGGCCAGCAGAGATAAGGACAATAAGAAAAAGTTTCCTTTAAGTATTTTAGGAACAAAAAGAATCCTGACAATGGTACTGGTCCATTACTAGATATAAATAGTAGAATAATCAATATTAAAGTAGAAGAGGCATAAGTGTTCAATAAATATTTCTATCTTATGGAAAAAAACGACATAGTCTCATCACATGCTGAGGATAGCACTCATTCTATTCCACTAGTATCTCAGGAAGATGTTAAACAGAAGTAACTTATTTTAGCCATTTTAAAATATTGGAACCTTGGGGAAGTTCCAGAAGACTGGAAAAAAACTATTGTGCCAATATTTAAAAAGGGTGAATGGGATAGGTATACACGCCTGTCAATCTGACATCAGTCCTAGGCAAGATAACGTAATGGCTGATGTGGGACTCAATTAATAAAGAATCAAAGGAGCATAATATAATTAATGCCAATCAACAATTGTTCATGGAAAACAGACCCTGCCAAACTAACCAGATATCTTTTTTTGATGAGATCACAAGTTTGGTTCATAAAGGTAAGAGTGTTAAGGTAACATAGTTAGATTTCTTGGTACCAGATGACATTTTGATTAAAAAAACAGAATATTATAAAACTAACATGGCACACATTCAGTGGATTAAAATCTGGCTAATTAACAGGTATAAAAATGTAACTGTAAATTTAGAATTATCATTGAACAGTATTTCTAGAGGGATCAGTTCTTAGCCTTCTGCTTTTATTAATGACTTTAGGCTATATCTACACTACTACTCTTGTCGGCAAAATGTATGTCATTCAGGAGTGTGAATAATCAACCCCTCCTGAGTGACATAAATTATGCCGGCATAAGTGGTAGTGTGCACAGCTTCTCCCACTGACATAGCTACCACTGCTTGTTGAGGGTGGATTAGTCACATTAACAGGAGAGCTCTCTCTTGTCAGCAGAGAGCAGCTACACGAGAGATCTTACAGTGGCACATAGTGATTTCCCTACACCCCTCCCAGGGGGGGTATACGCCCCCCCCCAAGTTTTGTGAGCTAGTTACATACCAATTTAGTGACTGTTTGGAAATCTGAATTTAAACTGAAACATTAATACACACTTTAAAAGCTTATAGAGTGTATGATAAAATGTGTATCTGAAAAAGTATAATAGATTTTAAAAGTATGAACATAGACTAGCTTCCTTGCTTCCTTATACAGCTGTTGTTTTTTATGATGTCAGTGCATTCATTTTGGTGATATTGGCCAACCTAATAATTTCAAATGATGATTTGTAAGCAAAGTCTAAATGAGCTCTCCCTGACAGCTAGTGATGAGCTGGGGCTGTTGGGAAAGGCTTCAGGGCCAGATTATATTTACATTCAAACATAATCTACCTAGGTATCCAGCAAACAGCGCTGTGTTGTCCAAGTGATAGATTTTGGCTGGGGTTGGGTTACAAACCACTTAAATGTGAGGGGAATGGGGGATGAAATGTTGTTCTTATTGTATGAGTAAAGGGCAGTAGAACTGTACTTAGCCTGTGGTGATTTGAAGGCATCAAGAGAGAGGGTGGGGATCTGTCCCTCTCCATTGTTTAAAGACAGAGCTGATTAGGCTCCATAGAGAGTCTTTTGTTCTGTTAAGTGACCACTGCAGCTGAAATCACTGACAATCAGGTCTAAGTGCTTAGTCCTCTTGTGGGGACAGTGTTCCTCTGGGGACAGTGTTTTTGTGTAAGAGACAGCCCAGACTGCACTAGCAGCGAGCGAGGTTCCCACACTGAGAGCTCAGCTGAAATCACTGAGAGCTGGTGGAACCTCAAGAGCCCAACTCGCAGAGGTCACAGTGGCAGGTGGCAGCCGAAGGTGACTGCGCAGGGCCATTGGCAACAGAGTGGTGGAGTGAACGGTGGCACAACGAACAGACGTGGCCAGATCGAACAGTGAGTAGCTGGAGGAACAAGCAAGGTGCCTTCTTGTCCCCCACCTGGCAGGTGTACTCACTTGAAAGGACCTCCAAATTCTGAATCTCCGCTGACCAAGGACAACACTGGTGGGTGGAGTGCAGTGGAGGGAAAAGTGAGGAGCATGTTAAATAAACATTTGTTTGTTGGACTATATTTTAGTCACTTTGCTCCAGAATGCTAGATTTGTGACTAGGAATGGAAACTTAAATAAATGTTTCCTAGTAGGCCAAGATTTTTTAAATGCATTATTTGCCAAGGTTGTTATCTCACATTGTTGTTATCTTGGGAGGTCATTATGTTGGGAAGTTTCTGTACTAAACATTTTTATTATTATTAATTTTTACATAAGAATGCTCACACTGGGTCAGACCAATGGTCCATATAGCCCAGTACCCTGTCTTACAACAGTGGTCAAGGCCAGGTGCTTCAGAGGGAATGAACAGAACAGGAATCATCAAGTGACCATCCCCTGTTGCCCATTCCCAGCTTCTGGCAAACAGACTAGGGAGACTCAGAACATGGTGTTGCATCCCTCCCCATCCTGGCTAATAGCCATAGATGGACCTGTTCTCCAGGAATTTATCTAGTTCTTTTTATAATCCTGTTATAGTTTTGGTCTTCACAGCATCCCCTGGCAAAGAGTTCCCTGGGTTGACTTTATATTGTGTGAAGAAGTACTTCCTTTTGTTTTTTTAAAACCTGCTGCCTATTAATTTCATTGGGTGACTGCTAGTTCTTCTGTTATGTGAAGGATTAAATAAAATTTCCTCATTCACTTTCTTTGCACCAGTCAAGATTTTGTAGATCTCTATCATATCCCCATTAGTCATCTCTTTTCTAAGCTGAAAATTCCCAGTCATTTTAATCTCTCCTCCTGTTTCATACCTGATTATTTTAGTTGCCCACCTCTGTACCTTTTCCAATTCCAATATATATATTTTTAGGACGGGTGACCAGATCTGCACACACTATTCAAGGTGTGCACGTACCATGGATTTATATAGAGGCAATATGATATTTTCTGTCTTATTATCTATCCCTTTCTTAATGATTCCCAACATTGTTTGCTTTTGTGACTGCTGCTGCACATTGAGTGGATGTTTTCAGAGAACTATCCACAACGACTCAAAGATCTTTCATGAGTGTTAACAGCTAATTCAGATGCCATCATTTTGTATGTATAGTTGAGATTGCTTTCCAATGTGCATTACTTTGCATTTATCAACATTAAATTTCATCTGCCATTTTTGTTGCCCAGTCACCCAGTTTTATGAGATCCCTTTGTAATTCTTTGCAGTCTGCCTGGGCCTTAACTATCTTGAATAGTTTTGTATCATCTGCAAATTTTGCCACCTCACTGTTTACCCATTTTTCCAGATCATTTATGAGTATGTTGAACAGTAATGGTCCCAGTACCGACCCCTCAGGGATACCACTATTTATCTCTCTCCATTCTGACAACGGATAATTTATTCCTATCCTTTGTTTCCCATCTTTTAACCAGTTACTGATCCATGAGAGGACTTTCCTCTTACCCCATGATGGCTTACTTTTCAAAAGTCAATTTAAATTAAATCCTTTTTTTTAAATGTATATTTTTTTAGAAATTTAGCCCTGTTATGTGTTTGGTGTAACTTGCATTATTCTTATGTTAAATGTGCATAATCCTAACAAAACATTTACTTTATTCATCTCTCTTTTATTTATCTCATTGGTCCTGACACCCCCCCGTAAATGCGAACACCCCCCCCCCAATTTCAATTCCTGGGGAAACCACTGGTGGCATCAGTACAGTACAGCTGTAAACTCTCTAGCATAGACATAGCCTTAGAAGAAAACAGATACAAGGTCTGTAAAGTAATACCTTTTATTGGCTTTTTTCTAGGATGCAGTCACGCCTTTGATCTTCCTAGATAAGAGCTGTTCAGATGCTGATAGTCCTTAATGATTGACTTATTCATAGATTGATATGTTGGGACCACTCCCCTGTTTACTTAACACAAGAAGCACGGGAAGAAGACAGTCATAAGTTGTAAGAAAACAGGTTGTTTATAAAACCAAAATGGAATTTGTAAGTTGTATACAGACATATTTCCCGCCCAAACCATTACAGAGGTCAAAAAGAATCATGCCAAGTAATTAATCAAAGTTCTTTACCAGAGGGAGCCTTTGATAAGAGAGCGAAACCTCCAATTCCTATGTTGCTATTTTAAGAAAACCCTTCGTACTTCCTTGGAAAGTAGAGTGAAGTACACTTATCCTGTAGTTGCTTGGCCTGGGGCAAATAATTACTGAAAACAGAACATCAAACAAATGTCTCTGTTCAGTGTTGTTATCCGTTTAATGCCGTGGGGATTTTGTAATAAATAGTCTGGTGTCATATTTGATTTGATTTCACAGATGTTTTTCCATTAATTCAGATAGGGTGACCAGATGACAAAACTGAAATATAGGGACGTGGAGGGGGATTGGGGCGCACGGTGGAGGAAAAAAAAAGCCGCCAGAGAGCCCTCCTTCCACACCAGCTCGCCTCATCTCCACCTCCCCCCGTAGGGGAAGGTGCCCAGCTGGTGCAATCCCACGGGCGGCCCTGGAGTGGGGGCAACAGGCCCCAGCCCCCCAGTCCCACTCGGGTCCTGCAGGAGAATGAATGGGGCTGCTGCTGCCTCCGCCCCGGGGTGGGGGTTTCCCTACAGCCTGCCCTGCAGAGCGGCACAATCCTGTCACCCTGAGTGTGCCCGGGCCCAGCCCAAGCCCAGCTGTCTCGCAGAGCACCACGGGCGGCCCCGGAGTGGGGGCAGCAGGCCCTAGCCCCCCTATCCTGCTCGGGTCCCACAGGGGAACCAACAGGGCTGCTGCTGCCTCCACGTGGCGGGAGGTGAAGCCTCGTTGGAGTCCCCGCGTGGGCAGCTGCTGCTCCCCCACCCCCACCCATGGGCGCATAAAGGGAGCTGGTTCCCCAGGCTGGACCCGGGGCTGCCCCTTTAGGTACCACCCCGCCCTCCTGCCTGAGCTCAGGGCCAGGCCAGACTCACTCACCCTGCACTCCGCTGCATTCCCCGGGCCTCATTCCAGCGCCTGTGCCGCCATACAGCTGATCAGCACAAGCCTGGGAGGGAGGAGGAATGCAGTGTGCTTGGGGAGGAGGCAGGGATTTGCGGAGGGATCCAATGGGGCTGCGAGTGGGCGGGTCTGGGGGTGGGGCCAGGGCAGGGTTTTGGGGAGGGATCCAATGGGGGAAGGACGGGGCAGAGTTGGGGGGGCGAGAGACCCTCCGGGCTCCTCCTCTCCGCGGGAGCAGAGGGCAAAATTGCTTGTTTGTCCAGTGTCCCACCGAACATCGGTCAGGATGCAGGACAAACAAGCAAATATCAGGACAGTCCCGATAAAATCGGGACATCTGGTCACCCTAAATTCAGATGAAGATAAAAGCTCCTTTCACAGTTCTGGTGAAATCTTTATTTTGCTCTGAGGAGTCAAATTAGGATTCCACCCACTTTTGCAAGGGCATGTCATCTGTGTGGCGAATGCCAAAGGCCACCAGGTGAGAGGAGCCAGGAGGGTCATGACCCACGCACCAGAAGCGGAGGGGTGGGACAGGAAGCCGAAATATAAAAGGCTGGCCCAGCTGCTCATTTGGGAAGAAGCCACTGAAAGTGATAGATGTGTTCCTTGATGTTGGAGGCAAGCACCAAAGAGAACTGCTGTTGCCCCAGGGACCAGTGTGAGCTTCCAGGGAGCCCCAACGCTTTTGAGGCAGAGAAGCTGTTACCTCTAACCTTGGCAGTCTACTCAGAGGATATTGAGGATGACTCCTGCATCCAGGTAAGCCCGAGGGGGAGAGAAGGAAGCAACCGAGGGGAACCAGGCAGTAGTCTGGTGAAGAGTGAGCCTGAAACCAGGTCAATGTGTTGCGAACAGATCCACGCTGACCTAGTGGTGGACTGCTCTGCCACTGATAGGGCCCTGGGTTGAGACATGGTGGAGTTGAGCGGGCCTGCATCCCCCCTGCCACCCAACCCTCCCTCTGTACTCTCCCTCTGTAGGCCAGGAGGCCTGTGCTCTTCAGCTCAACCCCTTGCTTAACCCCAATAGACTGCATGGGGCACTCACCCCATATCTGAGCCCCCGAGACTGTATGGTGCTCAACCCCCTATCTAAGCCCCTGTACTTGACTGGTACGACAGCTCTTCCTGATTACAGGCCAGAGCCTTAACCTGTGGCTGCCCTGCCCTGCCTAAAGGCTGGATGAATAGATAGCTGCACCCTGCCCTGGTCATCAGCCAGAGCCCAGACTGCGTGTGGCCTGCCCCGCTTGAAGGATGGACCCCTTTTTGAATCACTAATCCCCCCACGCTTGTTCTTCTTAGAGAAGGCTTTAGCATACCCAAATTGCAAGGAGGCGCAGCCCCCCTCAGATGCAAAGGGATGGCCCTGCCCACCTACACATGATTATGTGGTCTCCAGCCTGTCACAAGGGTATGAAACAATTTCAAATTACTGAAAGACAACTTATTCAAGTTTCCTCTATTTTTACCTTTATTCCACAGAGATCCAGTGTTATCTGACCATTTATTACTGAGACTACTGACATTAAGAAGTCTGATTATTGATGCTGAATTTGCAGAAAACTTCATGCATATTAAATACATTCAATCCATGTAATTTTGAGGTCCTTTCTCTGTTATTTTTCATTCTGCCTCTTATTTTGGGTCTTTGTCACACATGTTAAAATCTAGTTTCACAACCTTGACAGATTGAAAAGTATTTCTTTTATTTTGGCACATGCTTAATAGGTGTGAATAGCACAGATAATAGATGATGCACGCAGTTTCCAGTGTGCCTGGCTACAGGGGACTTTTTGTCATTCCTCTATGTTGCATTCCTGTGTTCTGTAGCTCTAGTTTGAAGTTGTCTGGGTGTTGTTGCTCATATACAAATCTGCCAGGGCATTCAAATGAGCATCACAACTTGTATCACAGGAAATATCTGGCCTTTATTTCCTTTTTAATTTTTATTTGTGTGAATATAGATGTCATGAAAGTTGCCAGAGTCACAAAATAGAATAGCTACAGCACAAGCAGTGAACATACACATTTCCCCAAACTGCCCCAGTAGTGTGCCTCATTCCTAACCAACAGGCATCTCTAGGGGGGCAAGGATAGATTGGTCTCCATATCAACAACTTTATACAAATGTCCATATAGAAGTGTTGCCAGAGTTAATACAGGACATCAAACATCTGCATTGAGGGCAAGTTTCACAACAGTAGGAACTTTGTACTGTATGTCTCTTTGCTATTCATTCATTCATTCCTTGGCCTCTACTGAGACTACCATGAAAGTTGCCAGTTGTGATGGCTCTTACTTACTTTTATACTTTCTTCTGTCACTAAACATATTGGAAGAAACTAACTACCTCAAATAAAATGCACAGTTGGAATAATTTTTTTACGGCTAGTATGCTGGGCTGGGATTTATGCTTGCTTTTAAGCAATCGAGGCTACTTAGCACCTTGCAAGATTAGGCACATAGCTTGAAAATGTTGCTTAATTTGAATTGGGCAGCTTCACCAAATACGAACTGTAATACACAGGGGTTCACAGTGAAATCATCTTGGAAACAAACAAACAAACAAACAAACAAACAAACAAAAAGAATGATGCTTTCGGATGTTGAATTGGAGTCGGGAGGCCTGGTAGACTAGATAAATACCCTTCTTGCTAAAGTGGCTCCGGTAACTAATGTTATTAGGAGAAATAGAGGCATCCCCAGGTTTAGAACCAAAATGTTTTAAAAGGCTCATTTATCTACCATTTAGAGATGGTGAAATGAACTCCTCATCCCTCCTGTCAACTGATATTCCAGCAGCAATAGAGGAGAAGACAAATAGAATGTTATAGTGCATCTCTGAAATTAGGATAATTAGGAACTTGATACTGTTTCAATACATTTCCTTGATGGATTGTTCCTATCTGGCCTGCTTAGTTTAGTGGTTGTTTTGGGGAGGTAAAGTTTAGTGGGTGTTGGGTCTAAACTTTTGGTGAACTTTGGGGAGCCAAAACACACCCAGACTGGCTGTCTCTGCATAATCCTTCCTGAACCGTTTTGAACAAAACACTGACCTGCAAACTACTCATGACACCCCCTTTCTCAAGTAGCCATTAGCCTTTATCTCTATGCACTTACTTGTTAACTTGCTTTTCCTGTAAAATCTTAATTGATTATGCATGACCATTATCTTTTGTTAATCACTTTGTTTACTTCTGTGTATAAATACTGATGCTCACCCCTAATAAAGGTGCCACACTTAATCTAAAGCTTTTAGAGCTAAGGATAGCGTGAGCCCGTTGATCAACGCATTGGTGTCTGGTCTCTGACAGAATTGTGTGCCCCATACCAACTCCGCACGAACTCGGGTGCTGGAGAGGTGAGTGAGGACTTGCTTTATTTACCTAACAATTTGGGGGCTCGTCCGGGATACCTTCTGGTGCGGTACCTCTGTCCAGTGGTCAGACCACTCATATATGAATTGCCAATTCAATATTGAGGGGTCGTGTGTTGGACAGCAGGGTAAACGCCAGTTGGAGGGCTCCTGTCAGACACCATGGGTCAAGGGACTAGCGTGCCTCTTGAGAGTCCGTTGGGGATTGTAAATAAGTTATGGAATGAAGGGAAACTCCCAGTACAGACAGGAATGTCTAGGAAAAAGTTGTACACACTATGTGTAAGGAATTGGACTGGGTATACCGCGGTATTGGCCGACCCGGAGATGAGGTGGCCTTCGTATGGCTCTTTCGAACAGGCTGCCTTAAGAGGAGTAAAGAGCCAGATCGAAAAAGACCATCCGGGACAGTTATGTTACTGGTTTTGTTGGGACACAGCAGCAGAGCTGTGGAAATCTTTAAAAATTATGGCAGTCAGGTACTCTCCCGAGAGTGAACCCCCTCCAGGTTATTTCGATGAAGGGTGTAGACCACGGCGTGTTTTGACTCGTCAGCTGGTCCCCTCTGCACCTGCCCCTATTCCTCCGCAGGGGGACTCTCTCCATGTAGCAGAGGGGAATCTGCAGGATGCCAGATTGAAATTTCTGCAGAAGGATGAGGAGGAAATGGAGGGGCAAACCTCGGGAGGAGTAGTTACTAGGCTAATGTCCAAGCAGATACAGCAGGGTGCATGCCCCCCCCCGAGGATAGCCCAGAGGATGTCCCCGTCAAATCTCTTGCGAGTAATAAAAGTATAGTTAGAGAGATGCCTTTACAGGTGCACGATCAACCTTATATGGGCAATGATGGACGGTTACAACATGCTAATATTGTGGAATATAAAGGATGGCTAGAATGGGATTTGAAAGAGTGGGGACGGTTGTCAGGGTCTTTTGGGGAAAATCCCCGAAAGATCATAGAACTTCTAGAAAGATTGTTTTTAAGTTATAATCCTACTTATACGGATGTGGATCAGTTGTTAAATAGAGTTTTGACCGGAGAGGAACGTAGTAGATTGTGGATGGCAGAAAGGACATGGGGAGATAGCAATGCAGTTAATCTTACTTGGATGGATAGGCGGGATCTGGCCACTGGCTGGAATCCCCTAGACTGGACTCAGCCAAGGCTGACTCAGCTGCGAACAGATCGAGAGCGATTGTTAGAGAGACTCAAGGAAATGGCTCGCCGCTCGCCTAATCAGGCTAAGTTCATGCAGATTCAGCAGGAATCTGATGAGCCGCCCAGAAAGTTCTGGTCGAGGCTATTGGAGGGGGCCCGAATGTTCACTCAGATGGATCCTGAGAGAGAAGCAGACCACCCTACTCTTATTTCGTTTTTTGTGAATCAGTCGGTGCCCCCTGTAAGGGATTACTTCTTAAAGTTTCGCCCTGGTTGGGGAGGTGAGTCAGTCACTTCAGTGTTGGACGTAGCTGATTTTGCCTGGGAGAAAGAAAGGGAAAGTAGTAAAAAGAAAGAGAAAAAGGAAGAATATAAGCTGATGGCTTTAGCTTTTCACGGCGGTGTTCGAGGCAAAGGCCGTGGCCGTGGCAGGGGATTCCAGGGTGCTCGGGGAAGAGGGTCCTGGCGACCCCAGCCATCAGGAAATTGTTTTCAGTGCGGACAGCCCGGTCACTTTAAACGTGAATGCCCCTGGGGACGCCCAGAGGGTCTGGTTGCATCCGCAGATGCTTACACAAGTGAGGAATACACCCCTGCACCACCAGCTCAGCCCATTCCCCAGGCCTGGATCAACTACGGGCAGCAGCCGCAGCAAACTCAGCCTCCTCAATGACGGTACCCCGGGGGCGAAGGCAAACAATGTGATGGTCTTATTTCCTTAATGTCTTTAGCCGGCTTCTTTCTCACTTTCTCCCCTCCCAGCAAAGAGCCTCGTTTAACCCTTTCAGTCCAGGGACTGCCTGTCTCTTTCCTCATTGATACTGGGGCTACTTTCTCTCTTTTAAATCATGCCCCCTCTCCCTGGCTATCCTCTGAGATTAAAACTGCAACTGGGGTGGAGGGCAACCCACAGTCTCTGGGACTCACTTTGCCTTTGAATGTTATTTATGCTGATAAATGTTTTCCTCACCGTTTTCTTTTTTCCCCAGCTTGTCCGATCCCTTTGATGGGCCGGGATTTACTCTGTAAGCTTGAGGCTACTTTAACCTGCACTCCTGAAGGGGTAGGATTATTGATGACAGTGTTAGGAGATTCGGCCCCTACTCAGGGTAATTGGGAAACACCCCCCTCTCTCTCCCCTGACCTCACTAACTTGCCTCCAACCCTCTGGGGAATTTCTGACACTGATGTTGGCCTGCTCCTTTCGGCAGAGCCCGTAAGGATTCAGGTAAAGCCTTCCTTAACCCCCTCGTCAGTCCCTCAATACCCCCTGTCGCTGGAAGCCCGGGAGGGCATCCGCCCCATTATCGAGGGATTCATTGCACAAAAGCTAGTCCGCCCTCAGCGCACTCCCTGTAACACCCCTATACTGCCTGTCAAAAAGCCTCCTAAAAAGGACGGAGACCCTCTTCATTGGCGCTTTGTACAGGATCTACGAGTTGTTAATCAGTATGTGGTCCCCCTCCATGCAGCAGTTCCTGACCCAGCTACTATCATCAGCCAAATCCCCTGGGATGCTGAGTGGTTCACTGTTATTGACTTAAAATCAGCTTTTTTCAGCATTCCTGTGCACCAGACTCTCAGTATCTCTTTGGTTTCACCTGGGAGGGACAAAGTTATGTCTGGCAACGACTTCCTCAAGGCTACAGAGACAGCCCCACGATTTTCAGCCAGTGCCTCCGCCACGACTTGGAAGGTTTCACCAGTCCGCAGGGGTCCACATTGGTCCTATACGTAGATGACATCCTATTAGGTAATCGCGAAGAAGCTGCCCTCCGCATCGATGGTAAGGCACTTTTATTATACCTACACACCAGAGGCCACAAGGTAGACCCTAAAAAGATTCAGTGGGTCTCACAGAAGGTCCGATATCTGGGCTTCCTGTTAACCCCAGAGGGAAGACAGATGGACCCAGCCCGCATAAAGACTATTCAAAACTGCCCTCTACCGAACACCAAGAAACAACTTCGAGGTTTCTTAGGATTAATTGGCTTCTGTCGCCCCTGGTTGCCGTCCTGCGGGGAGTTAAGCAAACCGCTCCACCGACTCACTGCTAACCTTGCTCCTGACCCTTTGCAGTGGTCCCCGGACACTATTCAAGCCTTTCAGTTACTCAAGGACAGTGTGGCCTCCTCCATGTCTCTCCGCCCCCCCAATTACAGCAAACCCTTTCACCTTTTTGTCCACCAGAGGGGCGGAATTGCTAGTGGTGTCCTTACCCAGCTGAGCGGGCCCCACCATTTCCCGCTTGCTTTTTACTCTCAGCAAATCGACCCTGTCGCTCAGGGAACCCCATCCTGCACCCGGACTCTGGCAGCAGCAGCCCTGCTGATCACAAAGGCAAAGAGCCTAACCCTGGGTCATTTTACCACGGTTTGGACCTCTCATGCCTTGTCAGCCCTTCTGCGTAGGGGCACAACCCAAGTCTTTTCGGCCCATCGTCAGCAACAGCTAGAGGCCGAACTCTTAGAAGACACTAACCTAATTTTTGAAAGGTGTGGACCCCTTAATCCAGCTACCTTGCTTCCTGACCTGCCAGTCCTCCAGGATCAGCACGACTGTGTGAAAGTAGTTTCCAGCATCTTACAGATAAGAGACAACCTGTTTGACATGCCACTGGACAATCCCAATTGCATCCTCTCCTCGGACGGAAGCTCCTTCTATGTTGATGGCAAGCGTTTCACAGGTTATGCTGTCACCTCTGAGTGGGACATTCAAGAGGCCGCCTCACTGCCAGGCAACTGGGGAGCCCAAGCCGCTGAACTCTATGCCCTGGCCCGAGCTTGCCAGTTGGCCGCTGGTAAGACCGTTACCATTTTTACTGATAGCAAATATGCTTTTGGAGTTGTGCATTGTCATATCCACCTCTGGAAGTTTCGAGGTTTCCAGACAGCTGCCGGTAAACCCATTCAGCACCTCCCCCTCATCCACAAGCTTTTGGACGCCCTCCAAAAACCCTCAGTCCTGGCTGTAGTTCACTGCCGGGCCCATACTAAAGATAGTAGCCCCGTTACCCGTGGGAATGCCCTGGCTGACGCCTCCGCCAAGAAGGCTGCCACCTTACCTTTAGCCATGCCCACATTGGCTATTGCAGCCTCCTCCTTTACTCCACCGCACCCCGTACCAGTACCCGCTGCTGAACTACAATCGTGGGAGAGCCTCGGGGCCACTCTGGTCAATGGGACCTGGCTTATGCCAGATGGCCGAGCCTGCCTCCCTCGCTCCACATACCCCGTAGCAGTTCGCTGGCACCATGATAAAGGGGGTCACTACGGCACGCACGCCCTCGTGGACACCATCGCTCGCTTTTGGTATGCTCCAGGCATTCAACCCTATTGCCTATCAATAGTGAAAGCATGCAGCACATGTCAGCGTAATGGACCTGCTCCGCCTCTTAACAAAATTAAGGGTGGAAGACCTCCGCCTGCTGCTCCATTTCAACATCTTCAAATTGACTTTGCAGATATGCCAAAGGCTTTTGGGAAAAAGCACCTCCTTGTTTTGGTTTGCCCTCTGACTTCCTGGGTCGAAGCTTTTCCTACTGCTAATTGTACTGCTGCCACAGTGGCGAAGATTCTCCTTAAAGACATTGTACCCCGTTTTGGCATCCCTCTTGTGCTCGACTCAGATCGCGGACCTCACTTTACTGGTCATGTCCTTGGCCGTTTAGAACAAGGACTGGGCATTTCACACTCCTTTCATACACCCTACCATCCCCAGTCTAGCGGGAAAGTTGAGCGTATGAATAGGGAACTTAAGTTTACATTGGCTAAATACTGTCAGGAAACAGGATTAAAGTGGCCTCAGGTATTTCTTTGGTCCTGTTTCACCTTTGTACTCGCCCAACCCGCGCATTGGGATTATCCCCCTTTGAACTGCTCTATGGACACCCCCCTTTCAAAGGCGGGGCGCTACCACGTGCTGATGTTTCACTATTGGGAGGGGATCATATGACCGCGTGTCAGTTTCTCTCCCTACAGGCTCGCCTCCGTACCCTTTGGAAAGCCTCGCAGTTTTCCCAGACCGTGCCGCTGGAGGAACAGATCCACCCGTTCCAACCAGGGGACTTCGTCTGGGCCAAAAAGTTCGTTCGTGACGACACCCTCCAGCCAAGGTTTACTGGACCCCACCAGGTTCTTTTGACAACCCAGACTGCAGTGTTCCTGGAAGGACGCAAATCTTGGATCCACCACTCCCACGTCAAGCCAGCCGTAGTGGACCACAGTGATGGACCAGCAGCTCTTGTCACCACTGAGGACACTGCCTTCGACCAGTGGACCAGCTTACTTCTCTCAGACATTAGACTTAAATTGACTCGAAAAAAATGAGAGGACCCTTTATTCTGACAACTGTATGGTTTTTTTTATGCTTTTTTAGTTTATTTTCTGCTTATGAAGATAATGCTTTTATTAGATATTCCCACGAGGTTAAAACTCGTATTTTAGGAAATAGAAGTAATTACTGGGTATGTACTCAATTTCCAGTAAATGCAGCACAGGGACTCCCCTTCACACCCATTCCCCTAACCACTGCTAATATGACTTGGATGCCACCGACTAGAATAAAAGATCCAGTCCAACCCAATCTTACATGGGACAAAACAGGAGTGCCAATTAACAAATATCTCAGGGTAACCAATCAAACAGGATCACTGTGTTTTGTTAAAGGAAAAGGGTCAACTTTTGTGGGAACAAGTAAATGCAACATATAGTTTAATGGCACCACCTTTAGTAAAAATCTTGGCTTCAAGCCTTGCGCATCCCACTTATACCATATGTGGATCCCTCACCCCGATCCAACCTTTTCAACTTTTTCATGGAGGGGCAGGTTTTCAGAGTCAGTTTTTAAAAAGCCCTGCTCAGAGCTCAAGGGTGTCCAACTAATTGTTAAAGGATACACAATTGCCTTCTACAACTGCTCAAGCAGTACTACACTGCCCTTTGAGAACAACACTACCAAATTGTGCCTCTGCAGTTCACACAACGACCCCTCTGCGTTACCAGGGGAACAGTGGTACAACGGGTGGTGGGTTACCTCCTACTTTGAGAAATGGAATACCCAAAACGCATTATATGGAACATACTGGGTGTGCGGGCCCAAAGCTTATTATTTTCTCTCCCCTGATTGGGCAGGGTCATGTTATTTGGCATGGCTAGCACCGCCTTCTCGCATCTCCCTCACTCCCCCTCATTTTCCCCACGTTCGTAACATCCGTGAAACTGACAGAGATATTAATCTCCGTGATGGTTTGTCCTGGCAGCGGTGGGCTGGTCACACTAGCTTGAAGGGTGCTATCATCCGTCTACAGGGACTATTAGAATCTTTGACCAATGAAACTGCAACCCTATTTGAAAATCAGGCCAGGGAAATGTCCCAGCTGCACCAGTTAGCTTTGCAAAACAGAATGGCTTTAGACATAATGTTAGCAGCCCAGGGAGGAACTTGCGCCCTCATAAATGAAGAATGCTGTGTTTTTGTAAATGACACCTACTCTGACACTTTTCAACGTACCAAACACCTAAGGGAAATGGCTAAAAACTACTCCTCTGGCCAGCCACCTTATGATTGGTGGGGAGCCTTATGGAATTGGCTGCCCGGATTTGGGTGGGTTAAAAAACTCTTGGTGGGTGTTGTTGGGGCCATAGTAGTCCTTATAATACTGTGTTGCTGTATTCAGTGTGTCCCCTCCCTCATAAACTCATGTAAGTCAGTTTATTCTTTTCCCACTTCAGCTAAAAGCCTTACTCTCTTCGAATTGGCCCAGGCTGAACTTGCCAAGCGGCCCCTGAAATCTTGAAATAGGGTGTAGCTTTATGATTAATAGTTATCCCAAAGCTACAAATGGAGGAATGTTGGGTCTAAACTTTTGGTGAACTTTGGGGAGCCAAAACACACCCAGACTGGCTGTCTCTGCATAATCCTTCCTGAACCGTTTTGAACAAAACACTGACCTGCAAACTACTCATGACACCCCCTTTCTCAAGTAGCCATTAGCCTTTATCTCTATGCACTTACTTGTTAACTTGCTTTTCCTGTAAAATCTTAATTGATTATGCATGACCATTATCTTTTGTTAATCACTTTGTTTACTTCTGTGTATAAATACTGATGCTCACCCCTAATAAAGGCGCCACACTTAATCTAAAGCTTTTAGAGCTAAGGATAGCGTGAGCCTGTTGATCAACGCATTGGTGTCTGGTCTCTGACAGAATTGTGTGCCCCATACCAACTCCGCACGAACTCGGGTGCTGGAGAGGTGAGTGAGGACTTGCTTTATTTACCTAACATGGGCAATATTACTAAGTTTATTAATGATATCAGCCTCAAGGTGCCTTCTATTTCTGGCTTATCTAGCTGGGATAAAATTGTCCAGATTTGACATTAAGGGTGTTATTTTGCTCAGGGAAATTTTTAATGACTTCTACATATGTTTCATTGTTAAAGTTGTGCCCAACAATTACTTTTTAAAGTGACAACCACCACAGGTTCAGTTGGTTAATAATTGTTTGTTTTTAAACATTGTTTAGTCCTAGCTTATCAGCCTTCTGAAGAAGTCATCACATATTTGCACTGTCAATACCTAGCTTTGTACATTTAGTTTCCTCTGGTTCCCACTGGTATTTATAGGAGTTCTATCTTGGTCACTTTTAAGGAGATATGTGTTTGGAGGGCCAGGTTTATTGCTTGCTGAAGCATTCTTTGTTTGGCAAAGAAGATTTGTAGTGCATCTATTTTAATTCAGTGGAGTTGGTTTAAGACTTCAGAGGAAGATAGAGTTAATTGTCTGGATCCCTTGGGCACTCTTTCCAGTTTAATTAAACAATAACGTCTCTTTAAAATTCTCTTTAGTGCCTTCTAATATGGATGACCTATCTAATATGTGCCTTGAAAATATATGGAGAGTTATATATCCCTAATGCAAGCTATTAAATCTCTGTAATCATTTTGAATTTTTTGAAATTTTCTCCACCAAAAAAATAAAAAAAAAAAACCCTCAAAATCCTACAGGGGAATCATCAGAAAGACACACAGGAACTCAATTATCTAGCACTTAAGAAACCAAGACTGAGAAAGCAAGGCCAGGGCTTAAGTGCTTTGTCACAGCAGGGTGTCAAGAAGGAAGATGAAACTGTTCTTCTGCCAGTGTTCCACATTTACCAGCAAGTCAGTCCCACATAGGATTGCCACCTTTCTGATTACTGGCACCCAGATCCCCAAGGCCCTGCCCCAGCTCCACCTCTTCACACCAAGCAGGGCTGTCCTTAGGATTTATGGGGCCCTACACAGTATTATTAAACTGGTGCCCCTATGCCGGATGGCAGCCCAAGCTCACAGCCTGGTGGGGGAGGGGGAGAAGGGACTTGACAGCAAAGGATAATAAGATGCCCAGCCTGCCTCATGGTGGCGGAGAGTCACAGTTCCCCGCAGAGACTTCCATGCCCTCTCCCTCATGCAGAATGGACATGAAGAAAGTACCTAATTAAAAGCACTAAAATTTGGGAATAAAAAATGTCAGTCACAGGTTTTTTGATATGCCCTGAAGTTTGTCAGAGATTTATTTGCAAAAACTTCATAGTAAGGGTGAGTCAGCTCTCCTGCTGAATACAACATTTCTTCTCTGTTTTACATTTTCTTCATCAGTATTTCTAAGTTGAATTTATATTTTAAATGTACTCAAATCTTAAGCCAGCATTCCCGATTACTACATATTTAACTCACTGAAACAAAGACATTCTTTTAAATTAATCAGAGAGGTTTAGTGTGTTCATAACAATGTTCATTGCTTTTAGAAAAAGGGAACAGTAATTTACTTTGTGTGATCTCCATAACAAGAGACATGGTTATGAAATTTCACCAACTTTAAAAAAATATGTTTCCAAAGATTTTAGGTATAACAAGGATTTTGTCTTACTAAGGTACTGATTTAGCTGGAGGGTTCTTTTAAAACTAGTTTGTCGGATAGTCAGAAGTAAAGAAAGGGAACTCTTTGTCCAGCTATCTGGAAGGGAAGGACTGTTGTCCCTTTAAGGGCTCTCTTCAGTGGGGAGTGGGGGGAGAGGTGGTGAAGGGATGGACAGAAAGGACAGGAAGACTTGGAAGCACTTTTTTTTTTAACTATAGTAATTAAAATGTGTATTTTAGATAAGGGAGGTCTTTTGAAGGATTTATTTAAAAAACTATGTCTGAAGATCCACGCATTTAAGGCTAAAGATGATTGTGCATCTAATATTCTATGCAAGCATTTTTTAGAAATGTGATTTTATAATCTTCACCAGCTCACTAATGAAATATTTTTAAAGCAAATTTTAAACTAAGGTCCTGTAGACTGACATGTTCAGTGTAAATATTAAATTAATGCACAACTGTTTTTGTCAGTAAAGTCAGAAACTGACAGCATAAAAATTGTGGACATCTGATGAAATGGGTTCTAGTCCACAAAAGCTTATGCCCAAATAATTTGTTAGTCTTTGAGGTGACACAAGGACTCATCCTTGTTTTTGCTGATACAGACTAACAGGACTACCACTCTGAAACCTGTCAGTATATACCTTGGGGTTGGCAAATGCCTGTTAAATGGCTTTATTACCCCTTGAATGTCTCTTTAACAGTTTCAATGTTGTGCTAATAGGTCTGGCAGGCTGGAGGTTTTTTCACTTTTAACTACTAGATTCCCTCCCAAGGAAGACTCACCAGGCTAGAGCAGCCATCTGTGGGAGCCTGCAGGAAGGGTCAGAAGAGGGATAGGAAAACAAGAGGCTGGACACTAAGACCCAGTGGTGCCCCAAATTTTCAGGTGCCCTACGCAGCTGCCTATGTTGCCTGTGCCTAAGGACGGCCCTGACACCAAGGCCCCATTCCTTTGCTTGCTTCTCTCCCTCCCTCCCCCATCACTTCCTGGATTGTCTCAAGGAGCCTGCCTGCAAGTAGGAGGTGGCCCTGGCTGATCAGGGGCTGGTTCAGGTTAATGACTGGGCGTCACCCCCCCATCCCATGGTAACTGGACTTTTGGTTTGGGTGCCATTTACGGTTGCCAGGTCCTTTTTTCAACTGGACCTTCTGAGTAAAACCATAAATAGTGCCCAGATACAGAAGCCCAAACCCAGACTGCTTGGGTAGAACCTGGATGGTGGCAACCCTAGTTCCACAGTAGTGACTGCAGTACATTCCTTCTGAGTGGTAAAGGTGTAAGTGGGTTCCTCCTTCCCAGGACATAAAGAGAGTGGAAGAGAGAACCTGGGGAGAGACTGTGAGTATCAGCCAGGCAGGAAGAAGCTGTGAAAGCTCATGGGGAAGGTACACTCAAGCTTCTAGTTTTGAACAAACTAACTGTTCAGTGACATGAAAAATATTGTTGCCCATTCAGGAGTCCTTTCATATTTATAGAAAAACAAAAATAACTGCATAAAGCCAAACCAACACATGATGCACATTTATTGTAGTAAGTCACTCGCAAAACGTTAATCATCAGTAGAGTAACCACAGAAGTGACTATGCACTTGACAAAAATGACTGCTCTGAATTTAAGCCCTTTGCTGTGCTTCATGGAAACCCTCACTGCATGTTTCTGACCTGATTCTACTCTGTCACACTGTGATAAATCTGGAGTGATTCCTCTGATTACAACTGAGCTCTACACCCATGAAAGTAAGATCACATTCAATTTCATTGTGTTCAGGAGGTTGAGAAGTTTGAGAAATAACCATTTGGGGGCGGATTATGCTACCTTGATTTCAATGGGGTTACTTGCCAAATAAAGTAATACTCACCATGAGTAATGATGGCAGAATCCGGGCCCAGATTATTGCTTCTGATCTTTCTCAACATTCTTGTCATGGTATAATTCCCTACTCTGAACCTTAGCGTCCAAAAGATGGGGTACCAGCATGAATTCCTCTAAGCTCAATTACCAGCTTAGTACTTGTAGCGCTGCCACCAACCAGGAATTCCAGTGCCTGGTACACTCTGGTCCCCCCAAAACCTTGCCCGGGGACCCCCAAGACCCAGTCCCTCTGGATCTTAACACAAGGAAAGTAAACCCTTTCCCTCACCATTGCATCTCCCAAACTTCCCCTCCCTGGGTTACCCTGGAAGATCACTGTGATTCAAACTCCTTGAATCTTAAAACAGAAAGGAAAATCCACCTTTCTCCCTCCTCCTCTCTCCCCCTCCCAGACACTCCATGAGAGAGAAAGTCATCCTAACACAGAGAGAAAATTAACCTCTCTCTCCCCCTTTCCTCCTTTCTCCCCACCAATTCCCTGGTGGATCCAGACCCAGTCCCCTGGGGTCTCACCAGAATAAAGAAACAATCAGGTTCTTACACAATAAAAGCTTTTAATTAAAGAAAGAAAAAACAGTAAAAATTATCTTTATAAATTTAAGATGGAATATGTTACAGGGTCTTTCAGCTATAGACACTGGGAATACCCTCCCAGCCTAAGTATACAAGTACAAATTAGAATCCTTTCAGCAAAATACAAATTTGAACTCCTCCCAGCCAAATACACATTTGCAAATAAAGAAAACAAACATAAGCCTAACTCACTTTATCTACCTAGTACTCACTATTCTAAACTTATAGGAATACCTGGTTGCACGTCTGGTCCCTCTGAACCCCCAGAGTGAACAACAACCAAAATCTAACAGCACACACAAAAACTTCCCTCCCTCAAGATTTGAAAGTATCCTGTCCCCTGATTGGTCCTCTGGTCAGGTGACAGCCAGGCTCACTGTTCTTGTTAACCCTTTCCAGGCAAAAGAGATATGAAGCACTTTTGTTTTTTTAACTCTTACTTATCTGTTTATGACAATTCTGAATACCAGTGGGCCTGAACTTGACCTCACTTACACTGGTGTAACTCAGCTAAATTTGATGGAATTACTTTAGATTTGCAGTGGTATAATGGAAAGCAAAATAAAAAAGTATTGGTGTATAACATTCTACAAGTGTATCTCAAAATACTTTACAGAGTTAAATGATATAGCTACAAAGCTAAAATAAAAAGCAACGGCAGAGGGAAGTATAGATATGGGAAAAAAATGTCTTGAGATGAAACCTGAAAACAAATGATAATTTGAAGTTGTAAGGAAGGAAAAGAAGAGTCTGATAACAAGAGCTGAAAAGGGTTTCAATCTAACAGTTGTGAGATTGTATGTAGCAACAGAGAGGGGCCAGGGCTAGACAAGTGGAAGAGCAGGGAAGAGATTAAAGGCAGATAAGGTCCGTAAGGGTGACTGAGGGCTAGTCTACACTATGGGGGAAAATCGATCTTAGATACGCAACTTCAGCTACGTGAATAACGTAGCTGAAGTCGAAGTATCTAAGATCGAATTACTCACCGTCCTCACGGCGCGGGATCGATGTCCGCGGTTCCCCCTGTCTATTCCGCAACTCCGTTCGGGTTGGTGGAGTTACGGAATCGATATAAGCGCATTCGGGGATCGATATATGGTGCCTAGATGAGACGCGATATATCGATCCCTGAGCAATCGATTGCTACCCGCCGATACGGCGGGTAGTGAAGACGTACCCTGTAACAAGTCTCAGAAG
This sequence comes from Gopherus evgoodei, assembly GCF_007399415.2. Lineage (NCBI taxonomy): Eukaryota > Metazoa > Chordata > Testudines > Testudinidae > Gopherus > Gopherus evgoodei. The sequence goes on along the minus strand of NC_044322.1, from coordinate 295,191,589 downwards.
GTTTAAAAAAACAAGGGCAATTTTAAACTGATTTCTAAAATGAAAGAGTAGCCAATGGAATTGTTTGATAATAGAGCTGATGCGGGCTTTATCTAGGAGTCTGCTGGCACTTCTCCCACAGACGTCCCTATGCTTTCCTCAGCACTGCCTCTTACTCCTGAAACACCCTCCCCAGACTAATCCATAAACCTCCTGCTCAGTCCTGCTCGGTCCTCCTTTAAACCCTTCCTCAAGACCCACTTTATCAGGAGATATGGTAAATTGCCAGATGAAAATGGCTCGGCAGATGGCCTGCAGGGATACTGAGATCACTAACTTCTTTGCTTATATATTTTTTTTTAAAAAAGGCAAAAACTTCAACTCTAAATCTGCTAATTGTGTCTGGACATCTGTCTATGTCAGCGTTTCCCAAACTTGGGACGCCGCTCGTTTAGGGAAAGCCCCTGGCAGGCCGGGCCAGTTTGTTTACCTGCCACGTCCAAAGGTCTGGCCAATTGCAGGTCCCACGGGTCACAGTTCGCTGCTCTAGGCCAATGGGAGCAGCGGAAAGTGGTGTGGGCCGAGGGATGTGCTGGCCGCCACTTCCAGCAGCTCCCATTGGCCTAGAGCAGCGAATTGCAGCCGTGGGAGCCGCGATCGGCCAGACTGCGGATGCAGCAGGTAAACAAAACGGCCTGGTCTTTTGCTAGTTGCTCTTCAAATTCTTTCTTGGCCTGCCTAATTATACTCTTACACTTGACTTGCCCGAATTTATGTTCCTTTCTATTTCCTCAGTAGGATTTCACTTCCACTTTGTTATAGGATGCCTTTTTGCCTCCAGCTGCCTCTTCTATTCTGTTATTTAGTCCGAGTGACATTGTTTTGGTCTTCTTACTTTTTTTTCAAATACATTTAATTTCAGCGTCTATTACACTGTGTTTAAAAAGTTTATATGCAGCTTGCAGGCACTTCACTCTTGTGACTGTTCATTTTATTTTACATTTCATTAGCTCCCTTGCTTTTATGTAGTTCCCCTTTTAGCAGTTAACTGGTACTATGGTGAGTTTCTTTGGCATTCCCCCTCATCCAGCATTTAAGGATGTTTAAATTTAAATACATTATGGTTGCTAATAGCAAGCAGTTCAGCTATATTCACCTCTTGGATCAGATCCTGTGCTCCCCTTAGGACTAAATAAAGAATTTCCTTTCCCCTTGTGGGTTCCAGGACTAGCTGCTCCAAGAAGCAGACATTTAATGTGTCTAGAAATTTTATCTCTGCATCTCATCCTGAGGTGACATGTACCCAGTCACCCCACCCCCTGCTTCTCCCCTTCCACCAAGGCCCCAGCCCCTGACCTGACCAGAAGCCAGGCCATGCTAAGAGCTGCCTAGGGAGCCTGGGTTGCTGTGCAGAACCCTGGACCTTCCACCTGCCCTTGGGGGCAGGGACACAGGCTGGAGACTGCCGTCAGGCACCTCAGCACCCCACTCAGGGCAGGTGGAAGGCCTGGGGCTCCCCATAGCTGCCCTGGGGCTCCCCATAGCTGGCTTCCTGGGTGGCTCTTACCATAGCCTAGGACAGTGGTCTCCAAACTGTGGGGCACACCTCCCTAAGGGGGCATGTAGGAATGCTCGGGGGAAACAGCAGGGCCAGGGTTAGCCCCTCACAGGGGGTGGACAGGGAGCACCAACCAGACCTGCTGTGCCTCCAGCCCCACTCTGGCCCCGCTGCAGCCCTGCCCCCAGCCACGGATCTACTCCCAGCCCCAGCTCTGCTCCTGACCATGGCCCCAGCCACATCTCCAGTCCTGCTCCCAACCCCCCCCCAGCTCCTGCTCCCTTTTCTGGCCCCACTGCTGGCCCTGGCTCCCAGGAGATCATGAACTAGTGGGAGCAGGGGTATGATCGAAAAAGTTTGGGGACCCCTGGCTCAGGGTGACCATATCTCCCGTTTTGGCCCTGGACATCCCAACTTTTTTGACAAACTGGGTATTTGTCCTGTTTGCTCTTGCCAACTGATCACCAGTTAGCAAGAGCAAATGAGACAAATGCCCAGTTTGCCAAAAAGGGGCTTGGAGGGTGGTGGTGAGTGGTGGGGCTTGGGCCAGCCCTGCATGGGAGAGGAGGGGAGCTTTACGAATTGCTTTCCTAAATTCATCCCTAAGTGATGTCTTCACCCAATACATGTGCCCCTCTGCACCTGTTGGCTTTCCCCCAGTCCTTAGTTTAAAAAATCTTCTACAACTTTCTTAATTTTATGTGCCAGTAGTCCACTTCCATTTTGGTTTAGGTAGAGCCCATTCTTCCCATCTAGACTCCTCTTTTCCCAAAAGTCCCCCAGTTCCTAATACATCTAAAACACTCTTCTCTACCCTATTGTCTCAGCCATACACACAGAGACTCGGCTGTTCTGTCTTCCTGGCTCTGTGCATGGAATAGGAAGTATTTCAGAAAATGCTACCATAGAGGTCCTGGACTTCAATCTCTTACCTAGTAGCCTAAATTTGGCCCCCCACATCTGTCTCCTACCTTTCCCTATGTCACTAGTACCTACATGTACCATGACCACCAGCTACTTCCCACCACTGCACATAAGTCTGTCTAGATTTCACGTGAGATCTACAACCTTCAGACCAGCAGGCAAATTACCATGTGGTTCTCCTGGTGATCACAAATCCAATTATCTATTATTGTAATTATCTGTGTTTCAAATCCCCATTATTCCTACCTGATTCTTCCTAGTAACTGGGGTTCCCTCTGCAGGAGGAGTATGCTCAGTGTGAGAGGATAGCATGATATCATCTGGAAAGATGGTCCTGACTGTGGGATTGTTTCCTTCCTCTCCAGCTTGATGTTCTTCTTTTCCAGGACTTTCATCATTCTCAACAGGACAGAGGCTGTTAGACTGGGATGGGACCACTCTACTATGCCCCTGAAAGTCTCCTCTATTTACCTCTCTGTCTCCTTTAGCTCCTCCAGTTCAGCCACTCTGGCCTGAAGCACCTGTACTATGTCTCTGGGGGCCAGGAGCTGCTTACACCACATATACATATATGCCACCTATTCACAAGGCAGATAATCATACATGCTGCATTCAGTGCAATAAACTAGATAGCCCCCCACTCTGCTGCTCAACTTCTCTACAGGTTTTTTTGAGGGTGGTAGAGGGTTGTTGACCTAATTTAGAGTATGTTTGTGGTGTATCTGCCTCTCACAAGTCCCTCACAAAATTCCAGTTTGATAGCTCCTGTAGTCACTTAAGGAGCTGTCTTTTTAAAACCCTGTTCTCCCTGAGCTAGCTCCACCCCCTTGTCAAGGGGTCCTAAGGCTATGTCTACAAAGCAACTAGATACCCAGGGCTGGCCTGAGTTCTGAGACCCTCCCACCTCACAGGGTCCTAAAGCCTGGGCTCCAGCCCGAGCCCAGAAGTCTACATAGCAGTGAAACAGCCCTGCAGCCCAAGCCCCGCAACCCCGAGTCAACTGGGGTTTTTCTTTGCTGTGTAGACATATCCTAAAGGGGATTAGGGTTGAAACTGTGGAGGGCTAGAGCCTCCTTAGTACTAGCTTAGCCCACGTCCACACTACAGGGTAAAATCGATGTTATTAAAATCGATTTTATAAAGCAGGCTTTATAAAATCGATTTTGCGCGTCCACACTAGGGCTACTTACATCGATGTTGAGCGTCCATGTTCCCTGGTGTCCATCTTTTCCCTGAGCGTTGCACTCTGGGTACCTATCCCACAGTTCCTGCACGGGTCCCTGGCCTTTGGAATTATGGGTTACTACCCCAGTGCATGATGGGGCCAAAATCCCCGTCGTGGGTGGTTCTGGGTACAGCCTCACCCCCTCCCTTCCTGTCAGCGGAACACAGTCACTTCGCGCGGTTTTTACTGGCTGCAGTGAGAAAACGCCATTTTGCAGCAAGCATGGATCCAGGAGTGCTCTTATCCTTGATCGCGAATGCTGTAAATAGTTCACGCATTCTCATGCTATCCATGCTGAACCATGAGTCAGAAATGCAAGAGAGAATGCTTGACTGCGGGGACGACAGTGATGAGGACTTGGAGAACGAGATTTCCGACACCCCGGGCCCCTGCACTTTGGAGCTCCTGACGGTTTTGGGGGAGGTTCTACCCGTTCCGCGCCGCTTTTGGGCACGGGAAACAAGCACTGACTGGTGGGACCGCATAGTCCTGCAGGTGTGGGACGATTCGCAGTGGCTGCGGAACTTTCGCATGTGTAAGAGCACTTTCTTTGAACTTTGTGACTCGCTTTCTCCTGTCCTGAAACGGCATAATACCAGGATGAGACCAGCCCTCACAGTGGAAAAGCGAGTGGCAATAGCCATCTGGAAGCTTGCAACGCCAGACAGCTACCGGTCAGTCGGTAATCAATTTGGAGTGGGAAAATCTACTGTGGGGGCTGCTGTGCTGGAAGTATCCAAAGCAATCATTAAGCTGCTGCTTCGAAAGGTTGTGACTCTGGGAAACGTGCAGGCCATTGTGGATGGCTTTGCTGCAATGGGATTCCCTAACTGTGGGGGGGCCATAGATGGAACCCATATCCCTATCTTGGCACCGGAGCACCAGGGCGCCCAGTACATAAACTGCAAGGGGTACTTTTCAATGGTGCTGCAAGCCCTGGTGGATCACAAGGGACGTTTCACCAACATCCACGTGGGATGGCCAGGAAGGGTTCATGACGCACGTGTCTTCAGAAGCACTACACTGTTTAAATGGCTGCAGCAAGGGACCTACTTCCCTGACCAGAGAATAACAGTTGGAGATGTTGAAATGCCTATAGTTATCCTTGGGGACCCAGTCTACCCCTTGATGCCCTGGCTAATGAAGCCATACACAGGCAGCCTTGACAGTGCTCAGGAGTTGTTTAATTACAGGCTGAGCAAGTGCAGAATGGTGGTAGAATGTGCATTTGGCAGATTGAAGGGAAGATGGCGAACGCTTCTTACTCGCTCAGATCTTAGCCAAACCAATATCCCCTTTGTCATTGCTGCTTGTTGTGTGCTCCACAATCTCTGTGAGAGTAAGGGGGAGACCTTTATAGCGGGGTGGGAGGCTGAGGCAAACCACCTGGCAGCTGATTATGCGCAGCCAGACACCAGGGCAATTAGAAGATCACACCAGGATGCTGTGCGCATCAGAGAAGCCCTGAAAAGTAGCTTCCTCATGGGCCAGGGTACAGTTTGAATGCTGAGTTTCTTTTCCATTGATTACCACCCTCCCCATGTATTCAGTCCTGCTGCTGCAAGCTGCATTCCCTGCACCCTTCCACAACTGCTTGCTTACGGTAATTGAAATAGCCGTCTGTGTCTGTGGAAAACATTGAATTCTTTATTAAAAGACAGTCACTGTAAGCAGCGCACCCTCCCTCTTGCATTTAGAAGCCTGCGAATAGAATTACAGTAATAGGGTTTTTTTGGGAGAAGAATAGTAAATGGCTAGGGTTAGGGAGGGATGTAGGAAGGAAAGACAAAGTCAGTTAAGGAAGCCCAGAAGTGGCTTCATGGACCAGGGAACGGTGTGATTGGTATGTTTATTTCCCTGTTATTACCTACCTCCCCATGTCTTGACTCTGGCTGCTGCAAACGAGCTTCCCTGCACCCTTCCTTAACTGCTTGCTTATTGAAAATAAAGTTACTGGTATTTGTAAAAGAAATTGAGTTCTTTATTAAAAATCAGACCCTTTCAGCAATCAATCATCATGCTTGCTGTTACAATCCTGTGCATAACATTTCATAACTCAGGGTTCTCTGGGGAAGGGAGTGAGGGAGGTTTGGAGGAAGGGGGAGGGAGGTTGGTAAGAAGAAGGCGCATCAGAGAAGACATAACAAGATTTATCATGGATCATGGTACGGTATGACTGCTTTGTTTATTTTCCCTGTATTACCCACCTTCCCATGTGTTTACTCCTGATGCTGCAAACTAGCTTCCCTGAAGCTTTGCAAAGCTGCATGCTTTATTTCTTTAACAACCCACCCTCACACTGCCTTTGCATAGCATGTCCTGAGAGTAAAGTAAGTAAATGGTGCCAAGGGAGAGGTTTGGGAGGAGTACAGGAGGGAAGAAACATAACATTAAGGGGTTTTCAATGTAATGACAGCCTTCTGGTTGGACTGTCCACAGGGGTGTAGTTGGCTGGTGCAGATAGCCTTCCCCCACGCGTTCTTACATGCCTGGTTCTGGAAGGTGTGGGACAGGGTGAGTACTGAGGGAGGTTATACATGGGCTGCAGAGGCAACCTGAGACCACGCAGCTCTTCCAGCATATCGCGGAGTATGTCGGTCTGATCACGAAGAAGATCCAGCGTTGCTGCCCACCAGCGCTGATCTTCCTGCCACCTGAAATCATTTTTAGCATCCCTCCTGTCTTCGCGTTGACTGGCAGCCTCCCTGTACTTTGCGACCAATTGTTTCCAGTCCCCCTGCTGAGCTCTCTCAGTACGGGTTACTGCCATAATTTCTGTGAACATCTCCTCACGCGTCCTCTTTTTTCTTAGCCTTCTTATGTGACCTACCCGTCGGACAGGAGAAGGGAGAGGGAGGCTGGAGAAATGTGCAGCTGTGTGTGGGGGTGGGGGTGGAAAGAGTGATAGAAGAATCATAAGAGACACATTTCACAGAACAATGGATACAGTCTTTCTCAGTGAACTGCACTATTCACCGTACCTTGAGCATGTAACTTTACCACAAGGTCGCCTTAGGATTCTTTTAATACTTATTGCTTGTGGCTGAGGACTGAGATTTCAGCTCAGCCGCAGGTCAGGGGAGCACACAGACCGTGTCCGGAGACAATGGTAAGTTATTTGGTAGTGAACCGTGCAGTGGCTTGTAGTACCCTGCACCCCCTGCTATTATCAGGTAGCATGAACAGTAGTGAGGCAAAGCGCTTTAAGGAACAACACTGGTTTCTTAAGCCATGGAAAAGGTGCAGCACAGGGAAATACAAGTTCCCTCCCACAATCATCTGTGCTGCACTTTGGAGTTAGCTTTAATGCCATCTACCTAACCCCATCCCCCCTCTGCCATGGCAGTTAATAGGGATGATTCATGCTGGCCAAGTGCTAGGGGACACCACCCCGTAGGAATGAACAGCTTTCTAACAACCACCACCTGGGTCATTGTTTTAGGAAAGGTTTTTCATTTACTGGCTCAGCACAGAAGAAAGGAATGAATGGTCATCTCTGTTCCCAGACATGTTAACGGACTGTTCCAGTAACTCTAATTCCAGCTACTGCATGCAAGCACTCATGGCAAATCACTCACTAAAAAAGGCTTGCATTCATTCAGCCTACGCTTTTAATAAAAAAAAGTGCACTTACCAGAGGACAATTCCACAGCATCATTTTCTGTGCTACTGGCTTGAGAGGGCTGGCAGGGTACTTCTGTAAGGGTTAGGAAAAGATCCTGGCTGTTAGTGGGAATTGAATGCTCTGTGCTCTCTGCTGTTTCGTCCTCCTCTTGGTCCTCATCGTGATCTTCGCTGTCCTCTAAATCTTCGGCAGTGGCAGAGATCACTACCCCCACCTCTGAATCCACAGACAAGGGGGGGGTTGTCGTTGCACAGTTCCCCAATATTGCGTTCAGCTCCTCGTAGAAGCGGCATGTTTTGGGGCCAGATCCTGCCCTGCCCTTTGCTGCTTTGGTCTTCTGATACGCCTGTCTGAGCTCCTTCACTTTCACCCTGCACTGCAACGAGTCTCTACTGTGTCCTCTCTGTCTCATGGCATTAGAAATCTTTTCAAAGGTTTTCTCATTTCTTCTGCTGGACCTCAGTTCTGAAAGCACTGACTCTTCTCCCCATACTGCTATCAGATCCTGTAACTCCTGTGTGTTCCATGCTAGAGCTCTTTTCCTATTTTCAGGAGATTGCATTGTTATCTCTGCTGCTGAGAGCTCCACGCTGGGCAAACAGGAACTGAAATTTCAAAGTTCCCGGGGCTTTTCCTGTTTACCTGGCCAGCAGTAGAGTTCCTTTCCCTGTGCAGAGCGGCCACTGGTGCACTATGGGATACCTCCCGGAGGCCATTAACTTCTGTTTCCGTCCACACTAGCATAAAATCGATTTTATAAAATTGATTTTAGGGTTACTCTGGTCGTTTAGGTGGAGTACAGAAATCGATTTTAGGGACCCTTAAAATCGATTTACTGTACTCTGTAGTGTGGACGGTTACAGCTTTAAATCGATTTAAAGCTGTTTAAATCGATTTAAAGCTCTAGTCTGGACCTGCCCTCAGAAGGCCTTTTGGCTCAGCACACTGCTCCCACAACTGAACTCACTATAATATTTAATCAAGCAAGCACACAACAAACGGACAAACACCCCAAGGGTCACATAGTCTCTCCTCCTTTACCTGGAGAACTCCCTTGCAAAACTCTCCTGTCCACTATTCCTGTTCACTATGTGACATACTGTACTTGACCATCAAGTTAATATATCTGCTTCAGCATTTTGCTGAGGGTTTCATCACAGAAAGAAATGCCTCTCCTCTGCTTCCTGCTTTCTTTTACATTCTTCTCGAAGTGGAAGAAGAGGCATTTAAAAGTTTGGAGGATCAAGCAGAACATCCTTCATCCCCTCCTTGGATTATTTTGCAGAAAGCTGGGTGTGACAAGCAAATTTCCTGACAGATCTCTCCATCACACTGTTTTGCCTGGAATCCTTAGGAAACACCTCTGTACTTACCTGCTTACCATAAATAACATACTGTCAGATACAAAGGATTCACAGTTAATGATTTTGATCCTTGCAGTAGCAAGATATTTTCATGCTGTCAGTGAAATACTTTGGGCATTGACACAGATACCTGCCAGCACATCACAGAATGAAACCCAAATAGACAGTAGTGAGCTACACTAGAGTTCTGTTTTGTTCAGAATTTTTCTTATCCAACTTTATTCAACCAATTTGAAAATCCATTTCAAGTTCTTATTTACTTTGCTGATCTTCTCAGCATAACTCAGAACCACCAATATGTACTATTACATTTATTACTTGTTAAAATATGCCTATTGTGACCTCCACAGGCACATACTATACAGTAAATAATTATATAACCATTTACACAGCCAAGAGTCATCCCCAGAGCAGGACCATCCTGTGCACTGAATGAGTCTGGGATTCTGTGGGAAAAAATAGTATGGGATTCTGTAATTAAAGATTGTATCATAAAGCACACGCATGAGGGTGTCAGTGACCTGGACATTGGTGCTCATGCGTAATAGTCAGAACAGGAGTCAGTAACCAGGAGAGGGAGAGTCAGAGGACAGATACCAGAACCAAGGGTCTGAACCAAAGTCTGAGATCAGGAATCAGAGTGGAGGATCAGAACTGGGTTACCTGCAGTTAGGCAAGGCAGAGACAGGACTGGGAACAAGCAGGGACAGGAGCTATCACAGCCATTGGCAAATGTTTTGAGCAACAGTTACTGCTGCTGGATTTAAGAGCTGATTGTGTTGATCTTTCCAACCAATCAAGCAGTGCAGCCCATCAAGCAGCCTACTACAGGTCAGTGGGCTTTGTTGGGCTGCATAGAGACTGTCTCACAGTTCTGGTGCCTGGCTCCCACAGTGGCCTACAGCAATTAGGAGAAACAGAGGCAGGGAAAGTCCTGCTTAGCCCTGCAGCTTTTGGATAGAGCATGCCCAGTGCAGAGCGAATCTTCCGAGAATTTAACAAGTTTGTACTTAGAATATGTGAACTGAGATATTTCTAAGGCTTATAACTTGGACAAACTTTAGCAGATTTTAACTGAGACAGGAAAAGGCAGATCTCTGACACCACAATGACATCTCTGCCAAATATCAAGTCCTTGCTCCAAAGCATGATAGTGCTAAAGCTTCTCAATAAAAAAAGATGCAAAAAATGTTTATTTTTACATGGGCAATGTAGTGAGGAGGCATGGCCTCCTTCAGAGACAGACCAGGAAGGACTACAACCCACTCCTTGGGCTACAGAACCAGGGAAGCCACACCTGTTGAAAGCTGAGGGGTGAGACAGGAAGCGGAAGTACAAAAGGCCGTCCATGCAGCTCATTGGGATGGAGCTGCTAAGGAAGACAAACCCTTCTTTGTGGCTGGAGGAGGATGCTGAGAAGGAACTCCTGGGGCTGCTGCCTGAGGATTGGCCAGAGCTCCCAGGGCCCCCGGCTGACTGAGGTGCTGACCACCAATTCCAGGGAGACAAAAGACACCTACCACACAGAGGTATCAAAGACTGGGAAGGTAGGAAGTAGCCCAGGGAAACTAGATGACAGTCTGGTTGGGCCTTGGCCTGATACTAAGTCCGTGTGCTGTGGGTGGATCCCAGCTGACCCAATGGCAGACCACTCTGCCACTGCTAGGGTCCCCCCTAAGGCTGGGACTTGCTGGAGTTGGGTGGGCCCAGGCCCCCTGCTACCTTCCTTCTCCCGGGGAGGCAGCCTCCCTGCATTAAGCCAGGAAGCCTGTGTTTTGGTGCTCAACCCTGCCTGAGCCCTGAGATTGTGTTACTCTGTCCTGGTTGCAGGCCAGAGCCCCTAACTGCTTGCTGCCCAACCCCGGCTAAGGGCCTGGGCTTATAAACTGTGTTTCTCTGTCTTGACTGCAGGCCAGAGCCCCTAACTGTTCATGCCCTGCCTTGTCTGAGGGATGGGGTTCATAGACTTGCTATTGCCCAGTACAGATCTAGTGGACTGAACTCTAAAGACCGCTAATTCCCCACTAATTGATTGCGAGGTAAGGGCTTGACAGTGAAGAGGTGTGGCCTCCCTCAGAGGCAGACCAGGAGGGCTGGTCACGCAGGCTTACAGACAAAAAAAATTCTTTTCTTCCCTAATTTGGGTCTTGGAAATAGCTGAACCATTTTAGGTGAAATGCTCAGAAAAATTTAGCCAGAGGCAGACACCCAGCATGGAAAGTTTCATCTCAAACAGTTACAATTTGACAAAGTTACAAGCAACTGAAAATGGGATCTTATAAGGAGACATGTTGTGCAACCTTTAGCTATAGGCATCACCACTGGAGCTGGCTGGGAAACAGAATTTCCTTTCTGATTTTTAAGGTTCCAGAAAACAAATGGGGACAAAAAGCAAAAACTTCAAGTTTTCACGGAACTGAAATCCCACAGTATTTTGTTTTGGAAACATCAGCAGATTGTGTTTCTGAAACCAGATCTGCTCCCTTGGAGCCCTGGCAACTGCTGACTGAAATTGACAAGAATCATATCATGTCACAGCTGTCCACCACCTTATAGCAGTGGTCAGTTTCAGGACTCAGTGTTCCAGCAGCTGTGACACTGAAAAGAATCATGTCAATGTCAGTCAGCTGCTGCCTGGGCTTCCAGGATTCCTGGCTCCATGGCAGCCGCACCATGCTAACCATCACCAAGTCCGAGATCTCAGGGCTTCCAGGATTGACAGATTCTCAGGCCAGATGGCTCCCTGAACTTCTCCACTCCTGCGGCAGCTGCGTCCCCAGGCTGTGAGAGCTGGGTAGCCCAGGAAGCAGGCCCAAGGGTCTGAAAGCCTGGCTCCAGGTCAGTCTGCATAGCAGGGCTGCCTCGGAATGGCAGATCCTATAAGCACTGGGGTCCCAACTCCAAGACAGTCCTTCAGGCAGGCTGCTGAGGAGCTAGGCAGGTTAGCTGGCAGGAAACCAGCCTGGCAGTTGAGTTTCAAACCATGCCTGTGTTCTGTTAGAAGATTTGTCATGTTTCCATGAAATGTTTTGCTTTCAATAAATTAGCAGTTTTGCATGGAGCATGCCGTTGCTGCTTCTCTTCTCCCATCTCCCAGACTTGCAGCGCCTAAGCTGATTGGCGCCACAAGCCTGGGAGGCGGGAGAAGTGAAGCAGCTCACCCCTGCCCCGAGCACGCCGTGGCTGCTTCACTTATCCCACCTCCCAGGCTTATGGCGCCAATCAGCTTAGGCGCCGCAAGCCTGGGAGGTGGGAGAAGTGAAGTGGCCACGGTGTGCTTGAGGAGGAGGCGGGGCTGGGGTGAGCTGGGGTGGGGAGTTCCCTTGCATGTCGCCCCCCCCTTACTTGCTGCAGGCGGCCCTCCCTGCACTCCCCTGCCCAGCTCCTTCCGCCTAAATGCCGGCGGCGACCAGAGCAGCAGAAGATCCAGATGCTGTGGTCACTGCCGAAGAAAATGCACCCCCCAAATGCCAGCACCCTAGGCGACCGCCTAGGTCGCCTAAATGGTTGCACCGGCTCTGGGCACAAGCTCCCCATAGACCAGGACACACCAACGTAAAGTGGCACCAGACCCTTCCAGTACAACAGATGAAAACCCTGCAGATATATCTACCTCATCCAGTGCACTAAATGCCCCAATAACAACAATGTGATGAAATCAGACAATTGCTACTCTCTCATGAACTCACACAGGAAAAGGATACAGACAAGAAGACCCTATAACCTATTGGTGAGCACTTTTCACAAACCAATCACTCTATCTGTCCTCATCCTCAAAGGAAACCTGCATAATGTATTCAAAAGACGAGTCTGGGAGCCCAAATTCATAACTTTGCTAAACACTAAAAACCATGGACTGAATAGACACTGGATTTATGACTTATTACAACAATCTATAACCCACTAGCAACTTTTTCCTTTCCTCCTTATGACTGGCACAGTCGTATCGGGCCACTCCACCTTGAATGGTCCCTTGCAATGTGTTAACTACTTATGCTGAACAACCTGTTTCACCTTGTATTTAGCAGTAATACTGTGAGTTAGTTTCCAGGATATGAAGAAGAACTCTGTATGAGCTCAGAAGCCTGCCTCTCTCACAGGCAAAAGTTGGCCCAATAAAAATATTACCTCATGCACTTTGTCTCTTAGCAGATATTCAGCTTTACTGATTCTTCCACAGCTCCCATTTGTATATCTTTCATGCATCCCAAAAGAAACTTCTCATTTGACTAGATGGCTGGAAATGGGTAAATTAAAATTAAAATATTTAAAGTTACTGTGCCATCTTGAGGCAATACCAGTTTTTGACGGTTTTAATTTGGTACATTATGTTCAGATGAGCTAATAGAAAGATATTATAATCACAAAATCAGTATATTTAGAAGATGCCAGAGTCTGGTAAATAATAATCAAAACCAACATTCCCCTTGAGTAAGCAGTATCTCCTAACTATGTATATCCTTCTTAATTCTTTAACAGTACTGACACTGCTTCAGTGCAGGATGCTTCTATTACATGTAGTTAGAACACAGGTAAGGAACTGTTTTATATATTGATATTTTTTTCATGTCTTTACATGGCTTCAAATCAAAATAATTATCGTTTTAACCTGTAGCACCACATGGGCCCCATATTGTCTTTCTGGCTCTTCATGAGGCAATTATAATCTACAGCAGCAGGAACAGGCTTTGGTGCAGGATTGTCCTGTCTCAAGTGCCCTGGGTATTAGGCGGAAGACCATGAAAAATGCTAGGATGTTGTAACGCCACAAAACAGAGATCAAAGGAGGTATACCCCAGCTGCTACTATAGGTTATAGCTTTGTGATTAAAATTTCCTGGGCTCCTCATTCACTGCCAGCATGCACTTGACCTGTTGTACATAGCAAATTCCTCAGGAACTTCATGGTCTGCCAGAGTTGGATTTGTTAGACTTTACAGAGTACCCAGAAGGTTATCTTTTCTCTCTTTTCACTAGCTATTTAGGAGAGAACAGGCTGTGAGTTGGGTTGGCTATGTTCGTGGGCAGCCCTTTTGCATTATTTTGTATTTTTAACCTAGGGGATAAGTTCCCAGACCCATAGGATAAGCACCTATAGCTGTATTTTGTACATTTGAAGAAATAAATAATAAATAGGATTGGTGCTACTTACACTTGTCATAAACAGATAGCTAAGGGTTAATGTCTCTTTCACCTGAAGCACCTGACCAGAGGACCAATCAGGAAACCGGATTTTTTCAACTTTGGGTGTAGGGAAGTTTGTGTCTAGGTCTTTGTTTTCTGCCTGCCTGCTTTCTCTGAGCTTTGGAGAAGTAGTTCTGTTTTCTAATCTTCTGTTTCTAAGTGTAAGGACAAAGAGATCAGATAGTAAGTTATATGGTTTCTTTTCTTTGGTATTTGCATGAATATAAGTGCTGGAGTGCTTTGATTTGTATTCTTTTTGAATAAGGCTGTTTATTCAATATTCTTTTAAGCAATCAACCCTGTGTTGTATCACCTTAATACAGAGAGCATTTGTATGTATTTTCCTTTCTTTTTATATAAAGCTTTCTTTTAAGACCTGTTGGAGTTTTTCTTTACTTCAGGGAAATTGAATCTGTACTCACCAGGGAATTGGTGGGAGGAAGAGATCGGGGAGATCTGTGTGTGTGTTGGATTTGCTAGCCTGATTTTGCATTCCCTCTGGGGGAATAGGAAAGTTCTTTTTGTTTCCAGGATTGGGAACAGAGAGGGGGAGTCACTCTGTGTAGTTTCACAGAGCTTGTGTCTGTGTATCTCTCCAGGAGCACCTGGAGGGGGGGAAGGGAAAAAGGATTATTTCCCTTTGTTGTGAGACTCAAGGGATTTGGGTCTTGGGGTCCCCAGGGAAGGTTTTTCAGGGGGACCAGAGTGCCCCAAAACACTCTAATTTTTTGGGTGGTGGCAGCAAGTACCAGGTCCAAGCTGGTAGCTAAGCTTGGAGGTTTTCATGCTAACCCCCATATTTTGGACACGAAGGTCCAGATCTGGGACTAAGGTTATGATATGGTGTAGCAGCAGTTGGGAGATAGACAGAATCCAGAAGCCAGTAGGAATATTATATTTTTCTTTTCTCTGCTAAGGGCTTTTTAGCAGAGAGAAACAGTTTGGTTTTAAAAGGGAACCAGAGAGAATTTTTTTTTCTGCTCTCTCTGGCAGTTTGTGGCTTGCATGTTAAGCAAGACGTCGTTAAGGTGCTATCACGAGTCTTTTGTCACACAATAGCACTCCCATTGAGAGTCATTACCAGCTCTATATAAATGCAAATAAAGTGGTTTTTCAGGTTTACTTAACATTGAAGATTAGCTAAAGGCACTGTTGCTAGGCAGACTTCAGGAGGCAACAGAGCCTGCAGTTCAGAAGAGAAACACCGGAGGGCACCCCAACACAAGAAAACAGGAACCATGTCTACCAAGGCAAAAATTGAGGCCGAAGACCAATTCAAAGAAGCTGAACACCGGCGACAACTGGAGCTAAAAGAAAAGGAAGAAAGCATCAAACTGGCAGCCTACCAAAGAGAACAGGCAGCCTTAGAGGCAGCACACAAAAGAAAACTAGAAGAAGAAGAGGTGGCCTACCGAAGGAAACAAGCAGAAGAAGAGTTGGCCCACCGCTGAGAAATGGAAAAACAACAAAAAGAAATGGAAAAACAACAAAAAGAGAATGAAGAGAAGGAAAAACAGAGAAAACATGAACTGGACTTGGCAAAAGCTGGGCTGCATGTGCCAGCCAACCCTAACAACCCGGCGCCAATTATTGCTCCACAGCACAGGAAATTTCCCACCTACAAGGCAGGTGATGACACCGAGGCCTTCTTGGAAAATTTTGAAAGAGCCTGTCTTGGGTACAGCATCCCTGAAGACCAGTACATGGTAGAATTAAGGCCACAACTCAGTGGACCTTTAGCAGAGGTGGCAGCTGAAATGCCTAAGCAGCAAATGAATGACTATAAACTTTTTCAAACCAAGGCCAGATACAGGATGGGGATAACCCCAGATCATGCCCGTCGGCGCTTCAGAACCCAAAAGTGGAAACCAGAGGTGTCATTTCCCAAACACGCCTACTACATTGCAAAAAACTATGAGGCCTGGATAACAGGAAACAACATTCAAACCTTGGAAGAACTGAACCTCCTCATACAAATGGAGCAGTTCTTGGATGGTGTTCCTGAAGACATCACACGGTACATACAAGATGGAAAACCCAAAGATCTCGCTGAGGCGGGGGAGATTGGAGCCAAATGGATGGAACTGGCAGAAAGCAAGAAAGCTACTGTCAAGGGGAACGATTACCCCAGGGGGCACACAGACCATAAACCCTACAACCGAGGACAGCCAAAGACCCCACATGCCACCCAAGTAAAGCCACAGACACCCTACCCTTCCACCTCACCAGTCTCCAGTAACTCACCTCGGCCCAGTGACCCATCAGATGGAAGATGCTTTAAGTGTAATGAACTGGGACATATCAAGGCCAACTGTCCCAAGAACACCATGCGAGTGCAATTCATTACACCACCATCACCCCAAAGATCCCCAGGCCCAGATGCCTCTCAAATACCCTTGGAGCGAAGGGAAAATTTGAGAGTGGGCGGAAAGAAGGTTACTGCATGGAGAGTCACGGGGGCACAAGTGTCAGCTATCCACCAATCCTTCGTTGACCCCAAATTCATCAACCCAAAGGCCAAAGTTACAATTTATCCCTTTATGTCACAAGCTGTAGACTTGCCTACAGCTCAACTGCCTGTCCAGTACAAAGGCTGGTCAGGAATGTGGACTTTTGCAGTCTATGACAATTATCCTATCCCCATGCTACTGGGGGAAGACTTGGCCAACCAGGTGAGGCGGGCCAAGAGAGTGGGAATGGTTACCCGTAGTCAAACCAGGCAAGCTTCCAGACCCATTCCTGTTCCTGAGCCGTCCACAGAGGCCCCGTCTGTGTTACCAGAGACCCAGACAGAGGTAGTGGACCCGGATTCCATGCCTACCACTGAAACAGCCACAGCATCTCCAGTCCCAGGCCCGGAACTGGAACAGCCACCAGCACCAGCAAGTGCAACCACATCTTCAAACTCAACGCCAGAGGGCGCCAGCGAGCCAGAACTGGCAGAAGCACAAGACAGCCATACCCAAAAGGCTCAGCCAGAGCCTGAAATACCCTCAGGTGCACCAGCGGAGAGCGGTTCACCAGCAACGGAAACAACCCCATCACCTACATCGCTTCCAGAGGGACCAAGCCCAAGTCCACAGTCTGAGGAAGAACTGGTGACCCCAGCCTCAAGGGAACAGTTCCAGACTGAACAGGAAGCAGATGACAGCCTTCAGAAAGCATGGGCGGCGGCACGGAGCACCCCACTGCCTCTCAGCTCTTCTAATCGATCCCGGTTTGTTATAGACCAAGGACTTTTATACAAGGAAATTCTTTCTGGTGGACACCGGGAAGAATGGCAGCCGCAAAAACAGTTGGTGGTTCCAACTAAGTACCGGGGGAAGTTCTTAAGCTTAGCCCATGATCATCCCAGTGGCCATGCTGGGGTGAACAGAACCAAGGACCGGTTGGGGAAGTCCTTCCACTGGGAGGGGATGGGCAAGGACGTTGCCAAGTATGTCCGGTCTTGTGAGGTATGCCAAAGAGTGGGAAAGCCTCAAGACCAGGTCAAGGCCCCTCTCCAGCCACTCCCCATAATTGAGGTCCCATTTCAGCGAGTAGCTGTGGATATTCTGGGCCCTTTCCCAAAAAAGACGCCCAGAGGAAAGCAGTACATACTGACTTTAGTGGACTTTGCTACCCGATGGCCAGAAGCAGTCGCTCTAGGCAACACCAGGGCTAACACTGTGTGCCTGGCCCTAACAGACATCTTTGCCAGGGTAGGTTGGCCCTCCGACATCCTTACAGATTCAGGGTCTAATTTCCTGGCAGGGACCATGCAAAAACTGTGGGAAACTCATGGGGTGAATCACTTGGTTGCCACCCCGTACCACCATCAAACCAATGGCCTGGTGGAAAGGTTCAATGGAACTTTGGGGGCCATGATACGAAAATTCATCAACGAATTCTCCAATAATTGGGACCTAGTGTTGCAGCAGTTGCTGTTTGCCTACAGGGCTGTACCACATCCCAGTTTAGGGTTTTCACCATTTGAACTTGTGTATGGTCACGAGGTTAAGGGGCCATTACAGTTGGTGAAGCAGCAATGGGAGGGGTTTACGCCTTCTCCAGGAACTAACATTCTGGACTTTGTAAGCCACCTACAAAGCACCCTCCGACACTCTTTAGCCCTTGCTAGAGAGAACCTAAAGAATGCTCAGGAAGAGCAAAAGGCCTGGTATGACAGACATGCCAGAGAACGTTCTTTCAAGGTAGGAGACCAGGTTATGGTCTTGAAGGCGCAACAGGCCCATAAAATGGAGGCATCATGGGAAGGGCCATTCACGGTCCAAGAGCGCCTGGGAACTGTGAATTACCTCATAGCATTTCCCAATTCCTCACTAAAGCCTAAAGTGTACCATGTTAATTCTCTCAAGCCTTTCTATTCCAGAGACTTACAGGTTTGTCAGTTTACAGTCCAGGGAGATGATGCTGAGTGGCCTGACGGTGTCTACTACGACGGGAAAAAAGACGGTGGCGTGGAAGAGGTAAACCTCTCAACCACCCTGGAATGTCTGCGGCGGCGACAAATCAAGGAGCTGTGCACTAGCTTCGCCCCATTGTTCTCAGCCACCCCAGGATGGACTGAACGGGCATACCACTCCATTGATACAGGTAATGCTCATCCAATCAGAACCCCACCCTACTGGGTGTCTCCTCATGCCCAAGCTGCTATAGAACGGGAGATCCAGAACATGCTACAGATGGGTATAATCCGCTCATCTACCAGTGCATGGGCATCTCCAGTGGTTCTGGTACCCAAACCAGATGGGGAAATACGCTTTTGCGTGGACTACCGTAAGCTAAATGCTGTAACTCGTCCGGACAACTATCCAATGCCACGCACTGATGAGCTATTGGAGAAGCTGGGACGTGCCCAGTTCATCTCTACAATAGACTTAACCAAGGGGTACTGGCAAGTACCGCTAGATGAACCTGCCAAGGAGAGGTCAGCATTCGTCACCCATGCGGGGGTGTATGAATTCAATGTCCTTCCTTTCAGCCTTCGAAATGCACCCGCCACCTTCCAGAGGCTGATAGATGGTCTACTAGCTGGACTGGGAGAATTTGCAGTTGCCTACCTCGATGATGTGGCCATTTTTTCAGACTCCTGGCCCGAACACCTACTACACCTGGAAAAGGTCTTTGAGTGCATCAGGCAGGCCAGACTAACTGTTAAGGCCAAAAAGTGTCAAATAGGCCAAAACAGAGTGACTTACCTGGGGCACCAGGTGGGTCGAGGAACCATAAACCCCCTACAGGCCAAGGTGGATGCTATCCAAAAGTGGCCTGTCCCACGGTCCAAGAAGCAGGTCTAATCCTTCTTAGGCTTGGCCGGATACTATAGGCGATTTGTACCACACTACAGCCAAATTGCTGCCCCATTGACCGACCTAACCAAAAAGACCCAGCCAAATGCCGTTAAGTGGACTGATGAGTGTCAAAAAGCCTTTACCCAGCTTAAGGCGATGCTCATGTCTGACCCTGTGCTCAGGGCCCCGGACTTTGACAAGCCATTCCTAGTAACCACAGATGCATCTGAGCGTGGTATAGGAGCAGTGCTCATGCAGCAAGCAACAGATCACAACTTCCATCCTGTCGTGTTTCTCAGCAAAAAACTGTCTGAGAGGGAAAGTCACTGGTCAGTCAGTGAAAAGGAATGCTATGCCATTGTGTACGCCCTGGAAAAGCTGCGCCCATATGTTTGGGGACGGCGGTTCCAACTACAAACTGACCATGCTGCACTAAAGTGGCTTCATACTGCCAAGGGGAACAACAAGAAACTTCTTCGTTGGAGTTTAGCTCTCCAACATTTTGATTTTGAAATTCAACACATCACAGGAGCTTCTAACAAAGTAGCTGATGCACTCTCCCGTGAGAGTTTCCCAGAATTCAGTAGTTAAAAAGTGTTCTTAAAATGTAGAAGTCTGTTAGTTATATACTTAGGGGTATATGTAAAGGTGCATGTGTTGTATTAATCTGTTTATTTTCAAGTTCTAGAAGGAAATCGCCGCCAGTGAGCTTCCCCACTGTCTGCAATTTGGGGGGCGTGTCATAAACAGATAGCTAAGGGTTAATGTCTCTTTCACCTGAAGCACCTGACCAGAGGACCAATCAGGAAACCGGATTTTTTCAACTTTGGGTGGAGGGAAGTTTGTGTCTAGGTCTTTGTTTTCTGCCTGCCTGCTTTCTCTGAGCTTTGGAGAAGTAGTTCTGTTTTCTAATCTTCTGTTTCTAAGTGTAAGGACAAAGAGATCAGATAGTAAGTTGTATGGTTTCTTTTCTTTGGTATTTGCATGAATATAAGTGCTGGAGTGCTTTGATTTGTATTCTTTTTGAATAAGGCTGTTTATTCAATATTCTTTTAAGCAATCGACCCTGTGTTGTATCACCTTAATACAGAGAGCATTTGTATGTATTTTCCTTTCTTTTTATATAAAGCTTTCTTTTAAGACCTGTTGGAGTTTTTCTTTACTTCAGGGAAATTGAATCTGTACTCACCAGGGAATTGGTGGGAGGAAGAGATCGGGGAGATCTGTGTGTGTGTTGGATTTGCTAGCCTGATTTTGCATTCCCTCTGGGGGAATAGGAAAGTTCTTTTTGTTTCCAGGATTGGGAACAGAGAGGGGGAGTCACTCTGTGTAGTTTCACAGAGCTTGTGTCTGTGTATCTCTCCAGGAGCACCTGGAGGGGGGGAAGGGAAAAAGGATTATTTCCCTTTGTTGTGAGACTCAAGGGATTTGGGTCTTGGGGTCCCCAGGGAAGGTTTTTCAGGGGGACCAGAGTGCCCCAAAACACTCTAATTTTTTGGGTGGTGGCAGCAAGTACCAGGTCCAAGCTGGTAGCTAAGCTTGGAGGTTTTCATGCTAATCCCCATATTTTGGACGCGAAGGTCCAGATCTGGGACTAAGGTTATGACAACACTACCTTTCTTTATTTTTATACTGTCCCTGATATACATATATTGCTTTGTAATATAGGCAGCTGTTCATCAGGCCATAAAATATCTGATTTTTTGACAGTTCTAAATGTGCACTAAGCAGAGTACCAATATTTTCAACCTACGTGGCTTTAGTGTTTGATTTTCTTGATTTACATGCCCCTAGAGTGACTAACAATATTTTGATTAGAAAGACAACACTGCCACAGCTACAAAACTGCAAACAGCCATTTTTATTGTTATGAGTTAAAGAATTATTTAAGAATGATATTGTTGTTAACAACTGAACTATAAATAAAGATTTTCAGAATTGGGTGCCTATATTTAGGCAAATATAGGCACCCAAATGTTTGGCCTATATTTCTAAGTTGTGGAAAGGAGGGCGAGAAAGGCTCTCCATATGTCTAGCTGTATTGTTGCTTTTTACTGCAGTGTGATGTGGCATCATACTGAAAAGCCAGGTTTATTTTGGGAGTAAATATCAGCAGTGTTTACATAGATAATAATTTACTTTGCATGTATATGTGTTGACAGTATAAAGGGGCTCTGTAAGACTCTAGCAACCACATCAATGCGCTCAATTTATCTCTACTCTTGGGCTTAGTACAGATTGGAGAATGACTCATGTTAAAACGGGTACAAATGAAACAGATAGCTACTGGCTTCTATCAAACCTACATTACTTGGGGAGGTAAGACAGGAAACAGGACATGTGTGGGTATGCACATGCCCTGTGTTTGAAGCAGCTGCTTCTGTTGTCTTTAATAAAGCTGCAGAATAATACCTGCTTTCTAGGGTACACAGGAAAGCACCATTTAATATGTTTTTAACTGAACTCATGCTATAATGGGTGGTTTCTCCAGATAGCCTCAAGAAGTTTAAACAGACGCCAGATACCATAGGATGGAAAAACCTATTAAGACTGGGTTTTGTGCTTTGCCTAAGACACGTGCTAGCTTGAAGTCCTGCAGGAAGACGGTAGTCCCAGGGATCCCAAAGAATTGAGTTCCAGCTGTGAGAGCTCAATTTCTGAACTGGCAATACAAAACCAGTCAGAACCTCCCAATCTTTTACGTGAGTCACTGCACTGCAAACAACAGGCAGTATAATATAAAACCAGCCCTAAGCTGGTTCCTGCTGTTTTTGCTATATTGCTTCCTAAAGAAAAGGCGGGTATAGTTTTACAGCAGGTGAGGACATACAGAAATTAGTCCTCTATTCCTTTGTTTGTTTTCATTCTTAGATAATCTAAGGCATGGAAAAGCATATTTGCTGAAACAGGCACATCTGTTCAGTTAAGTGCTCAGCCCACCTGTACTGTGGTTGAACAAAGGATCTAGGGCAGCTCAATCATTTCCATTGGTGTACTTAGGCATCCAGAAACTTCTCATTCCTGCTCTCCAAGTGTGGTCTAAAGAGATGTTGTGGGTAAAGCAATAAATAAAGAGCTGTAGTGGGTTGGAAAACTACTTCAGGATCTATGACTTTGAATTCTGTTCTAGTCAGCTTGACAAGCTGGCTTTGCAGGAACATTGTATTAAATTGATTCATCCTGTGCCTAAATCAGTGTAAAGAAAAGACCGTGACATAAGCCCTTTTGTCCATAAAACATCCAAATATCATTAATGTAAGGTGATTATGTTGAACCAAAGTGACGAATTATGCTCCATGAATGTCCTCAAAGTGCTAATCAGCCCTGGAAGTTCTAGAGACTAGAGCAGAACATTTGAGACAAAATGGATTAACTAAGAAAGCTACACACACAAGATAATAAAACAATCAGGAGTAGCATTGTAACTAATAACAAATAATTTACTTTTTTAAAAAATCAAAATTAAAACTGTGACAAGAACATCTGACTTTGAGGACAAAAATAAGGTGCAACTGGAGACAGCAAATAAAAGGGAGCCAGAACAGATCGTCTATCCAGCAGAGGGCAGGGTGTTCTCACTGACACAGCCAGCTAACCACAAGCAGATGGCCAGATCCAGTTTCTTTTTCTATCAGTAGGAATCTGCATTTGCTTCAGTAGGGATTGGATTGGATTCTCCAACCTAGGGATATCACAGAGGACAAGTCGGTACTTGTTTTCAGACTCCAGAGAGCAAGGAGAGCCTTTCTCAGTTCTGAACAGATGATTCAAATGTGCTCAAATCCTTATTTTAAGTTGAAAGCCACATTTCTAATTTTAAAAAAATCATTTACAATGAAGATTGTGCAACTCAGATTATTTAACCACTGTTATCCACTGTCTTGTGGCTAAGGCATTAGACCAGACTCAGGAGATTAGGGTTTTAACTCCTGTCTCTGCCATAGACATTATTGTGTATGTCCTTAGGCATGTTACTTAATCACTCTGTGTGTCAGTTCCCCACCTGTAAATTGGGAATAATACTTCCCCACCTCACCAAGGCATTGTGTAGATATCTTAATATTTCTGAGGCTATGGTGGTGGGGCTATTAATTCCCTTGCTAGAATGATAGAATATAAATTGGAACTCTGTTAGGGCTGTTCCTTTGTCTTTGCTTTATTGCTTCTTAAATCTCTCTGTAAACCTCTTCTTCTTCTGCAAAGCTGCTTAATGCTGGTCTGCTAACTGACAACGTCTGCAACCCTTACCTAGCTGAAGTGACGTATCAACTGAACTAGACTGAAAACTCTTTAGAGCAGTTTAAATCCATTGGCATAAAACTGGTGCAAGAGAATGGAGAATCAGGCCTATAGTAAAGCACTATGTGCACTAGTGGTGTTCTATACACAGTATAGATCTTTATATATTATATACTTTGTTATATTATTCCTCAATTATTGGCTGAGTTGGCATCTTTTAATATACTGAGATTTTTATAGTATTTGGTTTTCTCTTGTGATATAAGCCTTAACTGTAAGAAGCATCACACTCCACCAAGCCATACACGTTGCATAAACTGAGAAAGTGGATTGATTCTTGTCTACTCTTATTTTAACCACTAGGTTCTAATCTATAACCAATATAATCCCAGGCCCATTTGTAAAAGCAAGCATTACATGGGGTAACAGCAATCCTCCCTTATGATATTAGGGTTTTTGTTCCAGCAATTTTAGAAACTTCAGCTAGGTCTACATTTAAAATGCTAATGGCACAGCTGCAGCTGGACCTCTGTAGCACTTCAGCGTAGACACTGAGGTGATGGGAGGTGCTCTCCCCTTGCAGTAGGCAATCCACCTCCCTGAGAGGTGGTATCTAGGTCATTGGAGGAATTCAGTCATGGTAGCTAGCTAGGAATCCACATTATTGTCTGGACACTTCCTGGTACACACCATGGATTTATATAGGGACAAGGAGCCAACCAGGGATCACTAAGACCACTGTTAGTCAGATCTCTTGAGATAGAACGTCCAGTAGTGTTCACCTCTGTGGATTGTGGGCAGGGCCAGTGCAACCCATTAGGCAACCACTAACATTTGGGGGGCAGCATGTTGTGTCTTTGCTAGAGTGGGGACCCCATTATAAATATTTGATCCACAGATAGATACTTATAGAGTGTGATCAAGTCACCCCTTAACCTCCTCTTTATTAAACTCAATGGATTGAACTCCTTGCGTCTCTCACTATACAGCACGTTTCTAATCCTTAAATCATTCTCATGGCTCTTCTCTGAACCCTTTCCAATTTATCACCATCCTTCTTAAATTGTGTACAGGGGTGTAGGTGACAGCACCTTAATTTGTAAGTTGTCCTGTTGCTTTTAATGTGACACCTTGCAAAATAAGGTACTTAAAGTGAGTAAGCACAGTAGAATCAGGCCCTACTAAGAAGTATTTTACTATTTATCACATATTGTAAAACCAATTAATACAAAAAACCTTTCAGCACAAGTTACTGTAAGGATCATCAGGACTTGAACGCAGAGCCGTAGAGTGATCTGGTAACCAATAGCACCACACTGCCACTTGGCTGCAGCTGTAACCTGTTACTCCCTGTGACCCACAGTCAGGGCTGGTGCAAGGATGTTTCACACCCTAGGCAAAACTTCCACCTTGTGCTCCCCCCTCCCCAAGCCCTGTGGCAGCTCTCCACTCCCCCCCCCCCCATGCCTCCCCCCACGGCAGCTCCCCCTGTGCTGCAGCTCCCCACCCCAGCTCACCTCTGCTCCGTCTCCTCCCAGAGCACACCGTCGCCGCTCCACTTCTCCCGCTTCCCAGGCTTGCGGCACCAATCAGCTGGTCTTCAGATCCTTGTGATAGCCAAACTGCAAGTGTTACTACTGTAGATGGCAATGAACCACTCAAGAAATATCCTTCTGAAATGCCATAGACATGACCCCACCAAAATTCTTACAAAAATACTACTATAAGCATGGCCTTCGTCTTAACAAAATATGGAGGACTCAGTCTTCAACTGTGCTCAATAAGCTTTGGGCACAGCTATATGATGGACTCCCAAAGGAGCCGCATGCAGCTCCCTGATCACAAGGGCAGTTTCCACCAGCCCTGGTATATTTTACAGCAGCCTATATTATTTTTGCCAGGGATCAATAGAGTGCAGCAGCACTCCATCAATGTTCCCAATACAAGCCCTACATAGTGGGTCAGGGAAGGGGCATAGGAGCCAGCGAAACTAGTTTTAGGCAACAGAGGGATTTTGGGAATCCTCAGCTGGCCAGCTGTGCCTCTGCTGTTGCCAAAGTGGTGGAGAAGGCCTGGACCAAGGCCAAGGATTTGTCCCAAAATGTTTTTGTCTTGTTAAAAAATGTCTCTTGTGTTTTCACTTGAGAGTCTCAAAGCTAAAGCATAAAGAAGATGCAAAAGAGCAGTACAGTATGTACCGCATAGGACACCATTTACTCAAATAAACTCTATGTGAACTAAAAGCAAACCTTCATAAGTTTTCTCTTGTAGTAGGGGGATGTCACTTCCAGATTCATGACCAGGATGTTGGAACAAATACTGACTACACCAGGGATCAGCAACCTTTGGCACGTGGTCCGTCAGGGAAATCCGCTGGCGGGCAAGGATGGTTTGTTTACCTGCCGCGTCCTCAGGTTCATCCTATCGCAGCGGCCACTGGCCGCGGTTCACTGTTCCAGGACAATGGGGGTGGTAGGAAGTGGCTTGGGCTGAGGGATGTGTTGGCCACCGCTTCCTGCAGCCCCCATTGGCCTGGAGCAGCGAACCGCGGCCAGTAGGAGCTGTGATCGGCTGAATCGGCGGACGCGTCAGATAAACAAACTGTCCTGACCTGCCAGCAGATTTCCCTGATGGGCCATGTGCAGAGGTGAAAGTAAGCCGGTCCGGTCCGGTCCGACGTACCAACAACAGCCAGTACGCCGTGACGGACCACACCGGCTTCCGTGGCGGGGATTTAAACTGCTCTGGGCTCCCCACCTCAGCAGGCAGCCCAGAGCCCTCTGAATCTCACCCGCAGCTCCAGCGGCTGGGCTGGGGCCATATATAAAGGCCTCAGAACTTCTCACGGCTGCGGGCAGCCCCGACCCTTTGAATCCCACCCGCGGCTCCGGCGGCCGGGCTGGGGCCGGGATTTAAAGGGCGCAGAGCTCCCCGCCGCTGTGGGCATCCCAGAGCCCTTTAAATCCTGCTTGCGGCTCCAGTGGCCGGGCTGGGGCTGGATTTAAGAAAATAATTTGTGATGCCAGTTTTTTGAGAAGTTCAAGCACTCACCTCCAGGCTTTGGAGCAGAGACTTGAAATCTGGCAAAGGGGCCCTTCTGATGACAGGGATTTGTCTTCTGCTGGTCCTGTGAAAAACAGCCCACATTTGGCAAGGTTAGATGTCGCTAAAATATCTCAGTTCACCAATGCTATATATAGAGTTCTTAAAGTTCAGCATCTTAATTCTCCAAATAGTCTGTCTGTGCTGAACATGCTCTAACCCAGGGATACAAGAGCTGAGCAGCACTTTCTAGACACAGGGACAGAGAGCAGAAGGAGTAGATTGGGACTGGGAGCTAGTAGAGGATGGTGAAGGTTGGGAGTTAGGACTCTGGATAAAGAGACTAGGACTAGGAAGACATTTCAGGTGTTCTGAAAGATGATCCTGGGAAACAAGGAGATCATATGAAAAGAACAGGACTGTCCTGGTAAAATTAGGATGTAGGGTCATTTTACAAATAGACTCAAAATTAGTTTGCAAATAGAAAAAGCAGCAAAATTCATCAACGTGTTTTAAATGAATCATTTACTTCCCCCTAGGTACTAGAAGAAAGTAGAGGAGACTAGAAACAGAAGAGTAAACAGAAAAAAGGCACAAAGATAAAGGGCGGAGGGAAACCAGGACTATAGGAAGAAAAGAGGTTGAAATTGTAAGAAGGAAGCCTGGCAAAGGAAATAAATGTAAAAAAGATTATAACAGTTCCTGTGAGACTTTAGAAAGTCAGATTTGAACTGAGAAATTGCAATTTGCCACACATTTACAAGACTGTGCCAAATAACATCTTTTATACAAATGTTTCTTTCTAGAAGAATTTGCCCTCAAGTTCTCTAGATTAAGTGCTGCTTCAGGACAATTATGCCTATTACTTTTCCTGCAATGTTGGCTGTGCTGAAGTAACAGTAATGTTGAAACATCAGTGAAATCATCTAAATGATCCATTCTATTCTGGGCTCAAAGCAGAAAGGAAGGCACTTGAAGAAACAGGATGCTGGTAGTGAAGGCTTCATTACACTTTCTTTATGGCTGTGGGATATTCTAGAAAGGTTAAATAAAATTAACAACAAGAAACAGAAGGAAGAGGGTCAAGAGAAAAGTGGAAATGGACTTCTTTGCATATTGCTGTGTGACTAACTTTCAATGCCTAGACAAAACGTGAATTTATCCTTAGACTAGTGCTGAATTTGTGGTCAGTGTTCTAGAACCAATGTATTCTTCTATATCCAATAGTAAGCTTCTCAGATGGTTTTGTATATGGTTAAAGAAGGCAGTGGAAGAGACAGGACTCCAGGGTTCTGTTCCCAGATTTGCTATTCACTAGTTACAGCTAGACTGTACATAGCCTTGTGTGGATAAGGAGGGCTCAAGAAACCTTTCCCACTGTTGCACGCCAGCTCAGGAGCCAGGCACATTCCTTGTCCTTGTGCTACCGACAAACAAGGACCAAGGAATTCTAGTGCTGTGAGCAGTGGTAGACACCCCAGAAGGAAACATAGCAGGATGGGGCAATGGTGGGATTATGATTCTCCTGCCCACTCCACTGACCAAGAGCTATATTAACATAGGCAGAGCACAAGCTCACCCTGTAAAAGGATGTAGCCATAAGAGCTGCTGTGTGTGCTTCTCCAGTGCTCCTGGGGGCATTATGTTTGCTTCTGATGAGGAACAGCCCCAGGCATACAGCTCCTCCTCACACCTGCAAGTCAAGCAATGGCAGAAAGCTACTATTTTGTCCTGAGCCTCTATATGCCTCAGTTCACCCATCTTTAAAGTAGGCATAATAAAGCTTCCTTCACAGGAGTTTTGGGTGATTTAGGGCTTAGCTACACAAACATTTCGTTAGCCGCAAGCTGGGGTGTGAATCTATCCTGCATTAGCCTGCTGCAGACTAACTGTCTGTGTGGACTCTGCTGATGTATATTAAAAGTTCACTTGTGCACTTTGATCTGTGAATGTGCACATGGGCATTTAGTCAGCAGCAGGCTAGTGTTGGTAGATTCACAACCCAGCTTGCCATGAACTAACTGTTTATGTAGACAAGCCCTTAGTTTATTAATGCCTGTAAAGCACTTTGAGATCTTTAGAGGAAAGGCACTGTACACATTACAATTGTAATTAATAATGTTGCAGTCCCAGATCGGTCTCTTGCCTCCCAGAGCAGA
The DNA here is from genome assembly GCF_007399415.2 of Gopherus evgoodei. Taxonomy (NCBI): domain Eukaryota; kingdom Metazoa; phylum Chordata; order Testudines; family Testudinidae; genus Gopherus; species Gopherus evgoodei. The sequence goes on along the minus strand of NC_044322.1, from coordinate 295,162,997 downwards.
TGTGGCTAGAATTTGAGTGAGTCAAACAGTCCAGCTGTGGACGATGTGTCATTTGCTGCGAGAGTTAGAAGGACGCAGGCTTGACTGACTCTTCTAGGCTTCATTTGTTCATGACTCTGGGCTTGTTATGCCTGCAGTACAGCTTTCTTTACTGTCTGGGGAGCAATGGTGTTTTCTTTTCACCCTGATGGGACTGAAGAATTCGGAGAGCAGGAGAGGGATCAGGGCTGGGGTAGGCAGTTGGGACATGAAGGGGTGAGGATTCCAGTTGGGATTGCAGACTCTGGGGTGGTGCTGGTGTCATGATATAATTCCCCAATCTGAACCTTAGAGTCCAAAAGATGGGGTACCAGCATGAATTTCTCCAAGCTTAACTACCAGCTTAGATCTGATAGGCTGCCACCACCCAAAAATATAGTGTTTTGGGGCACTCTGGTCCCCCCAAAACCCTTCCCTGGGGACCCCAAGACCCAAATTCCTTGAGTCTCACAACAAAGGGAAATAAACCATTTCCCCTTCCCCTCCCTTCTTCCTCCCAGATCTTTCCCCCCCTGGGTACACTAGGAGATCACCATGATTCAAACTCCTTGAATCACAACACAGAGAAATCAGGTTTTTTCTCCCCCTTCTCACCCCCTCCCAGGCTTTCCTTCCCTGGGCTATCCGGGAGAGATAGACAGATTCAAGCTCTGTGAATCTAAAACACAGAGGAAATTCACCTTTCCTCCCCCACTCCTCCTTTCCTTCTCCCACCAATTCCCTGGTGAGTACAGACTCAGTTCCTTTGAGCCTTAACAAGGGAAAAAAATTAAACAGGTCTTTTAAAAAGAAAAGCTTTTAATAAAAGAAAGAAAAAAGTAAGAAATCTCTGTAAAATCAAAATGGAATATTACAGGGTCTTTCAGCTTATAAACATTGGAAAGAAGTCTCCCCACAGCACAAATACCAATCAAAATCCGTCCAGCAAACTACATATTTGCAAATACAGAAAACAATCAAAAGACTGTAACCGCCTTTTCTACTTAATACTCACTATTCTGAATATATAAGAGACTGTAGCAGGGAGATTGGCAAGAAACCTGGTTGCACGTCTAGTCCCTTTCAGGATCCAGAGAGAACTACGCAAAACCCAAAAAACACAAACAAAGGCTTTCCTCCACCGAGATTTGAAAGTATCTTGTTTCCTGATTGGTCCTCTGGTCAGGTGTTTCAGGTTCACTGTTTGTTAACCCTTTAGAGGTAAAAGAGACATTAACCCTTAACTATCTGTTTATGACAGCTGGGGATGAGGGGTTTGGGGTTGAGGAGGAGGTCAGGGGTCCAGGCTCCAGGCAGCACTTACCTCAAGCAGCTTCTGGAAGCAGTGGCATGTCCCCTCTCCGGGTCCTATGTGGAGGCACAGCCAAGTGACTCTGCGTGCCCCCCTCCTGAACCCTCAGTTCCCAGCCAGTGGGAGCTGCAGAGTTGGTGCTTGGGGCCTGGGTAGCACGCGGAGCTGGAGGAGGGACATGCTGCTGCTTCTGGGAGCTGTGCAGAGCAACAGCAAGCAGGGAGACTGCCATAGCCCTGCTGTGTCGCAGACCGGACTTTTAATGGCCCAGTCAGCAGTGCTGACCGGAGCCACCAGGGTCCCTTTTTGACTGGGCGTTCCGGTCGAAAACCAGACACCTGGCAACCCTATAGTTATCTACAATGTACTCATCACAATAGCATCAGCCCCCGAGCTTCAACTCTGTCAAGGGCCACCTGCTCACTTGATGCTGTAATTTATGCCACTCACTCCGATGGTCTGTGGTTTATGATGTCTGATTTCTTTCTTGAAATATACATCTGTAAAGGTACATATGTGTGAAAGCAAATGAAGCCAGGGAAGAAAGCTGGGGTTTCTAGAGACTGTTCTCCCCAGGAAATAGAAAGAGGGCTAAGGGGAACCCTCTGAACAGTAAACAGGAGGGATACTTGTCCGAGAAAAAAATCACTACTGAATGGAACAGTAATGATGTGATCTGACATAGTCAGTGCAAAGACAAATCACCCAAAAGGACACATCCTGGAGCACAGCTTTGACTGTACAATAGCTCAACCATTAAGCCAGGTGTGACCCTGATGATAACTCAGTTACCTTGGTGACATAGCTAAAGAGGAGTATCTTCCACTTTCATTCACTTATAGATATACTCATCTCTAGTCTATAATTTTAATTTTGTAACAAACACAGAAGATCAATAAATGGCTTGATATAGTCTACAAATATGTCTCACTCTGACATTTAACCTTTTCTGAAAATCAAATCGTAGGGTTCTCTACACATCCCAAAAGTGGAGGCATTCAAAATTAGTGGACACTTGAAATTTTGGCCAGAGAGTCCAATCTTTGTTATCAAATAATCTGAAGAATCTCAAGAAATGTATCCCCTCTCATTTTCATGATACAACACAGGGTTAAAAGTTTTTTGAACTCTGGAATATTTAAAGGATTTTTCCCCCAGAATTGGCATAACATCCTAATTGTGTGGTATTTCAAACAACAATTCAATGAAGCTGTCATAAACAGATAGCTAAGGGTTAATGTCTCTTTCACCTGAAAAAAAGTAACCTGAAGCATCTGACCAGAGGACCAATCAGGAAACCAGACTTTTTTCAGGTCTGGGTGGAGGGAAGTTTGTTTCTGAGTTCTTTGTCTTCTGGCTGTCCCTCTCGGCTATGGGAAGAATTTTTCTATTTCCTGCTTTCTAATCTTCTGTTTCCAAGTAGTGAGTACAAAGATAGGTTTGTTTTTTTGTATTTACATGTATGTAGTTGCTGGAATGTGTTAAATTGTATTCTTTTTAAATAAGGCTGTTTATTCATATTTTTTTTAAGCAATTGACCCTGTATTTGTCACCTTAATACAGAGAGACCATTTTTATGTATTTTTTTTTCTTTTTACATAAAGCTTTCTTTTTAAGACCTGTTGGAGTTTTTCTTTAGTGTGGAACTCCAGGGAATTGAGTCTGTGCTCACCAGGGAATTGGTGGGAGGAAGAAGTCAGGGGGAAATCTGTGTGTGTGTTAGATTTACTAGCCTGACTTTGCATTCCCTCTGGGTGAGGGGGGAAGAGAGATTAGCTCTCGGTACTTCTGTTTTCCAAGGCTGGAAACGGGGAGGGTGGAATCCCTCTGTTTAGATTCACGGAGCTTGTTTCTTTGTATCTCTCCAGGAACACCTGGAGGGGGGAAGGGAAAAGGTTTATTTCCCTTTGTTGTGAGACTCAAGGGATTTGGGTCTCAGGGTCCCCAGGGAAGGTTGGGGGGGACCAAAGTGCCCCAAAACACTCTAATTTTTTGGGTAGTGGCAGCTTTACCAGGTCCAAGCTGGTAACTAAGCTTGGAGGTTTTCATGCTAACCCCCATATTTTGGACGCTAAGGTCCAAATCTGGGACTAGGTTATGACAGAAGCAGAACAAGAAAACTGAGGAAGTTAGCTTTCTGCTATATGTAAAGAGGAAAGACTGAATATATTACTTGATGGTGGCCAGTAAAATAATATGGAAGTTTGACATAGAATCGTATTGTTAGAACACAATTGGGTCAGTATTGCTCGAATCGGTAGAGAGGTGTTTGTTGGAACTTTGTATGAAGTCATTGAGCACTGTGATTCTGGGACAGACAAGGACATGTTAATTAGAAGAACATTTGTAATTGGCATTGCTAATGAAGTAGCCTTGCTAAAATTACAGATAAAGTCAGAGCTGGCACTGGAGAGAGCTATTTTAATAGTGTGGTCAGGAATTCCTTCTGGGACAAAGCTGACATTCGTACCACACGATACACTTCATAGCCCAAAGGATGAAGGAGATGCATTTGCACTTTCATGTGAACTTGAAGTTAATCCAAAGGTTTCTACCTTTTTGCCACCATCTCCCCTTCCATAGCTTTTATTAGTGTATTGGCAAATTATATGGGCTTCATCTACTAACCATATTCATGAGAGCAGCGCCTCACTACCCATTACTCCATCTGAGTATGGATGGCAGAATCAAGCCCCTGGTAATGCACATAGAAGAGCTCATGTTATACCTACTCAGGAAAGTCTGTGTAGGGGCCATGACACTCCATGTATTTCCTTAGGGACATTTCCTTAAATAATACTCCGGGGGCACGGGAACAGGACTTAGTTCAGAAAGTTGTCCCTTTCTGTTAATATTACGCTGTGCTGCATACCACATACTAAAGGGTGGCATACAACCTAGAGCTCTTCCATGTATTAGTCACGGTCAGTACACTCACATCCCATCTATGACAATGGCACTTTAGATAACTTTAATACCCTGTCTATTCTTTGTAACCAGTATAAGTTACTTTACTTGTATGTGGATGGATGTTCAAGACATACAATCAAGCAGAGTCTAAGCTTTTGAAAACCCATTGAGGTTCATCAGTTTCAGATTCACTTGGTAGGATTGATTCATACTTGTTTCTCCTCATTCTTTGTAGTTTCACCAGGTGTTCAGCTCAGTTATTCATGCACAAAGCTCTGTGCTGTAAAACAGGTTTTGAGCTTGTTGTGAGGGGTATCCTACCCATCTGGTACATGAGAGGCTTCCATATTCTTTGGCTGGGGCTGTCCAGGTAGGGCTTTCAGGATAGGAAACCAAAGCAGCATGGTTGAAAGGGCTGGAGAACTGATTCAGATGGGGCTTATCTAAACTACAGAGCTCAGCTGCCAGAGAAATAAAAAAAAAGAAGAGGATATGTATGGCTGATCATGGGAAAACTGTAATAGGGCAGTGGTTCTCAACCTGGTTATCATTGTTGGCTGCATATGAGGCCCACAATGTGTTAAGTGGGCCACAGGATGAGAACGACAGTGCTCCCTACCCTAAAACAGCCCACTGTCCCCTATGCCTAGTGCCTCTGCCCAGAGCGGGGCCAGGAGTGGAGTCCAGGGCATAGGCCAGGCAGCCGGACCCCCAATCCAATATGCCATCTATTCCAGAGCCCCTCATAAAAGAAGGAAGGGGAAGAAATATTTCTAGTCTCTCACAATACATTTCCCTACCAAGAACATCCAGTTTTGGGGCTAATCATTCTAGATATCTGGGTTATTTAATTCCGATATCATTTCTTCCAAAGCAAGGATATTTTTGGTGCATCAGTAGTCTTCTCTGCTTTCTGCTCCTACCTTAGTCCAAATGACCTGTACCCTTGGACACTAATGCAATATTATAGTATATGTTCTATATCATCCTCAGTTACCTTTTCACCAGCACTATTTCTCTATATTAGTTTCCATGGCATACAGGTATATAACAAAACCAGTGAAGAGTGTTGTACTGAGCTTCCATTATGTTGCTGGCCATTGCTTTAACTTGGGTCTAATTTAAAATATTGGCCCAGTCCTCCTAATCATTGTAAATGTTGAATACTTTCCCCCCATTTATAAAAAAAAAGAGATCCTAGAATTGTTTTTTTTTGTTCTCCCACTGTTAAAATCATTCTTGTGGGTATGTGAAACGCAAATCATGCAAGGAGCCCTGTAGAAGTGGCTTATTGATATTCACGTCTCCTCCACTGTCACGTCAGTGAAGTTCAGAGGAGTTTTCATTAAATCTGTCTTTCTCCCTTAAAAAAAAAGGGGGTGAGGTGGGGGTAGAACAGATGGTTTAAATGCCCAGTGTTTAGTGGATGGGAGTAGAACAGATGGTTTAAATGCCCAGTGTTTAGTGGATACATTTTTACATCACAAAACCACGACCACAGTTTTAATTACTCGATTCCTCTTGTACACGTGGATGGTGGGATTTATGCTTTATCCAATAACTTCCACTAGCGTTAACTGAAATGTGCTGTATATATCTCCCATGCAACAAGGGGAGAGAGACTATTCTTCAGACTGACTTTTTATTAAAGCCATTACTTTATATATATGTAAGCTTGTAAAGTGACATCAAAAGGTTTTAGTTTAAACCACATCTTAGGAGAGCCAGCCATTAAGCATCTGGTGCCTCTAACGACAGAAGGTTCCCCATAAAGGGTCATAGATGTCAGAGTTTTACCTTGGACCACCTCTGACACTACAATATTTAATGCAAGTGTATAATTTTGATAGTCCCAAGGATCATACTGTGAATTTTAACAGTAGACTCCAAATTTAAAAAAATGAAACCACTAGAATTTTTAAGGGGGACCACCCTGTCAGAGGGTAGCTAGCCCTTTGAAGGAGTAGAGGCCAGTCTACCTCAGGCAGGCTCCACATAGGGGAAATGAGGCAGCTCAGGTTCACTTGAGAATAGTTAATGCACTGAGTAACCGAAAGGCAGTTAATTACCTGAGAAGAAAGGTAGCTACTAGAGAGAATGTAGAGGGAGAAGATCCCTCCCGCAGACTAGTGAGAAGCTGTCTGAGAAGTCAACCTTCCAAAGAGGAAGAAACAAAGAGGCTGCAAAAGCCCACAGAAGGGAGGTAGGAGGTATCTCAAGGAGTGGCCAGGGACTGAGAAGGATTGGTTCTGGCTGTTCCAAAGAAAGACCCTGAAACTGGAACCCAGTAGAGTGGATGGGCCTGGGTTCCCCTACCTCCTCCAGCCAAGGACTTTGGAGAAGAAGCCTCTAAACCCAGAAGACCTAGGGCTGTCTAGTCTCTACTAGAGCCATGGAACTTCCAACTCCCCATTGTCCCGAGGGTCGGATGATGAACTTGACAAACAGAGAATTGAGTGTGACAGCATACAGGCGATGGAGTTAGCTGGTATAGCTCCCCATCCTTTTGCAAGGCAGCACTAACAGATACAGGCTCCTTCCTATACCCACAAACATTTATGATCCAGTGGAGTAGGATTCCACCACATTCCTGTTTCTTTTGTTTTTTGTTCTGTTATCTGCAATTTCTCAATGAAGGGACAGTGACAGTGAGATACACAAAAATGAGAGCAACCTGCAAACCACTTAAGAATATCCAGAGAGGTTTGATTTAGAGTATGTGCTGAAGAGGCTGCCAAATGCTTGCCAAATTTCAGATGTTTTTGTTGAAAACTCTGGTAATAAGTGCTGCCAATAGATTGTTAAAAATAACACCAGGAACACAACCATTCTAGGTGATAGCTGACTGTCAGGCTGAGTGCACTGTAATTATAGTGCAGTCAACAAATTACAGTTTGAGCTAATAATACCCTACTGAGCTGAAGAGCTATAATTACACAGAGATATAATATAAAATTGGCAGGATTTTCTGTGGTGGTCAGACAGCATCTGTTAAAGTTAAAAGTCCAACTTGGTGGTCACTGTAAGCCAAGGCTCAGATGGGCCAGTTTAAAATTTAGTAGGTAAAACAAACCACATTCTGTGTTCATTGAAGAGCAAAACAATGGGATTTTCCCTGGAGGAGGAGCCCTCCATTGCTAAGTTTGATGTAAAGAAAAGTCTAGATGGCAAGTGCATATTAAAATTTCTAACTAAAAAAAGTTTTTTTCAGCAAAGCTTTTAACAAGATCATTATTTAACAATAAATAAGTAAATAATAATCCATGGACCAGCTTTATGCCAGTAAAACACTCATTCAAATGGAGTTATACCAGTGCATAATAGGAATAACTGTATGGAGAATCCGACCCCTTACAGTTTTCTAGCATTGTGGCCACATTGCATCTTCTAGAGTTAAAGATGCCTAACCTTGAGTCTGGATAAGTTGAACTTGGCACAGGACTTGGGAAGGGTTTAGCATCTTTATACCCCGAGATTCTTGGGGGTGCCAAGGGCTGGTTCTCCCATGTAAGTGTGTAAATTTAGGCCACCTCTACCTGTGCTAGCATGTGTAGATATAACAGGCTGGGGCACAAGCAAAGCTTGTGAAGGAATCATTGAGCTGATCCTGAGGAAAGTCTTGGAGTAGGATTTGGTTGTTTTGTTAGAAAGCATGGTCTGTAGAAGAGCCAGATCTTGAGGATGAACATATATACTGTCAAGGAGCCAATTGGGCCCAGTGAGGCTGTTCCAAAAGAATCTACCACCTGCTGGGGTATATACTCATGAGGGAGGAAGAAGCCTATGCTATGAAGAGCTTAAGGAATTGTCTGGAAAGCAGGAAGACAGGTGAGTCTATTTATAAGGGATTGTCCCTCGTGATATTAGTATCTCAGACCCTCAGCATAAATGTTGCATTTTCTTAGCTGGGGTGATGTTGAAGGCAGTGGGGGATGCTGGAGATGTGCTTGAGGCCTGGAGAGGAAGAATATTTGCAAGGGGGTTGTGGCATAATTCCTGTTATGCCATAGTGTTACTAATATCATTCCTGACTCAGCAGCTGAATATGAAGGTAAGATCAAAGAAAATGTCTTCATAATAACCCAGTAAAGGAAAGAAAAGGTAAAGTGATCACCATAAGAATGAAAAAATGACATCCAGGCATAGGTGGCGAGTTCCATACCCACGTGGTGCTCAGGCACCAGCAATATTCAGAGTCAGGGGCCCAGCTCCACCAAAATTTGGGGCTGGGCCCCCCCCCGTCCCCACCTGCAGCCCCCTCGAGTGTCCCAAGGCCCCGACTTACTGCCCCCACTCCTCACTTGCCTTTCCCGGGCCCCAGAGCAGACCATCTCTGTCTTTGTCTCCTCTATGCTGCTTCCCTGCAGCAGCTGCTGCCTCAGAGTCCTAGTGCCTCCCTCCTCCACTCCCAGGGCACACTGACACTGAGCCTGCCCTTCACCCTCAAACCCTTCCCTTTTCCGGCAGGACCCTCCAGCAGCACAGCCCCCCCCCAGTCATTGCTCCTGCCCCATGCTGGGCAAGGAGGCAGCCCCATCCCTCACCCCCAGTGAGGCAACATCAGGGGAGGAGGCGCACGCACTCAGCACCCCCCGGCACCTCTGGAGGCAAGGGAGATTCCTAGTCTTAGGGGCAAATGCAGTGACAGTGGTGGGGGTGAGTGAGCTGCTGGGAGGGCAGGAAAGGGGGGCTCCTCCCCCAGAGCTTGCTGCTGCTGGCAGGGAAAGGGCTGGGGGGAGTCTTCCTCTCTGACCCCTGTCCCAGAGCGGCCTTCCTGCACCCCAAACTCATCCCCAGCCCTGTCCTATCCCAGAGCCCACACCCCTAGTCAGAGATTTCACCCCCCCACCACACCCTCAATCCCATGCCTGAGCCCTGAGCCTCTCCAGCACCCCAAACACCTTATCCCCAGTCCCAGCCAGACCTCATCCCCCACACTCCCACACTCCCACTCTCGCCCTGATCCCCTCCCACACCCCAACCCCCCCACTGCCAGCCCCAGACTGAACCCTCATCCCCTACACCCCTACTCTTGCCCTGAGCCCCTCCCACACTCCAACCTGCTCATCTGAAGCCACACCCCATAGCCCTCACCCCTGCACTCCATCCCTCTGCACCCCTCCCTCACCCAAACTCCCTCCCAGAGCGTTGGGCAGGTGGGGGGGGGCGGTGTTGAGGGGGTGGAGTTTGGGCAGGGGTGGGTTCTGGACACCAACAAAATTTCTACAAACATGCCACCCCTGCATCCAGGAGGAAACTCATATGGCGGAAGAGGTTTCAAACTCAGAGGGAGGATTTGTCCTCAAGAAGGTGGATGCTTTACTTATTCCTCAGTAGAGAATATGAAAGTCAGCCCCCTAGGAGAGAGGCTTACAGCAGCTTCCTGCTAAGGGAGAGACATTAGTGTAAGCACAAACACCAATCAACAGTGGCAACCAACACATAGGCATCAAAACCAATGCAAACAGGCTGTGCCAATGAAGCACGCCTGTGTTGGCCCCACCAGTTCATGCTCAGTGACCCTGCATGTGGCCTCAACAGCTCACATCTAGTGACCCTGATAGGACAGCGGGGTGGAAGACAGTGACCATTTCTACCCAGCAATCATGATACTATCTGCTCTACAAGGAACAGTAACCCCTAGGAAATGTCAACTACAAATGGACTGTGGTGCAGTAAATGTGGACAGTCACCTGATCTGTTTCTATCAACAATATTTAATATTTCTTGGGTAATTGTTTAATCTTCTCTCTGTATTTAACTTTTTATTTTTACTGGTGACATTGGTTCTTCAAGCTGCTAATGTTTATCACTTTCCCTTTGTGCCCCAATCTGGTTCATATTCAAAATATTCCTGACTGAAAAACCTGCACCTGAACACCCTCAAACATTGTGGAAATTCAGAACTGGATTCAGACCTGAATCTGTAGCTCAGATAATTCTCTAGTTCCTCTAGAGTAGCAGTCTCAACCAGCAGCCTGTGGGCCACATGCAGTGTTGCCAACCCTCCAGGATTGTCCTGGAGTCTCTAGGAATTAAAGATTAATCTTTAATTCAAGATTATATGATCTGCTGAAACCTCCAGGAATACATCTAACCAAAGTTGGCAACCTTAGCTGCATGCAGCCCAATTAGCACATAGCTGTGCGCCAGCTCAGCTGCATGCTAAATGCCAGCCTGCATGGTAGGGTCCAGGTCCCTGGCTGTCCAGCATGGTGGGTGCCAGGCTGCCCCGCCACCCCATGCAGCGGGGTCAGGGCTGCCAGCCCACCCCATGTGTGGAGGAGTGTTTCAGGGGTGAGGCTCCCACCTGGCCCAGTGGGATTGAGAATTGGGGGTTTAGGGTTGCCGGCCAGCCCCGCACTGTCTAGAGGTCTGGGGCTGCTGGCCAGCCCCGCGGCGTTGGGGGTCTGGGGCTGCCAGCCGGCCCCACAAGCTCCTTTTTCGTGTTTTTTATCTTCACTCTTTGTACATTTCAGTCTTGGCAGCTAACTTGATGTAAAACTATCACACATAATACAGACCCAGAGAAGTGCTAAACGTCTTTGTTTCACAGACACAAGGTGGGTGAGAGTGACAAGATTCCAAGCCACACAGAGCTCTTCTTCAGGTCACAGTTTGTTTCACAGTTTGCTCTTGCTTGTGGTAGTTTGTTCTTGGAAGACTGACTTTACAATGGGCGGGCCAAAGTCTGATCTTTGTTACCTTAGTGGAAAGCCATCAATTGAACAAGTTTAAAGAAAAGTAAAATGTAACTCTGCCAAGTTAGGAAACTTTTGTTTCTTTCAAAATTCTTTATAGATCCATATTTTGGGGTCTCACGCCCTTATATCAGGGGAAAAACCACTTTGATTAACAGCAGCAAAGAATCCTGTGGCACTTTATAGACTAACAGAGGTTTTGGAGTATGAGCTTTCGTAGGTGAATACCTATTTCGTCAGATGCATGTCAACAGGTTATTCTTAAAACCCATCAGAATGATTCAGTTGTCATATTCTTTAAAGGGTACAGAAAGGACATCCTAGACTTCAATTGCAATTTTCTCTTTGAAGACATTGAAGGACCTTGCTTTGCTTTAATGTCCTCTAGTGCTGAGTGAGAGACACTATTTAGAGTCAGTCCCTTCTTGTCACTGACAATGCTATTTAGTTTCCATTTTTGGGTGCTCGCTTTTCGCTTTTCGCTTTTTATAACTTCATTTGATATCAGTCTCTTAGGAATTCAGTCAGATGCTGGTACCCTGGCTCACACTAAATGATACTGTAATCATTGCGCCTCATGGGGAGGTAATGTGGCCATCAAACTCTGCCTTGAAACAGTCCCTAGTAGTGTGCCAGGTGTATCATGTTCCAGACGAACACTGTAGGCACTTCAGCTGCTAAAGCTCTAGCACCTGGTGGATCACATATAGCACCCAAACAGTCTGCAACCCCACACTTCTCCCAGGGGCCCTTGCCTGCCTGGACTCTGAGCCCCACTCCTCCCCAGCCCCTTTCCAACAGCCACAGAACCTTCCCTGCTGGCGAGCTTTGTCCTCTCAGAACAGGTTAAGAGCGCACCAGCTGATTCATCCAGTGCAGATTCCTTGCAGTAACTTGTCCCATGAGTGGTCCCCATTGACTTCAGCAGGCCTACTCATAGAGTAAGGTGCTTCTCATGGGGAGTAACATCAAATGCACAGAGGCCTCAACATCAGAGTGAAGGGGAGTGACTAAAAGATCTGCTAGCTTAGAGCTTTTGTAGTTCTCCCCTGGGGGCCCCCTACCAGCCTGTCTGCATAGGCACTTCAGGCAGCCATGGCTATCCCTGCAAGGAAAGGTGGCCGTATCTTGCCCGCATTGATGTTGGTAGATTTGGTTCTCCCATGAGACAATGTTTCTCAGTGTTGGCATCTCTGTGTTTTTAGAAACCTATGTCCTGTAAGCCTCTTTGTGCCCCACTCAGTTCTTGATCCTGTTTAATGAAACGTGTTCAGGGACAAGAGTCAAATCAATCAGGGATAGATGATCTCTTGGCCTATGTGCTATTGCCAGGGTGTAAGGGACAGTAAGACTGTCCTGAATCCATCAGCCCTTGCATGGGTTACCTTGGATTAGGTTGCACAGGGATAAACAGGCACTGTGCATCTTCTACTCTCTCCTCTCCTCACAGAGTGGGTGAACAGAGAGTAGGCCGGATCATGGCTGTCCCACCTTGTAACATGCCAGCAAGCAGAGTGGAGCAAAGATAGAAATCTGCTCTGGAACAGGCCAACAGAAAACTGCACCCTTGGAGGAGGGGTGGAACAAGGCTGTGAACTAGTGGCACAAGCTAGCCCTGAAATGCAGCTTGAGAGTCTCTAGGCATTCCATTGCCTTAGAGTAAACCATAAAATGTCCTCCCCTCACCGTCCCACAAACCAAAACAGTTGCTGAATGTTTTGTTGACCTAATGTGCTGCTGTCTGTTCTGCTTGCAGAGTAGTGCCACCCCGGCACAAGCTGGCATGTGTTGTAATGCAACAAAAGACACAAGTATGAAATTTACAAGAATCCAGATCTCCATGATGTTGTGTTCAGATTAATGACCATATATTTCCATTTGCATGGAGTGTCTGAGTAGGTGGCAGAGATTTGTTTTTTGTTTGTCTGTTTTGTTTTTAAAAAAGACAAATTAGAAGTGCAACCTCATGCTTATACCACTCAGATACAAAGGAAACCAAACTGTAATAACGTATCACAGAATGAGAAACAAAATGATTGGAAGGAACACATTACAGGTTCAGGGAAAAGCATGAAATGCATCAGAATAAATACACAGCAGTGCAGTTAGAGTTGCCAATTTTGGTTGGATATATTCCTGGAAGTTTCATCACATGACATAAAGATTAATCTCTAATTACAGATTAATTCCTGTAGACTCCAGGACAATCCTGGAAGGTTGGCAACCCCAGAATTGGCAGTCTGAAGCATGACCTAGTAATGGGTAGGACACTGTTATGCTTCTGTCCACTTCAGACACATGTATGGGGCATGTGAAGCAGTACAACAAAAACAAAGAGAAATCTCACAAGCATATAGCCATTGGAACATCGCTATTTGCATCTACTCTATCTAGGTTTTTATACTGCACACATCCCCATAGTATTTGAGCACCTGCACTGTGCACTTACTGAGCCCTACATGTGGTTACTATACAAGTCTCTGCATTGTGGTACCTTACATTTGCATTTACTTGACCTGGTCTAACTGTATTTTTCTTTAAAAAGTCAGGGGACCCTGATTTTTGCTGATGCTTGCCACTGCACTGTACTTTTGTTACTGTGCCTCTTCAACTGTGTCTGGGGTGCAACATTGCTTGGAGTTGATTGTATTCCTTCTGGGATCTGTCTCTGATGCTGACAAGCTTCCTATTCTGGTTGTCACTTACTGTGCTGCTTTTAAAGAGATGATACCAAACTTTTGGTTTCTTGTCTGACTTCATGTAGTAGTCTTTTGGCTACACTCCCTTTTCCCACCCCTCCTGGACAAATGTGGCTCTACTGCTTAATGGCTCTTGCAATGCCATCTTGAACATGGTATTATATCCTCAGCCTGTTAGAAAATGTGGGGAGACTTGTTCCTTTGGTGCTACCTTGTTCCATTTGCCTCACAAGACACAGGAATATATGGTCCAAAGGTTCTAGAAAGTATTATGCAGTATGTATTCACCACACCCACTTCAAATGCAATGAACATGGGACGTGCATTTTTAATACAGCTGGTTAACATACCCTTTTACCTTGTCAAATTTTGTATGGAAGTGGTTGATTAGTAATTTGATCTACTTTACTAAAAACTTTTTCTTGTCAGTATGCCACAGGATTAATTAGCTAGATTTTAAGCCCTTTGAAGATGAACAGCACTATATAAATGCTTAGTGTAATTATTTACAAAACTGGCAATGCCTTTTCTAACATATGTTCTCCTTTTATAGGAAAAATGTGGAGGGAGGAGTGTCCTTTTTATTTAAAGATTTTAAGATCTTTTTAAAATCTGCCAGTGGTTTTATTAGTTTTTATATAATCTCACTCTATATAGAATCAGTTACAAATATCAAGCTCCATTCTTCTGGCTGGCTGAGCTTTGCTCAGTGCAGACCCCAAGGATGGAACAAAGGTGGCTTTACATCATATCTGCATTCCCCCAGTCCTGAGGCTGGCTGGGTTGCAACTTAGAGCAGCTCTAAAATGTGTTCAGCGACCCATAACCTCAATGATACCAGTCAGCTCTGGGTTCTTGGGGAATCAGGGCGCAGTATCCAGCCTGTCTGACTCATGAAGGACACCCTCTCCCTGCCCCCCCAGCCTCTGCTTGAACAAAAACCGATCAGAGGAAAGACTTACAGAAAGCAATGAAAAGGCAGTGAGAGACAAACCTAGACACCTCCTGACAAGGGTGATAGGATTAAGGCAAGTTCCCTAGCCTCATCTGCATCAAAGATGGGACAGGGAGGCATCTCAATTAGCATACAGAATGGAAAACAGAGATTCCAAGGCAAGAACTGCACTGAAGTCTGGGACCAGAAAAGCAGAGAAGCACTGCATCATGGGGGATCTCTGCTCCAGATGTTAATGAACCTACGCCTGCACACACCCAGTTCAGCAATTATCAGACCAATTCTAGTAATGAATCTTTGACGGATATCCAAAATACTGAAGCTGCCTAATTGCATTGTGAGCTCCCATGAAGGAACACCACCTATAGCCAGGAATGATCAGTTCCTATTGTCTAGACTAAAGAAAACCCATAAGTCATCAGTTTGCCCATGATCAAATCTAGTGTTCTCCCTTGAACCATTGTTGTTTCCCTACAAAAACCCCTACCCACGCTCAAGTAAGTGTTCTGATGCCTGGATCTAAACTCTGCATCAGTTCCACTGGGACTTCAACTCCTGACTGATTGTGCTGGGGCTCTGCCTGTCTCCAGCACTCAGGACTCTGAGCTACCATCGTCACTTAGGAACCCTGACCAGTTCAAGCTTCATGGAGTGGTGACACCCCAGCACGCTCGTGCTCTCTCTCTCCCTCTCTCTGTTTCCTTTTCTACCTCAGGTACAACTTTTTAACCCTGACTTGTTTGATCAGGCATAGTTTTCTATATATGATATTTGTAACCTTTAATAATGTAACTGTTATGTTTGTTTAGGCTCTCCTTGTGTGGTTATCACTATTATTCAATATATTACTTTTATGGTTAAGCTGGTTGCTTCCCTTCTTCTCTCTCTGAACTTTACTCTTTTGTATTTTTGGCTCCTAAATGGGGCAACACTCCTCTTATCTAAGCTAAAGATCCCTGTAGCGCCCAAAAATACTGTGGGGTTTGCTCATCAAGTGAGCTGCTACCAGAACAATTGTAACATGAAAGTGGGGATATGGACGTGCCAAACCTGGGAGGGTGGCAGCTTGAAAGTGCTGCTTGACCCAGTCGGCTGAGTCCAGGGGCATATAAGGATGGCAGCCTGGAAGTGCTGTTCGACCCAGCCTGCTCAGGCTTACTCTATCCCACTGACCGCACTGTATTGTGTGTATTGTACTGTATCTGTGGCACATAAGGGTCGCAGCTTGGAAGTACTGTTTGGCCCAGCCTATTGAGTCCAGGGGCATATAAGGGGTCAGCTTGAGAGTGCTGGTTGATCTGATCCACTCAGACTTGCTCTGTTAGTGTGTGTGTGTGTGTGTGTATTCATCTGATTCTGGGACTGGAGGAACCCAGTCCTGGGGAACCTAGGTCCTGCAGGATAGCTCCATTGCATTGGGAGGGGACTTCCAGAAGGGAAAAGGAGATGGAGACATAAGTGACATAAGTAAGTAGTACATTGATGAAATTACAGAACCCCCATCCCTCCAGAAGAGTAACCCTAATAAATGAGAGTACCCCAAAGGACTGTTCCAAAAGTCAGAGCACTGCAGAGGAAGGGGGCATAGGACTTTAGAGTTAGATGTGCTGGCTCTACATCAACTGAGCATTGTTCTGCGCTGGGGGAATCTTTAGGAAGCCATTTAAACTGGTTTTACAACCCCTTTGTGCTGCTAGAGTGGTGCAAAGGGGCTGTAATAAGCCAGAGAATCAGTCCCAGCATTTGAAAGGTCTGAGTTTGAGCTTTAAAATTACACTCTTCTTATCTTGATATTCCAAATAGGTAAATAGATTTAAATTATTGGTATATATTTAATAAGAGATCTTGTAAGTCTTTCATTATTTTGAAATACAAGTGAGCTCTGTACAATTCCACCCCCTAGAATTGCTGTCTGATGTGCTTGCATGATCAGTGCTTCATCTTTGGTACACTCTGTAGCAGTGGCTTGACTCAGCTCAGAATCAGTGACTGTGTAAACACTGCTTTGTTTAGAACACCAGGAAGAGATTTCTAATTCTTAGGGATGAATTTCACCCCTGTGCAGAGAGCCAAAATAGGGCTGAAGTGCGGCTCAAGAGGCACATTGGTTCTTAACACCAGGGTGAATTTCATTCTAAGAACAGGTGTAATTCTGTATTTTCAAGGATCGGTGTATTTTGTTTGACACTCCAATGGAAGTTTTACAGTGATGTCTACTTGGAAAACGTTCCTGTATTTGTACTAACTTAACCCTTTCACTGCAGATCCTCTACAACATGGTGCCTGCTGCTCTGATATCATCCATTAGTATTTAATGTAAATCAGTGGGGTGTTCAGAGACCAGATATATTCAGCAGCACAGCAGACAGGTTCACAAGGAAATATCTAGACTATTCAACAGCAGCAATCAAACGGATAATAAGATAAAGGATTCAGTGGAAAGGTTTTATCAATATACGTAACATACATAGTCTAGGATCAGTGTGACTCTCAGTTGTATAGCTTTAAAATCCTGTCTATAGTTGAGCTCAAATACTTTTTATATTAATCAAAATGATCTGTTTGCAATTGGTTCAAGTACAGGAAGAAAATTAGACCAGATTCTCTGTGCATTGATGTCAATTTGGCCCTCTGTCTTCTGCTGTCACGTGGGGACTATACCAAAAGCAATATCCCAATTAGGTATGCAGTATTAATGACCTATGTCTTTGTTTAAAGGATTGTTCTACATTAATAAACCTGATTTTGTATTGCATGGTTAATGACTGTCAACACAATTACCATAACCGGGTTGGATGGGTGATTCTGAATTACAATGACAGTTTCCAAGAATTGACAGAATGGCCTTAATGGATCATTAAATCTTAATTCCAGTTTTCAATGAGTACATTTACATCCCTTCCCCTCAAGTGTGCAATTTAAGAGATCATAAGTAGCAAACTGGAGGACTGGGAGACTTGAAATTGATTAAGGGGCTATTTCTAGTAGGCCCAATGTCTCTGTTTCATCATTACTGCACAAGTTAGGGCAAAACTCCTAACACTAGCAAGCTATGTAAAAAGTGCTTTTTTATGTATAAAAGGTGAATAATGTGACAAGTACATATGTAATTATATAGTTCAGCTAGGGTAAATCAGTGTAGCTGCATTGATGTAAAGGACCCCTACCCCTTTCTTTGGCTATGTCCATTGTGCCAGTGGCTGGGACAGTGGTCCCCAATGTGGTGCCCGCGGGCACCATGGTGCCCACTGGGGCATTTATGTGTGCCTGCCTAGTGCCCAGCAGAGGAGAGAAGCTGTGGCCCTGCGCCTGCCGGGAACAGAGTGCTGCGGGCTCCAGTGTTCTCTGTCCTCAGGGCTTCTCTTCAGCTTCTCTCTGGATTCATATATTATGTAATATTAAATATGAGGTTTTTCATATTATTTAATGTACAAATACAAAATAAGCCTTAAAAAATTGTTCGTGCCCACCACACTCTTCTGAAAACGTGAATGTGCTACTGGCTGCAAAAAGGTTGGGGACCACTGGGCTGAGAGGAGTAGCATAGGAGACACTACAGTGGAATTATGCCACCCACCAATTCCCCCATGTAGGGGGATGTTTCTATCAGCAAGACAGACTGGCATTTTGGCTGCCTGGCTGTGCCCTAGGAAGGGCCTTCAGATTATAATATAAGAACCATTAGTGTCTGATACGTGTTGTGCTTAAAACTAGTTTAGAGGGAATAGGTTTTGGGCACTTTTTCTTCTATAACTAGATTAATCACTTTGCTTTAGCCCATGCATGCCTTGTTTGTTGTAAAAGGTTCATCATATATTTTCAGAATGAGAAGCTTGAATCCTTCATCTTTTGTGTGTTTATAATTAGTACAAGCGGGAAATTTTCCCAACTCCCAAATGTTGAAAACTGCTTGTTAAAATCAGAAATATTTACTGTGTATGGCTAAGGGAATCTCATTAATTACATACAGAATTGCAGGAAGTATGTACATTTTCATAGCATTTATTTTGCTTTATAGACTAAGGATTTATTGTTTTCTTATCTACCTACCAGAGGTTTAATTTATTCTTTATTGGGCCTATATTGAACTAAGCTGTATTTTTTTGTTTATTGTTCAACACTACCATCTAGGCATTTTAAACTCTCAGGGCGCAGTTTAATCTTCCATTTGCTCAAATTGATTTTTAGGATACTGAAAACTAGTTATATTTCTAATTTCTCCCCAACTTATTTTATAATTGGACAGAAAGCCACTTTTGTGACTAGCAGAAATGAGGTAGGAATAGTTTGTTGTAGTTTAGTCAACAGTATTAATGTGTCTACCAAGTGCTTTCACTCTGTGCACTGAATGTCCCTAATTTTGAATTCCTCAATTTGTAATGTCTATCAGCCTAATAATTGAACTTCCACAGTGATTTCCATCTGAGGATATCAAAGTGCTTCACATATATTAATCAAAGAAGCCCCCGAAAAGCCTTCCCTCAGGTCACACCCTGAGTCAGTATCAGAGCTAGGATTAGAGTCTCCTGACTCCCACCCCTATGATTTATTATTATTATTTGGTTTTTAAGCACCAAAGCATTCTCAAAACTGTACAAGCCTCAGAGGAAGACAGAGTGTGCCCAGGGGCTGGCAATCAGTAAAGCTGGACCACACAGATTGGACTCACAATACCCAGAAGATTGTTCTGTCTCATTTTTAAGAAAAATTATTATTATACTTAGTAGAAGTTTGATATTATTGGAGGAAACCAGTCTTGAATCTTACTCCAAAAAAGGCTTGTTTGTTTGGGCTCAACCTACTAGTATTATTAGAACATGGGCCAGTGGCTCTGCAATTATGTTGGCTCTCTAAATTTGTAGGGCTGGCAGCTGGAGGCTACCAATGAGCCTTCTGAGGCTTGCATTAGAGTAAAGGTTTGGGAAAGTTTTCAGTGATGTTCCTAAGACCTTGGTGGGCCATGAGCTTCCTAAGGCTCACCAGAATAGCTGGAGGGGACCGTCATGAGGCAGGATTGAGCCCTATTGTGTACTGTTATATGTTGAGATTTAGGAAACTAGTATAAATCTAATCCAAGAGATATTATGGACAGTTTTGTTAACTAAAGGAACTAGACTTGCTCTTCCAATTATTTTATTGTTTAATATTTATACTGAGGTAGCACCTAAAGGCCACAACCAAATTGGGCCCCATTGTAGTAAGTGCCACAATAGTCATAAATTATAGTCCCTTTCCCAAACACCTTACAGTTTAAAAGGCAAGATATAAGAGGTGGATGAGATGAGGTAACAAGTATAATAGGTTGTGCAAATTCTTAGCCATTCAAAGGTAGTGATCACAATTCTCCACCTGCCTAGTTATTATCAGGTTGCACATTACCGTAATCATTATATCCCAGGTGAGCTGTGAGGAAGGACTTGGAGGAGAAGGTAATGGCCCTGTGTATTTTGTCTGGGAGCTTTTCCATCTTGTAAGTAGTGGCATGGAAGTAGGTATAGGGGTGCTTCTCAGAGGTATGAAGGGTGATTGAGGCTGGCATCACTGGAATCTTATGATAAGATAATAGATAGGCAAAATTGTCCTTTCTTTCAAAGTCCTCCATGATAAGCTTGTGTTTTCTACATAGGAAGAAAGAGAGCCAATGGAGAGATTTAAAGAGCAGAGTGATGTAGTCAATGGTGACCCAAGAGGAGACTTTTAGTAGCAGCATTTTGAATGGATCTGATGGAGGGATGCGAGATTGCAGGAATTAAGGCCAAAGAGATGGAGATGACAGCAGGCAAGATAAGAGATGATCAGGACTTGGACAAGTTTAATAGCATGGGTAAAGGGGATCAGTTGGCTCTTGAAGATGTTGGGCAGGAAAAAGCAACAGGATTTAGACACAGTCTGGTTCTCGGGGTCTGAGAAGAGGGATAAATCAAAGATGAACCCAAGATTACAAGCCTGAGTGACAGGGAGGATGGTTTTGTTGTCCAGCATGATAGAAATAGGTGAGGAGAGGGCTTGGGGAAAAATGAGTTAAGTTTCATTTGACACTCCATGAGGAGATGTCAGAAAGACAGGACAAGGTTTTAAATTTGGATGGAGAACAGGTCCAGAGTAGAGCAGTAGATTTGTGATAGCACAGATCAGCATAAATATTGTATTTGAAACATATTTGTGCCAGAGATAGGATACAGAGAGAGAAGAGGAGGGTGCCAAGAATGGAGCTCTGAGGGATCCTTCCCTGAAAGCAGGAAAGGGGAGGAAGATGACCCATTGAATGAGACAATAAAGGAGTGAATTGAGGAGAACCAAGAGAGGATTGAGTAACAAAAGCCCAGAGATGATAGACTTCTGAAAGAAGAATATGGTAGATGCTGTCAAAGGCAGCCAGTAGGTCAAAGAAGTTTTGAATGGAGTACCACCCCTGAAATTTGTTCAGAAAAAAGTCAAAAGGGGCTGTTTTGGTGGAGTTTAGGGAGCAGAATTTAAAGTGGTCTAGAAATGAATTAGAGGAGAGGAATTTAAGACCCCAATTGTAGACTACATGCTTTGGAAAAGAAGGAGAGAACAGAGATGAGGCAGACATTTGAGGGAGAGATGGAATTGAGGTTCATTATTTTTTAAGATGGGTAAAACCAAAGCATATTTGTATTGTGAGGAGAAGGAACATGATGAGAGTGAGAGATTAAGGAGAAAAATTAGGATGGGTGAGGCAGATTAAGATCCTTAGACAGAAACAAGAATTCTGTAACAGTTCCTGAAGCTCTTAAACATCTTGCCATAAAATAAAGAGACAGTTGATGTGTAAATTATTTTTATTTTGGAAGTTATGTTATTGTTACCTTGAAAGTTGCAGGAAAGCATCATCTCTACCAAATTTAGGAGAAAGGGGAAGTGGCAGTATATGGAATTAAAACCATCCTAACTTTATCCAGTCTATGTGGGCCACATTCTTCCCTGACCTGTAGTTGTCACGGGGTACAAGTCAGGATAGTATATGGCATATTATGTTTAATGGTCATCATTAAGAAGGTGTAGCAATTATTTTATTCAGAAACGGCTAATACCCCATCCCACAGAGAATGGTGTTCCATGTAGAGTGGGTAGGATGAAATCCTTTTTAGGCTGCACAGCGTGTGCTACTGCAGCACTAATACTTCCGTTCTCACTTGTAAGGACAATGGCTGATGGATCCACAAACTTGCCCTGCTCATTCCCCGACCTGCGTCTACCCCATAAACCCTATTGTGTAATAAGGACATACAGAGACATCCCTGTAGACTCCCTATGAGGGTTCTCTATATCTTTGACTCTCCTATCCCTCACTGTGAAGTAGAACCACACGTGTTCTGCTACATGTAGGGCTTTCTGCACTGCAGAAAAAGAAGCAGGATTTGCTTCTTAGTAGTTTTCATTTAAATAAATGTTAGTGCAAGATGAAAATATCAGTGCCTTGTGTGCTCAATTTCAATGGGAAGGAGGAAAAGTGGACTGGAAAAGTATATTAATTTAAGCGCAAAGCTTCTGATTTTGTCTACTTCATTTGGTAACCAGTGATTTCAGAAAAGCTTTTATATAAACAAGAATATCTATGCAAAACAAATCCAGACTCTTCTCTCTCCTATTAAGAAATCATTGACATAAAGTGAAATGGGGATAAGTGACCTGAAAACTTTGTCAGAATCCAGTTAAATAACATTTGAACTGGAGTGTGCTTTTAAAAGGCATAAAGAGGCAACTTTGCTCCTCTCTGCTTTGGAAAGGGGTAGGATAACACACTAGCCTCCAAAATTATTTATCTCTGGCGGAATTCGGTGCCAAGAAAAATAAAAATTCTGTGAACAATATTTAAAAATTCTGCAAAATTCTGCGTATTTTAGTTGTCAAAAGAACACAGTATAATCCTGACAGTTTCAATTATTTTGGTCATTTTTAAAAAAATTCCTGTCAGCAAGTATGTCTGTAACCATATAGCCAACAACAAAAATTCAGGAAATGCTTTTTGACAAACAGATTCCTTACTAGGCATATTAATACAGAACTTTGAATAATAATTCATTTAAACTACAACACAGAAACATATTTCCTGCACCCCTCAGAAGCAGTGCAAAGACCAGGGGGAGTTGGGGGAACAGAGGAGCTGAGGGAGAGGGAAGTAATTGTTGGGAAGAAGCCTGGGAGTGAACTTGGAGGGTTGTTGGGTATGGAGAAATATGGACCAGGATTTTTGGGGGGGAGGGGGAGAGGGATTGTTAGGGAACCTTCTCCATGCAGCCCCTGGCTCACCCCTAGCCTCTCTCATTCCCCTGTTCCCATGTGTCCCTGCACCCCTACTCAGCCACCCTCCTCCCCACCCTCATTTGTCCCTGCGCCCCCACACCATTCAGCCCCTGTCCCAGTCTGTCCCCCCAACTAGCTCTTCTGAACCCCAGTCTGTGATCCCTCAGCAGCCCCATGTGCCCCATGCTGTCTATCCCTCCATATCCCATGCCTCTTGACCTGGCCCCAGACTCTTCTCTTCCCTATCCACAACTGGGGCTGCTCCTGTCCAGGACTGGGTGCTTGCTATTCTGGCACTACAGCAGCCCTGGTGGGCAAAAGGCATAACTGCAGTACCTGTCTAGCAGAATATATTTTCTGCAGAGAAAAAAAATTCTATGCAGGACATAAATGCTGTACATTCGCAGTTATGCAAAATTCCTCCAGGAGTAAAAATTAGGCATATGAAAGTGTAAACTGGAAGATAATCCCAACTGATGAAGAAAAATTTCAAACAAACTAACTTTTCCAAACTGACCTTTGGAGTGGGAAAGAGGCAAAATCAAAGCCACTGGAGAGGAGACGTGCACACAAAAGAGATTTAGAAGTTTTTTTATTCTTTCTTTGCAGCCAAATTTATTGTATTGTACTAAAGAGATAAATTTTCCATTTATATAACTGCATTTTCTGCATAAGTACCCAGTCAAGGCAATTTTAATGCTGCATCAAATGTACTTTAACTCTGTGTTTAAAAGTAAATTAGGGAATGTCTGTGGAACTCATTTTATGTTGAATAGAGTACTCTGTAATTATCTGCACAGAGCAAATTTATAATTCATTTGCTGGAGTGATATAATCAGCATGTGTGCAGAAAGAACTTTAACTGAACCAAAAAGATTAGCCCCCTAAAACATGGTTGTTGGCAGGTCTAGATGGTTCACACTGGAGACCTTTTAATAAAGAGATGTGCATCACTGTACTTGTGTAGATAGCCGTAAATGTCAAGTGAAATACAAGCCAATAAGTAACTTCTACTTCTAGTTCTCCAGATTATATTTAAAATGGAGAACTTCACTTTCATACTACAACATATTAGAGCCTGCATGACACATTTTCCTGGCTCACTTTATATTCAGAAATGTTCTTTACTCTAAGTTTGCAGTATTTTCAAGAGACTTTATTCTTCTTTGTTGCTTTATTTCATCATTCAATGGCAGGCCAAAAAAAGAATGTTAAGTGCAACTAGGAAAAGACACACAAACTAACAGCAAACTTTTAAGTACTTCTGAAGCAGGAAGCCTGCCAAACAATCAGTGGGGCCACTGGACGATCGAGGTGCTGAAGGTAGACAAGGTTGTTGTGGAGAAGCTAAATGAATTCTTTGCATTTGTCTTCATTGCAGAAGATGGGAGGGAGATTCCCACACTTGAGTCATTCTTTTTTTTTTATGACCAATCTGAGGAACTGTCCCAGGTTGAGGTGTTAATAGAGGAGGTTTAGGAACAAGCTGATAAACTGAATAGAGCTGTTGATTAAACACAGTTATCTCATGCAATTAAAAAAAATAATCATGATTAAAAAAATTAATCACAATTAATTGCAGTTTTAATTGCACTGTTAAATAGAATACCAATTGAAATTTATTAAATATTTTTGGATGTTCTACATTTTCAAATATATTGATTTCAATTACAACACAGAATACAAAGTGTACAGTGCTCACTTTATATTATTATATTATTATAAATATATGCACTGTAAAATGATAAACAAAATAAATTGTATTTTTCAATTCACCTCCTACAAGTACTGTAATGCAACCTCTTTAAAGTGAAGTGCAACTTACAATGTAGATTTTTGTTTTGTCACACAACTGCACTCAAAAACAAAACAATGTAAAACTTTAGAAACAACAAGTCCACTTAGTCCTACTTCTTGTTCAGCCAATCACTAAGACAAACAAGTTTGTTGACATTTATGGGAGATAATGCTGGCTGCTTCTTATTTACAATGTCAACTGAAATTGAGAATAGGTATTTGCATGGCACATTTGTAGACAGTGTTGCAAGCTATTTACATGCCAAATATGCTAAACATTCATATGCCCCTGAATGCTTCGGCCACCATGCCAGAGGACATGCTTCCATGCTGATGATGCTCATTTAAAAAAAATGCATTAATTACATTTTGACTGAACTCTTTGGGGGAGAATAGTGTGTCTCCTGCTCCATTTTACCTGCATTCTGCCATATATTTCATATTATAGCAGTCTCGAATGATGACATAGCACGTTATTCATTTTAAGATCACTTTCACTGCAGATTTGACAACATGCAAAGAAGGTACCAACGTGAGATTTCTAAAGATAGCTACAGCACTCGACCCAAGGTTTAAGAATCTGAAGTGCCCTCCAAAATCTGAGAGGTACAAGGTGTGGAACATGTTTTCAGAATTCTTAAAAGAGCAACACTCTGATGCAGAAACTACAGAACACGAACAACCAAAAAAGAAATCAACCTTCTGCTGGTGGCATCTGACTCGGATGATGAAAATGAACGTGTCCATCTGCACTGCTTTGGATCATTATCAAGCAGAATCCATCATTAGCATGGAAGCGTGTCCTCTGGAATGGTGGATGAAGTATGAAGGGACATGTATCAGAGGGTAGCCGTGTTAGTCTGGATCTGTAAAAGCAGCAAAGAATCCTGTGGCACCTTATAGACTAACAGACGTTTTGGAGCATGAGCTTTCGTGGGTGAATACCCACTTCCTCAGATGCATGTAATGGAAATATCCAGGGGCAGGTATATATATGTGTGCTAGCAAGCAAGCTAGAGATAACGAGGTCAGTTCAATCAGGGAGGATGAGGCCCTGTTCTAGCAGTTGAGGTGTGAAAACCAAGAGAGGAGAAACCGGTTCTGTAATTGGCAAGCCATTCACAGTCTTTGTTCAATCCTGAGCTGATGGTGTCAAATTTGCAGATGAACTGAAGCTCAGCAGTTTCTCTTTGAAGTCTGGTCCTGAAGTTTTTTTGCTGCAGGATGGCCACCTTAAGGTCTGCTATAGTGTGGCCAGGGAGGTTGAAGTGCTCTCCTACAGGTTTTTGTATATTGCCATTCCTAATGTCTGATTTGTGTCCATTTATCCTTTTCCGTAGAGACTGTCCAGTTTGGCCGATGTACATAGCAGAGGGGCATTGCTGGCATATGATGGCGTATATTACATTGGTGGATGTGCAGGTGAATGAACCAGTGATGGTGTGGCTGATCCGGCCAGGTCCTGCGATGGTGTCGCCGGTGCAGACACGTGGGCAGAGTTGGCACCGAGGTCTGTTGCATGGATTGGTTCCTGAGCCAGAGCCATCATGGTGTGGTGTGCAGTTACTGGTGAGAACACGTTTCAGGTTGGCAGGCTGTCAATTCTCAAAACTACAATACCCGCATGAGGAAATAAAGAAACAGATCAACAGAGCCAGATGTGTACCCAGAAGCCTCCTACTGCAAGACAAACCCAAGAGAGAAACCAACAGGACTCCACTGGCCATCACATACAGCCCCCAGCTAAAACCCCTCCAACGCATCATCAAGGATCTACAGCCCATCCTGGACAATGATCCCACACTTTCGCAGGCCTTGGGTTGCAGGCCAATCCTTGCCCACAGACAGCCTGCCAACCTGAAACGTGTTCTCACCAGTAACTGCACACCACACCATGATGGCTCTGGCTCAGGAACCAATCCATGCAACAGACCTCGGTGCCAACTCTGCCCACGTGTCTGCACCGGCGACACCATCGCAGGACCTGGCCGGATCAGCCACACCATCACTGGTTCATTCACCTGCACATCCACCAATGTAATATACGCCATCATATGCCAGCAATGCCCCTCTGCTATGTACATCGGCCAAACTGGACAGTCTCTACGGAAAAGGATAAATGGACACAAATCAGACATTAGGAATGGCAATATACAAAAACCTGTAGGAGAGCACTTCAACCTCCCTGGCCACACTATAGCAGACCTTAAGGTGGCCATCCTGCAGCAAAAAAACTTCAGGACCAGACTTCAAAGAGAAACTGCTGAGCTTCAGTTCATCTGCAAATTTGACACCATCAGCTCAGGATTGAACAAAGACTGTGAATGGCTTGCCAATTACAGAACCGGTTTCTCCTCTCTTGGTTTTCACACCTCAACTGCTAGAACAGGGCCTCATCCTCCCTGATTGAACTGACCTCGTTATCTCTAGCTTGCTTGCTAGCACACATATATATACCTGCCCCTGGATATTTCCATTACATGCATCTGAGGAAATGGGTATTCACCCACGAAAGCTCATGCTCCAAAACGTCTGTTAGTCTATAAGGTGCCACAGGATTCTTTGCTGCTTATGAAGGGACATATGAATCTTTAGTGCATCTGGCACTTAAATACCTTGCAACATCAGCTACAACAGCGCCATATGAACACCTGTTCTCACTTTCAGGTGACACTGTAGACAAGAGGTGGGCAGAATTATCTCCTGAAAATGTAAACAAACTTGTTTGTCTGAGTGACTGGCTGAACAAGAGGTAGGACTGAGTGGATTTGTAGGCTCTGAAGTTTTACATTGTTTTATTATTGAATGCAGCTATTTTTTTGTAATAATTCTGCATTTGTAAGTTCAACTTTCATGATAAAGAGACTGCATTGCAGTACTTGTATGAGGTAAATTGAAAAATAGTATTTGTTTTGCTTTTTAAGCACATTATTTGTAATAAAAAATATAAATTGAGCATTTTACACTTTGTATTCTGTGTTGTATTGAAATCAATGTATTTGAAAATGTAGAAAACATCCAAAAATATTTAAATAATTGTTTAATTTTTGTAACTGTGCGATTAATCATGATTAATTTTTTAATCACTGGACAGCCCCAAAATTAAACTGTAGTAAGTCACCAGGATCAGATGATGTTCACCCAAGAGTTCTGCAGAAACTCAAATATGAAATTGCAGAACTAACTATGGTACATGTCCTATCACTTAAACAACCTCCGTACCACATGACTGATGGATAGATAATGTAACCGTGTCTCTTTTAAAAGACTCTAAAGATGATGCTGGCCATTACAGGCACTAAGCCTAACTTCAGTACCAGCCAAATTGGCTGAAACTATAGTAAAGAACAGAATTATCAGACACATAGATGAATATAATATGTTGGGGAAGAGTCAATACAGCTTTTGTAAAGGTAATTATGCCGTCCCAGTCTATTAGAATTCTTTGAGGGGGTCAACCAATGTGTAGACAAGGATGATCCAGGAGATATACTATGCTAGATCCCTCACCAAAGGCTTTTAAGCAAAGTAGTCAGTCATGGGATGAGAGGGAAGGTCCTCTCATAGATCAGTAACGGGTTAAAAGATAGGGTTGGAATAACCGGTCAGTTTTCACAGTGAAGAGATGTAAATAGCAGGATCTTCCAATGATCTGTAATGGTAATACATTATCTGGAAAAAGGAGTAGACTCCGAGGTGGCAAAGTTTGCAGATGATACAAAATTACTGAAGATAGTTAAGTCCAAAGCTAACTGTGAAGAGTTACAAAAGGATCTCACAAAACTGGATGACTGGGTAGATGAAATTCAATGTTTAAAAAATGCAAAGTAGTTCACAATGGGAAACATAATCCCAGCTATACATATAAAATGATGGGGTTTAAATTAGTTGTTACCACTCAACAAAGAGATCTTGGAGTCATTGTGAATAGTTCTCTGAAAACATCTACTCCACGTACAGCAGCAGTAAAAAAGCTAACAATGTCTGAAACCATTAGGAAAAGGATAGATAATGAGGCAGAAAATATCATAATGCCACTATATAAATTCATAGGTGCTGACTCCATGGGTGCTCTGGGGCTGGAGTACTCACAAGGAAAAATTGGTGAGTGCTCTGCAGCCACCGGCAGCTCCCGACCCCTGCCCCAGCTTGCCTCCGCCTCCACTCTGCCTCCTCCCCTGAGCACGCCGCAGCTCTGCTTCTCCCGCTAGCTCCCGGCGCTTGCCACACAAAACAGCTGTTTCATGGTGGCAATCACTGGGGAGGGAGGGGGAGAAGCGGGGGAACGCGGTGAGCTCAGGGAAGAGGTGGGATCCGGGCGGGGATTTGGGGAAGGGGTCCTATAGCAGTAGGGAGGGAGCAGAGTTGGGGTGGGGACTTTGGGGAAGGGGTTGAAATGGAGGCATGGCAGGAGTGGGAGGGGGCGTGGCAGGGTGGAGTCAGGGTGAGGTAGAGGTTGAGCTCTTCCGGCGCCGGGAAAAGTTGCTGCCGATGTATAAATCCATGGTACACTCACACTTATAATACTGCGTGCAGTTCTGCTCTCCCCATTTCAGAGATGCATTAGAACTGGAAAAAGTACTGAGAAGGGCAACAAGAATGATTAGGGGTATGGAGAGACTTAAAAGATTGGGACTGTTCATTTTAGAAAAGAGATGACTAAGGGAAGATATGAGAGAGAGCTCTATAAAATTATGACTGGTGTGGAGAAAGTGAATAAGGAAGTGTTATTTAGCCCTTCACATAACACAAGAACCAGGGGTCACCCAGTGAAATTAATAGGCAGCAGTCTTAAAACAAGGAAGAACTTCTTCATACAACACACAGTTAACCTATGGAACTCATTGCCAGGGAATGTTGTGAGGGCCAAAAATATAACTGGATTCAAAAAAGAATTAGATAAGTTCATGTAGGATAGGCTATTAGCTAAGATGGTCAGGGACATAACCCTATACTCTGGGAGTTCCAACACCTCTGACGGTCAGAAGCTAGGACTGGATGACAGAGGATGGATCACTCAATACATTGCCCTGTTCTGTTCATTCCCTCTGAAGCATCTGACTCTGACCATTGCCGGAAGACTGGATACTGGGCTAGATGGACCATAGATAAGGCTATGTTTTAGTCACAGAATTTTTAGTAAAAGTCATAGGTCACAGGCAGTAAACAAAAATTCTTCTTCAAGTGCTTGTTCATGTCCATTCCAATCAGGTGTGTGCGTGTGTACGAGCATGGTAGCGGGAAGATTTTTCCCATAGCAACATCCATCGGATTGGCCTGGGTGCCCCCAGAAATCGTGCCTTCATGGCACGCAATATAGAGCTCTGCTGATCTGCCACCCTCAGTTCCTTCTTACCACCATTGACGGTTAGATGGAACATCCTATAGCCCTTGCTTAGCAAGTGCCTTTATCTCAGTTTTTTGTATATAGTTCTCTCTAGTTAGTTGTATAGTAGTTCGTTAGTTGGGGGTTTCCCCACCATTCCAACTCCCTGAACCAGGGTATGCCTTAGTCCCCGGCTTTCAAAACCTATGAGGTCTGCGCTAAGCACATGCCAAAGTGTGACCCCCCCCCACTTCTTGTCTAAGGTGCCTAGGGGAAAGTCACCAAAAGGACCAATGTAGGAGCTGTCATGAGTTCCATCCCAGAACTATTAAAGAAAGGGAACAGCAGCTTAAGGTTTTCCTAATGGAGGCAACACTTCACCCCAGCTCAGACCCCGGGGTGGGGAACCCCGCACCCAGCACATCTTCGTCGGTGCAAAGTGCCCCTGCACTGTCATCCTGGGAATCGGTGCCGAAAAAGGACTCTTCCTGAGACGCTCGGCACCAGCGCAGCTCGTCCTGCGGCCAATCGGCCAGGCACCGGTCTCAGTCACCAGTGTCTCAGAAGAAGAAGCTGGAGAGGGAGTATTCTCCAACGGCTAAGTCTAGGAAGCCAATGGCTGTGAGACCCCAGTGAGGCCACAGCACCAGGTCCCTGGTCAGGGCCGCGTTGACTCCTGCCTAGGCAAGGCAGTTGAGTCTGGGCCCACTATGATCACTGCACCCTTGATACCAGAGGCTTTTGACATGATTCAAGACTTGCTGTGTCTCATGCCGCTGTTCTTGCCCCCTAGCACAGAGGTGGCTCCGGCCCTATCTGCGCTACCGCAACCCCAGGTGCAATCAAGAGGGAAGCCGGCGATGATATCCCGACGCTCTCCTTCACAGCAACCTCCAGCACCGACACCTCCAGAGACCGATATCAACACCATTGGCTGCAGCACCATCACTCCAGTGGCACCGATAGTGACCCTGGCAATGACAGCGGCATCAACAGCAGCTCCGTCACCAATAGCACTGCCAGTGGCACCACCGATGCTGACACCAGCACCAAGTTTGGTGCTGACAGCCCCAGCACCAAACACGGCACTGTCCATGTCTGCTCCTGCATTGGACTCCTGAGAGTCACAGGATCCCTTGGGTGATGATGACAGGGAGCAGCTGCCATTATTTGGAGCTTTCTCCTTGTCATCGCTGGATAAGGCACTAGGTGGTAACGCCATAGCCACGGCGCTCGAGGACAATTGGGTGTTGCAGCAGTTGCTGCACTAAGTTGCCCAGGGTCTGGGCATTAAGGCAGAGGAGGTAGTGGAGGACTCCGATCCCATGGTGCATATCCTCACGCCCTCTGGACCTTCCCGTATTGCTCTATTGCTCACAAAAACTATTACAAACACCAACAAAACACCCACTGCCAAGTGCAATGAACGGCGATACTTTGTGCCCTCTAAGGGTTATGAATACCTTCATTCCCACCCACAACCTGATTCCCTTGTTGTGAATGCTGCTAACCAGCGTGAGGGGCAAGGTTTCCAAAGTCCCTCACCCAAAAACAAGAAGGCTAAAAACATCAACCTTTTTGGGAGGAAGGTCTATTCCATGGGTGGGTTGCAGCTCTATATTTCCAACCAACAGGCCATTGTCAGTTGGTACTCTTTTAATACCTCTACTGTAATGGCAAAATTTGCGGAGCTGCTCCCTCTTGACTTCTGTGCTGAGGTTTTGGCTTTGGTTGAGTAGGGAAAGCTAATCTTCTGAGCTTCCCTCCAGGCGGTGCTGGATGCTGCTGATGCCACCAAAAGAGTCATGGCTACGGGGGTGGCCATTAGAAGGGGCTCCTGGCTCCAGGTCTCTGGCCTTCCATACAAGGTTCAGCAGACCATACAGGATTTCCCCTTTGAGGGTGTGATTCTGTTTTCGGAGAAGATATACAAAAGGCTATACAGCCTAAAAGACTCTAGAGCCACTCTCAAATCTTTGGGCCTACATACTCCTTCCAAGCAGTGGAAACCTTTCAGGCTTCAACCTCCTCTGTGGTTCTACCAACAGGATGGCTCCCAGAGGAGGAATAGGAAAGGCAGAAAAAGGCTGCACCTGTCCTCAAGCCAGGGCTCTGGCCAAACCAAAGCACCTTCCAGCCCCAAACCAGCCCTTAAAGGTGCGGTCGAGGACGGCTCACCAGAACAAAAACTGGATCTACCCTGCCTTACCTTTTCCTCCCGACTGTTCCCTTTCTACCATGCATGGTCCCGTATCACTTTGGACAGCTGGGTACTCCGCACAGTAGAGAGGGGATACTCCAATCCAATTCTGTGCCCTCCATCATCCCGTCATTGGATCCAGGAGACTGGTATGCGACTTGAAGGACGCGTATTTTCACATAGCAATAACTCTGTCCCACAGGAAATACCTTAGGTTTGTGGTAAACAATACCCACTACCAGTTCACAGTGCCTCCCGTTCAGCCTGGCAACGGCACCTTGTGTCTTTACCAAGTGCATGGCAGTCATGGCTGCGTTCCTGCACAGACGGTAGGTACAGGTGTTCCCATACTTCGATGACTGGCTCGTCAAGGGTCGCTCCAGGTCTCAAGTGGAGGCACAAGTTGACTTCATAAGAGCGATGTTTGATGAACTGGGTCTTCTTCTGAACAAGGGGAAATCAACACAGTCCCTGGTTCAGAGGATAGAGTTTATAGGGGCAGAACTGGACTTGACACAAACCAGGGCATACCTCCCAGAAGCAAGGTTTTGGTCCCTCGGTGACATCATAGGAGATCTCAGGCAGTTCCCCACCACCACAGCAAGGAATTGCCTGAAACTCCTGGAATACCTGGTGGCTTGTACCTAAGTAGTACAGCATGCCAGACTCAGACTTCAACGTCTTCAGTTGTGGCTAGCATTAGTGTATTGGCCAGTCTGGGACAGCTTGGACAGGATTGTAATCCTGCCTCACATGGTACGCGACTCCATCCCGTGGTGGCTTGACCCACAAATAGTATGTGCAGGGGTCCTCTTCACCAGCCCTCAGCCATCCCTCTTGCTAGTGAAGGATGCATCAGCTCTGGGCTGGGGAGCACATTTGGGTGAGCTCAGAGCACAAGGCCTCTGGTCTCAGGTGGAACTCACTTTCCACATCAATGTCAGAGAGCTGAGAGTGGTATGCCTTGCGTGCCAGACTTTCCGAGGTCACTTGATAGGGAGATGTGTATCAGTTATGGCAGACAACACCATAGCAATGTTCTATTACAACAGACAGAGGGGTGCACGTTCCTCTCCCCTATGCCAGGAAGCCCTCGTGTTGTGGGACTTCTGTGTAGAGCACTTCATATATCTGCAAGCATCATATCTTCCTGGAGTACAGAACAAGTTGGCAGACTATCTCAGCAGGTTGTTCCACGGCCACAAGTGGTCCCTTTGCCTCGATATGGCGACCTCAATCTTCCATCAGTGGGGCTTTCCCCAGATAGACCTCTTCGCCGCATGATGCAACAGGAAGTGCCAGCAGTTTTGCTCATTCTGAATCACAGCACGGTCTCCATTGCATTCCTCCTCCCATGGGAAGGCCATCTCCTATCGCATTTCCACCTATCTCTCTTGTTCACAAGATACTCCTCAAGATACAGAGGGAACAAAATTCGGTGATATTGATAGCTCTAGCCTGCCAGCACTGGTACATATCACTCCGGGAAATGTCCATGGAAGTGCCAGTCACCTTGTCGCACTTCCGGGATTTACTAACTCAAGATCATAGTCGTCTCCAACACCCGAACCTCAAATCTCTGTACCTCATGGCATGGAAGCTCCATGGCTGAACCTGATGAAGCTTTCTTGCTTGGATCAGATTAGACAAGTCTTTCTTGGGAGCAGGAAATCCACCACCAGAGCCACCTATCTTGCCAAGTGGAAGAGATTTTCAATCTCGTCGGCGCAGCACTGGTCGTCCCTGACAGTCGCCTCTGGGACATTTATATTAGACTATCTTCTCCATCTCGAGCTGCAGGGGCTGTCCATGTCATCAATAAGGCACCATCTCTGCCTTCCACCCAGGCGCAGAGGGTCACTTTGTAGAACTGATAAATGAAACTGTTTTTAATTGTTCACTTTATTAATGTAACTTCTGTTCACCATTCACTACACTTGCCTACACTGTAACTTCTGTTCCATATTGTAATTCAAACCCCATTTTAAAAC
Source organism: Gopherus evgoodei (assembly GCF_007399415.2). Taxonomy (NCBI): domain Eukaryota; kingdom Metazoa; phylum Chordata; order Testudines; family Testudinidae; genus Gopherus; species Gopherus evgoodei. The sequence continues at coordinate 295,128,820 of NC_044322.1, read as the reverse complement.
ACTCACTCCATTTTGTAAAAGCTTCCTCCAACCTTCATTTCTGCAAACCCTGCTGTAATCTTATTAGTTTAGTTTAGATGTGTAAATGAGGTATGTATGAATGACGGAATCAACCTCCAGCCCCAGCCTGTCCTGATGAGATAAAGTTCAAATACCAACGGCTGACGACCTAGACAACAGTCCTAACCAAAGTAAGAAGCATCCACCCTAAAAAGAAAAGGACAACAGAACAACAGAAGGAAGATCAAAGCCAGGTTCAAGGCTGAAAGTCACGCCTGCAATTGATGGGTGATCAATCTAAACCCAGAGGCAGCGTGACACAGCAAGACCTATAGACTTTGAATCCAAACTAAAAGCCTATAAAAAAAGAAGGATGAGATGAGAGACTCTGGGTAACATTCTGCTGCCGACATGGAAGGACATCAGTGCCTGCTCAACAGAGATCCAGCTTGTCCTTGTGCCTGGCTTTCCTGGCCAGTTAGCCGCCACAAGCTACGAACCCAAGCTACAAAATCAAGCTATGAACTTAAGCTATCTTCAGGACTGGTAACTATGCAGCAGCTGCAGAACATCTGATGGATGTGTGTGTGTGAATGTGTGTGTGTGTGTGTGTGTATAGGTATTACGTATAATGTGTGTGTATAAGAATTAAGATATTAGTTATTAGTCATAAATCAAATTGTTATCATAATAAATGTGGCATCTTTGCCTTGTCCCCTTTAATAAGATCCTGCTGGTTTTTACTGGTCTAATATAATTGGTATAACAACTTGGTCTTTGCTAACCCTATGGTCAGTCGCTTCCTTAAAGGTCTCGACAGGCTAAGCCAAGATGTCCAACAGCATGTCCCAGCTTGGGACCTCAATCTGGTCCTTTCCAGACTCATGGGACTACCCTTTGAACCTTTGGTGATATGCTCCCTGCTCTCTCGCTCATACAAGGTAGCAATAACCTCAGTCAGGAGGGTGTCTGAGCTCAAGGCACTGACATCAGAGCCCCCTTACACAGTGTTCTATAAGGACAAGGTTCAGCTCACGCCTCCCAAAGGTTGTCTCCCAGTTTCACATCAACCAGGACATCTTCCTCCCAGTGTTCTATTCTAAGCTTCACTCAAGCGCAGAGGCTTCACTCGTTGGATGTCCAGAAAGCACTAGCCTTCTACATCAGGAGAACGAAGCCATTCCAAAAGTCTGTCCAGTTATTCATGGAAGCAGTGGACAGAATGAAAGGTTTTCCTGTCTCCTCTCGATGTATCTCGTCATGGATCACATCCTACATCCATGAGTGCTACAAGTTGGCAAAGGTACCTGCTCCTCCCATCACTGTGCACTCCACTAGGGCCCAGGCCTCTTCAGTGGCATTCCTGGCACAGGTTCCCGCCCAGGAAATCTGCAGACTGGCGACATGGTGCTCCATACACACATTCACCATGTATTAGGTGATCACCCAGCAGGCCAGAGACAATGTGGCCTTTGGAAGGGAAGTGATGCAGTCATTGGAAGACTCCAACCCCACCTCCGGAACTTAGGTTTGTGATTCACCTGATTGGAATTGACATGAACAAATACTCAAAGAAGAAAAAACGGTTACTCACCTTGTCATAACTATTGTTCTTCGAAATGTATTGTTCATGTCCATTCCAATACTCACTCCCCTATCCTTCTGTTGGAGACGCTGGCAAGAATAAACTGAGGGGGTGGCGGGTTTGCAGGGCTCTATATTGAGCACCATGAAGGTGCTACTCCAGTGGGCGCCCGGACCGACCCAACGGAGGCTACTATGGGATAAATCTTCCGGCTACCGTGCATGTGCGTGCACACAAACTGATTGGAATGGACATGAACAACACATCTCAAAGAACAACAGTTACAAGAAAGTGAGTAACCGTTTTTTCACAGTCCATGACCTGTTCATGACTTGTACTGTATATCTTGACTAAATCTTGGGTTCTCTGTGGCAGGGGGTGGCCCAGGGGTGCTGTGGGTGCTCTGGGCAGGGCAGTGGCCCGGAACCCCAACTGGTGCTGAGGGGTGGGCGGTTGGGAGGGCTGGCAGGCTCCCTACTTGGTTCTGCACAGCTCCCTACAAGTGGCAACATGTCCCTTGGCTCCTAAGCTGAGGTGTGGCCAAGGCTCCATGCTCTGCCCTCACCCTGAGTGCCAGAGCTTCTATTGGCCAGAAACCATGGGACTAGAAACTGGGAAACTGGGACTAAAAACAACCTGCTATATGTCTTTGGAAGACTGGGATTCTCAGTTTTCCTGTGGCCTTTAAGTAGTCAATGATCCGTCAGACTGGACAAAAGTACAGGTCTTTTACTAAACAGAGCATGAGGCTTTCAAACATCTTGTGCCAGTTACCTAATTCTATCCCAACCCTAGTGAGACGAGGATCAGCCAGAAGGAGCAAATAGACTCTTAAATTAATATATATTGTTTATGCAGATATGCATGAGATGTGTAAAGCTTTTTATGCACACACACACCCCTTCTTAGAACTGCAATAACCACACACTGTGCACACAGTCCTTGGATTTAATAACAGCTGCTTGGGTGAAACGGAGGCTCTGCTGTCTGCTTTTCTAATTCTATTTGCATTTCTTTGTAAAAGATCTTTTTTCCATCCCGAGCCATTTGAAAGAAGAGCAGCTACTTTTCATTAGTGAGTGCTGTGAGTTTCTGGAGAGGATGGACAGACCAAAGCCACAGACACTATTCGTGGGATTTCAAAGTCAGTTAAGTTAAAACTCAAATATTGTATAGCCAACAAAAGAAAAAGGGATTCTGACTCATACTCCACATAAAATTAATGAGAACTTGTTATCTCCCCTGGATACATACATTTCTATGTGAGAAGATAGAAAGCGTATCAGAAAAATGGCAGTGGCTTTCTGACAGGAGAGCAACTGATGAAAATTAAAGGTTTGCATCATAAGACATACTCTGACATGGAATATTTGTTTTCCTCTATGCACCACTGTGCTCTCTTTTAATTATTTCCTCCCCATATCTCTTTTACTGTCTGTCTTCTTTTCCTTTGGCTTTCTTTCACTT